>NC_091473.1:23935751-25135751 GCF_036971445.1 Narcine bancroftii | reverse complement strand
CAAAGGGGCAGGAATAGGCATTTTCAGACTTGAATTGTATATGACTTGGATTCAGGTTTGTGACAGATCCTGAGAAAACAGTGACCAGACAGATTGCTCCTTTGAAGTGGAGAGAGAAAGAGATGTTCTGTTCAAGGGAGCTTCTTTAGGCTCTTTCGTCCTGACCATGGCTCCTAACCCATTTCACCTCCTATACCCTCCGTCTTCCTGCTTTTGGTTGGGTTGGAAGCCTGGTGTGGCTTAAATTGAAACATCCATGCTGAATATCACCTTTGATATCTATGTCTTTGATTCTGACAAGTCCACAGCACAGTCACAAAATACAATGCTTTCCCTATCCCAACCCCACCACCAAAATCAAATCCATAATTGAGGACCCCATTGAATGGAGCAGGTATATGACATCTGCTACTGTTCGGATTTGGTTTCCAAAGAGTGATCATGATGTATTAAATGGATATGTGTGTACCAGCATGGCAGCACTGGTGGCAAATGATCTTTGCAAGGAGTTAGACTTTGTCCCAATACACACAGCACAAAATGCAAAATTAAATGTTACAAGTAACCATGATTGTGAATAGTGATGATAATTGTTCATCATTCTGGACCATGTTAGGTCTGCTTTGTTCATGAATGAGTGAGACAAACACCAGGCTGAGTCGAAATCAGGGTTCTTTGTTCTTTATTACCGGATTGTAACACTTGCAACTAACCATGTTAGTCGGAGAATGCATTCTGCCGTTATCAGCAAAATGGTGATTTTTTATACCCTTGGATACATGTTTAGAACATCATCATATCATTACTTGTCCAATGACTAAAACTGTTGCTATCCTTTCCCTGCTAGCTTCCTGCCTCTCAATCCATCAATGTCTCTCTTAAACTGTTGCTATCCTTTCCCTGCTAGCTTCCTGCCTCTCAATCCATCAATGTCTCTCTTATCTTGTAAGTACAAGGATGCATTCTGTTACTCCTTAGTACTGGGTGACTCCTTCTCCGGTCCCATCTCATGATGTTTTACCTAACAGGAGTACAAGGACACCTCCCCTTCTTGTTACTGCCCTGTACAGGGTAACTCCCTACACATTCCCATCTCATGATGTTTTACCTTACAACCAGGAACAGAATTAATTTCAACACTAAAACTTCTCAAGTGTTAAGGAAATCTCAAAAATACATTAAATAACTTTATGGCAGAGGAACTGTGAATGTTCAGCCCCATGAGTAGGCAAGAAAACAACAACGATTAAAGTTTACTTATTTGTATGTATGCCAGAAGGTCCAGAAATGTGTTGCCAGAGCTGGAGAATATTAGTTACTACAATGAATGACCAGCAAGGTAGGAGTTTTATTCATAACTAAAAGGATTGAGGGGAGATATAATGGAAATGTATAACATTTTAAGCAATGGAAGGACAATTTTCTTTTGAAGAGCAATTAATTGGATGATAAAGATTCAAACCAATTGGCAAAAGGAATAGGAAAGAACTGAGAATTTATTTCGGATTAAAGAGTGATGGTGATTTGGAACTCGTAGCATGATGTCAGGAGATGCAGGGAGAAACATGAGGTGTTTTAATCAGCAAAAGTGCCAGAACCAAAGCCAGACAGGAGAAGGTAGAGTTGCTGCAGAGATCCAGCGACTAGGACCTTAGATGAGACTGAGCAATTTGCAAGTGATTGCCCAAAATCTCCCAGGTGCTGCGATTTCCACTGACAATTCGAAGATGTGCTAGGGAATGAGTCAATAACTGTGAAATGTGAGCTGAATAGCCTCTTCCTATGTCATGAGAAAGATGAAAGATGAAAAATAATGTTCCAGACGAAGGATATGCATCACCACCATCCCACACCAACCAGTCCACTCCCCACACCCAGCCAGCAAGAGAATGATGGTTCAAATGATCTTCTGTATCTGAAATTTCAATGATACTCTCTGGTTGGTCCCTTCAGCTGATACCATGTTCTCATTCTGTTTAACAGGCAAGTTCCACGAAATGTAAGTTAACGCCAATGTCACTCTCTTTAATTGCTTGATATGCCTGAAATGGCAACCCACTAAGTGTTCCTATTTTTAATTACTTGTTCAACGTGCAAATTAATTGCCTATTAAAACTAGTCACAGGAAAATTAGACTAGATATTAACCTTGTTAACAATGTGATAATTGGTGATAACTGCCAATCAACTTCTCAGGCAGGGAAGTTAACAACTTCAACTGCAGAGTTTCGTTCTTCCAGACAGTGAATTGGTGACAGACACTTTCCTTTCCTGAGGCTTATTTGACATTAATTTAGGCATTCTAATTTGCCCTCAATTTTAGTCATTTCTCAGTTTATTTTTCATGCTTTATTTTTAATTTAAGTTTTTGACCTAATCATCCTGACAGGTGCCAGACTGCTTCCAACTTTGAAGGCATAGATTTTGGAGGAAAGAAAGCTTAATAAATAGTACACTGATGAGATGTTTTGCTCGTGAAGACTTTGGACCTTTAATAATACTGAGACAGATAAGTAGGTGCACTATTCAATGCTATCCAGAAGTTTCTATCCAAGTTGCACTGTCTCACTGTTTTCTAATGTTGATATGACTTTTTTGCCTTTCATGTATTAAATCAGGTGAAGTCACTGTACTAGTATAGTTCAGGCAAAGTAACATCACCCAGACATTTCAAGTTTGCAATGAAACATGTTTTTTTTACATATAACTAACTGTTATTTTCTGTCGACATTTATCACACCTACCTTCCTGTGTGGCCGTTCACATTGGAATGACCAAAAATTCAGATCTCACTGCTCATTTACACTAAATACCTGAGGTGTGGTATCTTTGCTCAATGTGGGATACATCAACATCGACTGTGACGTACAGCCTACGTGTGATGTACAGCATCGCACGTCATCAATAATTTCCCATTGTTGCTACCAAATGCCTGCAGTTGTATTTAGACTGCAAGCGTTCCGTGAAATTCTCTGGGGTCCAGTAGGTAAGATATCGGAACTATATTTTACCTCCAGCATCTTTTACACAGACTGTGTTCCGGAATTTTTGGAATACAGCAGCTATGTAAAAAACATAAGAGATACTTGAAGACTGCAGCTCTAACGATACTCAAGAAACCTGACACCTCAGTAGAAGCAACTCACTTGAATGCCTCCCCATCCATGACCCAAAACATTAGTCATTCTTATCTCTACCACCAGGACATAGTGGCTGCAGTGAAAACCACCTGTAAAAAAAATGTACAATTCATTATCCAGGCAACTCTGTCCGTAACTCCAAAACTTGCGACTTCTTTCACCAAGAATAAGGGAAGCTTGCGACTGGGATCACCTCCGAACCATGTTTCCCTTCAATCACGCACCATCTTGACTTGTTATATAAAAAATAAATAACAATAGTTCTTCAACACCGCTGGGTCTAAATCCTGAAGTTCACTCCCCAGCAAGACTATGGCTTGTTCAAGAAAATGAGCCACCATTATCTTATGAAGGATGGACAATAAATAGCTGATTTACCACTGATCCTAAAAAGTTAATAAAATAGTAAGGAGTATCACACAAAACACCAATTCCATCAAAAGAGAATTCGCAGAAAATCTCATTATTTTCCACTATGTTTCTTTAGAGAACAGAATCACACTTATCCCATTGCAACAAAAAATTCGAGGTTGGGGTATTTTTGTTTCGTACTTTTTGCTGAGACTTATTTTCTCAGTGAGGAATATAAGTTCTGAGATTCTTTATCATAAACTGAGTAAATCAACAGCAATGAACATCACAGCTGGAAGCAGGAGGTCAATCAGTCCCTTGTGCATGATCTTCTATCTCAGTGCAAATTTCATGCACTGTCCGCCGTTCTGACCATCAACAACAAAGAAATCTGAGACAAAACAGATGAGTGACAGCAAAGTTGCATTTTAAAAGCCTGGAACTCAGAAGGGCAAATGAAAAATGAAGGATTTCGAAGGAGAAATTCCAAAGACTGAACGCCAGCACAATCAAAACAGAGACAAAATTGACTGCAGTGTTCAAATCTTCGACAAATTTGAGGATTAGATAGTCAGGAGTTGATAAGATGAAAATAAAAGCAATGGTGCTTAAAAGTAATTAAAGCCTATTGTTGAGACATTTTTAATGAAGGGAGAGATTCTCCAAATTGTACTTGAGAGAATCGAGCAATCAACTTCGTCAAGTGGAGTTGTGCACGTGCAGGCAAAGAGAAATATTCCCCACTTCTGATAATCTGAAGGCATTCGGAATGTAGATTTCAGGAGTGGATAGGAAACTAATCCGCTGCATGCTCTCAGAACACTGGTCTATACTGGACCATTTCGTTATTCAGTGAATTCACATGGCATTTTCCTGATGCATTGAGCTTTTTATCCAGGATTTCCACCAGTGTTTTTCCAGTATCATTGGGTTAATTGGGTGGATTCACTGATGGAACAGTGTTTAGGGTTTATGAGAAGCAGAGGGAAGATCACTTTCCCACACCTTTCCCTTTAAATACTTATGAAGTGGAGGCTTGGAAAGAATTTACCCATTGGTTGCTGTAATCTTTGCCCTGGTCAATGACATATCAGATTTGTTTCAAAAACAGAGAAATTACATTTAAAAGTATTTTTAATATACATATATAATTTAGCAAACATTAACTTTGTACTTTTCCATTCTTTTTTATTGGTGTATCCTTTCACACACCAAGTAACTCCACAAGGATATACTGTGAGTTTCCAGTTTCACTGCAGAGCCCATTAAAAGCAAAGGCGGAACTGAGAAGTGGGAGCACAGGTCACCATGACTGATTCACAATACCCTTCATTTTCTCTTGTTACATAGTCCATGAACAGAAATCGTGATTGGTCCAAATTGTACATTTAAAGAACACATTTGTATTCTTGGATCGGGATCAACATTCAATTCATCTCCCAATTACAAATACTAAATGTCTTCTCATTTCTTTATTGTCTTTGCAGTAATTCAATTGGAAGATACCACAGGTTTCACAATATTGTACATGGATTATGAAGAAACTGCAACATTTTCAATATTTTGATATACTTGAAGATGGTATTGAAGGTTTTCAACATCAGTAATAAATTCCACATTGACATTAAAACAAGTACATTTCCTTACCTCCCATGAAATTTTCATATTGTCGATATTTGTTCCTTCTCCTTTGACATTTTTTGGATTCTTCTCAGGAACTAAATAAAATGTAATCAATTAAATGAAGAAATTCAATCTCAACAAGATGGACAAATGTCTCTACAATTTCCAGGTTTATTTAACTCTGGGATAAATTACAGACATTCAACTTAACATTGACTTTTTAATAAATATAATTGTTTAACGTAAAAAAAAATGCACCCACTATTGCTTTCATCTGCATTATATTGAATTAAATAAAAGTAGATCGCATTGATATAGTACTTGTAAATCTATTCTTAAATGATAGATTGCTTAATGCAATAATGGTTTGAATCCTGCTGGAAAAATTATGGTGTATTAATGATTCAAGTCAATATCAATGCAAAAATATATTCAGGGAATAGGCAGGGGTACAGTACTAATTTTTTAGGTGCCGGATCTGACAAAATACCTGCCATTTCCTATATCCTCTCTCTGTATATGTCACACCCAATTTGTGTACCTGCCCAATACATGAAATGAGCAGGTACACAAATTGGCTGTAACATATGTATTGCATATAAACAGGGCTTCTTATAATGTCAAGCATTAAACCAAGATGAAAGAAATATTACCTCCCTCCCAATTTCTCCGTCTCACTCTCTCGCCCCTTTCCATTTTATTTCCTTTACTCCTCACCCTTCCTTCCCTTCTCTATCTCCCTCTCCCCTTCCCCCTCCCTCAATTCCCTTCTCTGTCCCTCCCTTCCCATCTCTCTCCCTCTGCTCTCTCTCTCCTTTCCCTTATACCCCTCCCACCCTCTCCCTCTCTCCTTCCCCTCTCTCTCCTCCTTCCTTCCCCTCTCTCCCTCACCCTCCCTCTCTCATTCTCTCTCTCCCTCCATCCAGATTGATGTCATATCCTACGGTAGCACCCAGTTCAGATTCCGGCTGGAAGCCACTCTCTTCCCCATGATGCCTGTGGACCCGCTTGCCTGTTGCCAGTGGGGCTGGGATGCAGCTGCGGTCAGGTGCCTAAGTGGGACTTGAGAAGATCAGAGGGAGAGAGAGGGTTGTCGAGCAGGAGCCAAGGTCAGGACAAGGTGCCGAAAGTCCAGGACAACTGGACAAGGAATGGAGTAGCATGGAAGCAGAGGTGCCAGATCAGTGCACCCCTGGGAATAAGAGATACATCATGAGATAATAATCTCTCAAACAAAAGTTGCCAGTTTATCTTGTTCCACCATTTGCTTTGCATAAATGGTTTCTTGTCCAATGCCTCCATAATAATTTTGAGAACTTCCAAGCTTCACATATTCATCGCTGACGACACCAGTGCCTTAATATTGGTGATTAAGACTTTAAGTATCTTGTTAATAATATGCTTACTTTTAAGCTGATTGAACTTTCAGTCATAGTTCAGTGTCATCACTGCAAGTAGTCAATGTTCTTTTATAAAATCTTTCTGAATTTATTTTGATTATGGATCCAAATTGCTTTTCATTCACTTTTTAACAAATTAATCTTTCTTTCTCCCTCTCTCACATTCTCTTTCCACACGAGTACAGCAATGACACATGCTTTCTGATTGTAGCTAATAAAATTGTATCTTGAGGATCTGCCATCAGAGAAAACAGGATGATAGATTTGAGTCAGGGTTGATCTTAGAGCCCTCAGCCTAGCTTTGAGAGGAATGGGTCCAGGAAGAACCCAACACTCACTGAAACAAACTTGAAATGTGAGAATGGTCAGAATTCATCCCTCGACAGTGAGTGTTGTAAGGGAGTGCAGCAAAAAACACCAGGGCCCCAGGGTGGATTGTGAGGATAGAGATAGTGTGTTACATGATTTAAGTTCAAGTTTATTGTCAGCTATACCAAGATGCAGTAATTGAGGTTGTTTTGTCAGCAGATGGGTGGACATGTCACACATAGTAGAACAAGTAAGACGCAATACAAAAGTGCAGAGTTACGGAGGAAAATTAATTGGAATGGAACAAAGGCAACATCTGAATATTTTGGGATGCATTTAGCAGTCTCACCATGGGGTGGGAAAGAAACTGTCCTTAAATCTGGTGGTGCGTAATTTCACACTCTTGAATCTTCTTCGTGATTGGGCAAGGGAGAGATGTGGGTGATGGCAGTGAAGAGAAAGGCCATGGTAAGATGAGTCTTTCAATATGTTGTTTGCTTCTACAAGGTAGCTGGATTTGTAGATGGAGTGGGTGGAGATGGTTAAGGCCTGAGTCATGTTTGCAACCCTCTGTGGTTTCTTGAAGCCTTGGGCAGAGCAGTTCCCATACCATGTAGAGATGGACCCTGATAGGATGCTTTCAATGTGTACATGTAAGTGATGCAGGTGACATTGCTAAATATGCACATAGCTAATCAAGACATGCCACTCTCTCAGTACAGAATCCTTAGACACTGCAGTAGATAGGACATAGGCTGATCACACAGAGATGGTAGGCCAGAAATTACTGGTCACAAGCTCACCTTAATCTATTTGGCTCAGAACAAATCAGAGAATGTTATTGATGATGATTAAATATAAAATTGCCATATTTTATACAGAGAGGATGTGTTTGGTCTTTACTTATTTTAGTGAATGAGCCCATCCCTTTTCTGTCCTGAAGAACCCCGATGGTTGTCTGAGAAAGAGGTAGGACTTCTTCCACAGGGGGACACGAAGTTGTCCAGGAACCTCATCAAATGTGATCAAAAGATATTGGAGCAGTTGTAGGACATTCAGCCCATCGAGTCCACTCTGCCATTTTGTCATGAGCTGATCCACTTGGCTCCACTCCCCAGCCTTCTCCTCAGTGAGAGTGAGATAAGACCAGCATGAGGTCAATGCAATGAACGAAGACCCCAACGCCTATGGACAAACAATTAAAAATGGACACCCCGTCGCTGGTACCCAATTCCCAACCACCTCCTCATGCACTCACTGCTGCTCCCCAGCTTAACATCTACATCTCACTTCCACACAGCAATGGAAATTCACTATATGAGGCATCTCACCCAATTCTTTCTCATGCAGCGATTGGTGTATAACTGAGGCTAAAACATCAACAAATGAGAAGGGGGAAAATGCCAGTGCAGCCCACCTCTGGGGAGAGTTGTTTCCTGGCAATTCCTGGAGTAGCCAGCATGGCTAGCATGTGAAGAGCACACATGTTTACATCCCATCTGCCCTCTCCTATCCCACAAATCAGAGGATCTTTGTACTCACCTCTAATTTGCAACCTCTCCTTAGCATAACCTTTCTCCTCTTGCCTTCAGAGTCAAAAACTCCAACTTGCCCAGACAGCTGAATTTAATTTAATATATTACTTTTGGAGATGCAGCACAGTAACAGACCATTCTGACCATGGGCTCGATTGGTCGTGGCCACCAACTCCAATAAATAATTTTTGGTGCCTTCCTCAACATCATCTCACCTGCATGAGCAGGTCGGAGTTCTTTGAATACTGTAGAACAGCTATTCTCAATGGGGGCCAACACAACCCACCACCCCCACCCCCCACCACCACCCCTGCACCTCCAGTTGGGGCCACAGCACATTAAAGTAAAAGCCTTGCTGATTTTTCACTTCACGTAACAACTTTTTTAAAAATGTTTTTTCTGTAGTCGGTAGGAGAGAAGTATGGAAGAAACAATAACTTGACTGCTTCACAGAAAAAGAGGTCCATAAACTTTGAGCAGTTCCTTAAGGGGGCCATAGCCAAAAAAAATGAGAATGGCTGCTGTAGAGGGTGGTCTGAGGGCAAGAGATGAGATTTCAGATATCAATGGTCTGTCAGGAGAATAGAGTCAGTAAGGTTCTAGCTAACCAGAGAACAAGGTCAACCATGAGTTCTATCCAAGAATTTATTTGAAACTACAATGGAACCATTGCAGACTGTTGTCCATAAAAAATGAAATACTTAAGAACATCAGCAGCGCTGTGTGAAAGGTCATAAAGTTTGGGATTTTAATCCCAACCTTTCCCACAGTGGTGAGATCCTATTCTTTTATACAGAGAATCATGCCACATCACCCCAGCAAAGGAATACGGTGGCCAGTCAGAAACATATAACCATTATCACCATCCGACTCTTCATATGTCTGACAGCAAAAGGAGCAGAAACCAGGCCAAGGCTGGGTTCTCTCACAGACACCCTGGCATGCAATTTCAAAATCTCACCATCATGCCTCTGCATTTCATTCCTGAAAGGGGCTCAACATGGTTGCCTAGCAACCCATTGTTCAATCTGATTGAAATTACACATGCTGGAATCCTGAAATTAAAAAATACTGAAGGATCTTAGATTTGAAATGCTAACTTTAATTCTCTTTCCTCAGATACTGCATCTTCTGCATTGCACACATTTCCTTCACATGGATGACAGGTATCACCTCAAGGGAAAGCCAATGGCTTCATGTGGTACGGGCCACATTTGAAAAACCATCACGGCCACTTCATCTTTGTCTATCATCCTGCTGGCTGACCCAGACTGATGCTGAGAACAGAGAGCCAGACAAGTCAAAGAGCTACCCTGTATGGTTGCCTAACCCTAACTCGAATGTTGCATCCTCCACCAAGCCAGAACTCATCTGTCAGTTAGGTTGGAACCTCTGGGCAGAACGATGAGGAGCAGCAGAAACCATGGGAATGCACAAAGATCAATAGATTTGTCTTGGATTGGGTGCTTGTGCAGCTGAGAATGTTGATTTGGTTTGGTCTTGTGTTCAAGGTCTGTGGTCATGTGAATGCGAAGATTATCGACAAGAATAGAGATACACTGACATTTCCCAGTCCAACTTTCAAGGTTTAAATTGAGTCATAAAGTTCCATTGCATGGAAACAGATCCTTCACCCCCAATTTGACCATGGCAACCAAGCTGCCCACCTGGGCTACTCCCATTTACCTGCGTTTTGTCAACATTCCTCATACCTTACATAGCCAAATATATTTTAGAGTAGATCTAGAATGATTGAGAAAGCTTTTTCTTTATATACTACAAATTTATCTTCTACAAAAATGGGTTGAAATAGAAGTAGAAGTTTCTCTTGAATCTTATATTAGCACTTTATCCCTACCTTTAATTTCCTGATTTATGCCACATCTAATGTTACAATTACTACTCAGTGACCTTAATTTCTTCCTGCGTCCTACTCTCCCTTTGAGGCCATCTCCCACCATACCTGGTACATCAGTTTGTCACTTTGGTGGTCATCGTCTGGACCATGAAGGAACTCCCCAATCACCCTGCTTCACCCAGCGGCGCATTACTGCTTCGCATTGCTGGGCTGGTTGTCATTACACCCTGAGCATGGTGCTGTGGTACTCCTTTCAGATCTGCTCATACTCCATGCTGTCCCTATTCTTTCAGGTCCTTTTGTGCTCCACATTCTTCATGCTTCATGTCCACTTGAGCATCACACTAATGTCTTCTTTTCAAGCCTGGTGTACTTTGCACTGCTGCATTCCTTTCAGAACAATGTCTACCCATTCCCACTCAATCCGACCTGGTGTGCTGGCTCTTCACCTAATAACTTTTCACAATGCCTAGGCCATTGCCAATTCTTCCTACTTCCTTGCAGGTCTGCTTGCTCCTTACACTCTTCTCTTCTTTTCATGTCCTGTGGGTTTGGCTGATGCTGTTGAAAAGTAGGAGTGGGACAATGTTTCTCTTGAGTTGCTCTCCCACTCAGCATTATTGTTGATTATTCTCTCTTTCTGAACATCTTTACTTCTTTGTAGTTGAAATTTCTGCAGGAAATCAAAAGATTTTGAAATCTTACAGATAAATTCTTCCTTGTATGAAATGTGCTGCCCTTTATCTGAAACTATTCCTCTTGCTTGAGATACCTCAACGTGTGTTTGCCTTGTGGACAGACCTTGGGTTACCATGTTTTCTGTTGTCAGTTCAAGGTTTCCCTGCTAAAACAGAGGATCATGGTGCTCCTATTGTGGTTGAGTGGGTATCAAGTTACCAAATCACAAGGATTGGTGTCACAACAAGTCTACAAACTTTAGTGTGCACCAGAAAATCATGCCACATCACCCCAGCCAACCTGGCAGTGACCCTGCCTCAATGTGCCATCACTGGAAATTTTAACCTAGGAGCTGGGTTTATTTTCACCAGTGATATTATTCACAACAGTTTGTAATTTTATGAAAAACACTTGCTCTTCTGAAAAAAATTGCAATTTTAAATTGGGAATGCTATTCCCTTACGAATGAAGTTAGAGAGAAAGGAAGTTAGAAGCTTCAGACCCTTCACACTAATGTCACCTGTTGAAAGTTACTGAAATCCATTATCAGAATCAGAAACTGGGAACTTTGACAATACAACCTCATCAAATTAAGCCAGCACTTGAAGACTGCATCATACCTGACTAACTGCTGAACCTTCCAAGTGTTCACTCGCTTGAATGATTGAGTATGTATGAATTACTTGTATAGTCTTCAAGAAAGCATTTGATAATAAAATCCTGGTGACATGGTTGGTAATTGGCTGTGAGGTAGGAAAAAGTGAGTTGAGGTCAACTGTTCATCCTTTGACTGCAGAGATGTGACAAGTGAATGCAATGCACAGCAACATTCTGTAACTTTGTGACAGAAAGAATCAAATTCCATTTTATGATGTTGCCAAAAAGACTCCTCCTTTGCCAGTCAAATACATTTTCAAAACACATTTAATAAACTCCTGAATTTAAGATGGGTGGGTGCAGCTGACTGGCAATCGTGAGCAGTGAAATTAATCAAGAATTTGATTGAAAGATGAGATGAAGGAGCATTTTTAGATTTTCAGAATGACGAGTTGCATATAACTGATGGATCAAAAGAAGATTTAAATGTAATTGTAAGGTTATCTGTTATCAATATTAGATGGGGACACAGTCACAAGTTTAAACTAATAAAAGACATTATGGAATCCAGGCATGAGTCATTCAAAATTCACAAAGCGCAAATGGAAAGCCATATTTACATGATTCAGTCACACACAACCTATTCTCAAGGATTAAAAGGTGGGCAACAGAAAGATTTTTTTTGATGATTCAGCATCATTAAGGAATTTAGCTGATTTAAAAAAAACATTTTTGGCCAATTATGTGCATGAAGGGCATGTGTCAAAAATAAAGCATGCTTGTTTGTTTTAGTTAGGCCTGGTTTCTCTATGGTTAGTTACAAAACACTAAGGTTAAGAGGTGTTTCCTGTTAATAATTTTGCAAGCTGCAGGAATCTGCTTTGAATGTGGAAGCAGAAAGACAATAAATTTTCTCTGAATTATGAATCCCACTATTTCCCCCCACCACCACCCCCGCCCCCCACCCCCCACCCATCCACACACACAATGGCGTTCATGTTAATTTTCTTATTGGCTAAGCCTCTCATTTTGAAACTTCTGAACGGAGTTTTTATCTAATTGAAAGTATTTCAGTAGGTTCACATATTTTCTTGTGACAGTTCATTGCAGCATTTTAAATGAGCTCGGTGAAATTGTGTAAAAGCATCAAATATTTTTGGATAGTGGATATGATTGATTGCCTTGGGTGAGATCTGTGAAAGGTGCCGAGTTACTGGCTGATCACAGATCCCTCAGCTTCTGCTCAGTGGTCAGGCATCTCCAGTCAGGGATTATATACAATTACCCAGGCATGGTCGGTGAATCGAGAATTTACAGCTGACTGAAAGACTGGGATAGTTCGATATTGGTAATGTTTTGTCTTGAATGCAAAGGACAATTATCTCCCTGGGATCAAGAGATACTGAAATATTGCAGAAGCAACACATCATTTTGAAAGAGAACTTAATTTACAAAACAACTCCATCATTTTTAAAACACTACTCAATTTTCTGTTAAATGCACAACAAATTTTTGGTTTAAATGTATTTATTCAATCTACCTATCAAATTGAAAAAAATCACATCCCAGCATGTGATACATTCCAATAATATGGCATATCATTGAAAGAATTTTCTATCCTTTTTGGTGCTATTATACAGGAAAAGTGCTGTCTTTTTGGCCAACATGAAGAAAATTGCAGATATACCTAGTGCAAACCTGAATTGAATATCTGATAGAGTTTTGAACCTGAGCTCAGGGTTTATTTAGGAAAAAAATTTAGAGGAAAGAGTGTGTGTGTGTGTGTGTGTGTGTGTGTGTGTGTGTGTGTGTGTGTGTGTGTGTGTGTGTGTGTGTGTGTGTGTGTGTGTGTGTGTGTGTGTGTGTGTGTGTGTGTGTCTCCGCGCGCGCGCGCGTTGTTGGAAATAGTAACCAGAAGATGACAAACACTGAGAACATTAGAAGATACCACATCCATTATAAATAGGTATTAAACCTTTTTGTTTCTGTTTCTTCCTGTTTCTGTGCTCCCAATGAACTATTCTTTGGTTATACTGTCAATGGATCTGTTGGCTGCGCAGCAAGGCCAGCACCATTTTGGGGTCGCTGGCCTTTAAGCTGCCCTTGCTGTTCACCTGCCAATTCGTTTGTTGGGGCCAGTGCCACTGCACGGGCTGCTGGCCTTTGGTTGCGCTCACTGCTGCCACGGGCCGCCACATGACCCCCACACCCCAGAACCGGTGGTATTGTCCTTGGTTCCTGGAGGCAAAGTCTCTGCAGCCTTAGGTGGGCTGCCTCTTAGGCGTGGTGCTGGTGTCTCAACCAGGCACACTGGGTCCAAGTGTGCTGGCTTCAGCCTGTCTGTGGAGAAGATCTCTGTCTTGCCTCCAATCTCCAGCTTGAACGTGGCCCCGTTGTTGTGGATGACCCAGAATGAAACCTCATACAGCCTCTGAAGCGGTGGACGATATGCCCCTCTGTGAATGAAAACATACTCATACTCCTGCAGGTTTTTGGGTATGATGGACCTCACGTGTCCGTGCCTGGAAGGTGGAATTGGGGCCAGTTTGCCAACTCTTTCCCTGAACCTGCTGAGGAACGCTACAGAGTCATCCTGCTGTCCACCTATGGATGGTATAATTTCTCCCGGGACCCCCAGTTTGGTCCTTGGTGTTTGCGTTTTGAGGTGCCTGTGGAAGTGCTCCACCAACTCATTGGATTGTGAATGGTAAGCTATTGTATGACGCAGCTGGGTACCCAACAGGCTAGCGAGGTCAGACCACAGACTGGAGGTGAACTTGGCCCCTCTGTCAGATGTTATGTGGGATAGTAACCCAGACCGTGCCACCCAGGACGAGATGAAGGCCCTGGCCCATGAGATTGTGAATGTGTCTGCCAGCGGGACTGCTTCTGGTCACCTACTGAAGCGGTTGACCATCGTGAACAGATAGCTGAAACCCTGGGATACCGGAAGGGTCCTACTATGTCCACGTGGATGTGGTCAAACCTTTGTTCTGTGGGCTCGAAGTGCTGAATTTGGGTCTTGATGTGATGCTATACCTTGGTGGTTTGATATTATGTGCACGCCTTTGCCCACCCGCTGACCTGTTTCCGCAATCCATGCCACATGTATTTGCTGGCCACCAGCCAGACCGTGGTCCAGATGGATGGGTGAGCCAGTCTGTTGGAGTAAAAAATCTGTCATCTCCAAACTTCTGGGACGATGGTTCTGACCTGACTGTTTGCCACATCACACAGGAGGGTGGTGTTACCTGTGCCAACTGGGATGTCCTGGAGCTGCAGGTATTGAGATATCTCCTCATCTTTCTTCTGTGCCTCAGCCAGTGCCACAAAGTCCACTCCTCTTGAAAGCACATGGATTCTTTGCCTGGACAGTGCGTCGGCCATCATGTTGTCCTTGCCAAAGACATGCCTTACATCTGTGGTATACTCCAAGATGTAAGACAGGTGTCATTGCTGGTGGGCCGACAAGGGGACAAAGAACTTAGCCAAGGCAAAAGTCAGTGGCTTGTCATCTGTGAAAGCCATGAAGGACCTGCCTCTAGGAAGTACCTGAAGTGACGGATGGCTAAGTACAGCACCAGTAGCTCTCTTTAAAAAGTGCTGTACTTCAGTTCTGGAGGCCTCAAATGTTTGCCGAAGAAAGCCAGCGGCTGTCAACTTCCTTCAACATGCTGCTCCAGAACTCCTCTATTCATCATTCCTGAGGCATCCACTGTGTCAGGGTCATTGGAGCATCTGATCTGGGATGTTCCAGGAGAGTGGCATCCACCAGGACTTCCTTGGTCTTCACAAGGGTTTCCACTGGCTCCTCGTCCCAGGTAAAGTCCTTCGCCTTCCCTGCCATCCAGGTGAACAAGGGCCGCATGATCCAGGCAGCTGAGGAGATGAACCAGTGGTAGAAATTGATCATCCCCACTGTAGAGCGTGTCAAAAGAATCAAACACTTGTTGAGCCAAACCAAGGCTTTTATTAACTAGAAGACTGGAGCATATCACATGTAGGTCGATCAGTCCAGAATGACCTCGTCTGGCTAGGAGCAACCCTTTAAGACCTGCCAGTAGGCGTGGCTATGCTCTCAGCCAATCAAAGTCATCCTACACTAAAATCTGTACATATACACATTGGTAATGGAATCTGTACTATCATATTCACCCCTTCTTTGAGAACTGACTCTGGGGTGGATGGAGGGCTGTAAAAAAACAGAAAAAGAAAAAGAAAAAAGGGCCTGGTGGAGGTTAGGGGCTATACCGGTCAGGGGGCCTGACTATCCGGCGTGACCGCTGTGGTTCTAGGATTGGGATCACTGGAGTCGTGTCGCCGGCAGGCTCTTCAGGTGCGGCCACTGCTTTGCTCAATTCCCCAATGACGTTGTTGACAGTCTGGCCTGAGCTGGTGGGGTGGTGCTGGTCCCTCTGTTCAAGCACATGACCTGGGGGAGAAGGATTTGGGGGAGGTTGGGTTAAAGGCACTGCTGGGCCTGATCCAGCTTGAGCTAGGTCCCTTACCGAGACTGTGTACTCAATAGGCATAATGCGGGTTTGCATGTAGCAGTGTCACTTGGTCAACCAAGGGGTTGAGTACTGGATGTGGCGTCGCAGGAGGACCGGCCTGGGAACTGTGATTGTTCCCGATTCGAATTTCCTCGGGAAAGAGAACATCCTTTCATGTGGGGTGGCATTGGCCGTGGTGCATAGGAGGGAGCGGATGGAGTGTAGGGCACAAGTGAGCACGTCCTGGCAGCGGGAGGTGGGGAGACCTTTGGACCAGAGGGCAAGCATAACCGCTTTCAAGACGGTGGCATTCTCTCTTTCGACCTGCCCATTACCATGTGGGTTATAGCTGGTGGTCTTGCTTGAAGCAATACCACGCTCCAGAAGGTACTACTGCAGCTCTGCGCTCATAAACGAGGACCCCCTGTCACTGTGGATGTAACTGGGGTACCTGAAGATGGCGAAGATGCTGTGCAGGGCTTCTATGACTGAGGAGGCAGTCATGTCTGAGCAGGGCACAGCGAACGGGAAGCGGGAGTACTCATCGACGGCTGTAAGAATGTAGGTATTACGGTAGAGGCCCCTTGAAGTCCATGCTGAGACGCTCAAAGTGGCGGGTGGCTTTAATGATGTTGGTATTCTCCGGACAGAAGAAGTTGGGCTTGCACTCAGCGCACACTGGGCAGGCTCGGGTCATGGAGCGAATCTCCTCGACCGTGTAGGGCAGGTTGTGAGCTTTGACAAAGTGCACAAACCTAGTGACCCCTGGATGACAGAGCTCCTCGTGGAGTCTGTGCAGCCTGTCCAGTTGTATGTTGGCACAAGTCCCCCTGGAGATTGCATCTGGCGGGTCGTTGAGTTTACATGGCCAATACAGTTTTTCTTTCTTTGGCTTGGCTTCGCGGACGAAGATTTATGGAGGGGGTAAAAAAGTCCACGTCAGCTGCAGGCTCGTTTGTGGCTGACCAGTCCGATGCGGGACAGGCAGACACGATTGCAGCGGCTGCAAGGGAAAATTGGTTGGTTGGGGTTGGGTGTTGGGTTTTTCCTCCTTTGCCTTTTGTCAGTGAGGTGGGCTCTGCGGTCTTCTTCAAAGGAGGCTGCTGCCCGCCAAACTGTGAGGCGCCAAGATGCACAGTTTGAGGCGTTATCAGCCCACTGGCGGTGGTCAATGTGGCAGGCACCAAGAGATTTCTTTAGGCAGTCCTTGTACCTTTTCTTTGGTGCACCTCTGTCACGGTGGCCAGTGGAGAGCTCGCCATATAATACGATCTTGGGAAGGCGATGGTCCTCCATTCTGGAGACGTGACCCATCCAGCGCAGCTGGATCTTCAGCAGCGTGGACTCGATGCTGTCGACCTCTGCCATCTCGAGTACCTCGACGTTAGGGGTGTGAGCGCTCCAATGGATGTTGAGGATGGAGCGGAGACAACGCTGGTGGAAGCGTTCTAGGAGCCGTAGGTGGTGCCGGTAGAGGACCCATGATTCGGAGCCGAACAGGAGTGTGGGTATGACAACGGCTCTGTATACGCTTATCTTTGTGAGGTTTTTCAGTTGGTTGTTTTTCCAGACTCTTTTGTGTAGTCTTCCAAAGGCGCTATTTGCCTTGGCGAGTCTGTTGTCTATCTCATTGTCGATCCTTGCATCTGATGAAATGGTGCAGCCGAGATTGAGTTTTGTGTGCCCGATGGAGATGTGGGGGGGCTGGTAGTCATGGTGGGGAGCTGGCTGATGGAGGACCTCAGTTTTCTTCAGGCTGACTTCCAGGCCAAACATTTTGGCAGTTTCCGCAAAGCAGGACGTCAAGCGCTGAAGAGCTGGCTCTGAATGGGCAACTAAAGCGGCATCATCTGCAAAGAGTAGTTCACGGACAAGTTTCTCTTGTGTCTTGGTGTGAGCTTGCAGGCGCCTCAGATTGAAGAGACTGCCATCCGTGCGGTACCGGATGTAAACAGCGTCTTCATTGTTGGGGTCTTTCATGGCTTGGTTCAGCATCATGCTGAAGAAGATTGAAAAGAGGGTTGGTGCGAGAACACAGTTAAAGGTGGAGAGTTCGATTCTCCACCTGGCGATTTTGTCATTCTTGATCTTACCTTGCTGGGTATTGCTAAATATGAAGGAGACCGTGCGTTGGTCAGTCAGCAAAGTAAAGTGCCTACCAGTGAGGTAGTGTTTCTAACGACGTACTGCTTTGACTATAGCCTGGGCCTCCTTCTTGACAGAGGAGTGTCAGCTCTCAGGACCCTGGAGGGTTCTAGAGAAGAGGTTCAAAGTGGTTGCCAGTGCAAAGTCAGACGCATCACTCTTGACTTGGAACGGGAAGGATTTGTCGATGGCGTGCAGTGTTGCAGCGGCGATGTCCAATTTGATGGGGTTGAAGGCCACTCTAGCTTCAGTTGACAGGGGAAGGAGGTGGTCTTGATAAGTGGCCGTGCCTTGTCGGCATTGTGTGGAACTCATTGGGCGTAGTAGGAGAAAAAGCCCAGGCAGGGTCTGAGTGCCTTCTGGGTGTGGGGGAAGGGGGGGGGGGTGGCAAGTCCATGAGGGGACGCATGCGGTCAGGGTCTGGCATTACCATCCTGTTCTCCACCACGCAACCTAGAATTGCAAGCTGAGTGGTTCGGAAGACACACTTGTCGAAATTGTAGGTCAAGTGCAACCGAGTTGCAGTCTGAAAAAATTTCTCAAGGTTGGCATCAAGATCCTCCATGTCATGGCCGCAGATGGTGACATTGTCCAGATATGGGAAAGTAGCAGTCAGCCCGTTCTGGTCCACCATCCAGTCCATTTCCCGCTGGAAGACCACAACGCCATTCGTGACCCCAAAGGGTACCCTGAGGAATTGATACAGCCGCCCATTCACTTTGGCCGTGAAAGGTCGGTCTTCTCGGAGGATCTGATGCCCCACATCAGTGATCCGTGGAAGGGGGTACGCATCCAGAAGCGTGAAGCGGTTGATTGTCTGGCTGTAGTCAACTACCATCCACATCTTCTCCCTGTTTTTAACAACCACCACCACCAGGCCTTCCAGGGACTCGTGTTAGGTTCGAGAATGCCCTTGTCCAGCAGTCTGTGCACCTTGTTTGTTATAAATTTCTTGTGTTCATAACTATATTGCTGGCTTTTGATGGCCACAGGCTTCCAGCCTTGGGTAAGGTTTGCAAAGAGAGCTGGTGGAGCAACTCAGAGGGTGGAGAGGCTACACTTGAGGCCCCGGGGCGCGGGGGTGGGAGGCTCGGGCTGCCGCTGGCAGGAGGCTTCCAGGGTGGAGTGGTTACATACACAGAGTGGAACGTGAGGCCCCCAAAGTGCAAGGAAACGGTTCGAAACTGGCACTGAAAGTTTAGTCCCAGCAGTACAGGGGCGTCGATTGGGATCTGGTTGCCAATGAATCCTCTGGGCAGTGGGGAGAATAGCCAGTCCGCAATGGTGGGCCAGGTCTGGGCGGATAAAACTGTCAGTTGACCCCGAGTCGAAGAAGCAATTTGTGCAATGTCCATGCACTTTAATCAGTTCGATTGCTTTTGTGAGGGGATGGGGGCAGTCCTGGTCAAGGGTTACTGATGCAGTGACTGTAATGGGGACAGTGAAGTCCAACTTGATGACGTCACGCATCGTGTGTATGGTGACGTCACAAAAACAGTCAGGCCGGAGCAGTCAACATCGGGGAGTTGGTGCGGCTGCCTGCAGCCTGCTGGGGGTGTCGGCCAGCCAATGGTAAGTGCTGGGGGTCACTGCTTGCTGCCAGCGGTGGGGCGGTCAGTCAGGCATTGTCGGCGGTGGGTGCCGGGTGGATAGCAACGGTCGCGGAGGCAGGTACCTGGCCATCTGCCTCAATGGTGGAGGGTCCCCGGTCAGCAGCATTTGTGGGTGTGATATGTCCTTGGTTGGCAGTGGCAGCGGGTCACTGGTCGGCAGCATCGTTAGCGGCGGTGGTGGGCTCAGCAGTGATGGCGGCACCGGGTCCCTGATCGGCAGTGATGGTGGCCGTTGAAATCGGGGCTGGGGCCTGGTCGGACATTGCTTCGTGACGGAGGGTAAAGCAGGCCAACATCATTGAGACGAGGGTGGGTGGTATCTTTGCACTCATTGAACGAGAGCTCTGAGGAAGAAGTGTTTGAATGGGAGGGTGGCGGTTGGGCTTCACACGAGGCACTGTGTTTGATAGTGGCCATTTTGGAATGACAGACTACAGCAAAGTGGCCATTTTTAAGGCACTTCTGGCCCTCCTGCAGAAATAACAGTTTAGGGTCACATCAGGCAGTGTAGTGGCAGCCGACAGGCCGTCGGTGTGCCAGGGGGTAGTAGCTTAGAAGGAGGGCATCCTACTCACATCAGAGCGTGGGGTCCAGCCTGGCGAGTACACGTCCATACTTAAGACCGCATCCTCCATTATCTCCTCAAGGTTTTCTCCCCCGTGCTCTAGCAGGCACTGCCTCACCTCATTCGATCGGACCCAGGCCACACAGGCATCCCGAATGAGATTGTCTGTGGTCTCCACAGCAGTTCTGTCTGTACAGGCACAGTCCCTGCCCATTGCTCTTAGTGCTTGAATATAAACTCTACAGGACTCACCGGGCTGTTGCCTCCTTGTCGCTAGTTTCTACCGAGCATAGACCCTGTTCACCAGTTGCTCGTAGAGACCTTTCAGCACCTTCATGGCTGTGGCATAAGTGGTCGCATCCTGGATGCCCTGGTATAGACTCTTGGGGACACCATAGTCATCAATTTTAGTAGTTGATTGCTGTCCTCTATCACGGCAGGATCAGAGAGTTATAAGTATGCTTTGAAGCACCTGACCCAGTGCTTAAAGTCATTCGAAGCTGTAGCTGACTGTGGGTCGATGTTGAGGCATTGAGACATTCCAGCTGTAGCATACGCTCCATCCCTTCAAAACTTTCTCGTTAATAAAATTGTAGAGCACGTCGAAAGAATCAAAGACTTGTTGATCCAAACCAAGGCTTTTATTAAGGAGACTGGAGCATATCACATGTAGGTCGACCAGTTCAGAATGACCTGATCTGCTTAGAGCAACCCTTTAAGGCCTGCCAGTAGGCATGGCTACACTCTCAGCCAATCACAGTCATCCTACACTACAATCTGTACATATACACATCCGTGATAGAATCTGTACTATCACACCCACGCACTCCTGTTGTCCCTTGGTCGTGTTGGGTCTGGGGAACTTCTGGATGGTCTCCACTTTACTGGGTAGCGGTGTGGCTCCTTCCCTGGTTATCCTGTGGCACAGGAAGTTGATGTCCTCCAATTCAAACTGGCATTTGGCTGGGTTGATCGTAAAGCCGAACTCGCTCAGTCGGGTGTAGAGGTTGCGGAGGTGCGCCATATGCTCCTGTTGATTCCTGCTCTCCACCAGGATGTCGTCCAACACAAAGGTGCTGCCCAGGTCTCGGCCCACTGTTTCCATGAACTTCTGGAAGGTCCGTGCGCCTTTTTTTAGCCCGAATGGCATTCGGAAGAATTCAAAGAGGTTGAACAGGGTGATTATGCTGGTCTTGAGGATATCATCGAGGTGTACTTGGATCTGATAATATCCCTGCACGAGGTCCACGTTGGAGAAGATCTTTGCACTGTGCAGGTTAGCTGCAAAGTCCTGGATGTGCGGCACGGGGTACTGATCTGGTGTTGTGACCTCATTGAGCTGGCCTTAGTCAGTGCATGGTCTCCAGCGTGGCTGATTCATCCAGAAATTCGGCAGCTTGAAAGCGACCATGTTGACTGCTGCCTGTTCACTCATCACTGGGATTAGATGCCATCTAAACCATTGGGGTCACCACTTGAAGCTGCGTGCTACTCGAAAAAAGATACGCATACCCGTAGTGCAGTCAGGTTAAGCTCTGAGTTTATTAGGGTTCAGGTCCGACTTTTATGCTTGCACTGTTCCTGCTGTGGCCCCTTTTGGCATGCATAACAAAAACAAGTTTCCCGCGCGTGGGTACTTTCCTGCGTAACAATGCCCTTCTCCCCCGTTGGCTGCACAACAAGGCCAGCACCATTTTGGGGTCACTGGCCTTTAAGATGCCCTTGCCGTTCACCCGCCGGTTCACTTGCTTGGGCTAGTGCCACTGTGTGGCCTGCTGGCCATTGGTTACACTCTCTGCCTGGAGCACCGGCTCGAGTGCTGCCACCGCAGGCCGCCATAATCTTGGACTTGATTGTCAATCATCCTCAACTATTTTATTACATTGCCTCAGATCCTGACCAGTTTGAAACTTCACTGGAATATTTTGTACTATGAAGACCCATCTATTTATCATGTGTAAATCCTGACAATGACCCATGAGGCTCATTCATGTGAACTCTGCATTTTGGAATGCCACAGAAAAGAAAAAAAAAACCTTGATTTTCATCTGATATGACAAATGTACAGCCTGTTCTACAAAATGATCATGTGACTGTTATTGTCTCATACCATCAGATGAGACAATGTACATGTACATTGTTTTAAGTGGTGAAAAGGAAAACATTTGCCCACCCATCCCCCCCCCCCACCCCCCACAACCCACCACCTCCACCCATAGTTTGAGTGTATTCCAACCAAATGGGTTTCAGAGATGGGCTCTCACAGAAAATGTATTTTTTCTATATCTGAATCCTTCTCAAGAAAGGTACATTAATTATTTCACCTTTAAATAGCTTCTCCAATGTGATGCATTATTTTGTCATGTTAGTCAGTGAAATAACTCATTTGGGAAAATTTGAGGTCTCAAATTGTGAAAAATTCCATTATTTTTCAGTCAACATTCAAGAAAAATAAATCTGTCTGGTCAGCACTAAATAATTATCTGTAAAAGTCTCAACAGCATATGGGGTGAAGAAAGAAGAAGTGATAAATAGTCACATAGTGAACAGTTAAGGAAAAGGAGACAGCAAATTGAGACAGAGAAAAACCAGCAATACAGGAAAGGAAATGGAGGAACAACTTGCAGATCATCAGGTTCAAGGAATACCATAAAATGGATGGGCAAGCTTTTTTAAAAACTCATATTCCACCTTAAGTATTCCCTACGCATAAGTGCTCTGTGATTAGTAAGGGATTGCTTAAGGTGGTATGTGAGTGGGAAGGGAAGGTTGAGAATCTAGACCCAATTGTTACTGAAATATTTTGCTTGAGAAAAAGTGTCATTGGCCCATTTCCTTTGGAGTGATGAAACCATGCACATAACAAGTCAATTAGGTACAACTAAAACAATGGTTTTCAAACATTTTCTTTCTATTCAAATACCACCTTAAGCAATCCCTTACTAATCACAGAGCACCTATGGCATAGGGATTGCTTAAATGTGAATTTTAAAAAGGATGCCCACCCCACCATAAAAATCAGCATCTGGAATACAAGGAAAGATTGAGCAATTTAGGTCTTTATTCCTTGGAATGTAGAAGGTTGAGAGGGGATTTGATAGAGGTGTTTAAGATAATGAGAGCGATAGATAGCGTTGATGTGGAAAGGCTTTTCCCATTGACAGTAGGAGAGATGGATACAAGAGGTCATGGGTTGATAGTTGATGGGCAAAGGTTTAGGAGTGACATGAGGGGGAACCTCTTTACTCAGAGAGTGGTTTCTGTGTGGAATGGGCTTCTGGAAAAGGTGGTGGAAGCAGGGTCAATTTTGTAATTTAAGAAAGAGTTGGATGAGTATATGGATGGAAGGGGGATGGAGGGATATGTGAAGGGTGCTGGTAGATGGGATTAGAGGAGAGTACTTGGATCAGTGCAGACTAGAAGGGCCAAATTGGCCTGTTTCCGTGCTGTAATTGTTATATGGTTTATATGACATAGGATCAGAAGTCAGCCATTTGGCCCATTGAGTCCACTCCACCATTCCATCAAGAGCTGATTCATTCTCCCGCTCAGCCTCACACGCCAGCCTCTTACCCATAACCTTTGATCCCCTGAGTATTCAGATACCCTATCAATCTCTGCCTTAAATACACCCAATGACCTGGCCTCTACTGCAAATTCCAGAGGTTCACCAGTCCTGGTGAAAGAAGTTCCTCTCCACCTCTGTTTTAAATGGGTGCCCTTCAATCCTGAAGTTGCAAAAACACAGAAATGATGGAAGAACTCAGCCAATTTTGCAGCATCCATAGGAGATAAAGATACATCACCAACATTTCAGACATAAGCCTTTTTTCAAAGTATAAGTAAAAAGTAGACAGGCATCTGAATTAACGACTGGAGAGCGAAAGGGGGAAAATGGGAAGAGTCCATACCAACAGACAAGAGGTGTTGAGTAGATACGATAAGAGGCAAGGAGAAAAATGATTTTGCCTCTGTGGAAGGAGACAGAGAGAAAAGGGAAGAGGAGAGAGAGAGAAAATGAAAGGAGACAGGAAGAAGAAGATGGTGGAGGGGATTTAATAGAGACTGGAGAGGTCAATGATAATGTCATCCAATTGGAGTGTGCCCAGACAGAAAATGAGCTGTACTACCTCCAATTTTCAAGTGGTGTCAGTCTGACAGTGCGTGAGACCATGGACAGACATGTCATCAAGGGAATTACAAGTGAAGCATCTGCTATGGTCACAGGGGTGGGTGATTGGTGGGGAGGAAGGAGTGGATAAGGGAGTCACAGAAGAACAGTTCCTGCAGAAAGTGGAGAGGGGAGGAGAGAGGAATGTGTCTGGTGGTGGTATCACATAGTGGGTGGAGGAAATGGTGACAAAGGATATGTTAGACACGGAATCTAGATGGGAGATGGGTGGGGGGTATGTAAAGACAGGGAAAATCCTGTCCTTGTGCACAGGGGGAAGTGGGCACCATGGAAGATGTGCACGTAATGAAGGATATGTGGTGAGAGCCAAGTTGACAGTGGTAGAGGGAAAGCCACATTATTTGAAGGAGAACATCTCTGATGATCTGGCATGGAAGACCTCATCATGGGATACGAAGGAGACAGATGAATTGAGAGAAAGGAATGAAATCCTTTCAGGAAACAGGGTGTGAAGCGGTGTAGTCAAGCAAGCTGTGGGAGTTGGTAGGTTTGTAGAAAATGTCTGTCGAGATTTTGTCTCCTGAGATGGTCACAGAGAGATTGAGAAAAAGGGTCAATGTTTGTAGAGATGGACTGAGTGAATATGAGATCAGGATGCAAATTGGCAGCAAAGTCTTTAAAGTCGATGAGCTCATCATAGGTGCATGAGGCAGCATCAAATGTAGTCACTGATGTAGCAGAGGACACGTAGCCAACAAAAAGGCAAGTATAGCTGAAGCCTATGCAGGTACCCATGGCTACCCATTTGACCTGGAGAAAGTGGATGAGTTAAAGGAGAAATTATTGAAGGTGAGGACAAGTTCTGCCAGCCAGAGAAAGGTGATGGTGGAGGGGGACTGGTTGGTCTATTGTCAAGAAAGAAACAAAGGGCATTGAGGTCTTTGTTATGGGTGATAGAGGTGTATAGGAATTGGATGTCCATGGTAAGGTTGAGTTACTCGAGTTTTGGGAACTGGAAGTCAATGATGGCGATATGTGAAGTATTCCTGATGTAGGTGGGGAGGGACTGGTCCAGGGAGAACAAAACTGAGTCGAGGTAAGCGGATATCAGTTTGGTGTGGCAGGATGTGGGAATGATCACTCTGCCGGGACAATTGAGTTCATGGATCTTGAGTAAAAGGAAGAAAAGGGGAGTTCAAGGTTCGGAATCAATGAGGTTGGAAGCTGTTCAAGGGAGATGACCTTTAGTGATGAGTTTGGAGATAATATGTGATACAGTAACTTGATGAGTTTTGGTGAAGTTCTGTTGGAGGGGAAGGAAGAGAAAGTATCTGAAAGTTGTCATCTGGGTCTAGAGCAGGCAGAAGTCTGGAACAACGTGTCCAGGAGGAGGAAGAAGGTTTACAGTGGGAGAAGGAGTCTGTAGTGGGGGGTGGAGAATTTTGATTTTTGAAGTGGGCATAGATGGAACCAATGGAAGTCAAGTTCAGCATCATGGTGTGCACAGATCAAATTGAGGTGTGGTTGAAGGGGGACAAAGATGAGGCACCTACTGACTTACTGGGGACAGTGTATCCAGTCTCCAAGAGGGGTAGGTCAGAGGGGATGGGATTAGGGGAGGGTCAGTGGGGTGGAGTGTGTCTGGAGGGTGGTGGGAAGGAAGATGGGATGGATCAGGAGGTGGATGGTAGGAAGATAATCCTGAAGCCCACTTGTCTTTGATTTCGGTACCATGGGAAACAAGTATGCCACGTTTACTCTGTCCAGGCCTTTCAACATTTGAAATGCTTCTATGAATTCCCCCTTCATTTTTCTTAACTCCAAGGAGTACAGTCTAAAAGCCATCAAATGTTCCTCACACGTTCATCCCTTCATTCCAGGAATAATTCTTGTAAATCTTTTCCAAACCCTCTCCAATGCCAACAAATTGTTTCTTAAATAAAGATTCCCAAACTGTACCCTGTACTCCAAGTGATGCCTCAACGGTGCCTTAAAAAGCCTCAACATCACTTACCTGCTCTTATATCCTATTGCTCCAGATCTGAATATTAACATTGCATTCACCTTCTTCACCACTGACATAATCTGGAGGTTAACCTTCTGGGTATCCTTCAGGAAGACTCCCAAGTCCATTTACACCTCCGAATTTTGATTTTTCTCCCCATCCAAGAGTCTGCCATTATATTCCTTCTACCAAATCACATGAGTGTACGCTTTCCAACATTGTCTTTCATTTAAATATAAATGAAAGAAAATTAGTTGGCACATTCTCTTTTCAAAAACTATAATTAGGAAATTGGAATACCTCCACAAACTATTTTTCAAAGGAAACATGATATTTTATCGAAGCTACAATATAAAATTGAAAATATTCCAATAGGTCTGCTCAGATAACAATTGGTTTCATGTGTATAGTACTGTATTAATTTGTTATTGCATGTCTGAAGTTTTATTTTAATGGTAAACTTAAACTATAATTTGCATTTACTGACCTGCAGGCTGTGTTTCATGCTTTTCAGAAGGTAGACTTGGATGACTTTTGCCCACTTTATTTACAGCTGTCACACGGAACTGGTAGGTTACATAAGGGGAGAGTTGCAACACGACTGAAGTTTGACTTCCATTAACTCTAGCCTTTATATGCCATCTTCCAGGTTCAAATGTATTTTCCTCCACAATAAATGCTATCAAAAATAAACAAGTTCCAGAGGTGAATAACTCACACACAACTGAAAAATAGAAAGAAAATATGCAGTGAATGCTGTAAACCTGAAATAAAATCAACTGTTTAAGCACTCAGCAAGTTGGACCATCACCCTGGAAAAAGAAACATGGTCAACATTTCAGTTTGATAAGCTTTCACTGAAAGATGCCTCATTAAGTTTTCCATATTGTTATGAAAAACAAATTAAGTAAAGTTTGTTTGAAATTGTGCATTTTGATGACTATTATATCTGTAAGTAACTGCCTTGGTCCACATAGAAACATAGAAAATAGGTGCAGGAGTTGGCCATTTAAACATTCAAGCCTACACCACCATTCATTTTGATCATGGTTGATCGTCTCCTCAATGCCCAGTACCTGCCTTCTCAAGGGCCAAATCTAACACTCTTTTAAATATTGATAAAGAACTGGGTTCAGCTACTTCCCATGGCAAAGAATTCCACAGATTCACCACCATCTGAGAACCCCTGGTTCTGGTTTTCCCCAACATCAGGAACAACTTTCCTGCATCTAGCCTGTCCAATCCCTTAAGAATTTTATAAATTTCTATAAGATCCTCCCTCAAACATAAATTCCAATGAGTATATGTCTAGTTGATCCAGCCTTTCTTTATGTGCAATTCCTGCCATCCCTAGTATCAATCTAGCGAACCTTCTTTGCACTCCCTCTATGGCAAAGATGTCTTTCCTCAGATAAGGAGACCAGAACTGTACACAATACTCTAGGTGTGATCTCACCAAGGCCCTGTACAGCTGCAATAGAACCTCTCTGCTCCTGTACTCGAATCCTCTTGCTATGAATGCCAACATACCATTCGCTTTCCTCACTGCCTGCTGTTTATGCATACCCACTTTAAATGACTGGTGCACAGTGACACCCAGGTCCCGTTGCCACAGATGATTTTACTGTAAAACAACGGTGAATATCAAAAACAGCAAATGTAATGCCATGTATGTACTCTGACAATAAAGCTGAATAAATTTAAAAAAAACATGTTGGTGAGAAGAATTAATATTTGGCCATTAAAAGCTCTTTGCTGTTGGTTTCTCTTTACTTCCAATGGATGCTGTATGACCTGCTGAGTTTATCCAGCACATATGTGTTGCCTACCAAATAATCTAATTCTAAAGAGGATTCTTTGCTTGTTTTTTTTTCCCCTCTGTCCACTCCAGTCTTTATTTTGCTATTTAAAACATCGCCTACAATTTGGTTTACAATCAACACAGTCCTGTGTGATGCATTTAGCCCCATTCTCCCTGACTTTATCTGTGATCCCAAAGTTATACAAATTGGAAGAATTCACATCAATTTTCTAAACAAACAATTCCAATCCAATCTTTCAGTTATTTACTATGATCCTTCATTGGGCATTACTTTAAAAAAAAAACAATGAAATATACAGCATTGCCTACCTGTTATGGGAGCATTGTGGCTGTAACCAGGTTCCCATGTTAATCTTGCACTTCTGCTTCGCAGAATAGATAATTTCAAGTTTTCTGGCTGCTCTGGAACATCTACAAGAAATGACCTTTTTAGATGCCCAATGATTTTTGAAAATGCAGATCATACTTAGTGTTGAAAACAAAACCTGCTTAAATATGCCACGTGTTTTGCCTGAGGATAAATTGACTAGGATAGATTCTACTTTGAGAAAATGGTGAAACTTTCCAGATAGTTAACAAATAGCAACAAAAAATGCATAATCATGATGAAAAGATTGATCCTTGTACATCTTTTGGTTGCTTTTATACCAAAGGAATTGAATATGTCATGTTGTTCCCAACTACATGAGATCAACAAAAATCTAATATATTGCCTTGCAATGAAATGGATTTATTTGAAGTTTCAAGAACTACCAGCGGATAATTTTTTTTTAAATTCTGAGGAAAAGGAGTGTGTATAATTGTCCTGCTTGTAATATCAAAACAGTAATTTAGAACATTCTTCCACCAGAAACATGTATGAAGGGTTTACGATGATTAATAGTGAAAAATGGTTGGCTCATTAAAACTGCTTAGCAACCAATAATTACTTCATAGCCAAAACTATTTATCTGCTCATAAAAAAAATAAAGCTTGATGACATCCATAATTAAGTAAAACCAATTATGCATATTTTATAATTTGTTAAAATCTTCTCATGTATGTCTATCAACCCCAATTCTCTTGCCATTCAGATACACTATAAACAATTTACAGGAAATAATATGCTTCCATCATATATTTAAGGTGGAAAGAACCTAAAGTTAATGAAGCAAACACATAGGCCGCAAGCTCCAAACGGACAGTGGCTCGGGTCAATATTGAACTGGGATTGTTGGAGCTGTAGGAGAGCTGTGCCACTGAAACTCAGTATAGGCAGAGAATATTAGTTGGTTAAAATGAAGTCTATTCAAAGGAAGAAGTGAATGTTCAAGTTCAAGATCATCTGCACCTTTCTAACCAAACAAAGCAGCATTTCTCATGATCACGATGTAGACAAACCGTGCCCTCCATAATATTTGGGACAAAGACACTTTTTTCCTTTATTTGCTCCTGTGCTGTAGTTTTGAAATCAAACAATTCACATATATATCAAGTGCACATTCCAGACTTTATTTGTATACATTTTGGTTTGATCATGTAGAAATTACAGCATTTTTTGTACAAAGTTGTCCCATTTCAGGGCACCCTAATATTTGGGGCATGTGACTTCACAGGTGTTTGGAATTACTCAGTTATGTTTATTTGCTTCATTGGTGCAGATATAAGAGAGCTAGGCTTGCTTCTAAGCCTTTGATCACCTTTGGAGTCTGCAGCTGCTGATTTTCTACAAGAGGACCAGAGTTGTGCCAAAGAAAGTCAAAGAAGACATTATGAGGATGAAAAATAAGAATAAAACAGTAAGATACCTCAGGATTACCAAAATCAACTGTTTGGAACATCATTAAAAGGTAAGAGTGCACTGGTAAGCTCAGCAATTGCTAAGGGTAGGCCACAGAAGACCCCCACTCCTGATGACATAAGAATTCTCATCATCATGAAGAAAAACCACAAATGTCTGTGTGACAAATCAGAAACACTCTTCAAGAGAAAGGTATGGATGTGTCAATGACTACTATCTGCAGAAGACTTTATAAACAGAAATACAGAGGTTTCACTGCAAGATGCAAACCACTAGCTAGCCACAGAAGCAGGATGGCCAGATTACTCTTTGCCAAGAAATATTCAAGAGCCTGCAGAAAGGTCAAGGATAGATGAGACCAACATTAATCTTTATCAGAGTGATGGCAAGAACAAAGTGTGGAGCCATAAAGGAACTTCCCAAGATCCAAAGCACATCACCTCATCTGTGCAATGTGATGGTGGGGTTGTTATTGGCTGGGCATGTCTGGCTGCCACAGGTACTGGCACACTTATCTTTACTGATGATGTAACTGCTGATGGTAGTAGCAGGTGTATAGAAACATCTTAACTGCTTAAGTTTGTGCAAATGCCTCCAAACTCTTGATCTGCACTTCATCCTACAGCAAGAACACGCTCCCAAACATACTGCTAAATCAACAAAGTGTTTTTCAAAACTGGAAAATTCTTGAATGGCCAAGTCAATCACCCAATCTAAATCCAATTTAGCATTCCTTCCATATGCTGAAAAGAAAACTTAAGAGGACAAGCCCCAAAACAAGCAGGAAGTGACGATTGCTGGAGCAGAGGCCTGGCAGAGCATCACCAGAGAAAATACTCAGCACCTGTTGATGTCCATGAATCGCAGTCTTCAAGTAAAATAAAATGCTATTAGTACTATTCATCAAAGTACTAAACATGACGACTTTAATTTTCATACCATTGCTCTATACCAAATATTATGGTGCCCTGAAATGAGGGAACTATGTATAAAAAGCACTGTAATTACTACAAGATCAAACCAAAATGTATACAAATAGCCTTGAATAAAATCTAGAATGTACACTTTAATCACATGAATTGTTCACTAAAAAAAATAAAAACTGTGTAGAATGGGCAAATACAGGAAATAAGGATCTTTGTTCCAAATATTTTGGAGGGCACATAAATATCACGAAGATAGATAAAAATATAATACAAAATAAATGTTTAAATATTTCAGAATAATTTACTCGTTTAATTAAGACCCAAAGTTACAGGATACAGTTCATCAATCTCAAAACCAGTGGAAACAAGCAATTCCCAGCCTGGCAGTCCTGATTTTGATATTCCTATACCTCCCACCTGATGAAATTTTGAGTTGGTTCCTGCAATTTCTTCCCGATACTGGACATGTTTTACTTTTGTCAGTGTTAATTTAGAGAAGGTTCATGTTTGACTAAAGGCAGGCATCAAACAACATTGCAGTCAATTAAGTTTCAAAGATTCACTAGTAGCTGAATGAACTGGTATCTCCACAAAGTTTAGAAGCTTCCAAGAGACTGAAGCAAGTTACATAATCATTTGACAAGTAAATCTGTCACAAGAGATCTGTTGAAATAATTTGAACAAATAGAAGAATTGTAAAGATAGTGGATTCTGAGTTGTATGGAGAGAGCAGAAGTGCATGGTATTGTTAAAAATGCCAAAATACTTGAAGAACATGGCAGCTGCAATTTAATTAATTTCTACAGATATTTATTTCAATATTTTAAGATATAATTTGGTTCAATGCATGGATTTAGAATGTGAGTCACCAGAAAATGTAGTTGAGTAACTTTTAAAAGTGACAGTTGTGAACAGATCAGGCCGTGCACGTGAAGAGAAATTAAGCTGATGTTCTTGCCTGATGACCTCTCACAGAAGAGCATATGATGATTTGGCGAGTATGGAGCAGTGTGGCTACATTCCTGGAAATCCATCCAGTAGTTTATTGATCCAATGAAATTCATTTAAATCTTTGGTTGGTGGGGAATTTGATTTCAAGGAACAAGCCTGGAATGATGAGTTTGCATGAATTATGTACTGGATCAATAAACAGCCAGAATGGTTCAAGCCCTCTGTTTCATCAACATCCCTCAGGATAGTTGGGTGCTATCCTAATCTAACGTGGCCTCCAACTTCAGCCCAAACAATATAATTGACTCTTAACTACCCCTAAAATGGTCCACCAAACCATTCTGTGCAGGTGGACAATAATGCATTGCCAGTAATTATATGAATATATTGTGGCGACGCACATCCTCACGGTGAACCGGCCCCGCATGTATCGCCACGTGGAGGGGCAGAGCCATGGGGAAATGGCATCGTCAGAGGTTTCTCTCTGACTCCAGCATCCCTTCCAGCGCGCACCCTGGGCAGCGATTATGATGTCACAATGCACCAGGTGACTGAGCTCATGCTGCCCTTAAAGGGGTGCGCTGAATTTGTATACAAAATAGTCGTTAACGATCTTCAACGTGGGGGCTGCGTTTCTTCCACTGCTCACACCACCACAATATCAACAAATAGGAAAAACAAACTGACTACCAAACTTAGTGAAGGGATTTTATGAATTAGTGTTTTAATTTTTCTCTGAAATGCAATCTTCCATTACAATAACCAGGAAGTAGATTGTTTTGTATTGGCCTTTGTGATTTACATCAAAGTAATGAAGTAGTAATTCTAGAAATATTGCCGCGGAGACCTTGCAAGCTGTACTTCTGCTCCAATACTCTCCTTGTGGGCTTCTTAACTACACCTCTTTATTTTCTTTTTTTTTAATAAAACTTCACCAAAAAAAAACTGGAGCACAATACTACCTCTCTCAATTATACAGGAAATGACCAATGTCACAAATTGGCCAAAGACTTCGGAAGGAGAAGAAAACAAAACCACCTCCCCCGAACAGAACAATAAAACAAAACAGTAAGTAAATAAAATTTTAAGACTCTATTGGCTTGATCAAAGTCAATTTCAACCAATTGATGGCATTCCCTTTCCCGTGCACATTATTAATCTCTTCTTGAGTTGGCTTCAATTGTTGAGAAAGACATTCTTCACTTCTCTACTGTTTATTATCAGGCAAAGAATTAGCAAATGTAAAATCTATACCTTCATCATTAAAAAAATAGGATTGAAAATCTCTATTAAAAAAACTTTAAGAATAGCTGGATATCTAAAAGCAAATTTATATCCTTTCTTCCACAATACAGTTTTGGCAGAATTAAACGCTTTAATAGCTTGACTCAAATCTGCGTAGAAAAAGACTACTATTCCTAACCACCAAACGACCCTGATGTTTTCTTGCATTTTGAACTGCTTCACGCAAAATCAATTCTCTATCTTGATGATGCAATCATCTAATTAATATAGAGCATGGCTTTTTCATAATCATTCTATGACTTCTGTCCAATTCTAGACCATTTGGAAAATAATCCTTTCCCAAAACATCAGGGATCCATTTCTGTAAAAATTGCACTGATCTGCACCTTCAAAATCTTCCGGCAACCCGACAATTTTAACATAATTTCTTCGACTCTGACGCTCCAAAGCATCGATCTTCTTTAATAAATCATTTCGTTGAATTTTCCATCCAGTCAAAGAATCCTCCGTCTGTCCCATCCTTTCTTTATATCGCTCTATATCATCACGAAAATCCTCTTCAATCTTCTTAATTTTATCTTGTACTTTATCCACCAGCTTCACACATTTTGCCACATCAGTCTTAATAGTTAACATTTCGTCCTTCATGCCAGTAAATTGATCTTTCAAAGATTAAAAATAACCTTGATTCATCTGATTTGACATAGTTTCAATTTGTTTAGCCAAAGTATTCAATTGATTTTCAGGATCTACATAATGACAAATATCAGGCTTCCCTTGAATATGCTTAGGTAAGGACCTATCCTTGTATAGTTTCTTCTTCTTCTGTGCCTGGGTAAACATCCTCTTCCTCAGTTCCACCAATGACATCCACTCTTCCTACTCTGTAGAAATCAACGGCATCTCCACCTGTCTGCGGGTTCTGGTCCTCTCCCTCAACAGTCCAGGATCGCTGGGCCCTGAGGGGGTCACCCTTCCTCCCCCTACCACCCCCACAGCATGGATCGAACTTGATATAATGTGCATGCACGGGTTGTTCCTCATAGTCTGGAGGAAGTCGTCTTCGGGGCTCTGGCACCATCTTCCCTGGCACTCTGAGGAGTCGGCACCAGAGTCAACTTTACCTTCACTGAAGATTGTCGCTGTGGACATGGGTGAAGAGAAGTCAAGTCCCCAGGCTCCATCTCGAAGGTAGGCCCAAATGCTTCAGTACATGATAGTTGCTTCTGAATCATTTTTTTTTCTGTTTGTGCCTTTGTCTTTCTCATTATTGCAGTTAATAACACTTTATAAAATACTTAATTTTTTTTTTGTTTACAAAACTTTTAAGGTCGGGTTTTTTGCAGTTCTTTCGGGAGAGGTGTCCTTTCATGTCTCCCTCCAAGCCCCCAACTACTCCTGATTCTTTAATGAAGCAGATACAACTCCCTGTATTTATATGAAATGCTATAGATATTTAGTGTATGGAACATAGAATACAAATAAATGGCATTGCAATGTTAGTATTTCTTTCACCAAACAGAATGGAGAGAATCAAGAAGTTGGTTCACCTTCACCTGCAAGTGTACTGTAGATGGACAGTAAACATTCTCCTTGCTAGCAATACCCACTTCCCCAAAATCAGCCACTGACCTATAAGTTGTTGTTGATCGAATGAAATAATGCTCATAGTGTGGGGATGAGGGTAATTTCAAGTTGTTGACATGGGTTCAGCCTTGCAACTTCTGACAAGGGACCTGCTGGAATATTGATGTCTGGACATTGCTGATGAGAAGTCAATGATGCAAACTGAGTGACATCACACATTCAGTTATTCTGCAAGTTTTCAGTCGACTTTCAATGCACATACATTGAAATTAGGGAAACAAATCTGCTTCAGAGAGGAGTTCATAAGATCACAGGTGTAAACCTGGTGAAATCTGCAATCTAAGGTAACTGAAAAGAATTATTGGCAATCATAGTGCAAAATCTTGCAGCTCAACCTCTTTCATGTGTTTGCTAGTCAACATGAATTGGCAGGTCAACTTTGATGATGCAATTGCTGTCAGAACCTGCTCCAGTCACAATGCACCACTCCCTTGAGCTGTAAGATTGCTTCAAGCCGGGGAAACAAGAATTAATTAGTACTGCACATTTCATATATTGGGTCCTTGCTTATGCATTCAAACAATTAACATATTTGTAATGTTTTGATGGCATAATCATAATTACAATTAGCAGGTAGCTCAAAGCTGCTACATGGTCTGGACTCTGTGGTCGATGGTTCATCATAGATTGTGTATTTGTGAGTTCTATGCAAGTTCTCACCTGTGTAACTCAGAGCCTGGCCAAGTGATCATTTGTTTAATCAGCGTCCTCCCTGCAAAGTTAGGGTTTAATGTCTGCAAATGGGTAATCCACTGTTGGTTTAATTTCAGATGTTTTATATTTTCAAGTTCCTCTCCAACTGAACTCAGGGTTCCAACTGAATTCAAACCAGAGGAGTGACAATTAACCATCACCGTCAGAACAATTGCTCAGTCTACACAGCACAAATCTATCTTAGAAGTGAGGCAAAAGACTCCAAGCTCTCTCCTCCCTTTAACCCTGATCTTCAAGCCAGCAGCCTGTGAACTTTGCCTGTGTGCTACTGCTTACAATCTCTTCATATCAAATTTGAGAAAAGTATTTCACAATGTGCCATGGCATTAACAATGACCAATTAGCACTGCTAATTCACTTTAACCTGCATAAATGTTAAGATGAATAAGGTTTGAATAAAATTATAATGCGATGTGGACTGTGACACATTCAGATGAAGACCAGCTGTTGCTTTTGACAACTCAGTGGGGAATCCAAATTGGCCAAGTTAATACTGAGCAAAAATTAGAAGAACAATTTGCAGAATACAGCCAATAAACATTGCAATACTTGCTCATACTGCAGTACAATGGCACACCTTGTCAATTATAATCATTACGGAAAGCTCAATTTTAGTCACATTTGACTATAACTTCAGGGAAAGTTGTTCTCAAAGAACTGGTCATAACATCACAACAACAGCTGTTTGTAGAAGTATTTCTGAAACTGGTAAGGTAGACAGAACATCTGGGAATGAGGCAAGGCCAAAGGGTGCTGTAATCTGGTAATAAAACTCTGGACTAAATTTACGTAGATTTGTAACATCTGCTTGGATTACTTAAAATAATGGATTAAAAATATTAGGTTAGAGATTCGAGAATACACTCGACGCTTATGTTTATCATGGCACATGTGCAAAGGCTTTCACAATTAAGGTCATATATAGTTTCATTCAAAAGTGAATGAATATTAATTAACACAAGAAACTCAACTGCTCCCCTAAAACCAAGTGGGATTTCTTGTTTTGTTTGGAGTTTTCTTGTTAAACAGAGAAAAGATTGCCTGAGAAAAGATTTCCCAACAGGCATCCAGTGAAAATTGTAATCAAGGTCAATGTCAAAGATAGTCCTATTGACAAAACTTATTTCACCATCAGGAAGACTCCCAAACCATCGACTTGATACTTGTTTCACGAACAGTCTCATCTGTGGTAAACTGACAACCATAATTGGAACCCAAGCAACAATCTTTTCCAAACAAACTGTGAAATCAGCAAATATTCCATGTCAGCTATTGCTCATTTGCAACTATATTTAGGGGTTGGACTTTTTAACTTAAGACTGTAGGAAATTTAAAGTCAATAGAAAGTAACATTAGGTAGTTTCTCTGTTGAATGTCTATCCCAAGGACTTGGTCTTGCACTGTTAACACCAGATTGAATGTAATTTCCTGTGGCCGCTGTCGTATATTTATTAGCATGTCGTCATTTCAAAAAATTATCTGGTCTGATCACATTATGCAACAGAGAAAATGAGCAGAAGCTAAACATTAGTTCAAGAAAGAGAGATGGTGACCCACATATCAAAGCTGGTTAATGGGGGGGGGGGGGGGGTGCGGTTTCAGAGGTTTGTAAAAACTCAGAAATACTGGAGAAACTTAGCAGGTCAAGCAGCATCAGTTAGTGAAAAGGAATGGTCAACATTTTGAGTCAAAACCCTTGATTGAGATCATGCTGTTGCGTGTGCTGCTTTGCTCAGTGGGTAAAAACAGTTCAGTGGACCCATCACCATTTGGAGAGGAGCTGTCCAGTAGAAAAGATTCAGAAGTAAATGCCAGTTAGTTCATCTAAAGATAGAAAATTATGTTGCTGACATTAATCACGATTTTCAACGGAACCAAATGGTGAAGGAACAAAACAATTAAAAATGTAAATGTTTGTTATTTTGTAAGTTATGTTGTCATGCAGAGACAAAAAGAGAGGGAATAAAAAGTAACCTGTGTTAAAAACTGATAAATTGCTCTGAGGATTTACTTTTCTCCACAGATTAAACTATCAAATAAATAACAGGGACATTGATGGCACCACACTCTCCAACCATTGCCCCTGCACCAACTTACTTAGTTGCTTAGTTTCTCAGTTTTTTTTTAAATTAACCTCTCCATCCATGCAAAGAATTAGCTTTGGGGAATGAAAACTGGAAAAAAAAAAGCTTGCTCTCCCTCTCTACCATGGTGTGGAAAGCTGACTGTTGCTATTGTAGCTGCCACAAGCAACAACAGCTTGCCTGCAGCCAACCAGTAGGAACCACCCAACTGTAGCAAAGGAGGAGATTCAAGTCCCCTGAGTTGCAGAAGCAGTTCTCAAGTGGAAAAGTGAGAACTGGCAGAATCAAACACAAGGACAGTGAGACCGTCAGCTATTGAATTACAAACAATAGCAAGTGCAGATGTAACAGGATATTTTGATGCAAAGTCAAAAACACCACAAAAGTCACTGAGGTACCTGTTTTGGCGCTTTCATTTTGTTCATTTGTTTGCAGACATTGGAGGAACTGCTCCGATCAGTCTGGGTAAGCCCTGATAGAGTTTCTCTCTGAGTCTCATGGTAGGATTGCAATTGTGACACACACACACACACACACACACACACACACACACACACACACACACACACACACACACACACACACACACACACACACACTTAATGTGAACCCCCATTTGTCTTAATCATTTTTAAATTTGTAGGAATTGGAGGTTCGGAACAATGAGTTCATTAAAGTAAGTTCATTTTCAACTGCATCTCTTGGGTTAAATGGGATACATTTGGATGTCTCTGAGTAGCTTGCTTGCTGAAGTCATGGCTGCAATTCCTGCAGGTAGGTAGGAAGCTCTGACTCCCTAAGATAACATAAAAAGAATTGACATTGCATTTAACATCTCCATAGGCTTGGAAAATTGGCAGCAGAATGTTGTAGGTTGAGATCAGTCCTCAGAGGACACTTTTTCCTGCACTGTTAGCATGCCATAAAAAAAGGTATTTAGCACTCACCATACAATTGAACTAGTAAACCACTTTCCATGATCTCTGTAACCTATCCAATGACCCGTCTTACATTTTATGATCCTTTGCTCAAGTACCAATCATTATTCCCTTCTGATGTCTAACCTTCCCTGCAAATTAATTTCACTAATAATTGTTATCACACCTGATCGCTTAAGCTTTGCCTTTCCTTATTCCTTTCCAGTCTGACCCCCACTGACATCTGGCCTTTCATGCATTGTCTTCCCTCTGAGGATGAATGGTCCCTCAATTAGGATGGCTCTCCAGAGAGTGGATTTTGAAGCTTCAGGCTATTTTAACACATTAGTTCCCACAAATTGAATTTGGCTGGTGATGCAGGAAATAACAACATTCATTTCATATTCTGAACATTCTCATGGTGTTTTACGGAAATGTACCAAACAAAATTTGCTCCCAGGCTCTGCAAGTTATTGGACAGGGCCAAAAAATGTGGCTAGGGCAGTGGGGTGAGTGTTTTGAAAAAAAAAAAATGCCTTGAAGGGAAAGAAGTTGTGAGGTAGAGGGGATTGGATGTTGGTGGTGGGAGAGGGGGTGAGTGTAGAGGAGGAAATTCGAGACACAGTTACTGAACAGCAGGGTTTTCACACAACTGATGTAAGACTCACCAATCTATAATTCCCAGGATTCTCCCTATTACTTTTTTTTAAAAAGGAGACCATATGTGCCATTCTCCAATTCTCCGGCACCTCCCCTGCTGCCAAAAAAGGCACAATGGTCATAGCCAATGTCCCAGCCATCTCTTCCCTCCCATCCTCCAGCAACCTGGGAGTACAATGCATCTGACCCCGGAAACTTATCAATCTTATTGTTTTTTAATAAGATCCAACACTTCCTCTTCCTTAATCTCAAAACTGTCCAGCACACAAGCCTCTTCTATTTCAACCTCCCCTTGACCAAGGCCCTTTACTCTTGTGAATACTGAAGCAAAGTGTTCATATAGGACCTCCCCAAGCTCCTCCACATCAGGGATATGTTGCCTCCTCTATCGGCCCCAGCTTCATTCTCGTCATCCTTCTGCCCTTCACATATAGATAAAATGCCTTGGGGCTCTCCTTAATCCTACATGCCAAGGCCTTCTCATGCCCTTTTTGAGGTCTCCTAAGTTCTTTCTTAAGCTCCTTCCTGGCTAACATGTACTTCTCATGAGCCCTTCCTGCTTCCTACTTCAAATATATGCTTCCTTCTTCCTTTTGATTTGCTGTCTCACCCATTTCATCAGCCATGGGTCCATTTTCATACCATCTTTTCCATGTCCCAGTGAGACAAACCCATCCTGAGCCCTGCACGTGGTCCCTAAACTTCCTCTACATTACTTCTGTGCTTTCTCCCTAGAACATCTGTTTCCAATTTACTCTCTCTAGTTCCTGCCTCATCCCTTCATAATTAGCCCTTCCCCAGTTAAGCACTTTCCCATTTTGTCTGCTTTTATCTTTTTCACAGCAATGCTAAAGCTCAGGGAGTTGTGGTCACTCTCACCAAAATGCTCCCTCAACGAGAGGTCCACCTCCTGACCAAGTTCATTACTAGATCTAGTATGGCCTCTCCTCTCGTCGACCGGTCTACATACTGTGTCAGGAGTTCTTCTTGGATACATCTAATCAGTTCAGCCCTATCAATCCCTCTTGCAGTCAGGAGGTGCCAATCAATATTAGGGATGTTGAAATCACCCATAACTACAACCCTGTATTTCTTGCACCATTCCAAAATATGCCTGCTTCTCTGTTCCTCAGTGACCTGAAGGCTATTTGGGGGTCTATCAACAACTCCCAGCACAGTGATTACTCCCTTCCTGTTTCTAACCCACCCAAACTGACTCAGTGGACACTCCCTCTGCAGTATCCTCCCTTTCAATAGCTGCAATACTGTCCATGACCAGTAATGCTACACCACCAATTCCACCCCCCACTCTCCCACCCTCTCCTACCTTCTATCCTATTCCTTTTAAAACACCTCAACTCAGGTACCTTCAACAGCCAATCCTGCTCTTTCAGTCATGGCCACGACATCATAGTTCCATGTACTGATCCATGCTCCAAGTTCATCATTTTATTCCTAATACAACTAGTCTTGAAATAGACACATTTCAAATCCTCTAACTGGCTACATTTATGTTTTGTTTCCTGTCTGTCCTACCTCACAATCTCAGAACACATTGCATCATGCTTTTGGCATTCAGCTCTATTCTCCGCACTCACATTCTGATTCTCACCATTCTGCTGAACTAGTTTCAACCCTCCCTAATAGTTAAGCAATCCTTGTCCTTTCCAGTTCAGGTGTGTACAGCGCATCGAAAGAATCAAAGGCTTGTTGATCCAAACCAAGGCTTTTATTAACTAGAAGACTGGAGCGTATCAGATGTAGGTCGACAAGGAGCAACCCTTTAAGACCTGCCAGTAGGCGTGGCTACACTCTCAGCCAATCACAGTCATCCTACACTACAATCTGTACATATACACATTGGTGATAGAATCTGTACTATCACAAGGTGCAGTCTGTCCTTTTTGTACAAGACAGACCTTCCCCAGAAGAGATCCCAATGATCCATAAATCTGAACCCCTGCCCCTGGCACTAACTCTTCAGTCACACGTTCATCTGCCACAACTTCCTGTACCTACCCTCTCTGCCATGTGGCACAGGCAGCAATCCCAAGATTACCACCCTTGAAGACCTATTTTTTAACATTTTACCCTTACACCCTAAATTCCCTCTTCAGGACCTCTCAGCTCCAATCAATGTCATTGGTTCCCACATGGCCCACAACACCCGGCTGCTCACTCTACCCCTCTAGAATGCTGAGAACTCGATCAGAGACATCACTGGCTCTGGCTCCTGGGAGGCAACATACCATCTGGGAGCCTCAATCTCATTCACTTAACTTCTGCCACATTGCTCTTCCCTCAGCAAAAAGCTTTTGAGTTCCATTCTCAAACTTATGCATACCAGTACCTTTCAGCTCAAAAGCATTGATTCTTGTTTACGGATACAGGTAGTCCCCGACTTACAACACCGGGTTGGTCTTAACTCAGGAGGCCTCCGGCTGCCACCAGGAGCAGGGTCCTTGTGCTGCCACTGGGAGCTGGGACTTTGGGCTGCTGTGGAGAGCAGGGACTTCAGGCTGTTGTTGGTAGTTGCAGTAGTTTTAATAAAAAATTTTTTAAAATGTGGTCGTATGTGTGGGTGGACGTAATTCGCATAGGTTGGAAGTCCAGGACTATTTTGACAAACAAAATAAACAAACTGAGAAGAGACAAGCCACTTTTAACGAATACTGTTCAACATGAGCTGTCTGAGGGCAAAGACCATGTCAGTAGTTCCTCTGTTTGCGCGAAAGCCACACTGTGATTCTGGGAGGAAATTTTCGCGCAAACAGAGGAACTACTGACATGGTCTTTACCCTCAGACAGCTCCAAGAAAAGTGCAGAGAACAAAACAAAGGACTCTACATCATCTTTGTTGACCTCACCAAAGCCTTTGACACCGTGAGCAGGAAAGGGCTTTGGCAAATTCTAGAGTGCCTCGGAGGTCCCCCCCCCCCCCCAAGTTCCTCAACATGGTTATCCAACTGCATGAAAACCAACAAGATCGGGTCAGATACAGCAATGAGCTCTCCAAACCCTTTTCCATTGACAACGGCGTGAAGCAAGGCTGCGTCCTCGCACCAACCCTCTTTACTATCTTCTTCAGGATGATGCTGAAATAAGCCATGAAAGACCTCAACAATGAAGATGCTGTTTACATCCGGTACCGCACAGATGGCATCTCTTCAATCTGAGGCGCTTGAAAGCTCACACCAAGACAAAAGAGCAACTTGTCCGTTTACTACTCTTTGCAGATGATGCCACTTTAGTTGCCCATTCAGAGCCAGCTCTCCAGCGCATGACATCCTGTTTTGCGGAAACTGCCAAAATGTTTGGCCTGGAAGTCAGCCTGATGAAAACTGAGATCCTCCATCAGCCAGCTCCCCACCATGACTACCAGCCCCCCCACATCTCCATCGGGCACACAGAACTCAAAATGGTCAACCAGTTTACCTACCTCGGCTGCACCATTTCATCTGATGCAAGGATCAACAAAGAGATAGACAACAGACTCGCCAAGGCAAATAGCGCCTTTGGAAGACTACACAAAAGAGTCTGGAAAAATAACTACCTGAAGAAGCACACAAAGATCAGCGTGTACAGAGCCATTGTCATACCCACGCTCCTGTTCGGCTCTGAATCATGGGTCCTCTACCAGCATTACCTACGGCTCCAAGAACGCTTCCGTCAGCGCTGTCTCCGCTCCATCCTCAACATTCATTGGAGTGACTTCATCACCAACATCGAAGTATTCGAGCTGGCAGAGTCCGCAAGCATCGAATCCACGCTGCTGAAGACCCAACTGCGCTGGGTGGGTGACGTCTCCAGAATGGAGGACGATCGCCTTCCCAAGATCGTGTTATATGGCGAGCTCTCCACTGGCCACCAAGACAGAGGTGCACCAAAGAAGAGGTACAAGGACTGCTTAAAGAAATCTCTTGGTGCCTGCCACATCAACCACCACCAGTGGGCTGATATCGCCTCCAACCATGCATCTTGGCGCCTCACAATTCAGTGGGCAGCAACCTCCTTTGAAGAAGACCGCAGAACCCACCTCACTGACAAAAGACAAAGGAGGAAAACCCAACACCCAACCCCAACCAACCAATTTTCCCTTGCAACCGCTGCAACCGAGCCTGCCTGTCCCACATCAGACTTTTCGGTCCCCAACGAGCCTGCAGCAGATGTGGACATACCCCTCCATAAATCTTCGTCTGCGAAGCCAAGCCAAAGAAAGAAGAATCATCATGAGCTTGTAATGGAGTGAAGATTCAATGTTAACCGTATGACAAAGCCACTGGAATGTGATTCATTACTGTGAATAGTGCCTCCCTTTTCAATTGATTTTCCTGTTACTAACAGCTGTCTTCAAAGATAAGCACTGAAGATAGCCCAGAACAAAAGAAAAACTGACAGAATAAGGTCTATTTTTTGCAGACATTATTCTGCAACATTAATATTCCTGAAAACACTCCCTTCAAATGTTTTTAATTTATCTGAAAAGCAGAAATATTTACCATGAAGCTAAAGGGTTGTATTTTGCTGCAGGGTAATCACAAATCTTTTCTATAATCCAATTGATATTTTAACCATAGGTTAATCTACTGAAAATAAATAACATTTATGTTATTTTACATTAAAATGAAAGACTTTTTTGTTCACAATTTTTTTCCTACGTTCAAGTGTGGCCATTCACACAGAAGCAACCAAAACATAAAATCTCCAGACCCTGACGCCGATTGTACACTAAATACCAAAATACAATGATGTTAATCCATCTGTCATTTTCATTCTCTGTCTGCCTTGGCTTCTTTTGCCTTCCAGTTTTCCAATTGTAACTAAATATATCTCTTCACATAATGTGTCCAAAGAATTTTGATTGTTGTTTTCTGATTCTTTTAAGTAATGTAGGTGCTGTTTTTGTTCTTTGAAGAACTTCTTTGTTATCCTGTCCATATATGATATGCATGGCATTCTTCTGAGGCACCACATCTCTGTTGCATTGATTCTTGTTTCCATTGCATTTGTGATGGTCCATGACTCACAGCTATACATCAGTATGGGAAGAATGTAGCAGCTGAGAGTTCTAAGGCAAATGTCATTTGCTATTTTCTTGTTCTTTTGGATGCTTCTCATTTCTATAAATGCCTATCTTGCCATTGCTATTCTTGCTTTTATGTCTATTTCCAATTTGCCATCAGATGTTACCCATAATCCAAGGTATTGAAGTTGTGAACTTGTTTCAGGATTTCATTTCCCAATTTGATCCAACAATTTGGATTATCAGGTTTCTTTGATATTACCATTACTTCAGTTTTCTCTTTAGTTAAAGTCAGGACAAGTCTCTCACTCTCTGTGTTGATGGTCGATAGTAATTTCTGTAAATTTACTCCACTGTTTGCTACCAGTACTGTATCATCTACATAGCAGAAGTTGTTAATATTGTGTCCTCCTATACTTATTCCAGATATGTCTTATGTGGTTCTCATGATGTTTTCACTGAACAGGGAGAACAGATCTGTGACAGAACACATCCCTCTCAGACTCCTTGCTTTATTGGGTGATATTCACCAATCCTGTTGTCAATCTGTATGACATCACTTTGTTGCCACTCGTGATTCCTGATTAATCTTAACTCTTTTCCATCAATATTAAATATCTTTAAACAATCTCATGATGACTTGGTGTTTCACTGTGTCAAAGGCCTTTATGTAGTCAATGAAACAGAAATATAGGTCTTGTTGTACTTCTATCGACCTTACAATAATATTCCTGAGAATATAAGTGATGTTTGATGTTCCCTTACAGGATGCTTCTCAGTCAAGTTTTTGTGAGAAGGCTCTCATTAAACTAATTGTTCTGTGTTGTCCACAATCTGTGGCACCTGGTTTGTTTTCCAGTGCAATGAATACTGTCTTTATAAGATCTTCTGGTACTTCACCACTGTTATATATTCTTTGTTCAATGTTCAATACGATTGCTAATTTCTCTACACCAAAACCTTCTAGCGCTTCATACAGTTCACATGCCCCAGAATATGATCTGGGTTCTGATGATTTCATGTTCCACTTCTTCTTTCATGTTGCTGGACCCTCGTCATTGTCGCCAACATCAAAGTCGTCCTCTCGGTCTTTGTGTCGTTGTATAGATCTTTGATGTATTCTATCTTTGCATGGTTTTTCCTTTTTCCATAATTGTAGAGCTGACCTGGGTTTTTTTTTTAATAATCAATCCTGTTAAAAAGTGATGTCAGAACAGGATGTTTCACAAAAAACCAAGACAGCTCTACAATTATGGAAAATAGTGGGGGTATTTTAAGTCAAATTGTGTGTAGCTTGTTGTGTAACGTCCACATGCTGGTATCCCCATGCTTTTGCTGCCCTTGTCCTTACATCTTCATGTAATGTCATCATGGGTTGAAAAATCCTGCCCAAGGAGTATTTCGGAATGGTGGCTGCAGCATGCAGGTGATACAAATGTAGAAACTACTATTGCTATGTGTCAGTGGTGGAGAATTGGTAAATGCTTGTGTATTGAATGCCTACCAACCAGGCTGATGTGTTGTGTATGTGGTCGATCTTCTTGAGCAGCAGTGAGTTATTGGTGAGTTACACACTGCATGATTCATAGGTTCCAACTCTTGTGTAGAAGACCAAGAAACCTCAGTTTCTAATCAATGTTAAATCCCTGTGATGTAGACATTGGGGAGTCAGTGACCGTTATGAAATTTACATGGTGTGGGGCAAGAGCTGAATTACTCAGGTGGATGGCCAAACTGGTACAAGAAGGAGGTTTTTTTTGGGGGGGAGAGGGTTGTTGTGCAGCAGAGAGCTGAACAGGTACAAACTGCCCAAAAGGCTGTCAGAGCCTGGTGATGAGGTCCACATCAGCAACCAGCACCAAGACACCCCACTACCAGCCCAACCCCTTTCCTCCAGGCTATTGCCACCTGGCCCATCAATTCTATCCTGCCATTGTCTAGCACAGCATACACATGCAGACCCTGAGTACATTTTTGGCAGATAAATTTAGAATATGAGGGGAGGGCATCACCAAGGTGGGCAAGGTCATGGGGTCCTTACTGAAGCTCAGCCTTTGGGCCCGGGTGATAGTTAATCCGTCAATGGGAATGAGTCGTTAATTTCCATTCTGAACAGCCTGCACTGAAGGAATTTTGCAATAATTTTCCGTTATGCAGTGCCTGTGTAAAAACCACAACTGCTTCTTCAATGAATTGTCCTCATATTTTTTGAACCTAATCCCCTTTCACATTCTGTGACATGAATAACCTAGATTATTTGAGGGAGGGAGAAACAAAAAAAAAACACCGCTGATAATTTTGAGGAAACTTTGTAATATTGTTCTTCATATTTGATAACAGTTCCACCAATCCCAAGAAACAGGGGAACAGTTTTGCAAAGTTGCCAAAATCCAAAGACATGAATGTAATTAGGCAGCAAGTCCAATGTTGCACTAAGTCTAATGATCTTCTCTATGGGTCATAGAATATAGAGCATGGATACAGCCCAACACATCCATGATAACCAGAGTTGCCCCTCCAAACTAATCATATTTACCCATATTTGGCCCATATCCTTTTAAGCTATTTCTATCCATGAAATTGTCTTAATGACTGATAAAAGTCACAATTGTACCTATAGCTTTCTTGCCATATACTCACCATCAGCCATGTGAAATAATGTTGCACCTCAGATCTATTTTTAATCTATTCCCTCCACCCCCTCTAGTTTAGACTCCCCCAACCCTGGGTAAGAGAATGTAACTAAAGGACCTCCCCTTCTGATTTTATAACCTCCATAAGTTCTCCCACGCCAGCTATTCTAAATCTTATTTATGACTTTGACCCCCTTGGACTCTGCTCAAATTTTATGGCCCCTTCCCTGTGAAACAGTTAAGTTTTGGTTTCTATCATAGTTCTCAACTACACAAAAAAATGTGTTACATGAGGTGAAAAGAAAACAAGGATTTTACTTAAATGTGCTAGAGCCTCCACTAAGAACAGTTGATTTGTACTACAAGGATTGGAATAACAGGATTCCAATCTGCTACTATTGGGTAAAAGGTACAGGAGGCTAAAGACGAGAATTCAGCGGCACAAGGACAGCTTCTTCCCCGCTGCCGTCAGATTCCTGAATAATCAATGAATCAAGGACACTGCCTTACTTTTTGTGCACTATTATTTTTAATAGTTATGCTATAAGATAGTTATAATATGAATGTTTACACTACGATACTGCTGCAAAACACCGAATTTCATGACTTGTTCAAGACGATAGATTCTTCACTACCTTGCCCAACTTTGTTACCACTTTTAGATAACTATTTACCTGTACCTCTTGGCTTCTCTGTTCTACCACACTCCCCAGCAACCTGCCATCCATTGTGTCCTGCCCTAGTTTGGCTTTTAAAATAAATGCAGCCCTTTGCATTTGTCCATGTTAAATTCCATTGGCCTTTCCTTAACCAGCTCCCCAGTACATCTAGATTCTAATGTAATCCTATTTTAGCCTTCTTCACTGCCCACTGTACACCATGATGCTGGAAAATTTCTGTAGGTATTCCATGGAGAGCATTCTGACTGAAGGTGTCAATGCACAGAACAGGAAAAGGCTGCAGAAAATTGTGAACTCAGCTAGCGGCATCACAGCCATCAGTCTTCACTTCATCAAGGACATCTACAAGAAAGCAGTCTCTATCCTCAAGGACCTCCACCACCAAGGCCATGCCCTTTCTCACTGCTGCCATCAGGAAGGAGGAACAAGAGCATGAAGATGAACACCCAGAGGCACAAGGGCAGCTTCTTCCCCTCTGCCATCAAATTTCTGGATGGACAATGAACTACAGACACCATCTCATTTTTAAATTTCTTTTGCACAAATGGATTTATTTTAAAAAATGTAACCAGCAGCAATTTTTTGCACCTGTGATGTTGCTTCTTTCTTTCTTTGGCTTGGCTTCACGGATGAAGATTTATGGAGGGGTATGTCCACGTCTGCTGCAGGCTCGTTGGTGACTGACAAGTCCGATGCGGGACAGGCAGGCACAGTTGCAGTGGTTGCAAATGTTACATGTTCACGACAACAAATTCAGATTCTGATTGAAATTTGTTAACATACTTTCAGCTCCCACCTTCTAACCTCAAACACAATGCTCCATACAATGTCCTCCATCACCCACCAACTAATAACCTTTGTATATCAGAGCCAGAGGTGAATATCCTCGTTCCTTACTTTCTCACAAACACTTCCCATTGCTGAAAGATTATATCCACTCCTCACACCGTACACAAATTGCCAGTTAATCATGCATGACAGACACATCACATACAGATGTCAAGTTGCGGGAGAACTCAGTGGGTCAGGCAGCATCCACGGGTAGAAATGGTCAATGTTTGGGTTGACGCCATTTGTCGAGACTTTATTGTGTCAAGTTCCTCCAGATCTTTGCTCAAATATCCAGTATCTGAGGGTTTTTTTAGTGTTTCACCAATATTTATTTTCTGTGAGAATTTGCAATATAAAGCAGCACAGGACAATGGGCTCCAACATCTCACCATCATAGGAGAGACTGTCTAATGCAGAGCTCAATGTCACGCCAGGGAGATGGATGACAATGACAGCACATTGATGGGTTGTAAGAGATGGAAGAATTATGTTGCTTTACATCAGAGTGCCAAACCACCTGCTTCCCTCCCAGGCAGATGAAAGTGTCTGAGCAGCACAGCAGTGACAATGATGTTACCCCTTCAGCAGGTCTGTTAACTGCAGCACCCTCTCAGATGTTAACCCTGGCCTTGGATGCCAGTTCAGACCTGGGCACGTGGGAAATCATTGGGGATGAGCAATGTGAAGGTGACGACATTCCAATATGACATATGACAGGATGCTGAATTGTCACTCAAAGGAAGTAGCAACAGGTTGTTGGGGCACATATCTGTTGCCCTCTCTCAGCATGACTTCATAAATCATAACTGAAATGCATTAAAAAGCAAACATTCCCACTCGTGAAAACCATGTGGTTTTCAGCAGAATCCATCTGGTTCACTTATTTTCATTGGACAAAGAAATCAGTCATCTTTAGTTCGTCCAGCTTATATGCATCTCCTTGCTCCCAAATATGCAGTTAACTTTTCTCTCTCTCCCTGCTGGCTTTAGCATTAAGTTTAAGGGGCAATAGGTGTGAGCATTGCCTTGACACCAAAAACCTGGAGCCTCTCAAAATAAAAGCACTGGGAGTACAATAATTGCCCATAGGCACCAGTGAGAGCAAACATCCCGCATTTTTTGATGCAATATTTGGATGTTTAAAACTTGTTGAGGTTAGGATCTTATTGCTTATACGATTTAAAACGCCAAGTTATCTGTTTCAACTGTAATTATCATGTGTACAAGAGAGAAAAGCAGTTTCCACACCTTCTGATAATTCTGTAAGCAGAGAGCTTGGCAAAAAAACCAACTTTCAAACCTTTACTTTGCGATTTACTTTTCAGTAACAGGGTAAAATGGGACTAAACGTTAACTCACAGCGTACAAGTGCATGACAGTTTAAACTACTGTAAATGTGGCTATGCTTCAACTGTTTATTACTTCAGATAGCAACCAGATTTCAATAAAAGTATCAGTAAAATTTCAAACTGCATTGTATCACAAAAAAGGAAGAGAACAGTAGGACAGGGGTTCAGATAATGCTGATAAATCTTTGAAGATTCATACTTGATGTTTGTAACCTAAAATTGTAGACTTGTCGATATACTCCAGTTTAGAAATGTGAGTGGTCTAGAGTGAGTTGTAAACTACAACACAACTGTCAAGTGAAAAGTACCTTGTATTTAATGTTCTTAATGCTTGTTTCACATACAACTATTATTATTTAGTATTTTTTTTCTGGGGGTGAAGGAACAATTTATATTTTTACTGTTCAATTGAGTGCATATTGCATCCAAGGAGAACTAAAAACAGGTTGACAGATTGCATGCACTTGAAAATTAATTTGAAGTCCATTCAAGGAAGGCGTATACTTCACCTGTGACAGTGATGTGTGGATGTCTTTTCAGAAGATCATACATCATTTACATTTACAGTGTTCACCCGGATCTTCAGACACATGAAGCAGCAATAAAACATGACCACAACTGAGCCATCTTCAAGAGACAGACTGAAAAACTTTATAGTGTTAAGTTTCAGCTCTCGATGGAGAAATGTTTTGAAGTACTGCTTTTACTATATGCCAACTGTCAGCTCTCTTCTGTATGATTATATCAAATTTAATGTTGTTTAGAAAACACTCTTTCTCCCATTCTCCAATCACTTTTCAAAAGAACAGTTTTTCATGATTTAACATTAAACTACATCTCTGGGATTTCAACTGACGACCCTGAGCCATAGATCGGACACTGGATGGTTGTACATGCACAAGCAATAGCAGATCAAAGGCAACAACCAAACCAAAAAATCAATGGTTGTGGTAGTTCATAAACTAGATGTGGACCACCCCGTCCTCCTTTTCCAGAAATTAAATGTTGTTAATTGCACATGTGGTAAACACATTGCATTTGATGTTAACGTCAATCTGATCCCTTGAAAAACCTTGAGGAACTGGACAGAAAGATATTTGAAACAGCAAACAATGAGAAACTGGAGGGACTCAGCTGGTCAGGAAACATCCATGGAAAGAAATAGAAAGTAAACATTTCGGACTGGAACCCGTTCCTGAGATGTTTTTGACCAGGACCCTTTTAAGGTTTTCAAGCATCTGCAGCTTTTAGCTTCTCTTGTTTGAAACTGTTGAGTGATCAACATCCAGAAACAAGCAATGAAGTAAAACTCAGACTTCATTTAGTTTGGCTAATCTCCTGCCCCAGTAGAGAAAGGCAGCCACCCTTAAGGGCACACTCTCCATAACAGAGCAGCAACACACCAATTATAACTGCCATGGAGGAGATGGACAATACTCACATGTACCCACAGAGCCAAGCAAGCCCTGGTCAATGAGATGCATGCCAGGATACAACAAGACAAGCCTCAGAAGTATCATCCTCTTCTCTTGTAGCAACATCCCTGAACCACACAGCAAAGTTGAAGGACACTTCATGTCAATACAAAATATTAAGGTGATCAACACACCACTGTTTATACCTGCTAAGTACAAATCCTTACAGACAAATGCATGTTATGTGGAGATTTGAGTCCTTTAAATCAGGTGACTCTCATGAGGAAAGGCAATCAGAAAAAAAGATCAATTTGTGGATTTCAATCAGCCTTGGCTGTCCTGGTATGCAGAATTTGTATGTCTTCCAGGTTTCTCTATCTGATTTTGTGTGTACTACTTGTGGTCATCATTGAGGTATAGAAAGGGTTACTTCCCTTATTTTGACCAAGATTTTATAGGCTCCTTTGGAGAAGTTTTACCCCAACAAGAGTCCCAAATAATCCATTATATTAATGCTTCACAAATTAACTGAGCACTGAATATGTAGATATTGAGCAAGGACATCATTCTTCCATTTGTTTCTCTGGTTGTAAGTCACCCTGATGTCTGGCTCATCAATGTCCTACTAACTATGGTTAACAACATGCAGCACTCCAAGATTTTTTTCTGCATCTGCTTGGTGTGCACTGACTGAAGCACAGTGATTGGAGAGCATGCTGAGATGAGTAAGTAAAGGATGCAACTTGTTCCTCTGCATTAATCCCCAAGATTGATGGAGTTGTGCATGTTTCCTGGAAACAAAGCATTTGCCATCGACTATACAACTTGAAGAGGGAACTGTAGGTAGTGGCATTTCCATGGACCAGAATCCCTTGTCCTTTCTTTGTTCCATTTCACAAGTTTTGGATGTGTTATCTTCATGAAGTAGGCTCAGCAAGTAGCTGGAATAAATTTGGTACACATTGCAGCCAAGTTACCATGAATTAGGATGATGGACAGAATGGCAACCAATAGGGCTGCTTTGTCCTGGATGGTATTGAGCTTCTTTCGAGCTGTTGGAAGTACAGTCCACCAATTAGTGGAGAATATTCAATTGTACTATCGATTTGTGCCTTCTTGATGGTGGAAACATTTTGACACATCACGAGGTAGGTTGCTCTACTGCTTCAGTCCCCTTTTGACAATGGTGACCACCTTCTCCACGATTCCATCCCAAAGTTGATGACTCACCAATGTTAATGCCACTATTGTCACTTGTTTGAGATGGTCTTCATCTGGCACTATTACTTGTCACTTACCAAAACACTTGCGAATGTTGACACAAGAGAGTGTAATCTGGAGCAAAAACAAATTGCTGGAGTAATTGCTTGGCGGTTGAGCAGCATCTGTGAAGGCAAAGATGCTGTGGAGTCCTGATGCAGGATCTCATCCCAAAACATGGACCATCTCTTTGTCTCCACAGATGCTACACAACCTGCCATGGACCTCCAACTGTTTGCTTTTTTGCTCCATGTTTGAAGGTTGTCCAAGTATTTCTCCATAGAGGCATAATCTTTAGAGGAGGGAGCAACCTGCAGTCAGTCGTGGACCCCTTTAAATAATGAGAACAACAACAAAACTGGGACAACATGCTAATAGTTCCATGTTCTGAAGTGCTAAATTTTAAAAAAACCCTGCAGTACATTGAGAGCCAATGTAAAATACAGCAAAAAAAAAATTACACCAGTGTTAACAGCTCCCTGAAGGCTCAGTGTGTTTATTCAATGCATAAGTTAATCATGTAGGCCAGGCAGGTTCTAGGTCTGATTCCCCAGTCTGTGCTTCATTCTGTCAATTTAGCTCAATGTGAAGCATTTTTGCCTCTGAAGTAGGATATGCATTTCTCCCTGCTGCATACATCTGTGCACAGAACAGTGACAGCAGTTCACAAAATAATTAATTACATGTTAAGTTTTTTTGAGATATCTTGCAGATGTTATGCTACATACATTAGACAACTGAACTTAATATTGGCTGCTGCATCCAAACCACAATCACTACTCTGACAAAGTAGAAATCCCTCCTCTTTCACTGATCGGTTTGTTGGTCAATGGCCTGATTCCTCCCTCAAACCACGTTTCAATAATCATCACCACCAAACTCCAGTTCTTTGGCCCCTTCTCTGTCCTCATTCAGCATTATTCTTTTTTCTCTCTTCCCTCTTGAGCTCTTCCATTCAACTTGCCTCCACTCTCTGACACCTCAACATCCCACAACCTTTGCAAGGAGGTTATTGAACAAGGATATTGAGAATATAACATCTGTACAGACGATAACATAACCTCTGTTGAGGGCATTATGGCAACCATAGTTGCCATCATTCAAATTTAATTGAAACAAGTAATTTATTAATGTGAAGAAGACATTATGCTTATCTTATGTAAAGGACACGGGAAAAACCTTGTGTGAATAACTCTAATCTGTTTTCACCCAGTTGGTAGTAACAGATGTTAAACGTGCTCTTTGCATTCTTCACCTCTAATACTTGAAGTTGCTGCTGAAGACTAGTAATTTTGACTACAGGGTTCTTACAAACAGTTGTCTCATTCACATTATAAATGGTTTGTAGGCAAAGGTCAGTCAGGAGATTTACATGTGACAAAGGCCTGTTATTGCATGTTGCATAAAACACCATCATTAGTGGTAGGGAATTAAATATTAAGGAATTACAGTACAATTCTGATTATCCAAAATGGTCGGGACTGGGCCTATGTCGGATAAACGTATTTTTTTTGGTCATTTTTTAAAAAACGCAGCCCAGTAGCATCAGTAAATTATTTGTATCAATGCTTAAACAACAACAAACAAGGAAAGGCTTTTTAAGCATTAAAATAATATTTAATTCTTACCAAACAATGCTGACCACCGCCAATTACAGCCAATCCCCAACACGTACGGTTAGGGTTTGGGTTAATCCCTGGGGAAGCTTCCTGGGCCAATGGAACACTCACTGCCAAGTTGGCGAGCTCTGGTCTCCCCAGTCACCAGAGCTCCAAACCCCCAAGTCTTGACTCCAAATCCTCCACTGCTTGTACGCCGAGGGGAAGGTAGCCATGTCACCGCATCACACTCCCACATGGCGCCGCCATCTTAGGCCCGGTGCGCACAGGCTCCACAGCCACTCAAGGCCTCCCAAGCCAACACCGCGCAGGTAACAAAGTGCCTAATCGACAATGGCAGCACCGAGAGCTTCTTTCACCCAAAAGAGGCGTGCTCTCTGAAATCCACCCCACCACCTTTCACAGCACGCTGTCCAACCAGCCCTGGCCAACCTGCGGCCTCTCCAAACTGCGCATCGCCCCCCCCCCCCTCCTCTTTGCACACCTCACACCAGACTGCAAGCTGATAGCCACCAGAAGTAGGCGCTATTGCGCAGCCGATAGAAACTTTATCAGGGCAGAGGTGCAGCGGCTTCTGGCAAAAGATACTGTAGAATCCAGCAACAGCCCAAGGAGAGCCCAAGTCCTGCTGGTCAAAGGGGGCAATAAACAGAGGATGGTCATAGATTACAGTCAGAACATCAACCAGTACACCCAGCTGGACACCTACCCCTTACAGAGGATAGCAGACAATGTCAATTAGATAGCCCGCTACAGGGCCTTCTCCACTATTGTCCTGAAGTCAGCCTATCACCAACTCCCCATCCACCCATGGGTTAAGCCCTAGACTTACTTCGAGGCGGACGGGCGCCTCTACCAGTAAAGCCGAGTTCCACTTGAGGTCACTAACGGGGCCTCAGTCTTCCAGAGGGAGATGGATCACATGGTAGACCATCACAAATTAAAGGCGACCTACCCGTACCTGGATAATGTTACCATCTTCGGCCACGACCAGCAGGACCATGAAGCCAACCTGGAGAGATTTCTCTGGATGGCAGAGAAATACAATAAAGTGCTTGTTCAGCACCATCAGCCTCGCCATCCTGGGGTGCATTATGGCATATGGTGTCATTGCCCGGATCCAGAATGAATGCGGCCATTAAAGGAGCTACCCCTCCCACAAACGCCCAAACCCCTCTGCAGGTGGCTTGGCCTTTTCTCGTACTACTCACAGTGGGTTCCCTATTTTTCAGACAAGGTCTGCCCACTGGCCCAGGCCACCACCTTTCCCCTTTAACCTGAGGCGTGGGCAGCCTTCACGTGCATCAGGAGGACATCGTGGATGCCATGATGCGCACTGTGGATGAGGACTCCCCCTTCCAGGTGGAGAGCGATGCCTCTGATATAGCCCTCGCTGCTATCCTTAACTAGGAAGTGTGCCCTGACACTTTTTTCTCCAGAACCCTCCACGTTTCCGAGCTTGGGCACTCCGGCATTGAAAAGGAGGCCCAGGGGATCGTGAAAGCGGTCCGCCAGTGGCATCACTACCTGGCTGGCAGGAGATTCATCCTCCTCACTGACCAGTGTGCACTGGCATTCATGTTTAGCACCACCCACAAAGGCAAGATTAAGAACGATAAGATCTTGCGTTGGAGAGGCGAGCTTGCAACATGGCAGCTACAACATACAGTACCGACTGGGGAAGTTTAACGACTCCCCTGACGCCCTCTCCCGGACCTGCACTTTGCTACATGATTACCAGCTGCAAACCCTGCACAAGTCCCTCTGCCACACAGGCGTCACTTGCCTTTAACATTTCGTCGTCTTGACACCTCCCGTACACCAGAACCAAGAGTGAAGAGTGCCAGGGTGCGTGGAATGCAACCCCCGCTTCTTCCGCCTGCCTCAGGCAAATGTCATAAATGCCACTTTGAACGTGTCAGCATAGACTTCAAGGGCCCCCTGCCTTCCATAAATAGGAACACCTATTTCCTCACGATCATAGATGAGTACTCCAGTTTTCCCTCGCCATCCCATGCCCAGACACATCCACAGCCACTGTCATAAGGGCACTGATGCAGATTTTCACCATGTTCAGCTACCCCACATTCATCCACAGCAACCGGGGGACCAGCTTCATGAGTGAGGAGTTGCACCAGTACCAGACTGCAAGAGGCATAACAACGAGTCGCACGACTAGTTACAACCAGAGGGAATACAGGCAGGTAGAGTTCAAAAACGGGATAATCTGGAAGGCAGTCCTCCTGGACCTCAAGTCCAAGGGCTTGTCGTAGAGTACTGGCAGGCCGCCCTCCCCGAGGAGCTCCATGCCAAGGTCGCTCCTGTGCACCTCATGAGACTCCTCATGAATGCCTGTTTTCGTTCCCCAGGAAATTGACTACTGGAATTTCGCTCCCAGCACGGCTCACGTCCCCGGGACCGGTGCTCCTGCATAAGACACATGTGGGCACACAAGGCCGAACCCCTGGTCGAGCAGGTATTCCTCCTACATGCCAACCACAATGACGCCAACATTAGGTACCCCAGTGGCAGGGAGGACACTGTCTCAACCAGGGACCTAGCACCAGCGGGAGCACCCACCGCAGCACCACATCCTCCATTGCCCCAGGACCACATTGGCACGATGTACCTCCCCTACCCAGACAGCAGTGGGGCACCTAGGACCGCATCGACCTGCTGCCCTTTCCCTACCTCATGCACCCCGGACACACTCAAACCTTGGGGGACGACCCCCCACCCAAATGCTCCAACTCCAGCCACATCAGCCACCCCACCGCACTGCACCGCGCCCCCACTCCTACGACTAGCACCCACTTACCCTCACCAACCGTTGACCAGGAGCTAACCCTGCGACAGTCACAGCACCCACTTACCCTCACCAACCGTTGACCAGGAGCTAACCCTGCGACAGTCACAAAGACTCAGGCCGCTGGACTATCTAAATTTGTAAATATGTACAAATGTTTGGGGGTTGCGGAACATGGGATTTAACCTCCCCACCACCCTCTCGGGACAGTTTTTAAAAAAAGGTGAATGTGGTGATACACCACTAGCCAACTGCAGAGGGCGACCTGTGTTCCTGCAGGAAGATCACACCTGGCCGGCTGTCAATCAGCCGACCTGAATGGACCTAAATGGACCAAGCCTCACCCGGTTGGCTGCCGATCATCCGTTGGGAGATAGCCAGATCTGGCCCCTCGAGGTCAGTCACATGGAGTTACAGCTAACTACAGCAGAGACTTTAAGTAGAATAAAGCCGATTGTTGAGTCTTTGAATCTTGCTTCTGTTTACTGCACTATAGTGCATCACAGACTACCAATCCATGGATGCTGCCTGAACTACCAAGTGCTTTCTGCTCTTTTTTCAGACTTCCAGCATCTGCTGTGTTTTGCTGGAACCATTCTCATGGGCTGCAATCGATTCTGCAGAAATCTAGTCAGATCTCCGTATTAGGAAATACACAGTATTAACCATGTTTTCATTTCCATCTTGCCCTTCAACAGCTGCCAATCTCAGACTCCTTGAATGGCAGTTGTTTTCTGAGCTGCCCCTCCCCTCGGTCAATGGCAGATATCCCAGTGTCAATCCTGCTCCAGCAGATTTTCAATCCAGGATGTTAAAATTTACATTGAACTGAACTTTGTTTAGAAGGCCCTTCAAGCATTCCACAAAAATTTTGTTGAAGAAACATTGGGCTACTTTGGTGCCCAATATTATACTAATTACGATCACAAAATGAAGCAAGTCTTGGCTGCTTTTACAGTTGAGCCACTGCAGGCAAATATAGCAAAACGGCAGAAGGGTGTGAGCACGAACAGCATATTAAATGAGTGCAGGTCATTGACACTGCTTTTACAATGTTAAGAAATGAGAATTATTCATTTGTAAAAGCTCTTCTGTTGTAGTCCCTTGTAAAAACATCACTGGACTTGCTGATGTGAAATTACTATCGATATGCAGCAATTCAAATCACCTGTGAATAATTAGAAGTGACAATTCACCATGCATGGAAGATTGCAGTGTTCAATACCTAGGTCAGTCAGAGCCAGCTAATGGACATCTCATCATCAGTGTTTCTAACAAATGCACAGAACATAGCAGCGTTGATTCTTCAGTAATGCTTACCAAGGATAAGAAGTTTTGCATCTGCTGTATCAGTGTCCAAGGAGGTTCTTGCAACACAAGTGTAAATCCCTTCATCATCTTCACTTACATCATTAATTTGAAGAATATCATCATCCATTATTATTCTAGAAAGTAGCAAATCACAAATCATTTATTATTAACTTTAGAGCTGATTTTCATGTTTATTTATACTAGATAGTATTCCAGCAATACCCTTGGATGCAAGATTAATGACCTAACTTAGAGCACATAAATTACACTCAGTCCACTGGTATCAAAGCAAAACTATGTGAAGAACTAGATACATTTCCTTCTCGACTGAGTGTCATGTCAAAGTCACACTATTCCACAATATACTGCCCGCAATAACAAGAATTATCATTCAGTTACAATTAAGCAAATTCCAACAATTAGTCTGGGTCAACAGTCTCAGTCTGACTTCGATACTCTTGGCCTCCTGTATTGCCAAACAATATCCAGTGTCATCTCAAGAAACCATATGCACTGAATATCAAGTTTCACAAACTGCAGCTGTCATCTTCCCAAACTCCCCCCCCCACCCCCCCCCAACAGTTATGGATCAGATTTATTGTTAGAGTACATACATGATTATCACATACAACCCTGCGATTCTTTTTCTGTGGGTGAGGCAGAATTACCACTTATTAGTTGTGCAAAAAAAATGTACACAGTGTAAACATGTAAATAACTGTAAACAGATTACGAATGTAAACAAACAGTGCAATACTGAGAGAATTTTTTTTTAAATCAATGAAGTGCACAAGTAGGATTCCTTAAATGTGTCCCTAATTGAGTTTGTTGTTGAGGATCTGATGGCAGAGGGGTAGCAGTTGTTCCTGCACCTAGCACTTGTATCTCTTTCCTGATGGCAGCAGCGAGAACAGAGCGTGTGCTGGGTGATGTGGATCCTTGATGATCGCTGACGGTAGTGTTCCCTGGAGGGAGGGTTTTGCCTGTGATGTTCTGGGCTGTGTCCACTATCTTTTGGATGGCTTTATGTTTAAGGGTATTAGTTTCTCCATACCAGGCTGTGATGCAACCAGTGTGAAAGTACATTTTCCACCACACACATGTAGAAATTTGCCAGGATTTCTGGAGTCATACCAAACCTCCTCTAACTCCTGAATATTGATTTCAATTTGTTGCATCTCCACATACTTGCATTTCATTTTGCTCCACATGGTGTTTTTATTTGAGAAGTTATTGATTTGACAACTTAGGTCAGGAGTCTATTGTTGATGCTCTCCCTGTTCTCTGCACCTTCACTTGCTGCATTAGTCTTCTCATAGAGGCACAGTTATACAGCATAGAAGCAGGTACTTCGACCCAACATAGATGCATGTCTATCTGAGCAAGACCCATTTGCCTGTGCTTGGCCCATACCCCTGACCTATCCATGTACCTGTCCAAATGCCTTTCAAATGTTGTAATTGTTCCCCCTCCCCCTTCCCCCCCACCCCACTCCCATTATCACTTCATCTAGCACTTTGTTCCAAGCAGACACTCCCCTCTGGGTGTAAATGTCACCTCTCAGATCCCTTTTAAATGCCCCTTTCCCCATTTTAAACCTATACCCTTTTGTTTCAGACTCCCCTACCCTCGGAAAATGACTGGCTATTGCCCTTGTGAATTTATGAACTCTTTTTGCACCATTTCTGGTTTAATTATATCCTTTCTATAGTTTGGCAGCTGTAACTGTACACTATAGTCTAAATGTGGTCTTATCAACATCTTGTACAACTCTAACATGAGTAACTCCTGTGCATGCCAACACTCTCTTCTCCATCCTGTTTACCTGCATTGCCCCTTTCAGGGAATTATGAACCTGTCTCCCTTGCCTTCTCTCTTTGAAAATGCACACACCCTCCACCTCCCTCCAGCATTTTCAGTTGCACTGCTAGCTTGTGAGCGAGATGCTCAATAAGTACAAGTAGAAAAAGTGAGGATGCCAAAAGTTACCCTGCAAAAATGGCCAGATGCAGTTTCAAGGGAAAGTTACAAAGTCAGGAATAAATTGGCAAGATGTCAGCTTTTCAGGTTCATATTGTGAATGTAGTTCACAAAAACTTGCAGGTGAATCACAGCTTCTTTTTAAACAAAAATAAAAATTAAAAGCTTTCTAACTCTTTGTTCATTTTTAAAATTTGAGAGACAGATAAAAAAGGGATTTCTTTGAATATATGGAAAGTATTTTCAACAACTGAACTATGTGCTTGCATCAAACACAGAAAAAATGTTTGCATCATATAAAACTTTAACAGCCACTACTCAATTTATCTCACGAAGCACATTAATTCCATCTTTAGAAGTATGAAAAACAATTCACCTAAAGAAGAAGTACCTGCTGCTTGGGCAGAGTTTTCACTCAATCTGATGCTGTTGATGGTGGATTGACATTGGTTACAATTGTGACTGAAATAAAAGCATCCTTGTCCATTTTAAAAAATATTACCTGTCATTCTCGGTTTGGTCACTGTAAATCTCAAACCCATCCTTCCGCCATGATAACTCAAAGTCATTTTTGAATGCCGAGTCGTATTCTGCATGACATTTAAACTGTGCAGTCGCAGCCTTCTGTATCATTAAATCCTCTGGAGGAACCACTATTTCTGTTGCAACTGAAGGAGAGAATGCAGTGAGCATAATTTTCACAATGGTAATAAATGTATAAAACTCTGCAGAACCATTTTACATGTGTGAACATTGAACATGACAGTATTTGGACATTTCGATCAATGAATGGCTATAATTAATGTCATTGGTTGCTATGTGAAATGTATGCCTGGGGAAGCAGCTTTCTAAATCTCTCTTACCTGCCCAGTTGCTTAGTGTCTGATTGTAAAACCACCATTGTATGAAGTTATAATGCAGTTTTAAAAAAAAACTTAGGAATGTTCTTTACTGAGAAATAATTTGTATTCACAGTAGAATATAAACTTAAAATGCAGGAGATACATTGTAATCTAATATGTATTTGAAAAAGAATGTATAATATGATCTTCACTTGAGGCCAAGGGAAATTATTTGCACATCATTTAATGAGCTGTCACCTGAAGCTTGACTAATGTGTTGTCCAAATGTAAAATATGGTGCCATTTAAGGCAGAAATATGCTTAGACAGGTACAATCATTTTTTAGCAGAACATGATGTCCGAATCTGACTCAGTACAGCACAAAAACTGGCTCTTTGACCCAAAAGTCTGAACCAAACATGATCCCCAAGTTAAATTAAAACTGCTGCTTGCACGTGATACATATCTCTCCCCTCCCTGCTTATTTATATGTGTCTATCTAAAAGCCTCTTCTACACTCCTCTTGTATTTACTTCCACCACTACTCCATATAACCATATACAGCACAGAACAGGCCAGTTTGGCCCTACTAGTCCATGCCGGAACAAATCCCCACCCTCCTAGTCCTATTGACCAGCACTTGGTCCATACCACTCCAATCCTCTTCCCTCCATGTAATTATCCAGTATTTCCTTAAATATAAATAACATCCTTGCTTCAACCACCTCTGCCAGAAGCTTATTCCACATCCCAACCACCCTTTGCGTGAAGAAATTTCCCCTCATGTTCCCCTTATAATTTTCCCCCTGCAATCTCAAACCATGGCCTCTGGTTTGAATATCCCCCACTCTTAATTGAAAAAGCCTATCCACGTTGACTCTCTCTGTCCCTTTGAAAATCTTGAACACCTCCATCAAATCCCCCCTCAATCTTCCATGCTCCAGAGAAAAAAGCCCCAGGCTGATCAACCTTTCTCTGTAACTCAAACCCTGACATCGTGACAACATTCTCGTGAACCTTCTCTGCACTCTATTTTGTTGATATCCTTCCTATAATTTGGTGACCAAAACTGTACGCAGTATTCCAAACTTGGCCTCACCAATGCTTTGTACAATTTCATCATAACATCCCAACTCTTGAATTTAATACTCCGATTTATGTAGGCCAACATTTCAAATGTCTTCTTCACCACTCTATCTACCCGAGTATCAACTTTGAGGGTACTATTTACCATAACTCCTAAATCCCTTTGTTGCTTTGCACTCCTCAATTGTCTACCATTTAATGTATATGACCTATTTAGATTTGCCTTTCCAAAATGCAACACTTCACACTTATCCGTATTAAATTCCATCAGCCATTTCTCAGCCCACTCCTCTAGCTTTCCTATATTTCTTTTTAAGCTACGGTAATCTTCCTCACTGTCCACAATACCACCAATCTTTGTATCATCCGCAAACTTACTTATCCAATTTACCACCCCTTCTTCCAGATAATTAATATATATAACCCAGGACCGATCCCTGAGGAACTCCACTTGTCACCGGCCTCCAATTTGACAAACAATTTTCAACCAGTACTCTCTGACACCTCCCATCCAACCATTGCTGAATCCATTTCACTACCTCCTTATTTATACCTAATGCCTCCACCTTTTTTCCTAACCTCCTGTGGGGAACTTTGTCAAAAGCTTTACTAAAGTCTAAATAGACAACATCCACGGCCTTTCCTTCATCAATCTTTTTTGTAACCCCCTCGAAAAACTCTATAAGGGTTTGTTAAGCATGATCTACCCCTGAAAAAATCCATCCCTGTTCTTCCAAATATTTGTAAATGGCATGCCTCAGAACACTTTGCATCAACTTACCCACCACAGACGTCAGACTCACAGGTCTTGCATTTCCAAGCTTACATTTGGACCCTTTCTTAAACAGCGGTACAACATGAGCCACCCTCCAATCCTCTGGCACTACCCCCATGACCAGTGACATCCTAAATATCTCTATTAATGACCCCACTATCTGTACACTAGTCTCCCTGAGTGTCCTTGGGAATACATTGTCCGGACCCAGAGATTTGTCCACCTTTATCTTTTTTAACACTGTCATCACTACCTCCTCGGTTATCCTTATATGATTCATGACCTCCCCACTATTTTTCTTTACTTCAGTTGGTACATTTTTTTTCCCTAGTGAATACCGAAGAAAAGAAATCATTTAAAATTTCCCCCATCTCCCCTGACTTTTCATATAGCCTACCCTCCGTATCTACAAGGGGTCCAATTCTATCCCTCACTAATCTTTTACTTTTAATGTACCTATAGAAACCCTTTGGATTTATTCTTACTCTGCCTGCCAAAGCCTCTTCATGCCTCTTTTTGGCCTTTCTAATTTCTTTAAGATTTTTTCTATACTCCTTGTAGTCCTCTTTCAATTTCTCATCACCCTGCTATTTATACCTCTTGTACACCTCTCTCTTTCTCCTAACCAAACTTCTAATATTCCTTGAAAACCAAGGCTCCCTATGACTTCCAGCCTTTCCTTTGATCCTCACTGGGACATATCTACTCTGTACTCTCAAAATTTCTTCTTTGAATATTCTCCATTTTTCATTTACATCCTTTCCTGAAAAAATCATATCCCACACAATACTCCCAAAGCCTTTCTCATTCCTTCGAAATTTACTTTTCTCTAATCTAGAACCTCAACTTCAGGCCCTTCCCTAAAACTACCCTAAAACTAATAGTTGTGATCACTAGACCCAATTTGTTCTCCAAAATTAACCTCAGACACCTGACCTATCTCGTTCCCTACAGGAGATCCAGTATTACACCATCCCGAGTCGGTTTCTATACGTCTTGATTAAGAAAACTATCTTGCACATATATGACAAACTTCAGCCCATCCAGCCCTCTTACTGTATGGGTATCCCAATCTCCCATGATCACTACCTTATGTTTATAACACATATATGCTATCTCCTTACAAATTTGTTCTTCAAATTTTCTTGGCCCATTTGGTGGTCTATAATACTCCTATTAGTGCCCTCATGCCTCCTCCACCCCTCAATTCCACCCAAACAGCCTCACTGGACGATCCCTCAAAATCATCCTGCCACCTCACGGCAGTAATGTCCTCCTTAACAAGCAGAGCAACTCCTCCTCCTTTTTTACCCTCTGTTCTATCGCATCTAAAACATTTGTATTCTGGAATATTTAATTGCCATTCCTGACCCTCCTGTAACCAGGACTCACTAATTGCCACAACATCATGATTCCAAGTGCCAATCCATGCTCTGAGGTCATCTATGTTGCTCACTATGCTTCTTGCATTAAAGTACATGCATTTCAGAGAAATTCAACGTGGATAGAAATGTGTCCATCCAGGTGCTTTTCATTCTCTGCATACAAGAACTTGCCCCACACATCCCCTTTATGCTTCTTCCTCCTCACTTTAAATATGCCCTTTTATGTGACATTTTATCCTGGGAAAAAAAGATTCTGACCGTCTGTCCAATATGCTTCCGATAATGTTATAGACTTCCATCAGGTCACCCTCAGCCTTCGACGTGCCAGAAAAAAAGACAGCCCAAGCTTCTCCAAACTTTTGCTGCAGTGCATACTCTCTAATCCAGGTAACATCCTGGTAAATCTCTTCTGTCCCATTTCCCAAGCCTCCACATGCTTCCTATAATTGTAGTCCAATCTCAGTGTCTATTGATGCAACCTGACTTCCTTTCTTTTTTTATTAACATTTCATAATATACATACCATAAGGAGAATAGAAATAACTCAATTAAAATGATACAGTACAACTCCGATATCCAAAATGGTTGTGACCAGGTCCATGATGGATAAATGTGTCTATCAGAGAACCGGTTATTTTTTAAAAAGCAGCTTAGCAACAGCAAATCACTCATAACAGTGTTTAAAGAACAACAACAAGGGAAGAGTTTTTAAGCATTAAAGTATTGTTTAATTCTCACCAATCACTGACACCACCCCACCGAAGCCCCGCTCCTCCTTGGGAGCCTGGCGTCCCCGGTCAGTTCAGCTCCGAAAAAAATTGTATAAATTAGGATTTGTAAATTTTTTTTCCCCCCGGATATCATCATTTATCCTATTTTTTTTTTTAATTCAGATAAATGAGGATTTTGGAGAATCTGGTTTTGGATATGTCCAAGTCTACATAGTATAAGTATCAAATATAAATTCCAAAGAGTGAAAATGTAACATATTATGAATAATTCTCCAAACAAATAAAAGAGATAATTATATTATAAATATATTAAAAACTAATCTACTTAAAAAAAAACTGATCGGCCTATCCCAAGGATCCTCAGCTACAGATAACAAAAACAGCAAGAATTGTATTGCATCTGGAAAGGAATAGTTAATTCATAGAATAATGCCATGAAAGTAGTCAATAAATGGTTTCAGTTTCTTCAAATTTAGTAGTTGTATCTCAAGTACAACCTGATATTTTCTAGACTTAAGAAAGACACAACATGAAAAAGCCATTGAAATAATGTAGGAGAATCAGAGTCTTTCCATTGAAGTAAAATGGCTCTTCTAGCTAATAGTGTAGGCTCAATATACAGAGCCTACATCTTTAATTCCAAAACAAGCAGTTAAGGAGTGAGATTATAAGTGAATAAACAGTATCATAGGAAAGATTTTTGAAACTCTATCAAAAACTTCTTACAATGAGACATGACCAAAACATATGAGTCAACGAAGTCACATCAGTATTGCATCTATTACAAGTGGAGCTCAAATTAGGAAAGTTGCGAGTTAGTTTATCTTTAGACATATAAACTCTATGAACTATTTTAAATTGTATAAAAGAATGACATGCACAAAGTGAAGAAGTATTAATGTATTAACGTATTAATTTTTCCCTATATTGCAGGAGATAATGTTAGTTGAAGTTCTGATTCCCAAGCTTTTCGAATCTTATCCAAGGGGACCGATCTCAAATTTAATATAAGAGTACAAATAGTACTAATTAAACCCTTCTGAAAGGGGTTTAACCAGAACAAAGTGTTAAGTAAATTTGGTTGCTGTAATGTTAGATAATTAGACATTACCGTATTTCAGAAATTTCTAATCTCCAGATATCTAAAAAAAAAATGCATGTATGCTAAATTACATTTGGTAGAAAATTGTTCAAAAGATATAAAACCACCATCATCAAATAAATCTACAAAGAAGATAATATCAAATAAGGAAAGTTTGGTGAAGAGTAGATGGTGTAAAAATATAATTAAGATGTATATTAGCCAAGGCATTTTTTTCCCCAAAAACCTTTGAAATTGAAACCAAATACATAATGAATATTTAATAATTGGATTAGAAATATACTTACTAATTTTGATTGTCTAAAGGGTAATGCTGGTGCAAAAAAAAGTTAAGGAATAATTCTGGACAGATTTCAATTCCAAATCTACCCAGAGTGGACAATCAAATTTATCAAAGTAAAAAATCCAAAAATGATAGAGCGAATATTAACTGCCCAATAGCAAAATCTCAAATTTCATAAGGCCTTGCAACCTGACTTTTTATGATCAATGCCTCGCCCAATGAAGGCAGCCACCTTCTTTCCTCCCCAAGCTACTTATGTGGTCACTTTCAAGGACCCATGGACATTTCTCTGCACATCAATACTTTTAAGTGCCCTCCCTACCTTTAAATAGGCTTACAGGCAACCTGAATAAAATATACAAAAATATGAACAGCTTAGGATAGATAGTGTCCCCAACACCGACAACCATAATTAGAGGGCATTGGAATAAGAGGGTTAAAGGAAATCTTAAGAGAAAAAAAATATATTTAATTCAGATAGCCGTCTTGAAATGGAATGCATTGAGGGTGCTGGAAGCAAATAGTCTTATAATATTTTTTAAAGAGCACTTTAATCACCAGGGAAGAGGAGCAATGAACCAAGTGTTGATAAATGGAGCTGGTGTGGAGGGGTCAGCATTATAGGCCGAAGTGCTTGTTTCTAAGTTGTATGACACCATGAAAGTGCTGCGTGTGACTGAATCAAAGTCTTACAAATAGGTTGAGAAAGGCCAGAAGGAATTAAATCAAATGGGCATGATTCCTTTGCAAATTTTGTTAATTGTCACTTCAGAACTGATTAGATTAAGGAGAAGTTCATCTCAACAGAATCAAAATTAGAAAGAACAAAGGCAATGATAATTGATCAATTTAATAAAGAAATAATTTATTATTTGCTGAATACAAAACTGTGAGATGTCAATACATAAACAATTGATCGATTCAGCAAAGATTTGACCAAATGGAATGCAACAAACCAATTGAATTGTAGTTAATTAACAGACTGATTTACTCTTTGGCTTGGCTTCGCGGATGAAGATTTATGGAGGGGTATGTCCGCATCTGCTGCAGGCTTGTTGGTGACTGACAAGTCTGATGCGGGACAGGCAGGCACGGTTTCAGCGGTTGCAAGGGAAAATTGCTTGGTTGGGGTTGGGTGTTCGGTTTTTCCTCCTTTGTCTTTTGTCAGTGAGGTGGTCTCTGCGGTCTTCTTCAAAGGAGGTTGCTGCCCGCCGAACTGTGAGGCGCCAAGATGCACGGTTGGAGGCGATATCAGCCCACTGGTGGTGGTCAATGTGGCAGGCACCAAGAGATTTCTTTAAGCAGTCCTTGTACCTCTTCTTTGGTGCACCTCTGTCTCGGTGGCCAGTGGAGAGCTCACCATAGAATACGATCTTGGGAAGGCGATGGTCCTCCATTCTGGAGACGTGACCCACCCAGCGCAGTTGGATCTTCAGCAGCATGGATTCGATGCTTGCGGATTCTGCCAGCTCAAGTACTTCGACGTTGGTGATGAAGTCATTCCAATGAATGTTGAGGATGGAACGGAGACAGCGCTCATGGAAGCGTTCTAGGAGCCGTGGGTGATGCCGGTAGAGGACCCATGATTCGGAGCTGAACAGGAGCGTGGGTATGACAACGGCTCTGTATACGCTTGTCTTTGTGTGTTTCTTCAGGTGGTTGTTTTTCCAGACTCTTTTGTGTAGTCTTCCAAAGGCGCTATTTGCCTTGGCGAGTCTATTGTCTATCTCTTTGTCGATCCTTGCATCAGATGAAATGGTGCAGCCGAGATAGGTAAACTGGTTGACCGTTTTGAGTTTTGTGTGCCCGATGGAGATGTGGAGGGGGGCTGGTAGTCATGGTGGGGAGCTGGCTGATGGAGGACCTCAGTTTTCTTCAGGCTGACTTCCAGGCCAAACATTTTGGCAGTTTCCGCAAAACAGGATGTCAAGCGCTGAAGAGCTGGCTCTGAATGGACAACTAAAGCGGCATCGTCTGCAGAGCGTAGTTCACGGACAAGTTGCTCTTGTATCTTGGTGTGAGCTTGCAGGCGCCTCAGATTGAAGAGACTGCCATCCGTGCGGTGCCGGATGTAAACAGCGTCTTCATTGTTGAGGTCTTTCATGGCTTGTTTCAGCATCATCCTGAAGAAGATAGTTTAATACATGCAATAAATTTATTCTCATTAAATGTACCTTACCCTGCAGTGATCTTGGTGATTTTTATTGATTTCATCTGTTTGTCAGGGGATTGTTGGCAAGTATCTTTTACTAAAGATGACAACTTTAGAAAAAGTAATTTTTTTCAAATTATATTTGATAACATCTCATTTGCATTAGTTTTAGTTGATCTCCATTCAGATAAAGCAAATAAAGTGAAATGAAAAATGAACAATGCAAGTCCAGCCCCACCAAAAACTTGAAGCACAAAATCTAATTGCTGGTTACTTCCATCTAATTTATCAATAGGATCCCCAAGGACAGTTAGAAACACAAACCCAGATAATCAATATTTCTGGCTGAATTGCAAAACCAATTCACCCTCAAAACAAAAGCCTGTTGTTTCTATCCCTTATCTAGTGATCTCAGATGCATTCTCTTGAAAGGAGTGGCTTGAATTAAAAAAAATGTTTCCAGGAGATGTTTAAAATAAGGAAGAATAATGATTTATCATTTGCTGAATGTAAAATTGCCACTCTCAACAGCGCACTATTAATTGGCTCATCAAAGATTTGACCAAACAGAATGCACTGGAATGGAAAATCATTGAATCAGTTGACTCGCGCATCATTTTGATACACAATCACACTTAATGGTTTGTTTATTTCATTGAGATATATTCTTCCACACAGCAATCCAGATAAATTTCTCACGAGGAATGAGGAATGTTGGGAGGTGGCTTTTTCTGAACCATTAATATCTGCATATAAACCCCATCCTGTCCACACCACTACATTCATACTTAAATTCTCCCTCAAATCTACTGCCAAAATATTGCATTAGATCAATTTAATTAAATGCTGTTTCAGACACAGAATACAAACTTTTGAAATAGACCTGACTCAGAGACCATTTGGTTTACCTGGTAAAATCTCCAGCATTTAAAAATTCTGACAAAGATATTTCTTCATGTTCTTAAGTTTTGAAGTAACCTGGTAGTTAAAAATTCATCCCCAGTGCCATCCATTATGAATGGACAATAGTTTCAGAGCTGCTCAGTTTTGCTTTTAAAGTTTTTTTAAATAAAAATTTAGACATACATCACTGTAACAGGGCAATTCAGCCCTATGAGTCTGTGCTGACCAATTTATACCCTATTAACCTACACTCCGGTGCATTTTGGAAGGGTGGGAGGAAACCAGAGCATCCGGAGAAAACCTATGCGGGCACGAGGAAAACGTACAAACTCCTCGTAGACAGTGCGGGATTTGAATCCAGGTCTGGTCCCAATTGCTGGCGCTGTAAAGGTGTTGCGCTAAGCGCTAGGCCTACTATGTCACTCTGCCAATCAAGACAAAGAACTCAGGTCAGTGGCAGGCAATCAAAACCAAGTGCTTTTGAAACCGATACCTAGTTTATGCTATCTCAAGGATAATGGTTGCCACTGGATCCTATGTATACTTTGATGTGTAAAAATTAAATAAGCTCAAATTACCATACTCATTTATACAGAAAAATAAGATTTTAAATTAAATAAGCAATACAGTAGCAAGATGTGCTTGTGGGTCAAAGAATATTTTTATGATTTTTTTGATGTAATTGTATTGTAACACAATATAACATCTGTTCATTGTAGAACTTGTTCAAAAATGCATGCATGCAAGCATACTAATCATCTCATTATCAGACAGCTCCTGCAGTATTGTTCCACAGCAAGGAGTCAGCGATTCAGAGACAGCATGCGAGGTACAAAACTGGCAAGATTAAAACAACTAAATGAAGGTTATCAATTACTGAAAAGGTGATTTTGTCCTGTACTGTGAGATATTTTGACATTGTAAAGTGCCATATACCTTTGCAAAAATTATGACATCTTTTTCCTCATCTCTGAATAACAGTGCTTCTTTTTGTTCAAAGATCATAGCTACTGCCCCAGCTATCTCTTCCCACAGCAGCCTGGAGTTATATCACATCCGGCCCCAGGGACTTATCAATCTTGATGTTTTTAAGAAGCCTTTCTGTGAAAAGTATTCCAAACATTTACCAACTCCATAGTGAAACCTCTTTTCATCTCTGCCCTGTATGGCTATTTCAAAATTAAGATGTATCTAGTTGAATGAGCCAATGTAAACTTATGTATTGTCATTTCGTAAGAATTTTGTATACTTCAATGAGATTTGATGAGAGATCTTCTCTAAGTAGCCAGGATTATATCATGCTTTTCAAACAGAACATTTGATTTGAATTTGGAAAGAAATTCTTTCTGTTCAATATTGACATGATAGTATCAAAAGAATTTATACACTTCCCAGGATATTCTTCGGAGTTAAATTCTTCTGCTTAATAGAGCATGGTTATTGTGTGTGACTATTGTTTGAAACACCAGAAAATGAGGTTTATAGTATTTATAGTAACTGGCATCAACTGTTTCTTAAAAAATGTCCAATAAAACATTAAATAAAATTACAAAAACATCTGTAAAGAGCAAACATAATGCAAATTAATCTCCTTTAATTTCAGTGGAGTTGCCAGAAATACAGCATTAAAACTTAATGTTGCATCAAAATATTAATCCAACAGAAGGAGCAAATGCTATCACTGAACTCTCCATACAGGATACTGCAGACTTCTCTTTGCTGCAGGATTATGGCTTTACCCTGGATAACTGGCTTTAGGTTTGCACCTTTAACAGCTGCCATGACTACAAGGGGCCTTTCTCTCTCCTTTCCGGGGAAAACAAAGAAGTTAGTTCTAAGTCTTAACCCCAAGATCTCTTGCAGGTTGAAGGACCAGGGATTTGGGGTGGTAGAACACCAACAGAACCAGGCAAGCACTTGAAAATGCTGATAATACTTGACAGCTGGAAGCCTCCTAGTTGGTACACTTTAATTACAGGTTATAGACTTGTTTCTCAATGCAAGGGCTGCCACTGTGTGGTTGAACTAACACTGATGGAAATCAGGTCATGCAAACAACCCAGCTGGCTGACGTCAGGCTTGGCAGCCAGCCCATGTACCAGGAGAGAGGCAAATGATAAGGGCCATATCTGTACCACCCAATTTAGCACTGCACATCTCTTTCACACAAGAGGCAGTGACTAACCATGCCTTGCCAAAATAACATGTTACACAATACTGGAGCATTGCCACTTGTATTAAAATAAATTACCAGTATTATGGAGCACGAGCATTTACATTAATATCATTTATCAGAATTAGTGGAATTTGGAAACAAGATAAATGTTATTGCTGTGCTAAACATTCTAAGGCTAGCCATTTTAACATAGCTTTCAAATATTGCAATGCTCGATTTGAGAGCATTGGGGGAAAATGCTTCCATTGGCTCCATGCAATTTCAAAATGTGCTGCAAATACATTTCTATTAGTTTGTGAATACAGTATTTGTTTAATTTTGTTGAGCTAAATCAAAACTGACATCAGGGCCAGATGCATGTTACAAGTCTGGACTTTTGAGGTGCTGATTTTAGAAAATATACAAATGTAAATAGAATTATTACAATTGTTATATTTTTAAAAATCATAAAACAAATTTGAGTAAGACATAGAAGATAATTTGGACAACAGCACTAACTTGTGGCAACCTAGGTGAATCACAGTTCATTTCAATGCTTTCAAATGATTTTATGAACCAGAACAACAAAACAAACACTGTTTAATCTTAGAAATTTGATAAAGACATGGATACAGAACAGGGATGAAGGTGCCAGTGTGGGCCATGGGCTATTTTAACACATGCACTTTATTCAAACTCATCAACTTTGCGCCCATCAGAACTTCAGAAAATAAATGAAACTCTGAGGGGGGAGAGCTGGATCATCTGGTGACTGGCAATATGAAGTGATCTGGTGGCTTCCAGGCCTCCAAACAAAAATCATAAAATCCTTTACGGAACTTACATGGTGGACCCCACACCCCCAGTACAAGTTTATGTAACCAGCCACTTAACGCGCTCACAAAATCAGGGAGGACCTCGACCACCCCACACACAGCATCTGCCAGCTACTGTCATTGGTAAAAAGATACAGAAGTATCAGAACCAAAACTACAAGGCTAAGAAACAGCTTCTTCCCATGGGCAGTGAGACTGCTGAACAACTTCCCAAGATTCCACTATTTATTAGAATATTATTTTAATGTGTACATATGTACTATGTATATGTATAGATTGTATATGTGTCCATTTGTTTGTTTGTACTGTTTTGCATCATGGATGGAAAACACTGTTTTATCAGGTTGTACTGGTACAATCAGAAAACAAATCAACTTAAACTGGCCCATGCTGTGTCCTTCATACCCTCAGATCCCCAATCATCCACTCCTATTACTCATCTCTGGGGGTAAAGTTCATTGTAATGGCTTGATTGGTGACAACTTCTCTTAAACATGTACCAGGAGAGAGGCAAATGATAAGGGCCATATCTGTACCACCCAAAAGATAAAAAGATTCAGAATTAAATATCCCTGTCAAATTTGTTTTGGTTTTTTTTTTAAGTTAGTGAAAGATAAAGTTAAAAAGTCAAAACATTCTAGAAAATAAAAAATACAGTATGTTTTGCTCAGCACATGTAATGGTTAACAGCATTTTTCAGATAACTGAAAAATAGCTTCAAGCAGCCCAGTAGCATCAGCAGAATACTTGTATCAGCCGTCGCCAAACCCCAACACCTCCCCACCACAGTCACCGATCCTGCCCGGGAGCCCGAGGTCCCTGCTCCGATCCCTGACACCTCTCCACCGCTGACGCTGAACCTGCCCGGGAGCCCAAGATCCTCACTCTGATCTCAGCCCAGTAGCATCAGCATAAAACAACAACAAGGAACAAGGGAAGGTTTTTCAAGCATGAAATAAAAGTTAATTCTGACCTTGAGTACACAAGAGCTCTATTGGATTTAAAATAGCGCTAAAAGAACGTCAAAGTCCCACTTGAGCATGGTGGGTTTAAAAAACACTTGTGACATCATGTCACTGCCAACATTTTTTTCAGATAACTGCGAATTTAGGTAAAGTAGTTTTCGGATGATCAGAAACAGACTGTAGCATGATTCGAAATTACAGTTTTAGGTTTTTTTGGGGGGAATCCCCCCCAGAGGTCTGGAAGGCTGGCGGCAAAACTCTGCATGCTAAACTGCATGAGTTTTTCAAGCTTTGTTGGGACCAAGGAAAACTGCCTCAGGATCTTCGTGATGCCACCATCATCACCCTGTACAAAAACAAAGGCGAGAAATCAGACTGCTCAAACTACAGGGGAATCACGTTGCTCTCCATTGCAGGCAAAATCTTCGCTAGGATTCTACTAAATAGAATAATACCTAGTGTCGCCGAGAATATTCTCCCAGAATCACAGTGCGGCTTTCGCGCAAACAGAGGAACTACTGACATGGTATTTGCCCTCAGACAGCTCCGAGAAAAGTGCAGAGAACAAAACAAAGGACTCTACATCACCTTTGTTGACCTCACCAAAGCCTTCGACACCGTGAGCAGGAAAGGGCTTTGGCAAATACTAGAGCGCATCGGATGTCCCCCAAAGTTCCTCAACATGATTATCCAACTGCACGAAAACCAACAAGGTCGGGTTAGATACAGCAATGAGCTCTCTGAACCCTTCTCCATTAACAATGGCGTGAAGCAAGGCTGTGTTCTCGCACCAACCCTCTTTTCAATCTTCTTCAGCATGATGCTGAACCAAGCCATGAAAGACCCCAACAACGAAGACGCTGTTTACATCCGGTACCGCACGGATGGCAGTCTCTTCAATCTGAGGCGCCTGCAAGCTCACACCAAGACACAGAAACTTGTCCGTGAACTACTCTTTGCAGACGATGCCGCTTTAGTTGCCCATTCAGAGCCAGTTCTTCAGCGCTTGACGTCCTGCTTTGCGGAAACTGCCAAAATGTTTGGCCTGGAAGTCAGCCTGAAGAAAACTGAGGTCCTCCATCAGCCAGCTCCCCACCATGACTACCAGCCCCCCCACATCTCCATCAGGCACACAAAACTCAAAACGGTCAACCAGTTTACCTATCTCGGCTGCACCATTTCATCAGATGCAAGGATCGACAATGAGATAGACAACAGACTCGCCAAGGCAAATAGCGCCTTTGGAAGACTACACAAAAGAGTCTGGAAAAACAACCAACTGAAAAACCTCACAAAGATAAGCGTATACAGAGCCGTTGTCATACCCACACTCCTGTTCGGCTCCGAATCATGGGTCCTCTACCGGCACCACCTACGGCTCCTAGAATGCTTACACCAGCGTTGTCTCCGCTCCATCCTCAACATCCATTGGAGCGCTTTCATCCCTAACGTCGAAGTACTCGAGATGGCAGAGGTCGACAGCATCGAGTCCACGCTGCTGAAGATCCAGCTGCGCTGGATGGGTCACGTCTCCAGAATGGAGGCGCATCGCCTTCCCAAGATCGTGTTATATGGCGAGCTCTCCACTGGCCACCGTGACAGAGGTGCACCAAAGAAAAGGTACAAGGACTGCCTAAAGAAATCTCTTGGTGCCTGCCACATTGACCACCGCCAGTGGGCTGATAACGCCTCAAACCGTGCATCTTGGCGCCTCACAGTTTGGCGGGCAGCAACCTCCTTTGAAGAAGACCGCAGAGCCCACCTCACTGACAAAAGGCAAAGGAGGAAAAACCCAACACCCAACCCCAACCAACCAATTTTCCCCTGCAACCGCTGCAACCGTGTCTGCCTGTCCCGCATCGGACTTGTCAGCCACAAACGAGCCTGCAGCTGACGTGGACTTTTTACCCCCTCCATAAATCTTCGTCCGCGAAGCCAAGCCAAAGAAGAAGAACAGTAAACAAGCTATACATATACAAAAAGATGTTAATAAACACTGAAAGCAAGAGTTGGTCACTGGGTCCCGCAAATGTACTCTTCATTCGTGAAGACCTGATCTCTATCCCAGATTTCTATCCCAGGAAACTGGTCATTCTCTTGCTTTGGACATAAACATGCTCTGTTACCACCACTCTCAGAGGGAGAGAATGGCAAAGACTCACAACCTTAGAAGAATAAGAATTCAGCTCAAGAGTTAAAAATTCATCTTATCAAGTTTATTGTTATCTGATTGTACAAGTACAACCAGATGAAACAGGTTCTCTGGTCCTCGGTGCAAAACAGGCAGACATGCAACCAGACGTAAACGCATACAGGCAAATAATACATATGCAAGACAAGTATTGTATCTATAAAAATAAATAAATAGATTGTCTGTACAAATGAGATGTTTGGTGTGAACAGTTCTTTTGGTCTTTCAGTATTCTCACTGTCCATGGGAAGAAACTGTTCCTCAACCTGATGGTGTTGGCTCACATACTCCTGTATCTCTTCCCCAATGGGAGCAGCTGAAGATGCTGTGTTCAGGGTGAAAGGAGTCTTCAGTGATTTTCCATGCCCTCTTCAGACCACAATCCTGGTAGATCACATTGATGTTGGGAGCTGGGGAGGTGGAAAGAGGGAGATTTCAATGAGGCTCTCTGCCATTTTTATTTTCCTGTGGATTTCTCTACAGCAACTATACCACACTGTGATGTAGCCATCCAGGATGCTCTTGATAGACCTCATGTAGAAGGTTGACAATGGTAGCTGGCAGCTTTGCCCGCTTCAGACTTCTGAGGAAGTACAGTCAGTGTTGCATCTTCCTGACAAGTGAGGAGATGTTGAGTGTCCACAATAGATCACTAGTTAAATGAACTCAAAGGGATTTGGTTCTCTCAGCTCTCTCTACTAGAGTTGTTGTTGTTTAGTGAGGGTGGTCATCCTTGGTCCTCCTGAAGTCCACAATCATCTCCTTCATCTTGCCCATGTTGAGACTAAGATTGTTCCTCTCGCACCTTTTCACATGATTTTCCACCTCTTCTTTGTAGTGTGACACAAACCTGATGACACTGTTGAAGCTGGATCTGGCAATGCTGTCATGGGTCAGTAGCGTGAACAGAAGTGGACTGAGCACATAGTCCTGAGGTGTGCCAGTGCTCAGTGTGATGGTGCTCGATATTCTGCTGCCACCCGAACAGACTGTGGTCTTTCCATTATGAAGTCCAAGATCCAGTTTCAGGGAGGGGTGTTGAGTCCCAGTAAGGACAGCTTCTCCACCAGCCTCTAGGGCATGATCATATTAAATGCTGAGCTGAAATCAATGAACAACAACCTGGTGTATGGCATCATTTTCCAGATGGTTCAAGATGGAGTGAAGTGACAAGACGAAAGCATTGATTGTGGAACAGTTTCTTCTATAGGCAAATGGAAATGGATCCAACATCACTGGGAGGTATGCTTTGATGCGTTCCATCATCAGATGCTCGAAGCATTTCATAATGATGAAGGTCAGTGCCTCAGGGCAGAAGTCATTGAGGAGCCCTGTTATTGTTGTCCTCTTGGGTACCCAGATGATGGTGGCTGTTTTGAACCTGCCAAAACGATGGACTGCTGCAATGAGCTATTGAAGCTATCCGTGAAGATCTCCATCAATTGGACTGCACAGTCTTTCAGTCCTCGATCAGCTATGTTGTCTGGCTCTGCTGCCTTGTTTAGGTTCACCTTGGATAGAGTTTTCCTCACCTCAGCCACACACATGCAGGTGGCCCATTTATCAGGGGGACACAGAGCTTTCTTTGTCATCATCTCGTTCTTCTCATCAAACCGTGCGTAGAAGGTGTTCAGTCTATCTAGAAGGGAGGAAACTGACCTTAATTCACAAGATTGACTTGTGAACCGTAATCCCACCTCCATTTCAAATGAGAGAATTCTTTTTAAGCAGAGACCCCAATTTCTAGATTCTCCAACAAGGGAGATTTTTCATCCATTTTGATAGGAAAGGATCACATTAACCATCACAATCTGAGCCACTAGAATTTGTGGTGGCTAAACAACAGGCTCCCTTGAAGTGACTCAAGTCAGGTCACCTTTATTTGTCATCCATACCATAACTACTAATGCAGTGCACTGTAAAGATGATAGCGTTTCTCCAGAACCATGAATTAACATAAATAGGAGTTAAATAAATCTGACCATCAAATGAAACCAGATGGGGGGGGGGGGGGGGGTCACACAATCCTAAAAATTGAGTGAAGGAAAATACTCATTCACTGGATGAGGCAGATCACCTAGTGTAGCGACAACTTTCAAAGTCATAAAATATTTTCAAAGCTTCTGTCTGTCTCAGGCATTCAATCAAAAACTATTAAGATCATCAGACTTGGAAAAGAAAATAAATACAAATGTTGCAGACTTAAGGGAAGACACAGATCAGTGCAGGTAGACACATGGCAACATCCACAATCTGTAACCAGGGCCTCCCACATACAAATATAAATTGTCAAGTTCCCCACAGTTACACGGGGAATCCTGATATTACTTTACAAACTTTTGGCAATATATGCTGACAACCTCTAAGCACTCCAAACATTGATTTTTTAAAAGTAATGCAAGAGTAATCCTTAAACTTCAACATTGACAAAGAAATAATTAACAGAACATCTAAATAACATACTCTCCCAATAAGCGTGTGCTAATCAAAGAAAAGGTTTCATCCCAATAAAAAAGTTAATCTCAGTCCTTGAATGGGCGAATTCATCGAAGAAGAGCCAATTTTGTGGGGGAAATTACACTTAATGAAATAGTTTTGTGGCTAATTTTCTGATTAATGGCTTATTATATCCTGAAAAAAATCTCATCTAATTTCGGAATCATTTCTCTGGTAATCTTGAAATCTATTGATTGCATGAAAAATATGAATTCACTTTTGACTGAGAGCGATCATTAAGGTAATTCAAGTGAAAGTTGACAGATGTCTTTACAATCAACCTTGCTTCAGTGTTTCACATTATTTTTGGTTGAACATTCATAAATATCAAGAAATCTCTTAAAACCAAGGCAAAAGGGGTCCACAGTTCATTGTTGATCTAAGTTGGTGTGTTTTGTGTTTGATTAATTAAACTCCAGCCACACCTTAATGCTTACTTGTGGATCTAAGTCCTTAAGGTTTACCAATTGAATTTCATTATTGCTGCAATTAAGTGGACAGATTCCACACACAGCGATTTATGCATATATTGAAACATTCAGATAATCACAAAGGAACTGCACATCCATTCTCTATCTGAAAACCTACTGTTTAAAAAAAAACACAAAAACAATGCAATGAGACAAATAAAGTTGTTAGATGTGGATGACAACCGATGCCAAGAAATAATCAACTGAAATGGGAATAACAGTTGCCTGACCTCCTGAATATCTCCAGCAGGATATCGATGGGGATTTGAAGTTGTTGCCAGAAAGATTTGTAAAAAAACTGCAGACTAGAAACATAACAGTGAATGAAAAATCAAAACAACAAATTCTAAGAAAGAAATGTGAAACAATTATTGTGAAGGGTCTTCAGGTGAAATGTTTCCACAAATGCTGCATGACCTGCTAAACGAGAAATGCAAATTAGGAAATATATTCAGAAAGTCTTGTTATTCTAGCTTCAGGGAAAACTGAATGCATTTTACAAGAACTTTATGTCTTCTTTAAATTTTGTGCAGCTGATTTTTTGTCCAGTTTTTAGTAGTTGGATCAAATTTCACAAAGGAAATCAGGGAGACAATAAAAGTAGATTTATTGGAATGTTATTTTAGCACAGAAATTGAGAACTTAGAGAGTAAAGCAGTTGTTTTTGGATAAATGTAATGTTTCCCCAAGTGGGGATTTTGTGGACTATTCAACCACTACATTTTCATTGGAAAAAAAAGATTGTACAGCAACCTCATACTAATGTGGTGGTAATCCAAAACAATGCAAGGGCAGAGCAGATGCCTCCAGCCTTGAATCCCTTAAAATAGGTACACTTTGGCAAAATTTCATCGGTCCCTTCAAAATATTGCAGACAATATGGCATAAAATTTACAGTTCTACAAAATTCTAAAATTTCTCCTTTATCATTGTGAATTACATAAAGGGTAACTTTGTGAAATAAAAACAATGCTGGAGAATTAAATCTAGTTTCTCCAGCATGGTTTTTACTTTAATCATGGCGTCTGCCAACATTTGTGTTTTACTCAGTGTAAAGGATATGTGTCCATATTAATCTTTAAAGTTAAATTAAAATCTTAAACATTTTAGTAAAGGATTTTGGGTGGACAGGGGCACACTCACGTATACCCATAATTCTTTAAGATGGGAGGTGACAAGCCATTTGCGGAGACAAAACATCTGAAGCTGAAACAGGAAGATGAAAAGCTTTACGATGGTTCTTGAGAAACTGAGAACAATGGAGTGTTTGCTTCATTAAAAATTGAATATTTAAGTACTCAAGAAGATCTGCTGGTTGCTCAAGGATGTCATCTGTTTAAATACAAGATTTTTTGCTTATTTACTTATGTAGTTATAATGGATATTTAGTGCCAGTTGTTCAAACAAGTTCTACCTTGAGTGATCTGCACAGACAGTTTGGAAACTTTCACTTCATATCATACTTTTGAAGTGGGTCTTAATGGATTAAGATGCTTTTAGCATATTGATGCAAATTAAATTGGAAGTCCTTCCAAAAGGTCATCTGGCATGATTCATGCTTTTGGAGAAATGAAACAGAAACATGTCATGTGATAAGAATTTTAGGAGAAACATAGTACTGGAACGAGAGGCATTTTGAAACCAGAAGAGGTGACCATCCTGTAGAAGACAGGATTTAAAAAACAGTAGTGGAGAAATAGAGAGGTGATTTTCTGTATTATCCTTATCAAAAGAGATACACAAAATCAATGGCAATAAAAAAGAGCCACTTCACTGTCTCTTTGACAAAAAAAGGATAGCTTCAGGTTTGAAGGTTCAGTAACAAGAAAATGTGCTGTGTGTGTGTGTGTGTGTGTGTGTGTGTGTGTGTGTGTGTGTGTGTGTGTGTGTGTGTGTGTGTGTGTGTGTGTGTGTGTGTGTGTGTGTGTGTGTGTGTGTGACTCCTGGGAAAAGGGGAACACAAATTAAGTGGCTTTTGAAATAAGGAAGACCACTTTGCTGTCTCTTTGGAAAAGAGGACAAAATTCTACTAGGTCCATTTTTGTATGGCCACTTTCTTTAACTCTTGTCTGGATTTGTGAAATAATCATGGAAGAAAATAGCCACATTTGCTGTCTCTTTGAAAAGAGGGCAGAGCCTGTGTGGAGCACAGATTCCAAAAATCTTCAAGTAAGAGAGAAAATTATTCATATCAAGAAACATTGAGGTCTGATGACTTGATGATTCAATATACTTCATTATTCTCTTTGAGCAACAATTCAAAGAAATTTGATGCCTCACACTAACTCCATAATTGGTTTTGAATGACAGTAAAGACCGAGTTTCAACAGAAAAGCTTTCTGAGATTGAACTTTAAAACCATCACTTCAGAATCAACTCATTGAAAGTAAGTGTTTTGGTATTATTTAATCAAACTAAAGATTTGTTATTGGGATGGTCAACTTTATCTATCACAATGATTAGAAATATTAATTCAATTAAAATGAACATTTTACCTAAGTTTCTATACATTTTTTTCAACCTTTACCAATCTTCATTTCTAATTTTTCTTTTATTCAATGGATTCATTTATTTCCTCATACATATTGCAAGGAAAACAACCTCGCATAAATAAAGATCATCTTCAAAAGACTAAATGTAATAGGGAACTATTATTTCCAAATTTGAAATTTTACTCTTGGGTGGTTAACATACGTAATTTACCTTTTTTGGTACATTGTGATAAAAGTTGAACCAGCCTCTTGGGTAGAAATGGAATTGGATTTCTCTAAAAATGCATCTATGTCTGCTATTTTAGGTTTTTCTTTACCCCTCTCCTCTTTTAAATGACATATAATCCGATAGTGAGAATATGGACACAATTTAGGAAATGTTTTGGCCATAATAGTTTCTCTCTTGCCAGTCCTATTACAGATAACCATCTTTTTCAACCTTCTTTGTTAGATGCAAGTTTTAAGGAATGGTTAGTTTAGGTGTCAAAAATTAGAGATTTTTTTTATTCAAAAGAATTTTGCTTTTTTTGAACAATTGAAAGACAAATTTAAACTTCCCAATCAACATTTTTTTCTGATATTTACATCTTCATTCTAAGCTTTCTGATTTTCCTCAAACATCAGAAAAAATATTATTGATTATGCTTTCAGATTTGCAGTTCTCCCAGTGTGGGTTAATATCGAGTATTTACCATAATTTATTAGATCTAAGATTGGAAATCCGATTTGAATACATCTTTTTCAGACCAAAATTGATTTTCCATTCTTGACTTAATTAATAAATCCTCATTTTGTGCACAACATTGTTTGTTACAATTTATGGTGATGCATTGGATACATATGTCCAAAGTCAAATTTTCTCATTTTTACTCAGATGTTGATCCACTCTGCAATAAGTGTAAAAGCTTTGAAGCCGCATTGATTCATGTATTTTGGGTTTGCCGCAAGTTAGAAAAATTTTGGAAAGATTTTTTACACTTTATCCAAGATTTTAAAGATAAATTAGAACCATGTCCTCTCATTGCTTTTTCTCGAGAAAAAGATTATTTTCTTGACTTCAACCCATGAGAAAATTTTAGCTTTTACCTTGATGATAGCTATACAAAGAATTTTAATAAAATAGAAGGATGACTCTCCACCCACTCATACTCAGTGGTTACATGATGTTTATGTCCTGTTTAAATTTGGAGAAAATTAGATGTAAAGTTAAAGATATAAAGTTTCAATTTGACAAGATGTGGGGATCATTCACAGATGGCTATCATATTGGAAGATTTAGAAGTCTGGATGCTCTGGTAACTCTCTGTCTGTGTCTGAATGTCACTATTCTATTCATATCTTTATAATTTTACAAGTTAACCTTACTTAGATGGAGGGGTTAGAGTAGTCAGAGATTTTTTGTTTTCTTTTCTTCTTTTATATTTACTTTTGTTTTACTCAAATATAGGTTTTAATTTTGCTGTCATGGATCATATCATTAATTAAGATAGAATTGACCCTTTGTTTATATAAAGGGATTGTTTAATTTTAGTCCGATTTCATATCCAGAACTAAAGTGATATATATTATGAGAAAAGGATAAACTGTTAATGACCATATTGACAGAATTCGGTTTTAAAGAAACAAGTCAAATAAACAATTATGGATAGGTTTTTGATGAACATTATATGTTTAATTTGTAATATGATATGACCTATTGTTTTCTATATCAGATCACTTTGTATGAAGGATTTATATGTTAAAACTGAATAAAAATATTCTAAAAAGAATCAAGCTTAAACTATAATGGTTTTGGCTTTAACACACATACATATTTACATTTGCGCAAAGAGGGGTTAAGTTTATAGTTAAGTAATAAGTTCTATGTTATATGTTTGATGTTAATAAATAATAACAAAAATTATTGTTTTACCAAAACCATGGCCTTGGTTAGTCCCATTGCTGCTGGTTTAGTTCATAACACTCTAACTTTATGAAATGTTGGGCAATGGAGTTGAAATAAAATTGGAAGAAAGCATGAAAGTCCATGGTGCGAGCTTAGCCATGTGTTTTTAAAAAACGGATTAACTGAGATGAAAACAATAGGCCTCTTTATACACTGTATATTTCAAGGAGTTCATGACCACCAGATAATATTGCTAATAAGAAGAATTAAATTTTCAGTTATCTCTGCAGCAAGACTAAACCGCTTCACTTCAAACTAATTGCACTTAAGGCTATACAATCTTCAGGACTGACTTTATCAATACTCCACCAACACATCTGCAAATTTAGATCAGTCAGAAACCAGCAATATTGGATCATATTTTACAATGGTTCTGCTTCCATTTCCTTCTCTATTTTGTTAAAACAGCTGAAATGGTTTTATTATGAAAAAATACTTTGAGCCAGTGACTGGTCTCTTACAAGTGGCACAGTGAAATTAAAAAAACATATTGAAGCATTCACTGATTTTATTGGTTAACTGAAGAAAGCAATTTAACAATATTTATGATGTTCTAAAGCTTTTTGAAAGTGCCTAATTGTGCTCTTGCAAATAAAATCCAAATTTAAAACTCCAATAAATGTCTCCAAATAAGATGTTAAATATTGATTGATTCAGTCTCAGACCATAACCAATATGGTTGTGGAGGTCTGTTTATAACATAACATAACAATTACAGCACGGAAACAGGCCATTAGGCCCTTCTAGTCCGCACCGAACCAAACACCCCTTTCTAATCCCACCTCCCTGCACAATGCCCATAACCCTCCATCTTCTTCTCATCCATATACCTGTCCAACCTTTTCTTAAATAATACAATTTCAAGCATGTTTTCGTCAAGTTACTGTAACCAGACCTCAGGCACAAATTAATGCTTGAAATTATTGATGAGAGGCTGAGACTGAACCAAAGGGCCAGAAGAGGCCCGACCTCATGATGTAGTTCGAAAACAGACGAGATGAGCTTGCTTTCCGAATTCTTCCAGCACGAGGCAAGCATGAAATAAGAACTGGAGGAACTCAACAGGTCTTGCAGCATTCATAGAAGGTAAAGATAGATAACCAATGATTTGGGGCTGAGCCCTTCATCAAGATATGGGTAAAAAGCAAGCAGGCACCTGAAAGGCTAGGGAAAAGGAAAAGTTCCAGAGAGAAGAGTAGAGACCAACAAACAAAAGGTGTTAACTGGATATGGCTGGGTCACATGAGAAGGGAAAGGTGAGAATTGACTGGGGAGGGTGGTTACCTTTTGGCTTGTCAGAAGCAGAGCTTGGAGAAATGAGACAGGGGGAAAGTGGGGGGGGGGGGGGGGGGAGGGGAAGGAAGGTGCTGATGGAAACCAGAGAAGTTGATGTTAATGTCATCCATTTGGAGGCTGTCCAGACGGAATATGAAGTGTTGTTCCCCCAATTTACAGTTGGTCTCAGTCTGGCAGTGCACGAGTCCATGGACAGAGATGTTAGCAAGGAGATGGGGTGGGGAATTGAAATGTGTCACACCGAGAGATCCCCACTATTGCAGTGGGCGCAGACAAGGTGCTCAACAAAGCGATCTCCCAGTCTGCGTCCAGTCTCTCCGATATAGAGAAGACCACAACACGAGCACCAGATGCAGATAAACCCACAGATTCACAAGTGAAGTGTTGCTTCAATTGGAAGGACTGACGGGGGACCTGAATGGTAGTAAGGGAAGAAGTATGCATGAAACGAGCACCTAACGCAGTCACGGGGGTATGTGCCAAGGGTGGGAAAGGAGGAGTCTAAAAGGTAGTCATGGACAGAGTGATCACTGTGGAAGACAGGATGGTTTGTTCATGTAGTAAATGGCAGAAATTACAGAGAATAATGTGTTGGATACAGAGGGTGATGAGGTGGTAGGTGAGGACAAGGGGAATCCTGTCCTTGTTACATGTGGGGACTTGACCAGATGTGTGGGCAATGGAGGATACACAGGTTATTGCCGAGTTGATGGTGGTAGAGGAGAAGCATTGTTTTTTGAATGAGAAGGGAATCTCTGATGATCTGGCATGGAAAACCTCATCCTGAGAGCAAATTTGATGGAGGAAATGAGAGAAAAGAATGGAATCCTTACAGGGGACAGGGTGTGAAGAGGTATGGTCAATTTAGCTGTGGGAGTTGGTGGATTTGTAGAAGATGTCTGTTGTGATTTTGTTTCCTGAGATGTAGACAGAGAGATCAAGGGAGGGGACAGTGTTGCTATAGATGGACCAAGTGAATTTGAGGACAGGGTGGAAGTTGGCAGCAAAGTGGGTTAAGTTAATCAGTTCATTATTGATGCATTAGGTAACACCAAAGTCATGGATATACTGGAGGAAGAGTTGCCTGTGTATTTCTTGGCATAGACCTAACTAGTCCCCTGCCACCACCACTCTCATCTCAGTGGAAGAACATGTCCTCAACCTTAATAACTTCTCCTGTATAGGCTTATAGCAGGAATGGGCAAACGCAAGAGCCACATACAATAAACTTCAGATGTTTGAGAGCCACAAGACATTAAGAAAAAATTACTCTTCCATGCACACTTTTTTCTAAAAATTTTACATAAATATTAAGTGAATACATAATACAACATATATGTATTTCTTATGTAGTTTTTAAACTGCTCATTTGTATTAGCTTCAATAATCAAAAAGTACACATATACATACCAAATATTTTGTTTATATTGGTAAGTCCGCATTAGAGGGGTTGGGAGTTTGGATCAGTGAGTGGCTGGTGAGGGCCAGGTGTTATGTCCGAGTTCAGGCATTGGAAGGGTGGACAGCTGGGGCATAAGGAGTTCCAGCATTTGAGTGGCTGCGGCCTAGATGAGAGTCCGCTGTCACCACACATGCCATAATCATCTTCTGAAAGCCACGCCCACTAAAACACCCAATATATTTCCACAAGCTGCACATTACATGTCAAAGACAGCATGTGGCTTGCAAGGTGCGGTTTGGCAACCCCTGGTTTATAGCATGAATTGTTCCATGTAGCCACCAAAAAGGCAGGCATAGCTGGGGTCTATGTGAATCCCAATGGCAACTCCTTTGACTTGAAGAAAGTGGGATGAGTCAAAGGAGAAGTTATTAAGGTGGAGGACAAGTTCTTCCAGTGAGATGAGACTGGTGAGATAAGGCAGGGGACTGGTTAGATCTATGTTAATAAATACACAAAAGGCTTTAAGGCATTCAGAGTGGAGGATGGAGGTGTACAGGGATTAGATATCCATGCTAAAGATGACATGGTTGCATTCAGGAAACTGGAAGTTGTTGAAGTGATGGAGGATTGTAGTTGCGGAAGGACTGGACCAGGCAGGACAAAACTGAGTTGAGGTAAGTGGATACCACTTCAGTAGGGCAGGAGCACAGGGAAATGATGAATCTGCCAAGAAAATTGGATTTGTGGATCTTCGGTTGGAGGTAGAACCTGTCAATGCGGGGATGAGAAACAATGAGGTTGGAGGTCATTTGAAGGAGATAACCAGAAAATCAAAGCTTTTAGCAGCTGGCTAGTTGTAAATTACAAGAACTAAAGTGAATTACAAGCTACTTTCTGAATGTAAAGAGCCAGCCCAGGAGAGACAGGCCATGACTAAATTGTGGCAGATTTAGTAGCCTCTTGATAACAAGGAGATAACTTCTGCATGTGGTTTAAATTTAATGGAAGGAGGACAGAACAAAGTGAAACCGATTTATCAAACCAGGGCAAACAATACGCCACAGAATAAAACTTTCCTGTGGGCTCAATGCAAGGACAAGATAAGCAATGATTAAAAGGGAAAGGGGTGTGACGGTGGACACCTCAGTTTAATAAACTTAGCAACACCATCTGTGAGGCTTATTCAGTGAGGCAGAATTGGTAAAGCTCAGGAATAGGAGAGGAGCAGTCACTATAATGGGCATAATCTACAGGCCTCCCATTAGCCAGTAGAGATAGAACAGATATGTAGATTTAAAAGCAACAGATTAGTTGCAGTGGGTGACTTTAATTGCCACACCCTGGTTTCAGAGGGAGGACATCTCGGAAGGGTTCTTGACACAGTGCAGATCTGTGATTTTCAAATTGCCCTCCTCTACTCACATTCCACCTTAAGCAATCACTATGCCACAAGTGTTCTGTGATTAGTAAGGGATTGCTTAAGGTAGTATGTGAGTGGGAAGGGAAGGTTGAGAATTACTGCTCTGTACACAATTGTTACGGAATTATTTTGCTTGAGAAAAATTGTCATTGACCTATTTCCTTTGGAGCTATGAAGCTGGGCACATAACAAGTCACTTAGGTACAATTAAAACAGTGGTTTTCAAACATTTTTCTTTCTACTCACATACCACCTTAGGCAATCTCTTACTAATCACAGAGCACCATGGCATATGGATTGCTTAAATTAGAATGTGAGTTTAAGGGGGCAGTTTGAAAAGCACTGGTGTAGATAATCGAACCAGGCAAAGGGTCTTTGCATTGGCAAATGACAAGACCAGGTGATCAGAGTCTCAGTGGGGAAACGTTTGGGAAAGGATAAGACTGGACCTCAAAGGGAACAGGCTAAATACCGAACAGGAGAGCTGGGGAGGAGATTGGGAGTGACTGATATTAGATGTGGGAACCATTTAAAGGGCATCTGGGTGAGAATGCAGGACCAATGTTTCTATGAGGAAGAAAGATGGCACAGTTTGTGAACCCTGGATGATGAGGGATGTTGAAAATTTAGTCAAAAATAAAAAGGACTCATAAATAAACTTTAGGAAGTGAAATTAGACAGGGCCTTTCAGGAAAGAACAGGGAATCAGGATGGTTAAAAGGGACCATGAAATGACTGTGACATGTTGGCTTAAAGAGAATTCCAGGCATTGTATACACATGTTAATAACACATTAGAATTATTGAGGAGGAGAGAGGACCACTCAAGGACAAATGAAGAAATTTGTCTGCAGTGAGTACTTTGCATCAACCAGAAAAGAACGTGGAGGATAGAAAGATCAGGGAGTTGTGCTGATAGTTCAGGGCAATGTTGATATTGAGGTGGGGGTGGTGTTGCATTTCTTGAAGAATATGGAAGTGGCTCTGATGGATCCTATCAAGGTCATTGAGAGATGGAAGAGAGGAGATTGCTAGAGATTTGACAGAGACCATTGCATCTTCTTCAGCCAAAGGCAAGGTCCTGGAGGTCTGCAGACTTGCCAATGTCATTCCTCGGTTTAAAAGGAGCAATTTTCCTCGGTGTCTACAGAATACGGTGTTTTACCCCCAATTTATAAATGTGAGTAGGCCTCCCATCAATGGTGGGGAAATAATTGGAGAAGGTTCTTAGGGATAGGATGGACTTGCATCTGGAATAGTATAGACCTATTTGGGATAGTCATCAGGCATTGTGCAGGAGAGGTCATGTCTTATGAACATGACTTAAGTTTTCTGAGGATGCGATGAAGATAATTGCTTATAGTAGGATTTAGACAATTTGGTATAAATGGACTTCAGTAGAGCTTTCAATAAAATCCCTCATGGTAAGCTGATCCAGACATTAAAGCAGAGGGGCTTGAAGGAAACACGTTAGTCATGATCCAAAAATTTGGTTGATCATAGAAGGTGGAGGGTTGTTGGTGGATGAGTTATTCAGATTGGAGGCCTGAAACAATTGATGTTCAGAGAGGATTTGTGCTCGAAGTTTTGCTGCATATGTGTAAATGAGTTACAAATATTCAAATGGACCGATGAATAAGTTTGAAGATGACACAAAAATTGGAAGAGTTGTGGATTGTGAGGAAGGTTGGCAGAGGATTCAGAAGGACACTGAGCAGTTGAAAATATGGGCAGAGAAAAGAAAAATGGAGTTTAATCCAGACAAATGGGAGGTATTGTAATTTGGGAGGTGGAATAGAAAGTGAAAACATAGAGTTAATGGCAAGACTCTCTGGAGCATTGATGTTCAGAGGAATGTTGGGGTGCAAGCCCACAGCTCTGAAATATGGTGAATGATTATACAGTACATACTTTTACTGGTTATGAAAGTTTGGAAGTCATATTGTGGCTGTACTATTCTTTGGTTGGGCTACATTTGAAGTATAGTATGCAGTTGAGGTTACTACATTAAAGGAAGAACATGGAGCGAGTGGTGAGGATGCAGAAGAAGTTAATCAGGTTTTACCTCAATTAAAAGTTTAAGTTGCAGGGAGACACTGGGCAAACTTGGATTGATTCCTCTGGAATAGATGATGCAGAGGAATGATCTGACAAAATTCTGAAATCAATGAGAGGCATTTATATGGTAGATCATCAGAGTCTTTTCCCACCCCCCCCCCCCCCACCCAAGTGGGAAATTCAAATATTAGAGGATGTAGATTGAAGGGGAGAGGGGGAAAGTTTGAAAGAGACTTTTGAGGCAAGTTTAAATTTGAGCCTTTGCTTAACCAGAAACCAACACAGGTAACAAACAAGAGGAATAGTTGGTTAGGACTTGCTTTGAATTCGGACATGAACAGCGGCAATTTAGATGACAACATGTGCATAAAGGAGAGAGAGCAGCCAGGATTACATGGGAATAATCAAGTCCAGAAGTGACAAAGACAAAAAAAGGTCATAAACAGCAGTGGTGGATGCAACGAGCAACATAACTGATGTGCAAAATGTATGGCCCTAACAACAGTGCATGTGTCAATAAAACTGGTCGTGCCATTAAAACACTGGGGTCTATTGAACATTTTCTGGTTTAGTTTCAATAAGTAATAAGTGCAAAAAAAATGGGTGGAGTTATGAAGTACTGGAGTCTTGATGGGAACAATAATTCAGTCTCCCCAATATTAATTCAAGTTGTCAGATGTTAGGCAGTTTAGAGCTGTAGAGGGAATAAGGAAGGCAGAGCTTTGATTGCAGGGGGTGGGGGTGTGTGGTTGAGGGATTATCAACATAGAAATAAAATTACAATGTATTGATCAGGGAGGAAGAAATATGCAGAGCCAAGGGCCAAGGATAGGTTCTTGGGGACATCAGAGTTTATGAAGCTTGGGAAAAAGATCCTTTTCAGGTGGACAATTAAGAATCAAGCGAGTTTGGCAAAAACAGGTCAAGGAGGTTAAAGCAACAAAAAGGAGAAACAACAAAGGCACCAGAATTAATGAGCAGATTGGTAACATTAGCAAACTTGGATAGAGAAGATGCAGCAAAGAGGCAACCCCAGAAATTTGACCGGAGAGATCCAAAAGGTGCATTTTGGGGAAAGAACATTGATTTATGAGGGAACAAAAAAAAATGGTCAGGATAGAAAAAAATAACAAAGTTGGTACTTTTTAAGGACAGGGAAGTAAAACTGCTTTTTGAAATGGGTTTTAATCAGCAGATTTACAGGTGAGGAGGGCTGTGTCTCAGAAGAATGACCCATTAAAATAAGAGGTAGAGGAAAGTTTGGTGGACAAAGTACAGGCATGACATCACATACAACCTTGAGATTCCTCTTCCTGTGGGTCAGGGAGAATTTCTACTCATTTGGTAGTGCAAACTGTTCTCAAAAAAGATAGGTATACAAAAAGAAGATATGTAAAGAAAGTGACTGAGCAAATACAGAAAAGTTATTCAGTCATAAATAATGTGCAACGTAAGAATCCTGAAAGGAGTCCTTGATTGTGTCTGCTCTTTAGGAGTCTGATGGTGGAGGGGTAGCAGCTGCTTCCTGGACCTGGGAGAAGAGGTGGTCACTCATTTAGAGGGAATAAGATGGGGAGAAATCAGAGGTGGATCCCTTGAATCGAGGAAAAACTTGGGAGGGATCAAGGAAGCCTGCAGAAATTACAAAGAAAAATGTATTTGGAGGTCGGGGAAAGATGGGAACCTGCACACTAGATCGTCTCAGCTCGAGTGAGAAACAAAACCTTGAGCTCCTTCTGTCACTGGAGAGTATGATGGAGGAAACCACAAAGAGATGAGAGCCAATATTCATTCTCCAAAGTTATCTTAAAATTTGTTAAAATGCTCTTTGAATTCACCAGTGTTAAGCAGTGACATTCTTGAACAATGTCTTTGTGATGCTTTTGACCATTAGTTACTTGTGCCATCAATCCTAACAGGAATGCGCCACTGAAATAGATTTCCTTTTCAACAAAGTGCACTCTGGAATGCCATGCTAAAAATGTCACAGTCATTAAGGTTTGTTAGAAGCAGGCAGAAAATTGCAATAATCCCAAAGTATCATGGCAGCACATCACTAAAGTGTAATAATTTTACTTTTCCTGAGGTACTGAGAGAATTGAAAAACATGAATCTTGAAAGACACAGACAATAAACACACCGCAGAGGGAAAGGGCAGGAAAGATTGCTTTGAGCCAAGATGAACACAACCTGATGCCATTGAAACATCAAATCCCTGGTAGGTTTGAGTGGGTGAATGCTGAGAATCTGCTGCTCAGTCTGCACCATCCGAAGATCAGCCAAGGGTCTGGCACGGTTGTGGAACGATTTCACCACTCCAAAGATATGTCAGCTATTGTACCTCTCTCCCCCAGGATGGCTGTGTTGCTCAGTCAGTCAATCTGGTCAAGAATAAATTGCAGCTTTTTGCGAATTGGCAAAAAGAGAGGTGGAGAAAGTACAACATCAAATGTCTGCCATAATTGGGCGGTACAGTGGGTGTAGAGGTTAGTGCAATGCCAAAGCAGCACCAGCGATCAGGATCGGACCTGGGTTCAAATCCCATGGTCTTTTTAAGGAGTTTGTACATTCTCCTTGTGTCTGTGTGGATTTTATCCAGGAGCTCCAGTTTCCTCCCACCATTCAAAAACATGCCAGGGGTGTAGGTTAATGGGGTATAAATTGGTGGCATGAAATGGCCTGTTACTGTATTGTATATCTAAATTTAAAATTTGAACTGCAACTCCTTTTTCTTATATTCTTGCCTTTCTTGTTCATTCCGTTTTCCTGCAGCACACTCAGCAATTTCGATTGTGCAGGCAAGAATTTAGAGGACTTCTTTTATGCAGAAAAATACAACAGAAATAATTGGTAAAACACAGGATTCTGTTGACACCATGGTGATGCATCTTCACTTTTGCTCCATAAAGGCACTCTTTGACCTGCTGAGTGTCTCCAGCATCAGTGTGTTTTTTCAACATAAATAATTGATGTTCCATCCAACAGATAGATACAAGTAAAAGCTTATTGCTAAACCACATCTTCAAGATCGATCAGCTATAGCCCCTATCCTCTCCATCGACCACTGCTCAGATGGGTTGGCTATAGCCCCCATCCTCTCCATCAACCACCGCTCAGATGGGTTGGCTATTACCTCTATCCTCTCCATTGACCACTGCTCAGATGGGTTGGCTATTGCCTCTATCCTCTCCATTGACCACCGCTCAGATGGGTTGGCTATTGCCTCTATCCTCTCCATTGACCACCACTCAGATGGCTCGACTATCACCCCTATTCTCTCTTTCAGATAGGTAGCATGAATCAAATTGGCATGCACACTCCAGTAATTTACATGCTTGCAATTTACCCTCAACTTCACGGGCAAACTTACCTACCAAATGGATCATGTAGGACTATATTTTTTGAGAATTGAATTCAACTAAAACTTCAAAACAGAATGATGGATGACCAAGAGAAGGTTATATCATGGCTGTGATTTTCCTTCTGGTCTTCCAATAGCCTGGAGTGCTAAATGAATGGAGGAGACAGCAATTGGCAGTGGCTACTCCTGAAGTATGCATATCAGTTCAGATAACACACATTTCCAATCTATTGAAGGGCTATAGATGGTGATTTCTTTCCACAGATGCTGCCCCACCTTCTGTATTTGCAATATTTTTTTTTTTATTTTATTTCAGATTTCCAGCATTTGCAGTTATTGTTATTTTCAAGTCCACACACACTCATTGGATATGCTTCAGGGTTACTTAAAGAGGACTTGACCGCGTAGGTTTCAGTCTCCAGAGTAAGACACTGGGACCCCATGTCTAACATAGCTTTAATAAGTGAAACATTAACATATGCTGTTGAGAGGATGCTGCCAACTAACACATTCCAGGCTACAAGAATACATGCTGAGGGATGGACTGAGACTTGATGCAGCCAACACCATGGTGCTGTAGGCAAGGACCAATCTAGGGTCCTTCCATTACCAGGCTTTGAGGGGCTGAGACCAAGGGGAAGAACCTCAAGCAACAGAGGGAGAGTAACTATAAGGTTCCAGAGTGGTGGCAAAGGTGCAAAATAGAGTGTGAATGTAACATTGTACATTGATGGAGATGTAATGATATGACACGAAGGATGAGAAAAAAAATGTTTTATTTTTTGTCAATAATTTATTGTGAGTAAAGTTTAATTTTATGGGGAAAAAAAAGAACCTGCCTCTCCCTCGGAGTGTCTCTCTGTGATCCCAGTTAATGACACTCAATCTCCAATCCTAACTATACCTCACCAACCTAACCCAGCTCAACTCCTCTCACAACCGACTTCCATTTTCAATCTAACGTGTAGCCACCAATCCCAAACCCCAGCTTCTGAACTACAGAAACTAATACTACCCTCCAGCACCCACAATAATGTCACTCAGGTTAGCTGCAGAGTGCTATCTGCAGTCAGCACTCCAGGCTAATGAAAGACCAAAAGATAAATCACAGACTTGATGTATCGTGTCCCCTATCCTGTCATGTTAATTTTTATTTAAATTGAGAGAAGCCCATGGCAAATCAATCACCACCTCTCCACCAAGATCTTGAGCAGATCCCTGCTGAAGGCTCTACCATGATCCTGCCCCAAAGCCCAACTGTTCTTCCACTGAAATCTTGGCCTTGCGCTTCTACTGAGGTCTTGGGTCTGACCTCTCTGCAGAGACGCTGGCTTGGACTCATGTTTTCAATTCCCATTCACTTCATAGAACCTCTCTCCCTCCACAAACTGGCCTGAAGATGGATACACCCTCTTGTGAAGTCCATTCAACATCACGTACAATGCCTTGGGGCCTCACACACTGCTGAGTTCTCCAGCTGCAGGTTCTTCAATGTTAAATTCAATGACCCACCACACAGCAACCGATGAACATACTGAAGGATGCACATTCGTTTTGCAGGAAATACAATCTGCAGCCAACATTTTCATCATAATGGAAATTATGCCTTTTAAGCATAATCTACACAACATACTGATCTTCACCTGAGGGTTTAAACTATAGATAAATGATCTCTATATATTCAGGTGAGTTTTCAATGACACATCCGAGAGAGAAGAAAACATTATGCTGAAGTGGCTATCATGGGACGATCCGCCCTCGGTCATTGAGAATCCTTGAAGTGAAAATATAGCTCAAACAAGATTTTCCTTAACTATTTCACAAGGTTACAGAACATGCATGATGGATTAGTTACACCTATTTTAGGCTAAAATTTACAATCGAAATGGATCCATTCAAGGTGTCTTTTCTTAGGTTATGTTTAAAATAAACAAACATAAATTATGCAGGGTTAGAATGACATTTGCAAATTAACCCATGGTTTTAAGGCACCACCAATTAGTTTTTCATCAATTGTATTATGAATGCTTATTTCAAAATCACAGGGAAATAGCCAAAAATAACAGTTGCCATTCAGATTTGAGGATGTCCACCCATCCTCAGTTTCAATCTCAATCCTGAATTTCACTGGCCTGTTTGACTATTGCCCAGTGATAAATACATCTTAACATGCTCGCACCACCTGTTAAGGAGGAGTGGCTTGTGGTTCAGAATACCCATTGAATGGTCACATCATCCAAGAGCAACCAAAGGGGCAGCTTTCTGTTACACTCATCTTTTTCTTAGTTTATGACCCACAGTGGGTGCTAATTGCAGACCTATGGAAGGATTTGACCAGTCAGAAGTCATGAATAGATTGCAGAACACACGACACCATCAATGTAACATCTGCGCTTCTTGTGTGTAGCAGGGATTTCCACAAAACCAGAAAGTAAATGAATCATGAAGCTTGCCAATAGTCCTGCATTGTGGTCCTTACATCCGAAAGGTTTCCTGTGCCAAATGCCATCAATACAGGATGTTAATGGTCATGCCAATCCACTATATGCCATGGGATCAATGGAAGGGAATGCATAGTGTGTCCAAAGGTCCTTGAAGGGAGTACCAGTTCCCCCTGATGATCTGAGGAAGTGCTGGGGAGTTGAGGCTTAAGGTTCAGGGAAACATTCAATTGCACAACCCCACTGAAAACACCTGATACCAGGCCTGGGTCCCTCACAAAGTCAGTGTTTAATGTATTCATGACTTGAAAAGTCAGAACCAATTGCCCCAGAAATTAATAGGAACTGTTAGCTTTTAGAAATACAAACCGCTTCGATTCTCTGTATTTTTTTTCCTGAATACCTTGCAGAGCTGCTTTTAAAATTGAAGGACCAGATTTCAGGAAGAGGAAGCTGTCAGTCCTTGCATCCTTTATTTTCTTTTACTTATTTTATACATTTAAGATGCTATCTGCAGCTTGAGAAGAATGTATGGGCTTCAGGGATCCGTGCTGTTCCTAGGACCTTCACTCAAGGTCCCACCCACAAGCTTCCCTTTTAGTTGCAATGCAGCACTGATAAGGGCCTATTTCCTAATGAAGAATCCTGATCACTTGTGTGAATACATGATGTGGAGACTCAAAGAAGATAAAAAGGTGTAGATAGAATTTATGCAGGACTGTGTAAATGGGTGGTTGATGTCTATACTGGAAGACTATGAATCAAAACAAAACACCAGGTGCTGGTTCTAATGAAGAGGCTCAAGCCTCAAACATTAAATCTTCCCCTCGTTACATCAATGATGCCTGACCTCAGAGTGGTTCCAGAGTTTTCTTTTCTTACAAAACTAAAAATGCAATGAAATGAAATCTCTGGTTTATATCTTCTTGACTTCCAATTGTTACATTCAAACAAAACTTTAAATAATTGAACAGGGACTACTCTTAACTGTCAGCCTCATTCTTGGGAGAACAGAGAATTGCAGGCTAAGGAACTGAGTGTTTGTTAAAGTGCTCTGCACAAGTGACATTCCCACTCAGGTAAAATTATCAGCACAAATGGTTCACTTGAAAGCTCAACTTCTGGCATCAATGCCGAGTTTAGAAATGTGTAACCAAGGTCACATTTACCAGTTTGATTACTAGCTGTAGGAAATGAAGAAGAGCAAAACAGTTCCTCTTCATTACTGAGTTCAGCCAAGTATGCTGACCACTTGCTTTCTTCATTAATGTTCTCCTTGAAGGATTCTTCCAACATACTCCATTGTCTAAAATAAAAACCATCATCTTCTCTAAAGCTTAATTATTCCCTTCCAAGAAATCTCAGAGACCTATCTCCCTTCTGTGGAAGAATTTTATTTTGGCCATCCCTGAAGAAAATAAATAAAACATTAAAATAGCTGCTTTCTTGAGATGAATCCAGAATTGTTTAATGGAGAGGAAAAACTTGATAAAATCTGTTTCATGAAGAAAGTTAATTGGAAATGAGAAGTGATAGCTGCACAGTTAAGAATGTTAAATTTATAAATGCAGCTGCAACAGTAAAGAATCCCTCATAGTCTGATCAGAGGATTATAAAATGTAGAGATTATAGAATGTTAAAGACTGGCTTTATTTGGAGAATATGGAAATAACAGAATTGCTCAGTGGATAGTTTTCATCTGCATTCACTTTGATGATGAGGTGCACAAGCCCTGCAATATGTCATTGAGATGCTATTGTTCCTGTTTCCATACATCAATTCAGAAATTACTGTAGCTACAGTTGGGGATCAGATACTGCTTAACATTGGGCTGTTGACATTGGTGGCACAGTATGGAAAGAAATGGAAGAATTATTTCCCAGGTCATTACTTCTGATATTTAATTGCTCTTCTAAATCGGTCTGAAAATTTAAGGGGCAGAAACCAGGCCATCCAAATCATTCCTGAGGGGGTTCGACAGCTCCTGCAGGTCAGAAAATGTGTGGGGTCCTTCAAGACTTTGCCAATTACTAGCTATTCCAATTATAGCTTGAGAGAAAAATAGTTCCGCTTTGCTCATCCGAATGAGCTGTTCGAGGATTTAATCAAATTAGTGAATGTCTGTTGCCCAGAATAAATTATTGACACTGATTTATACACAAGCTTCAATGAAACATTGCTTTAAAACCTATTGGCACCAGATTTCATCACATGAAATTAGAATTTAAATTATTAAGTTTGGTCAGATGCTAACAAGTGAGCAGATTACAGTCAGTAGGATGAGTCTACATGGGGAAGTATAACAGCAGACTGTTGGGCCAGGTGCTGGTGTGCCAGGCAGACAGGAGTATCCGCTGAGGTCTAGGAAGTAGAGAGAGACATGATTAAAGGGGAGGGGTGGGTGACTCTTGGAATGAATTACTGATAGTACAGAAATAAATTAGTGAGCCCAGTAGGAACTACAGAGTAATGCAATTTAAAACGAAAAGCACAATCATGAACTGGATAGGTTGAAATCTGTCATTATTTTCATGAGAGAAACAGAGAAATCTCAGTGAAATTAAATTTAAGCTTTCTTTTCTGAAATTTTCTCATTTTCAGTTTCATGCTCCCAGCAGCCTAATCCAAGACAATAAATGCCTTGTCCTCTGCTCGCACTTTATCCTCAGATATTGTTTTCTCTAATCCCCCCCCGCCCCCCTGACTTTGTTCATTTATCACTCTCCATAAATTCAGGCAGTTCAAAATTTATCTACCTGATTACCAGCTTGCACTCGATTCCTATTGCTTATTGTCCCACTCCTCAATCTCCCTCATTGGCGGGTGGGTGTTGCAATGTAATTATTGGTCTTATCTCCAACTCTTTCCAGGATTTTGCTCTGCTCCACTTATGTAAATGTCCCTCAATGCGAGAGCTTTAAAACCCTCAAGCACTGATGACATTTGCCATTGATCATCAATTTTCTTTAAGAACATTTGATAAAACTATCTTTTCAACTGTTATTGGTTAACACACCAACATTCCTTTTCAACTGAACATGTCTACTGAAAAGCACATTGTGCTTCATAACAACTTCTTAAAGCATTTGTTTGCCTATATAAACCTTTATTTGCCTCAGTGTTATTTTTGAATAATTCAAGACTTCAAGAAGTTACATAAACCAGTATAATTTACCTTAAATATACTTTGCACCTTCCTTGATTAGTATCATCAATAAATCACAGCCTTCACTGATTAACACAGGTTCGACACATACCACATGAGGACAGCTCATCATGTTGGGGAGGGAAATGGCACAGTTGATTGTTCCAAACATTACGCAGGACTGATCAAGGGACATATCACTCTTGTCACAATTAAGATTCAAATTATCGCTCTACTCAGCACCTGTGCCAGGTGCTGGAGTGCCAGGCAAGCAGGAGTACCTGCTGATATCTAAGAAGTGGAGGGATAAATGGGGGAGGGGATTTTTTGGATGAATTACTGATGCTATAGAAGCAAACTAATGAGCCCAGTAGTAACTGCAGAGTTAACTCCAGTCTTTCCCTGTAGATTTTCTTTGACCCTTCATTCTCCTAATTTAATGATTTACCTGAAGGACAACTTTTTCCAACACAGAGGTCAGTATGTGGAAAGGGCTGCTAGAGTGGTGGAGGTGCAATTACAAAGGTTAAAAGACATTTAGATGGGGACGTGGATGAGAAATTTTTTTTTTATATATAAAGAGATTTTAGGTCAAACATAGGCAAATGTTGCTGGCGTGGACAAGGTGGACTGAAGGGTCTATTTCTCTCCTACACATTTCTGTGACTACACCTGAATTAACTTTACCATCAATTTGGCTTCTTTTCGTATCCTGACAAAACCTTTCAATCATTTATTTTAAATTGTTCTGTTTTCTGACATACAATCACAAGAGTAAAAAAGATTCTACTATTTTAATGTCAGGGAGATGCAAACTATTTGTTTCTTGTTCTTGTTGCAGATTTTCCTTACTCGTCACAGAATTTAACACTTACCTTGAATACACATTTTCTTCAAGCAAAACCAGATCATTTGAAAATTTGGCATCCTGTTCAACACAAAGCTCAATCATCCATCACCCTCCTTATCCATCACCAGCCACAAGACAACTTACTTTCACTACTGAAGCATTGCCCATCATTCTGTCTCTTCAGCAAATCCCTTAATCATTTTGCTAACACCCTCCTTCTTTGGATTCTCATCCTTCACTAAACTTCTTCAAAATTCAGCACCCGTACCATGTCTCTCATTCAACTCCATGTTACAGGCAGACCTGCGAGTATCCCAAACTAGAGTTTCAGAAGTTGTTTTTGTACTACCAATCAACCACAATCAGACAGAGAATTGTGATTAATCGGCTTGAATCACCCTAAAATGTCAGCACAGCTTACACGTGGCTGGCTTGGTTCCAAGGCAGGTACTGAGGGAGGGGTCCAGGTGTAACAACCTTTCTGGGGATATCTGGGAGGGAGGAGTTACAGGTTCAGGGGGCAGGCCAGCCAATACAGTACATACATTATATTTTATATATAGTGGTAGCACCACAGTTTTCCATGTACTAAATCTGCCTGCAAAACTTCTCAAGCAATGTCTCACAATTTAAGAGCTTAGAGTCACTGAGATATACAGCACAGAAATGGGCCCTTTGGACCAGAACACCCAGGCCTATTGTTTTGCTCATCTACACTGCAGAGGGTCCATAAACCCTGTTTGATGCAAATGGAATTTTAACATGGTTTGTTTCTATATCCATTCCAGTTTTAAGGCAATTTTGTATAGCACTATCATCCCTTTGTCATTCCAGATCTTTGCCTCCCTTCCTGCTACACATCCCTTTAATTCTTTCCTCTCTTCTCCCTTCTTCCACATTTTACCTTTATATTTCCAGCTCTCAAAGGCCTGAATCATTACTAGAAAGCTACAGCACAGTATTGTGGCGACCTAATAAACTACTTCAACTGTTTGTCCGGACTGCATAATCCTCCATTAAAAAAAAAATCAGTTCCATGTGCCAAGGACACCATGTCCTGGTTTTCAGGGATTACCAGCAAGAGTATATACTCACTGTCCCGATTTTCCGTGATTGGCTTTGTATGCAACCACCAGCTAGTTCGTACTGGTGTTCGATCTGAAGTTTACCCATGGACCCAGTCCAAGGTAATATATTATGAAAGGTTAAAAATGACCTGTTCAAAGGGTTTAAAGAACCTATTGCACCCACTTCCATCACTGTTGCTAGCAGAACATTGTGTAGAAAAAAATTACCTTTCATATTCCCCTGAACTTACTCCCAACCACCTTAAAACTAGGCCCCTCCCCCCCATTTCAGCTGTGGGAAAAAGCCTCTGGCCATCAACATGATCAATGCATGTCATTTATCATCCTATACACCTCTATCAGGTCACCACTCATCCTACATCAAAGAGAAAAGATCAAGTTCACTCAACCTATCCTCATAAAACATGCTCTCCAATCCAGGCAGCATCCTTGTAAATCTCCTCTGTATCATATTTATGGCATCCACATCCTTCCTGTGATAAGGTGACCAGAAGTGAAAATAATATTACAAGTGGGTTCTCACCAAGGTCTTATATAGATACAAAATAACCTCAAGGCTCTTGAACTTGACCCCACGGTTAATGAAGACCAACACACTATTCGCCTTAACAGCATGTTAAAACTGTACAGCAGCTTTGAGTGTCCTATGGTCACTGACCCCAAGATCTGCCACACTACTCCGAGTCCTCCCATTTGACATTGTATCTGCCTTCAAATTCAACCTATCAAAATGAACCACTTCATACTTTTCTGGGTTAAACTCAATCTGCCACCTCTCAGCACAACTCTTTACCCTATTAATGTCCCCCGTGACCACATCTCCACTAGCCTGTGTGTCATCCACACTCATTTATAAAATTCACAAAGAAGAGGGATCCCAGAACAGATCCTTGTGGAACACCATTGGCAACTGATCTCCATGCAGAATGCGAACCATCTCCAACCACCCTCTGCCTTCCTTGGGCAAGCCAATTTTGTGTCCACAAACCAAGGTCTCCTTGAACTCCAAGCCTCCTTACTTTTTGAATATGCTTTGCATGGGGAACATTTTCAAATGCTTTATTGATATCCATATACACTGTATCCACTGCTCGACCTTTATCAATCTGTTTTGCTTCATCCTCAAATAATTAACATAAAACCTTCCTCATGCTAATTAACCCTCATCTGATTCTGCCTCTCTGAATGCTTCTAAATCCTGTCTCTCAGGATCTTCTCCAACAGCTTGCCCATCACTTAAGTAAGACTCTGTGATCTATGATTTCATGGGGAACAGGCAGACCTGCGAGTATCCCAAACTAGAGTTTCAGAAGTTGTTTTTGTACTACCAATCAACCACAATCAGACAGAGAATTGTGATTAATCGGCTTGAATCACCCTAAAATGTCAGCACAGCTTACACGTGGCTGGCTTGGTTCCAAGGCAGGGGAACATTTATAACCCTACAATCTTCCGGTACCAGTGGCTCAGTAATCTACTTCCTTGCTTCCCACAGTAAGTTTGCGAAAATCTAATCTGGTTATGGAAATCTATCTGATGGCATATACCACCCACTGGCATATCAGACCTCCCCGCCCATTTTTAGCAAGAGATTGTTTTAAGTGTATTTACCTTCACTCAACGGAAATCCTTCAGCCTTGTCTTAACCCTAACCCAAGATGTAGAAGCCTCCTTGCACAGAGCAACACATCATCCTGCCCGCCAAGGCTCAGGCTGCTTCCCCCCCCACCCAACAGTATAAACACTGATTGATGGACACGTGCATCAGGACCTGCGGCCATGCAAGGGCAGGAGGAGAAGAAGCCAGGCAATGGGCATGGCCCAGGGACACAACGTTAGATCGCTTGCTTTGAGGGGAAATGCTGGACCTTGGTCACCAGGCTCCACACTGAGCCTTTATTCGATGAACACTGCTCCATGAATAGATTGAATTAGATGCGGGGGCAGATGGCAGTAAGTGAGAGGCCTGTTGAGCTGAGCTTGACAGCCTGCTTGCTCACTGCCACCTGCCTCTGTGCCTCATTCAATTTGCTTGGGAGCCGTGCTCATCAAACAAAGCCTGATGATCAAGGCCCAGTGCTCCCCTCAAAGCACTGCGGGAAAGAGCGAGTGAGTGGGAGAGAGAGAGAAAGCAAGCAGGAGGGAAGGAAGGAGAGAGGGAGTGGGGAAGTAAGCGATGGCAGCGACTCTGGAAAGCAAGGGCCATCCAAGGAAAGGTGGTCCACAAAGCCGCAGGCCCACTTCCTGGTCAGCCGCAACACCTCCGCAGATTTCTTGAAGCTGGGTGAGTAATCTGAGCACTTTGTATTTCAGTGTTCAAAATGGTGGCATCAAAATGCCACCTTCACGCAAGGTGAAGATGGGTTTGTCAAGGTGTATGATGTGCTTGCCTTCCTTGGGCAGGGCATTGGTCTTGAAAATAAGGAAATAATGTGGCAGCTATACATAAAACTTTGGTGGGGCTACCCCAGCGGTTCTCAACCTTTTTCTTTCCACTCACATACCACTTTAAGCAATCCCTATGCCATAGGCGCTCTGTGATTAGTAAGGGATTGCTTAAGGTGGTATGTGAGTGGGAAGGGAAGGTTGAGAATCTTGCTCTTGACCCAATTGTTACTGAAATATTTTGCTTGAGAAAAATTGTCATTGGCCCATTTCCTTTGGACATGCACATAACGAGTCAATTAGGTACAATTAAAACAATGGTTTTCAAACATTTTCTTTCCACCCACATTCCACCTTAAGCAGTCCCTTACTAATCACAGAGCGCCTATGGCATAGGGATTACTCAAAAGGGTATGTGAGTGGAAAGAAAAAGGTTGAGAACCGCTGAGCTACTTATGAGTACTGTGTGCAGAGCTGCTTGCCCCATTACGGACAGGATGTGGAGGGTTTGAAAAGGGTGCAGAAGAGATTTACCAGAATATTTCCAACTAAGGATAGGTTTGATATACTGGGTTTTTTTTTTTCTGGAGCATCAGATACTGAGGGGTAACTTGAAAGAAGTTTCTAAGATTATGACAGACATTGATAAAGTAAAAGTATCATATAGTAGAGGACATGTGTTTAGTTTGAGGGGGAGGTTGTTTAATCGTTCCATTAAAGAGGCTTCTAACTGAAAATATGAATATACAGGAATGAAGGGATATGTATCACATGCAAGCAGCAGAGTTTGTTTAATTTGAGCCTCATGCTCAGCATTGATAGAAGGGCCCATTCTCTGCTGCACTGTACTGTGTACTGTCGTTTCATCTGGAACTACCCTTTTAATCTCTGATTCAATCAACTACAAATTTCTAAGACAAGGATAACCTGGCTCTGATTTTTCTAAATGTGTGGACCAATCTTATGCATGACTGCGTTTTATACAATTTTCCAAAATTTATGTGTTCACATTCACAAACCTCTCTTTATCCGATATATTTCTTATTACTTTGTAGTACTCCAAAAGGAAAACAGCCTGTAACTGCACGATCACCTGCTCCAAAAAGTTATTTTATGCCTAACCATCCGCAACTACGAGTCACCATCAAGTTCCCCCACCAGTTTACCTCTCTACACAAAAAGAATATCACTGTTTAGTCACACTTTATGGCACACTAATGTGATCTCTTGTTATTTATGCTTTGCATTCATTCATTTTTTTTCACCCCTCTGGGAGAATGGTGGGCAAAATAGCAGTGCACGTGGTTGTGAAGTGTCAAGAATGTAAAAACATAAGAAATTGGAGCAGGAGTTGGCCATCCAGCCCGTCGAGCCTGCTTTGCCATTCAATAAGATCATGTCTATAGCTCAACTCTATAGCCCTTAATTCCTTTTTTATGCAAGAATCGATCTAACTGAACCTTAAATATGTTTAATGAAGTAGTCTCAACTGGTCCCCTGTAAAAAACAGTTTTTCTTCATCTCTGTCTTAAATCTACTCCCCTGAATCTTGAGAATGTGTTTTGGTCTCACCTACTAGTAAAAACAATTTTATTGTGAAAACAATCTTATCTATCCCTTTCATAATTTTATACAAGATCTACTCTCATTCTTCTGAATTCAAGTGAGTATAATCCCAGGCGATTTAGTCTCTCCTTGCAGGTCAACCGCCTCATCTCCGGAATCAACCTGGTGAACTTCCTCGGGACTGCCTCCAAGGCCAGTATATCCTTCCTCAAGTATGGAGACAGAACCGCACTGTACTTCACAAATAATGGATCAAAAATACTTCCCACATGCTTATAATTATTAAAATAAGTGCCATCACTCAATTGAGAAAGGTTTCACTTTCATGCAAAATCTGTGGGAGTGGAATAAAGTGATTTTGAAACATCACTGAACATAGCAGGCCAACATCCAGCTGTCTTCCAGATGACAAACAATCCCAAGGGGTAACACAAGTGACCCATTTGGCTAAAGGGTCCAACTAGTTATCACAAATGAGCAAAAAGGGTGAAACTGGTTTCCAGATTATCAGTCCACTAAACCTAGGGAACAAAGCTTACCTCAGTTAGGAGACACAGCTTCACGTGCCACATCACCAACGGGCTTACTGTATTGTCCACAACCAATACTCCAAGCAATTTGCAAAGAGCATCAAATTAAAAGAATTGCAACTGAATAATTGGCAAAAGAAGTTGGTCACCCTGCATCGTTCATGTTCAGGATGGCTAATTCCCTTCTAATGTAATCAATAAAACTTGAAGTCAGGTGAGCCAATTAAATCATTGATGAGTCTCCAGTTTTCTTTGGTGTCCAATTTGCTGTTTTGTTTCTTCTGTTCAATTCAAGTTAAGCTTTTTTATTGGATTAATTGCAGCACTGATAGCAAGGTCCAATGCAAAAAAAAATTAGAACTCATCCATTGATTGTAAATTTAGTGAGAATCCACAAGTCTAATTAACATCATCCTTAAATGGTTCTCATACTCTGAAATAGGCAGCATGGGTGGTGAAAAAAACACAAGAACAGCTTGTGTGAACTTCAGTAATGAAGGTAAAATAGATTCCACCGGTCACAGCCATCCCAATTGCTCACTGCACATTATAATAGATGCACAAGATTTCCCATGTGGAGGAAAACCATATAATTACATAAAAATTATATGAATATAACTGCAATCAATCTTCCCATTTTATCCAATGCTAACATTATAAGCAGAATTCTGCTTTAATGTATCATCTACTTTTAATGAGCCCAACTGTTCTGGGATAATTATACTCCCCAGAGCCAATTGAAAGCAAATGGCTGAAAACTTTTTGTCAGAAATGTGAAATATGCGTAGAGATTTTTCTTTTTCTTTAATTAATGTAGCATAACAACAAATTACAGATGGAAATAATTCAGGTAATTCCAATTGTCTCACAAATTAATCTTCACAGTCATAATGTACACCGGAAAGTCAAATGAAACATTTGACTGGGAAATCAAAGTGAAGTGCATTGGTTCAGCAGGATGTGATTAAATTTCAGCCTCTGCCATTCAAAGGCTGAGCTCCAAATGATAAATATCCCTACAAATTAGTGCCACTGTTGTCAAGCTAAAAGCGCTTCAGGAACAAAGAGTAAAACTGTAAAATAAATGTATCATTGTGTACAATTGCACTGATTCTATTTGGTCCATAATTCACTGCAACATTTAATTTTGTGGGAAAGCAGATGTGTTAAATTGCAACGTTCACTGTGGTGCGAGTTGTGGCATTTAAATTTGAATGTTTGTGGTAATTTCAATTAACCATGACAAAGCTAGACCAAATGTTGTCCAAGCAATTTATTCATAGCCCTTCAAGCCCTGAACAACAATTTTAAAAACCTCATGTTCTCAGTGCAGTATTTGTGTTCCATTAACTTGTCACCCAGTTTAAGATCTATGTTCATTTACCTATTATTTTCTAAACTTAAATAACAAAGGGCCTTTGTCACCCAACCTCACTAAATTCTTCCTATTATCAACTTCAGTGAAATCAATGAATGACAGAATTCACTCCATTCAATGTGCACAAGTCCCTGCAAAACAATCTCATCTATTCTATTCCATTGTTTCTTTTTTGTATTCCTACATGTTTTTTAACACTCAGAAGAGTTCCTTTGTGAAAGCAGTTCTCCCCATGCTACCCTTTCTGACTGTAAATTTCAGGTGATGATTATTTGTTCCTTGAAAATGTTTTTCCTCCTGTCACCTCAATTCTTTGCACTGGTCATTTTTGTTTATTCAAAACTCTGGGCATTGCTGGCAAGACCATCATTTATTGCCCCATTCCTAATTGCCTCAGAGAAGGGACAGTCTTGATGATATGCAGCCTTTTGGGAAAACCCAGAGGTGGCAGTGTTCCCCTGCATCAGCAGCATTTGTTCTTCTCATAGGTAGCTGCTCTCAAAGGAGCCTCTGCAGATTAATTCAGTGGATTTTGTGCATAGTACTTTCTGTTGTCAAGGTAGTGGAAAGTATGAATATTTTGGGTTACTAATGAGATGTTCATCAAGCTGGCAGCACTCTGTGTCCGGGGAAACTCTATTCAAATTCTGACACCTCAACTGGCTCACGCAGGATGAGAGAAATTCCCTCGGGGGATTGTTAGAACGTCTGCTATTGAGCTCCTCTCCCTCAAGCACATACGCTGTAACAAAGTGCCAACATGATAGGAAATTAACATAACACCTTTTCTTCGTGGTGAGAACATGATAATCTCCTAAATGAGGTCAGGTAGGTCCTCTGTGTACATCGGTATTTTCCAATTTTATCTTTGAATATTGTCCTTCAATTCTGACCATGACTTCAAGTTGAAAATGTGTTCCAAAAGACTGGAGTTGTTTAAAGGCAGTACCTCTCCAAGGGCAATAAAGCTCCCTTAACAGGACTCTGAGATGAGGATGATCTGCTTCTGTCCTGGTACTGAAGGTGTATCTGGGATACACATTCTGTGTCACTAGCGAGGCAGGTGGTACTTCAGTCATGCTCCATGACCTCTTGCTCCCAACACAATCTGAATGTGCTTCATTTTGAGTAGACCCATCAGTGACTCCTTACAGTTGGTAAGGATGTCACACTTTGTTGTGTACTGTTTGAGAATGACCGTTTCTACCACAAATCTCCATGCAAACAGTGGTCAGTGTAGATAGGTGGTTTTGGAGAGCTGGCTCAGAGCCTTGAGGCTGGGATGTTGGTCAAGAAGAGGAGCACTGACACTGATTTTCCATGAGCTGCCACACCAGGACTATTCACGTTTTGAATGTTGACCTTGGCCTGGACTCTTTCCTCAACCGATGTGTCTCTATCAGATTGCGAGGCCTTCTTTGCACCACTTACCCTCATCCCTGAGGCTTGCCATGTCGTACCGTTAAATTCCTGCTGAATTTTCTGAAGAGCTTCCCTTGTCCAATTTAATCTAACAGCACCATCTGCAGGCTTTCACTGTGGATTCAGTTCCTTAACTTGCGAATGACAAGAAATCCATTTCCTTTGCAAACCCCACAAAAGAAGGATCTTTGTGAGACTCAGATGCACCTCTTGGATGTTCAAGTTCATATTCTCTACTCTCTCCCTCCTCTTTTGGCTCAGTAAAAATCTTTGTCCTGTGACAGGAAATCATTACGAACAATAAATAAGCTGTAGAGCTTTACAGAATCTTCTAACACAGGATTCAATGGTGCAGAAAATCATCTGCATAACTTCATTTGGGCTGCTATTATGGTTAAAAATTATGATGTGACTGACAAATATTTTTGAAATAATTTCCTATTTTGACATTTAATTGTATGAAGAATTTTTTGTTTTCTTTGGCTTGGCTTCGAGGACGAAGATTTATGGAGGGGTATGTCCACGTCTGCTGCAGGCTCGTTGGTGACCGACAAGTCCGATGCGGGACAGGCAGGCATGGTTGCAGCGGTTGCAAGGGAAAATTGGTGGGTTGGGGTTGGGTGTTGGGTTTTTCCTCCTTTGTCTTTTTTCAGTGAGGTGGGCTCTGCGGTCTTCTTCAAAGGAGGTTGCTGCCCGCCGAACTGTGAGGCGCCAAGATGCACGGTTGGAGGCGATATCAGCCCACTGGCGGTGGTCAATGTGGCAGGCACCAAGAGATTTCTTTAAGCAGTCCTTGTACAGCTTTGGTGCACCTCTGTCTCAGTGGCCAGTGGAGAGCTCGCCATATAACACGATCTTGGGAAGGTGATGGTCCTCCATTCTGGAGACGTGACCCACCCAGTGCAGTTGGGTCTTTAGCAGCATGGATTCGATGCTTGTGGACTCTGCCAGCTCGAGTACTTCGATGTTGGTGATAACACAATTCCAAAAGCATCATTTTCCTGCTTAAAAGGAATCTACCAAGCAGAGGTACAGAAAATAAAAATGGCATGCTTGCTTTTTGCATGATTTATAAATTGAGTAAAATGAAAGTTTACCATTCTGTATTCCAGGATTGCAGACGATGTTGATTACTTTTCAGTGACTGCCAGCATATTATTTTAAATGGTTTAAGGGGGCAACAAATTACTGCCAACAAATACTAAAATGTGGAAGCTAGAAAAGAAGGCAGCTTCCTTCTGAAAATGAACGTGATTCAAAATGCTACTTCTTTATCTCAAAGTACATCAAAGAAATATATGTATATTATGTAAAATGCGCATGTGGTTCAGTCCAACATTACTGCTACCTAATTATGGTCAGTTGTGTATTAAAGTGGTTATTATAATAAAGGCTTGAACCTCATATTATTTAAAATGAAAACCTCGGTGTGAGGTCTCATAAACAAGCAGCATGTTTTTTTTTGCATTGCCAATAAATTCGACAAAAAAGGGGGTAATTTTTTCCTTAAACAAGTTATCGGGAAAAAAAACTATGTTTACCATGGAAATACAATAAAAATATAAGAGATAGATATTAATAATGGGATATAATAATTTTTATACAGGGGTTCCCTGAGACATGAAAACTAGTTCAAGGGTTTCACAAGGGTAAAAAGGTTGAGAAACGCTGATCTAGAACATAATAAAGCTTTGTGTCAAAATAAATATATGCAATCATTTCAATTACCTTCAAACTGTACAATCTTGTCAGAGGAGGAAGAGACCTGACATGAAAACTCACAGCGATCCTCACACAAAAATCTGACTGCCAGACCATCTGCACACCACCTCCCTCCCTATACCCCCATTCTTCACATCTCCCAACATCCACAAGGACCCAATGCACAGACTGACTAAACTTCGACAATACTTCCATCTCCTATAGTCATTGGGCACCCTGATGCCTCTGCTAAGTCTATCAGGGCCATAGCTACAATGTTGTGCTCAAGTCTTCCTTGTCCTAAATATAGCTGAGCTTCCAGTTAACCTGATCATTACTCAGATCTATAACTTTCCCAAACTCACAGCACATATGAGGCCAAAACTGCTGTAATTAATCCAAGGACACCATTGGTATTTCAATGTCAGAGACATAAGCCGCAAAATAAAGCCACCTAAAATACCCTAATGCAGCAGTTGGGAGGCCATCTGAAAGCGGAGAACCCTGACCCAAGGAGTACTTACCCAACCCTCTTCGGGTAGGTATATTCTCCGCTTCCGAGCACTCCCCCGAGGCACCTGAAAGGGCCGGGACGATGGCCACAGTCGACAGGAGCCGGCGTTTGCTTTGCGGTGCCTCTCCCCGCTGTGGACTTTTTGGGTGCCAGAGCAGCACTTTCAGCGCTGCCACCTGAATGTCGCTTCGCACCCACCCACAGCCGGCTCCAGAGCTGCATTCTCCCAGCTATTCCACCTGAAAGCAGCTATACTAAAACTGGTTAAATCCACGATTGCTTTGCAGCCTGTAAAGCTCCTCCCACAGTTTTGCCTCCTCTAAAACACAAAAGTCTGCAGGCACCATGGTTGAAGTAAAACAGAATTCTGGAGAAACTCAGCTGGAGAAACTTTCCTTGAAGAAGGGCTCAAGCCCGAAACATTGGTTATCTTTGCTATGTAAAGTATATTGTTTGACCAGCTGAGTTTCTCCAGCATTATGTTTTCAGTTTTGTCCCCTGTCAAGGGGCATGGACTCTGCACCAAACTCCCCTGATACAAATTCACCACCTGGAACCAAATTGGGAATTGAGAAAAAGTGCTTGCAAATGGGTGTGTATGATTCTGCCCACTGTACGAACTGGAAGCCAAAAGTTGGTGGATTGTCAGTCAGGGAAACAAAAGCTGACTGGAAGCTAAATTGCCTGAAAATAGAAAGCAGTGAATAATGGTGGTTGTTATTCAAGTTAGAGGAGAGGTTAACAACATCAAGCTTTCTGTTTCAGTGTTGAATTTCTCTCTGACAAAATAATTTAGAATTGATGAATGAATTTATATAAAATATGTATGTATTTGAGATGTATCATGTCACCATGGATATTTAGCAGCATCAAATGCATTGTACCATCAAAGGAACCTCCCTACAAAATGTTTGCGGAGTCTTTGGAATTGATCAGTCCATTGCAGCACCTGGATAGCCCTCCTGGGACCCAGGTGTGATTAAAGGCTCGTGGGTGCAGGATGAACCTTTCAAATTATAGTCATGCTATCTTTACGCAAATTCCTTCAATCTTCTTGAATAATCACAATCCCTAAATCTTTTTCCCATTTTAACCTAGGCCTTTGCAAATCTAACTTAAGCATTTTATTCTGCAATAACAAATACATTTCAGATATAAATCTCTTCTTCCCACCTTTTATAAGTAAAGATTCAAAATGAGATAGTCTAGATAACCTTTAAGTATAATCAAAATGATCCAATAATAAAGCTCTAACTTGATAATAACAAAAAAAAATTTGATGATATTTCATAGTTCTCTTTCATTCTTTGAAAAGATATAAAATGGCCCACTTCAAAACAATCTTGTACAGTTTTAATTCCTTTTTGGACCCATAATTTCAAAAACATTATTATGCATAAAAGGAAAAAGTTTATTCTGATCCAAAGATGTTTTACCTGAAATTTTCCCTTCTGTAAGTATTTCTTCATTTATCACATTCCATAAGTCCATCAAGTGTATTAAATTAGGCGACTTATAATGATGTTACAATTTAGAATTCCATTTATAAATAAATTTATCCATCTTTGTCTTTTTTTATTATATGCATCATGGTTTTCAAATTTTAAATAAAATATTCAAAAAAAAACCTTTCAAATCACAGCCAGACCAACCTGATAGATCGCCAACCTGGCGATTTAAGGGAGAATCCCACCTCTGCGATGACATGGTGAGTGACATGTCAAGCAATTAGTTCCCTTTCTGTTTTAAGGCTCTCCTAAAAGCCCCCCCCTCAGCCTTCAGTCACCCCCCACCCCGGACAGTCGCCCCTTCTCTGTGTCAGTCCATCCCCCAGTAACGTGCTGCTGCTGCGAACAGGTGGGGGAGTGGTTGCTTCCGTGACATGCCGCTTCAGTTCGCAGCGACGGCTCAATGTGGGAGCAATGACCTCCTTCCTTACCCATAATCCCCCACCCCATTGGAAAAGCTCAGCCACCGCCAGAGCAGTTCCTATGGCATGGGGAATTATGGATAAGGAAGGCAGCCATTGCTCCTGCACTCCCGCATGGAGCCATCACTGCGAAACGGAGTGGCGCTTGTGGTAGCAGCACATCGCAGCCCCACCCCCGATCACTGGATCCACCCTCTCCGTTGGCTGCGGTGGGATATCGCGTCCCCCTCTCCCACAATCATGGCAGAAATCACTCCCCCCTCTCCCAGGGATGAATCACTTCCCTGTGATGCACGCATGCAAGCGCTGACATTACCAGTGTAACCTGATCGGCCAGTTCTGCTTTCAAATCACGGGAGCAGGACACCTGGGTAAGTTTTACTGGGTCCCTTGACCACCTCTGAGGTTGGTCTGGGACCTGATTGGATTTTGACCAGGTTGACCTGATTGGACCCTTTCAAATAGCCATGTACCTGGTTTGTCAATCGAGCAAATTGCCCAGTTAACCCCATTTTACATGGCAGTTTGAAAGGGTCTGGTGATGTGACTTGCAATATGGCACCTTCTGCAGGCCCCTGTGTCATTGAGATACAATGATATATCAAGCAGGCAACACAGCTAATCCATTGGAACATTTCTCACAACTTGCAAACCATGGAGTTTAGAAGTATGATTAACATTTTTTTGCACTTTTCAGAGGAAATACAGACTGAACCGTTCTCATCAGACTTAGAAGCTGAAACATCAAACATAGATTGACCAATAAATATTTTTAAAAATACAAAGGAATTTTGATCTTGAAAGTGAATAGATGACATATCACAATTTTTAAAAAGTGCTTTGAAGATCCCCAAAGTTGGTGAATGCACCTTAGTAAAGTTGGTAATTACACCTCCCTCAACAAGGGAATGGTTGAGCAAGTTGTTTATTTTTCCTGTGGGGCAGAGGAGGATGAGAGATCTCATGGAGATGAACAAAATCATGAGAGGAATAGATTGAATGATCACACACAGTCTTTTCCCCAAGTAAGGGAATCAAGAATCAGAGATTGAAGGAGGGGGGGAGAAATTTTGTTTACACAGATGGTGGTGAGTGTGTTGAATCTGTGCTGTCAGTCTCTCTCTCTGTGCTTAGCCTGCTTTACTGACATTGGACGTATATTATCTCTTCCACTCCTCTTGGGTATGACTGTGTATGCACTCATTGTCTTCCATTATTGTCCCACTAGTTTCTGCGAACAAAAGCCATGATTATTGGTTAACTACACAGCCTTTGTCTTCTTCATTAACTGGAACAAGCTGCCAGAGGAAGTCATTGACGCAGGTATTATTGTAATGTATGAGAAACATTTATATGGACACATGAACAAGACAGGTGAAGGACTCGGGCCAAATGCAGGCGACTGGCGCCAGTGTGGGTGGGAGGTTTTGGTCGGCGTGGGCAAGTTGGGCGTGTTTCCAAACTGCATGAATCCATGTAATGTTTCAACATCTTGCAGCATGAAATGTTACTTTACAAGATGAAGTTTGAATTACATCTGAGAAGGCTACAAGTGCACCCTGAAGAGAACATGGTGTCAATTCCACCATTAACTGAGTGTGTAAGAGTGGTAAGTGGTAAGAGTGGTGTGCCATCACAACCATTGAAATTTCCAGGATATCATTGTTGCTAAGCTTGGCAAAAAATTGTAATCATGTGCTTTGTTTTTCAATTCACCAACAGAAAATTTTGCGAATCCTCAGCCACAAACTGAATTAGATTTTGAAGAAATGACAAAGCTGGTCCACTTATGTAAAAGGGCACCACACACCAAGGTGAGAAATTGCCATTTTTTGTGTATCAATGATTGCCATTTATTACCAAAGTGGAACAGGCATCTCTCAATTTATGTAGTGGTTGCATCGGAAAATGTTCCATTCAACCAGTACAGTAAAATCCCTGTTTGCTGGAATTCAAGGAACTTCCAGCCTCAAGCAACCAGCAAAAAAATTAGAAAATAAATAGGTAAAAAATATGAATGTTTAAAATTGGCACCCCCGAGCTGTCAGTTCACCAATCCATGCAACACGCAATCTCAAATAGACAGCAAATTCACTTATCCAGGATCTACCAATCCCCATAGGTGCCAGATAATGGGTTTTACTGTATTTGTAAATTAAGAGTTATTTCCTGCTATTTTTGATGTAAAAACTCTGGTTGAATTCCAGCTCATGAATTTCTATCAAAAGATCGGAGTGCTCAGAAACGTTGATAGAAATATCTGAAGTAATAAAATGTAACTTAAAACAAAATAATTTGTAAATAAGATAACAACAATACATAATGTATCCTTTCATGTATTAACTGAATGAAATACACAAGAACACTCTTTCTAAACTTGAGCCGTTGCTCTCTGACTAATCTTGCCTGTATTATTCCACTTCCCATTTCATAGGTTGCTGTAAGCAGTGTGGATTGCGATGTGTATTCGCACAATTGACCAGCCATGCAAGAAAAAGATTGCTCCTCACTTGATTGCCATTTAAAACTGTAAGTCATAGCTGAAAATGGCTTGTAAATTTAAATCACATACTCCTAAAAGTCAATTACTATGCTGTGAAAACTGATGAGAAACATTTTAAATTGAAGAACAAGGGGAAAAATATAACTGTTTTGATGAAATGAGATTTAAATTAAAGTCACGATTTTATAGATGAGACAAAAAAAATAACAGCTGACTAGATAAAGTTAACCTACCCCTGACTTCCAACATGCAGGTGGTGGTGCCATTTCCTAATACGTTAGTTGCCCAACAAGTGTAGAATCCGGCATCTTCTCTCTGAACATCCTTTATTTCCAAAGTACCATTTGGATGCACAGAATAATTCAAGCCCTCAAGTGCTGTTTCCATGTCTTCCTTTAGCCTGGAAAAAACATTAGAAAATATAACATTAACTTGGAATGCCTTGTGACAGATTATAGATATGTTTTTGGGAGATAAACTGGGGCAGGTTTTTTTAGTGTAGGTCACATACAAACACTTTAAAACAGATGTTATTTAAAATACTGGAGCTCTGCTCATGCCAGATAGTCCAAGAGCCTTTGCAAAAGCTTTGGAGAATGCCCAAGACACTTCACTAATGGACTGTTGTTTACAAAAAGGCAACAGAGGAATGTAAAGCCGCAGGCTGTCTGGAGCAGAACTTGCTGTTCTAAGAGGGTCATGTGGTTTTACAAGCAGAGAGAGAGAGAGAGAGAGAGAAAATTCAGTTCTGCAGTTTTACAGTTCAGGAGGAGCTAACATGAGCAGAGCTCCAGTATTTTAAATAACATCTGTTTTAAAGTGTTTGTATGTGACCTGCACTAAAAAAAAAACTACCCCAATTTATCTTCCAAAAACATATCTATAAACTGTCACAGCCTAAGAAGTATGATAATGACAAAAGGCCATTTCTGGTTTGGGGATTATGCTTTAAAGCAGAATAGATTTTTCATATGTTAAGATAGTGATTCTCAAAGTGGGCTCTGCTGCCCACCACCCCCCACCCCATGAGTGATGAAAAGATCCAAGGGGGCAGTGAGGAAAATGGGGCAGTCTGAACCTTCAGTCTTGTTATTATTCACTCTGCTGCAAAGTTTAATGAAGAAGCCAGTGGCAGTAGTGAGCGACATAAATGATGACACTCTTGCATGTCCTGGTATTGGTAGCTGCCATGTAGTGTTGGCATCAGCGCCACCGTTATCCTCTCTCAGCGCCGCTACCACCTCCCCCAGTGCCGCCACTGCTCTCCCAGCACTGCCACCACCCTCCCTCAGCACTGCCATTACTCCCCTCTCAGCACCGCCACTAACCCCCTTCTCAGCCCTACCACCACCCCCTTCTCAGCACTGCCACTACCCCCTCTCAGTGCTGCCACCACCCTCCCTCAGCATTGCTACTACTCCCCCTCTCAGCACCACCACTAACCCCCTTTTCAGCCCCACCACCACCCCCTTCTCAGTGTTGCCACTTCCCCCACTCAGCGCTGCCACCACCTTCCCTCAGCACTGCCACTACTCCCACTCTCAGCACCACTCCCACCTCCCAGCACTGCCACTACCCCCCTCAGTGCTGCCACCAACCCCCTGCTCAGCATTGCTACCAACATCCTTCCTAACCCCAGCTCCATTGTCAGGGGGAGGGGTACTTGGGACGTGGCCCGGAGGCCAAGGGGGCGGCAGGCTAAAAAAGTTTGGGAACCACTATGCTAAGATGTACTTTATTTTAAAAAATACAGATATATGTAAAACACCACCTTCAAGTCACAGACTAGAAGGCCAAAAGGTTTCTGTGCAGTAGTTTTCTATGGTTCAATGTTCGTGATAAGTTAAAATATTTCCATAATGAAACATTTAGTTCATGTTCAGTTACAACCTTAAAGCAACAAGCTGATGGCTATTCTAAATTCTGTGTGACATTATAAGAGGGTTTGAAACATGCGGCATTCCTTCAGTGACTGTTCACAGCTTTAGCACATCCACCATGTTGTATTAGATCTTACCCCAAGATAGTTTGATCAGAGACAGTATCTTGCTCAGGAAAGCAGAGTTTTTCATCATGTTCATTATTTCCCAGCAGCAGGTGATATCTGTCTGATGGGTTTTCCAAGCAACTGCCTGAACATCACAGAGTAATACAGCTTCTTAACAAATCTCCCCCTTCTGCTCATCTTGGACCATCCTTACCAACCCACTTGCATGAAGTAGATAAGGAGTGGTTTCACCTCTCTTGCATTCATCACCAAAGTGACATGTGATAATGTAAAAGCACAGAAATGCTGGAGGAACTCAGCAGGTCTCACAGTGTCCATTGGAGGTAAAGATGTTTCAGCCTGAGACCCTTCCACAAGGTTGGGGTCCTATTGCAGGAGACATCAACTGCATCCAGTTGTCTCCTCTTTATCTATGTCGTCTCCTCTTTATTGGAGAAACTGGATGCAGACTGGAATCACTTTGTTGAGCATCTCGACGCTGTCTGCCACAATAGCATAGATCCCACAGTGCATATTAATTTCAATTTCCTGCCCACATGTCTGCCAATGGCATCATGTACTGTCAGACTGAGACCACTTGCAAATTGGAGGAACAACACCTCCTCATTTTCTATCTGGGCACCTTCCAACCAGACACCATCAACATTGATTTCTCCAGTTTCCATTTGCACTCCCTCCTCCTACCCCAACCCTACTAGTTTTTCTTGTGCCTCCTTTCCTCAAGCTCTGTCTCTCTCTCTCCCCTTCTCCCTCTGACTCCTTTCACAGAGCCAAAAACTGCTGCTCCCCTCTCCCCTGTCCTCTTATCGCATTCACTTTAACACCATTTATCTGTACTCCTCCTCCTCCCATTCTTCGCTTTTCACTAGGCTTTTAATATACGCTACTGCCTGCCTTCTGCTCGTACCTTGAGGAAGGGCTCAGATCGAAATGTCAATAATATATCTTTACCTCCTATGGTCACTGCAAGACCTGCTGAGTTCCTCCAGCATTTTTGTGTTTTCACTTCAATCACAGCATCTGCAGAGTTTTGTTTTACAGCACGTGTTAATGGTCCCCATGCTGATCAGACAGGAATGCTTGAATGCAGTGGACCTTTCTCATCATCAACCAATATCTCATTTTTTTGGAATATTTTATTTAGGTTTTAAGAAAATACAGAATATAGGACTCAATTAATATGACAATAATGCATTGAATATAAAATCATTGAAAAACATTCATAAGGTCCGAAAAAAATAAAAAGGATGGTCCCTCTTCTCCCAGCGACCCTCCCCAGATTCAAAAGAAAAGGGGATAGACAGAAAGAAAATAGAAAAGAAAAAGCAACAGGAGCAAGGTTTGACATTTCAGTGACATCATTTTACAAGTATTAAATTTCTATTAAGGAGTATACTAATTGACAAATATCAAAATAAATCATACAATCTGGGCATTGAAGTACTCTAAATAATGTTGCCAAATTTTGACAAACTTTCTATATATTCCTAAGATTATAAGTAATCTTCTCAAGGGGAATGCAACTTTGCACATCCATGTTCCAAAGATTAATGTGAAGTAGGGAATCGGATTTTCATATACCCACTAAACACTTCATGGCTATTGACAACATAATTTTAATAAATTTAGATTTACTTCTGGAGAAGTTAACTTTTATAACAGCCTAATTCCCCAGAATAAACTATTCTGGGTCTAGAGGGAAGTTCACCCCCACAATTTTTATCAACTCTTCCCCCAATTCTATCCAAATGGGTCTAATCAACCAATATCTCAGTACTTTTTTTTTGAAACATTGGTGATGACACATTCAGTACAAACAACTTAATTAGTCTGGATGGGAAATCGCCCACAAAAACCAATGCCTCCATTCATTTTTTTAACTGCAAAAATTAACTTTATTCGTTACAGAAATAGATGTACATGGTTCTTTACATTCAATAGTGCTTTTAAATTCCCACTGTTGTGGGGGTCAACAAATGAAGAGTGTAAGCACTTCTTTTTACATAATGCCCGTGCCACTCATGTGACCCCACTGAGATGACACAGGCCAGTCACTCAATGTCCAATGGCAAAAGTATCTTAGAAGGTAGTATTTCCCACAAAACAAAACATACTGGGGTTGGTGGTTAATTGGGTGGCACCATGTTCATTATTGTGTTTAATATAATGAGTAGAGTCGGTAGATGCAGTGAACCACAACAAATGCTTTATTGAGCAAGCAAAACATATTTACATTACTGGGAAGGGGGGGGCAAGAGTTGCAGCGTGCATCCACAGCCTTCCATCTACTTCCAACTAATCAACCAGGTACCCCGCACACTGTAAGTACGGAGGCTGCAGCACGATTGCAGCAGGAGTAGAACTGCCATAACAACAGCTGCCTAAATTCCATTTCTTGGGCTGGCCCCCACACATATTGTATTCCACATCTACATATATCAAACCAACAGCAACTAAGCAAAATATATACACATGTCTGGTTCAGTCCTGATATTGCGGGTTAGGCCTGCATACACGCCCTGCCCCCGTCTTATAGAATCCTTTGGAAGTTGAGGCCTGTGGGAGCTCCACTAGAAAATCACCCCCGTTTGCTGTCTGTGTCACTAATGACTTCCTCTGGAACAACAGAGACGGGGCTCCCTATCAATTCTGGGTCCTCTGGGTCTCTATATTCATCCAAAAATATTGGTTCTTTGACCGGGAGGATGTGCCTTCTATTCCTCCGGTATGTTTTCTCCCCTGACTTGATGAGGTGGGCTGAAATAGATTGTTGCCATGCTGCATGTCTACATCTTAAAAAAAAACTTTTGTGTTCCCGGCATCCCTAAGTTACATACTCCTGCAGCTGGGAATGTGCCAGTTGGCAGAATTCCCTTTTGGATATTTCATTGTACTGAAAGGTCACTAAGTTTCAGGGAGCAACAAGCATCTTTTTCTGAGTCTCTGAACTTCCAGCAACACTAGATGTGTCTCTGTTTCCATTCCCGGAAACAGCTCTTAGATTGAAGAGTCCCCCGTGATGCAGTTGCTTGGGATGAACCTTACATCCTTCTCTAGATCCTTTTTGCAAATATACAGCATGAAAAGAAAGTTAACAACCATTTCCTTCACATTTCAGCCCCTCAATGGCATTATGTGTTGGGAGTGAGAGTCCACCCACACAAGAAAAAAATTGTCAGATAAGGCTGCTCTTACTGCCAGGCATGCAAGGTCTTGGTGCTTGTTAGAGACTTTTGACTATGAAGCATTCTTCCAGATGATCTGGACAGTCTATTCAAGGTCCCATCCCACAGGATCTATCATGTGTTTGTCCCATGCTGCCTGCATGATGCTCTCTGCCGACCACTGCTTGATGGACACGTGTTTGCCCATTCTGCCCAATGGAACAATGTCCCAACAAAATGTTGGATGTTTGGAAATTTAGTGGATTGGTGCCCAGGTACCTTGGTTCCAGGCATAGTATGGTACAACCACACAGGAAACTGGCCAACAGGATGAGGGCAGTCTTGGGTTTGATTCTGGCCTCATTGTCCAAGGACTTGTACATTACATCATTTCCAGGAACTTCATTTGAGTCAAAGAAACATATGAACCTGTCTGCTCCTCCAGCGTCAGGGGCTGGCCTGGATTATTCTGCTTCCAGATCGACCAGTAGGTGGCTTGGTGACTGCCAGGGTGAAGAAGTGAGGAATGGACCACACTTGCCCCAAATAGAGCAGCAAAGGGGATGAAGGACATGGTGGGCTTGTGATTGTTTCTGGTGCCTGAATTGATCTGAAGTCAACTGTGAATCCGACTAGTAGCAGTGACATCCTCTATGTACAGGGAGTCTGTGACCTGGGAACTCTACTGTCTGCCAACATCATCCTGTCATTCCTAATGAACTTGAGATAAAGTTCTATACACAAACAAATAAGGAGAGAGTGAGCCACTCTGCCCAACTCCAGACTTGAAGGAGAAGCTATCTGTTTCCAACCCATTGATTTGAACTGCATTGTGGATGTCTGTGGAAAGCAGTTGGATTCAATTTCTGATTCTTTCACCAACGCTCATTTTGGTGAGCACATGAGCATGTGTGATATCCTGCTGAAGGTCTTCTCTGAGTCCAAGCTGACCAGGCAGGTGTTCATCCTCTTGGCCTGCTCGTAGGCCATTATATCTCTGAAGAGAGCAAGATTTTCCTGCCAAGTATAGCATAGGTTTGGTCTGGGTGGATTTCCTGTCTCAGAGAAAAATTGATCCAGTTTACACTGATCTTTCTTATCCATATTCCACAATGAGATAGGGCTCCAATTCACAATGTATTCCATCTCCCCCCTTTCTGCTTGTGGATGAAAATGATGAAAACCTTCCTCATGCAATGTTACATGCTGCCAGCCAGATAAATCATGTTGTACACTTCCATCAGATCTGGGCCCATCCAGTCCCACAGAGCCAAGTCCAACTAAGTCAGTAAGCTGTTGCTTCCAGGAATTTAATTTGACTCAAAGCAATGTACCGATCTGTCATCTTATCCAGCGTCAATGACTGGTCCAGACTTTCCCCCTCATTGTCATCCAGGAAATTCAACAGGAAGTTCAGATCTGATGCTAGAATTGTGCAAAATATATTTTTTTCTAAACCAAAAAATTCTTACCAAAATACAGTAGGTGAAGGAGAGCCAAACACTTGACAGTAAAGATGAGCTGCTTTGCCTTCAATTGCAATATATCTCTGGTCATCAGGAGTCAGCATCATTGGTGCAAGATCTGTTGGTGAATATTCATTAAAAAAATTATATGCAGAATATTTATGTCCTGCAGATTTTGAGGACATTCACATTTTAAACTTTATCTTATTTTAAGCACTTGCATTTTATGATTCTAAAACACTGAAAGTCACGTTGAACATTTGTTATTTTTCACCAACATCCACTGAGATTAGACATTGCTTTAATATCAGTGAAGTTGGCCTTGGAGTCTTCAAAACAACGTGGATGAGGGATCTGAATCAATCTATGATCAGTAATGTGACAGTCAGTCCTCTGTGTGATTTAAAGATATACACAATGATACAGTAAATTTACAATTATCTGAAATGCTCGGGACCGGATGTGTATCAGTTAACTGTATTTTCTGGATATCTGAGAAATGGCTTTAAGCAGCCCAGTTTTAGCAGCAGAATATTTATATTCGCCATCGCCGATCCCCAACATCTCCCCACTGCCACTGCTGAACCTGCCCCAAAGCCCGAAGTCCCCGCTCCGATCCCTGACACATCTCCACCACTGTCGCCGAACCTGCCCATGAGCCCGAGGTCACTGCTCCGATGCCAGCCCAGTAAGCATCATCATAAAATGACACAAAGAACAAGGGAAGGCTTTTCAAGCCTGAAATAAAGTTTTATTCTTACCAAAAAAAAATGTGATCTCTGCTTACAAAAGTAAGATAAATGCAGCAACATTCAAAATGGATTCAAGACGGCACTAGCGGTGCATTGGAGTACGACTTGAGTACCTGAGAGCTCCGTTGGATTCAAAATGGTGCTAACAGTGTGTCAGAGTCCCACTTGAGCACAGCAGGTTAAAAAAATTCAACTTGTTACATTATGTTGCTGCCAAAAACTTTTGTGGATAACTGAGAATTTCAGTGAAGTGTTTTTCTGATAATCAGAAATGTACTGTGTATGCATTAATCAGCTGAATTAATGATCAAAAAGTTATCAGGAGCCTATAAAACCTGAATAATTTGAATGTACTGATATGATCAGGAAGAGCAGCTTTTGACAAAGAGGTACTGCACAGAGTACTCAAACTATCTGAAGACTCAACTCCAAATTCCACCATGGCAACTCAGGCATTAAAATTCAATTAACTGAATAATAAAGAATAAGAGGATGGAATCGCAAATGGTGGGCATAAAACTATATGATTGAAGATAGCCTTTATTATGATAGCCTTAGCTGTAGCAAAAAAATGTATAATGTCAACTTGGAAATCAGAAGAGAGCCTGAGAGTACAGCAATGGTACATAGAAATGAATAAATGTATTCCATTGAAAAAAATAACATATAATTTAAAAAATAAAGTCACATTATTTGAACATATTTGGGAATCGTACATGGAACACAACAGGCTTGCCTCGGACCTCCACCCCCTAAAATGATAAAATGAGAAGACAAAATGTCCTCATCCAGTGTGACACAATTTTCTTGTTTATTTTCATTGTGTGATGACATGGGTTAATGGTTTTATTGTATTGTATATGTTGAACGTTTAATGGGTTTGGAGGGGGTGGGAAGGAGGGAGGGAAGGTAGGGGGGAAAAAAAGGGGAGAAAATGCCACTGTGTATATTTAAGAGGGAAATGTATTTTGATTGATATGATTCATAGAGTGAAAAATTTAAAAAAAATTAAAAAAAGATAGTCATCCAATTTTCCAATCTCATCTAAGGATAGAAAGGTGCAGGATTTCATCAGACTGTTATGTGTGGCAGCAATAATTCTGAGATTTCTGAACAGGCTGAGCAAACCGATCAGTTATCAACTTTTAAGTACAGTATGAATAAACAAGACAGGTAATAAGTACTGGTTAAGGCCAGACCCAGTGCTGTGAACCTTGCCAAATCCTCAAGAACAAAGAAAGTTGTCCCAAAGACCTGTCAATTAACAGTCTGAAATGGTCACATGGACAAAATTACACCTTTCATCTCATGTGCCTGTCAACTCTTGCTCCATCAGAAGTGCCAACACAATCGTGTACAGCGGTTGAAAAACCGAGAATGTGGGAACTCTCCTCGGGGGCTCCACTGCCCATGAAATTTTATGGCATGAAGTTCAGCAGGGACAAAGAACTGCAAACTCACACTATGCCTCAGCTGCAGGATCTGAGAGAGCATCAGTGGAACCAGTGAGAGCAACTGGAGTCCTGGGAGGGGGAGAAAATCTCTGTCCCATGAACGACTTGATAGCCCTCCAACATCCCACTGGCCAGAAAGGCTGACTCCTAAAAGGTACAGCTATCAGACTTGATCTGACGGCAAACCAGAGGACAATTCCTATATTATTTTCACCAAATGACTTGTCACGGCTGGATTTTTTTTGCATGGAATTGGTTGCAGGGACCACAGCAGAGCCTTGCACAGAACTAAGGCACATCTTTTCACTGCTAAGAGGCTACTGTTGTACAAAATGGAACAGAGCAGGGAGGTTTTGTTGCAACTGCACAGGGTACTGGTGAGGCCACACCTGGAGTACCATGTGCAATTCTGCTCCCATGACTTGAGAAAGGAGATACTAGCCTTGTGCAGAGGAGGTCCACCTGGTTAATTCCGGAAGAGGTTATTGTATGAGAAGGGATTGATGGGCTTGGGGCAATACTCATTGGAGTTCAGATAGTTGAGAGACATCTAAAATTATGAAAGAGATAGATAAGATCGAAGCCGGGTGGTGCATCTTCAACTAGGGGCATAGCTTCAAGATTCGGTGAGTAGATTTAAAACAGAGAAGGAGGAACTGCTTCTGCAAAAGAGCAATGAATCTTGGAATTCTCTGCCTATGGAAGCAATAATGTCTGCCTCACTGAACATATTTAAGTCACTGATAAGATAGATTTTTGAAGAACAGGGGAATTTAAGGGGAACAGATCCGAGTCCATTACCTAATCAGCCATGATCTTATTGAATGGTGGAGTAAGCTTGACTGGCTAAATGGCTGATTCCTGCTCCTGTTTGCTCTGTTCTTACATAGATTCAGAATTGGCAGCTCAACAATGAACATTCACGAAAATGTACAGATAATTGGTGCTGCAGATAGCAAATGTTCTAGCCGAAGTTCCAACTCCCGACAACATACAAAGTGGGGCCAAGAGTGAAAAGCTCAGCAGTATAGCCACACAATGATGTGTTCTCCAGAAATGAACAAATTCAGTTTATTGATAATTACCACTCCATATCTTCTCTCAATTATCTGTAAAATGATGTAAGGCAAACAAAGTCAGAAGATCTCAATTTTAAACTGCTCTTGACATTGAAGCAGAATCTAACAGGGTGTGGAAGACAGAAAGAAGCAGGTTTTAGTGAGGTTCACAAGGCTTCGAAGACTTCACATTTGGATATGATGTGCAGTTTTGGACTCCATAAAGGAGGAAAGACATACAGGACTTTAGAGTTGGTGTAGATTTCCAAAAGAGATTCACAAGAAATCAATGAGAGGATTGAATGAAAATTTCTCACACATCATTCAAAAGAATAAGCTGATTCTAAGGTGAGATGCCACAAGATGACTTTACCTGATGCTGACTTTAAAATCAGCAAAATAGGCTGACCATTTGAAACTGAGGTGATAAGAAATTCCTTTTGGAGAATTCTCAGAAGATCTGTCCTTCAGCTATATTCAAAGCTGAGATGGATTTTTGAAAATGAAGGGGCTGAGTAATGGTGATCAGGATGGATGGGGAAACGGTTGTAAGTCTTGTTTCTCTGCTTGGAAATGAGAATGCACACACTGGAGTCATGCTTGGAACAATTGCAGATGCTTGTGATTGTTGGGGGGTATATTTACTTCGGATATTTTCAGGGGTGTGGTGCTGCCAGAGCTCATCAGAATGCTGAGGTCCTCAGGCTCACCAGAATGCTGCTCCGGCGCCTCGGGGGGCTGCTTCAGGCACATCATTGTCGCCGATTTTGGTGAACTCCGCCACCTAAAAAATTAGCGCTGCACCCCTGGTATTTCACACAGAACAATGTACTTATGAGCTCATCAAACTCCAATTACCAAAGCCAAGGAAATCTTTCCATGCCTGGATTAAATCTTCTTCTCCCCGGCAGTCTCCCGAAATCTGAGATGACTGGCTCCTACTATGGATGGGGAATAGGGTGCCTGATGTGGCACCAGCTGGGTAGTTTGTGAGGTAGAATAATGCCTTTGCTCCTTACATATACTTCTGATGCCTGGCCTCGAGGTTAACCAGCTCATTCTTGATGGCAAAACTCACACCATGACAAGTGTTCCTCTTCCTGTTTTCCCCAAATGTACCAGCTCCTTTAAGATGTCCAGCCCCTGCTTGTTTTCTTTCACTCAATACAGAGATGCTGATGCCAAAGCATCTGAATTGGCAAGCAAGAATACCAGAATACCCATAAGGTTGGTCTCTGCAGGGGTATCCACAAGGAGCCTAACATGGGCTGGCTGTTGAACACAAGCACCAGAAGGGCCTCATAAATCAAGATCTTGATCTAATTTAGACTTACGAAGTCCAACATTATCAAGTCCAAACCAAGTCATGTGACTATCATAACCATGAAAAGACTGTGTCGTGAAAAGAAATAACCAAAACTTCTCCAAGGAATATTAAACAAAACTTCAGCATCAGAAAGTCTGAGGTCTCTTTTGTAGAAGAGTGAGATTGAGGGGTACATGTACATAGTTCCTTAAAAGTGGTTCCTTGAAATCTGTTTGGAAATGGCTGGTATTCAAGTGGGAACAGGCAGTCAGACAAGTTTCCTTTGCAATCACTCACCATTCTGACTTGGAAGTTTAGTCGCTTCTTGAAAAATCACAAGGGTGGAGCCCTGGAGAATGTTGTAGAACAGAATGATTTTGGGTTCAGGTACATCATTTCCTGAAAGTGGCAACATAGCTGACAGGGTATTGAAGAAGGTGCTAGCTGGTTTATCGTCATCTGTGAGGAAACTGGGACCAGGAGTTAGATGTCACATTACAGCTGTGCACAACATTAGCCAGGCCACATTTGGAATATTGTTTGTAGTTCTAGTTACTGAAATTTGAAAAGGTGCAAAAAAAATAGACACTAGGATGTTACCAAGATAAGAGAGCATAGTGATAGATAAGAAGACGTAGGAATGAATGCCTTTATTTTCCATGGATTGTAGAAGACTGAGGGGTGACCTGATAGAGGAATCTACAGTTATCAGGAACATAGAGAGGATAAATAGTCGCAATCTTTTTCCTAGAGTAGGAGACTCTAAAACTCAAGGGGATAGACTTAAAGTAAGGGGGTGATAATTTAAAAGAGACCTGAGACCTATGGATAGCAGTATGTGGAATGAGCTGTGAGATGAAGTTTTAGAGGCAGGTATGATTACAACATTTAAAAGATCTTGCTCTGGCGCTTGGACAGGAAATGATTTGAGGGATATTGACAAAGCAGACAAAAGACACCAATTTGAATGGGCAACTCAGTGGGTATGGACATATTATGCTAATGGGCCTGTTTCTGTGTTGAACTGTTGACTGACTGCTTCCATATTGCTCCTGGAATAATGTCTTGGGATTGCTTACTTGTAGAACAGTAGCATAGCACACCATCACCACAAAAACCACAGCACTTCAAGCTGGGAGTTTAGTACCATTTTATCAAGGATAATTTGGGATACTTGCCAAATGCTGCCATTTCCAGCAATGCTCACACTCTTCAGAAAGTTTTTTTTTTAAATTATACAACTACAATTCTCTATCAATTGTGTTCAATGCTTCATTTCCACTCAGCTTCTGTCTTCAGGAAGCATATGAATAATCTTACACTCACTGGACAACAACTCACAACTCAACACTGTAATTTGTGCTTCAGTTGCTTCATGGTGCATTAATGATAAATGGAGCAGCTGCATCAATTGCTTTATCTTAGCTGTTTAAATGGAGTGTTTCCACACTGAGCTTCTGAAAACTTCAATCTGCTCCCAGTCATTGAAGTATTAACCCCACAGAAACTGCATCTTATCAAACCATGGCTCTGTTCTATTTTCTGTTTCCTTTCATATTTTATTTGGCTTCCTTAGATTTGCTGCTTTCAAAGTTTATTTAACGCACCTTTAATTGGTTGAAATTATAGAACCAGAAAATACTACAGCACAGAAACAGGCCCTTTGACACCTATGGTCTGTGCCACCTATGGTCTGTGCCAAACTATATTCTTCCAGACTACATGTAAGACAAATTTAACTTGTTCTGCATGTTGAAGTCACGTTATTTGGGTCAGCCCTCGACTCAATGAAACATAGCCTACATACCAGATAACTTTCAGACAAGACAATTCATTTTAATAATTTATCTCATCAGCAACTTTGAAAGACTTAGAGGCCAAATTGATGCATAAACAGGTAGTCTCTGATTTACAACCGTAATGGGGACGGAAGGATTGGTTGTAACTCGGGTTTGGTCTTAAGTCAGGGAATGGGGATCTCGGGCTGCCGCAGGGAGCAGGAACCACTGTATATATTACTTTTTATACAAAATATGAACTTGTAAAAATTTTAGTTGTATGTAACTCATGTCGGTCAGAAGTCACAGTCTACCTGTCTTCAAATAATGGCCATAAAGCATAATTTAATTTAGTCTTTCAACAGTTTCTTTCATATTTTTTTTTAAATGGAAGGCAATAACTTGTATTTAACCAATTAAATATTGTACAAATACATCTTTTCATGTCTGTTGAAGAAAAAGATAGTACAGCTTCCAATATTGATTTATATCATAAGTAAAATAAGCTCCCTGGGCAATCTTCCTGCCAATTCTGAATGCATCATCCATTTTGATAAACCTGAGACAAATGAAGGCAGCATTGTGGGATGAAGATGGAGAAAGGTTAATCTGGATAAGAGTATCTTGAAAAGGAACAGATCGATATCCTTCATACAAAAGGCCTGACTGCACTGATGGGTGGTTGGTAGGTCAATACAGAACTGACAGTTAGTTGTTGCATTGTTCACCGCAGCATGTTGCAGATTTCTATCGTGAACATCACACAGGGTGCAGCAGATAATACAGCCTTGATTCTGATGCTGAGTATATGGAATGTGCACATTCTCCCTGCGAACCACCCTTCCTTCCCCCCAATCCATCGCACCATTGCTCTCTCCTGTCCTCTTATCATATCCAATTAACACCTTTTGTCTGTTGTTCTGTACTCCTCCCCCTCCCATTCTTCCCTTTCCCTTTAATAGAGGTGCCTGTCTGTTTTTTAACTCAGACCTTGAAGAAGGGCTCAGGCCCAAAACATCAGTAATATATCTTCATCTTCTAAGGATGCTGCAAGACCTGAGTTCCTCCAGCATTTCTGTGTTTTTACTACAATCACAATGTCTGCTTACTTTTGTGTTTCACTCCCTGTAAATTCTGTAGGATTCCCCAGGGAAGCTTTACTTACAAAGGCAGACTGGTTGTATCTGTAACTCGGACCCTTGGTGTGGTGGATCGCTGGAGAAACGGGGGAAGGGGGAGGAGGGCAAGTTAATGGACATGTGAACAAGAACAGGTCATAGGGAAGTAAGCAAGATTGATGGAATGTTCCAAGAGCTGGCATCGTCTCCTTCTGTGTCCGAAGAAAGCATCAGAATACAAGTATATTAATCAAATGACACTCTAGAATTAGATACAGCTGCATTTAACCTCCTATTCTGTACCTGGGGATATTCCAGGTTCTCAACCTTTATCTTTCCACTCACATACCACTTTAAATATTCCCTATGCCATAGGTCCTCTGAGATTTGTAAGAGATTGCTTAAAGTCGTATGTAGGTGGAAAGAAAAAGTTTGAAAACCACTGTTTTAATCATAGCTAATTGACTTGTCATGTGCACAGTTTCATCACTCTAAAGGAGATGGGCCAATGACAATTTTTCTCAAGCAAAATATTTCAGTAACAATTGGGTCTAGAGCAGTGGTTCTCAACCTTCCCTTCCCTCTCACCTACCACCTTAAGCAATCCTTTACTAATCACAGAGCACTTGTGGCATAAAATGGAATGTGAGTGGAAAGAAAAAGGTTGGGAACCATTATTCCATTGGGTAGGCTCCAATCACTCAGTGGTTAGAGTACTGGCCTTGCAAACCAGCGGTCATGAGTTCATTCCTCGCAGGGCCTCATTTCTGTGAGGGGTGCTTGACAAAGTGACAACTCTCTGTCTTCCTTATAGTAGACAAAGTTAATGAATTTCAAGTATGTAATATTATGTGACAATAATGGAAGCTTTACCTTTTACTAAGGAAGGAGAAGGACGCAATTTATTTATATCCTTTCGATTATAAGTCAGAGGGACACAGTTGATGTATACATCATCATACCAGTCACATGAATAAGATTGCCGGCCATACGGCTTTTGTTTTGATTCAATGTATTTTTGTTAGTGGTGCTCCGAGTGAATTTTCTATTTTTATGTTTTATTAATTTGTTTTAGTTGAGTGAGCTTTCAATTGTTGCTAAATGACCAATTTCAGAGTTGTTTGCAAATGTCTTATAGCAGCTCAAGCTGTCTGAAGGTCCTCAAGAAGTGCCTGTGGGAGGTACCTTAGTTACCACTGCCGAAGGCCAAGTCACACAGAATAACACCAGTGGTGATTTGAGATTATTGGGTCCCTAGGAGTTTTAATACATTATTGCAACTGAAATTTTTTTTTAATTTTTTTATTTTTCGCACTATAAACCATATTGACCAAGATGCATACAGACATTTTTCTTCTTAAATATATACAGTGTCATTTTCTCCCCCTTTTTCCCCCCAATACATTATTGCAACTGAATGATTAGAGCTAAATCAAGTCCATGGAGGTGTGGTTGGGTATCGGAATCCAGCTAGATCTTGTCCAGATGAAAAAAAAATCTGAAAATATTATGTTTTTTGTTTTCAAATGGAGTCCAATCCATCATTTGACCTCTTGCATCCTCCCATGACATTGTTGAATTTAAAAAAATCAGCTGTATTATTTGGATTGTTTACTGAGATGTCCAGAGAAAGGGCACACCGAGTGTGGCTGTTGAAGAGCAAGCAGATGATTTGATTGTTTCATGAGAGGCCCAGCAGCGATCAAAAGTGAGCCAAGTTCAACAGGAGCAGCCATTCTGACATAGCTGTTGAGAGACACTGTTGTGAGGTTGAAATGCTGCACTCCAGGAGCAGATTCTTATATTTTGGCAAGAGAGGCTTTGACAAGGAGGTCAAGGTGAGGTAAGATCTAACTTTTCTCTTTAGCTTGACTGAAGATGAGATGGCAGTTCGAGCATTGGTCTGGTCCTCCTGAGGCATGTGAGAGAACAGAGTGACTTCTGACTGTAACTGTGACCGTATGTCCAGCTGCATTCATGACTGACCACATCAGGAGCTGTACCTGAACTCACTCAGGGCACCTAGAATGCTGAGACCATCATATACAGGAGCTTTAGTGAGGTGGTCACATCAAAGGTGGAGGTGCCAGGTGACCACCAAGAAAGGGTTTTAAGTTTATTTGTCTCATTATACCTGGTACAGTGAGAAGTGTTCTCTAGCATATGTTAGTTCTAATATTCATACAGCCACGTAAAGATCACAATCTATAGAATTTAGATTTACAATGAAAAGATCAGTATGCACTAAGCAAGGGCAGATGTGAGCACTGATGTGGACTTCATTTGCTGTAGGAAAGGAAGTGTTGAGGCCTATTAATGCATGCTTTAACAGTCTTGAGCCTTCTTACTGACAGGAAGGGGGAGAAAACCATATGCCTAGGGTGTGGTTAGATGCCTTTCCTAGGCAGCAGGAGATGTCGATGGATCCCTGGAGAGGAGAGAAGGTTGTATTATGTTCTGAGCTGCATTCTCAATCTCCTGCATCTTCTGACCCAAAGCAGAGAAACTCCCATTCCACACTGTGATGCTTCTAGCAAATATGTTTCCAATGATACATCTGTAGAAGTGTTGAGAGACAAGGGAGACATGTCAAACTGCCTTCTGAGAAAGTCGAGATGTTGGTGAATGTCAACATGTTTGTCCCAGATTTGGGCACTAAAGATATTTATTCCAAAAAACTTGAAACTATCTATTCTTTCCACTTCAGCATCATTAATGTGGATAGGGGTGTAGACTTTTCCCTGTGTTCTGAAATCAACGATCATCTCCCAATCACATTAGCATTTGGAGATAGGCTATTATTATGGCCCCATGCTACAAAATTTCCAATCTCTTTCCTGCATTCAGTCTTGTTATTTGATACTTAGTCTATGACTATGTTGATGTCAGCATATCCAAAGATGGAGTTGGAACAGTAATTGGTTTTACTGTCGTGGGTGAAGAGGGAATACTGAGTACCCATCCGTGAGGAGCACTGTTGTTAAGTGTGATCAAGATGGAGATGTCATAAACCATCTTTGCTGATTGCAGTCTGTTAGACAGAAAGTCTAAATCCAAATGCAGAGTGGTGTACTGATTCCAAGAACTCAAAGTTTGGGAATTAATTTGCTCAGGACTGTGGTATTGAAGGTGGAACTATAGTCTATGAACAGTAGTTTGACATTCTGTAGGTGTCCTTGATGTCCAGGTGTTCTAGAACTGAGTAGTGAGCAAGGAAGATGGCGCTATGAATCTTACTGAATGATAGGCAGATTGAAGTGGGTTAAGTTGGTTGGCTGGAACTGATGCATCTCAAAACCACCAGACCTCATTGAGGTCTGTTGTGGGGCATTTCTTCAGTACTGTTCCATGGTGGTTTTCTTGATGTAGGTGAGAACTACGGCCTCTTTCAGGGAGAGATTAAAGGTATCTGTGAATATGTCTTCTAGTTGATCTGCGCACTCTGTCTGGGCCAGTTTTTATGGGTTCCACTGCCAGAAAGCGGTCCTGACTTCAGCAATGGTGACCTTGTGTGCTTGTAGTGGTTGGTGTGGATGTCACCTCCCTGCTGGCTCTCAGTTAAAACCAAGCAAAGAACATAATTATTTCCTTGGGGAATGTTGCTCTCTTGGATGCTCTACTGTCCAGCTTTGCTTTGTATTTCATGACACTACGTATCTTTGATCACAGTTGCCATGTGTCTGTAATTTTCTCTTGGATCTTGAGTATGGTGCAATTCCATCTCTTGCTTCCCTCATGACTGCATAGGTTTCTCACAGAGGGCTAGACCTCTTGATTTGAATGCCTCTAATCTGGTCTCAGCAGTGAACAATTTTCCTGATTCATTTATGGTTTCTGAATGGAGAATGCCTTTCTTATCTTCTCGTTCACACAGTCTTTCATACACTTAATGATGAAGTGAGTGTCAGCGGCTATTTATCCAATGAGGTTCCATGAATACAGAGCAGTCTACAGACTTGAAGCAGTCCCTCAGGCTTTCACCACTGAAGCCTCCATCCTCAGCTTCTGCTCGTATGCACATGGCATCAGCACATCCTAATGATCTGACTTGGCAAAGTCCGGGCATGGGATAGAATACAGACACCCAAGGGTCTCAGGTGTTGGCAGAGTGTGTAGAATTTCACTCAGTAACACACACACCTTTTTGGATGCTGTTGTGAGGGCAGCAACGGCAACCAGGTCTGTGGAGCCACAACTGGCTCTGAGGTGCAGCAGAGAAGTGTAGAGACAAAGAGAGCTAACGTGACAGGGACTTAATAAGTGGGGTACAGAGTGAAAATTCTGCAGTCGCAAACATGAAGCTATCAAGATATGTGGTCTTCCGAATGCTGGGGTCAAGAATGTCTCTGAGCTATTGCAGAACATTTTTAAGAAGGAGTGTAAATAGCCGGAGGTTGTTGTACACTTTGGTACCAATGACATAGATAGAGGAAGGGACGAGATCCTACAGAATGAATACAGGTGGTTATGAAGAAAGTTAAAAAGCAGAACCTCAAGGAAAGCAACCTCTGGATTACTTCCAGTACCATGTGCTAGTCAGGGTGGAAGAGGAAGATTGGGCAGATGAAGGCGTGGTGGAGATGCAGGTGAGGGAGATTCAGATTCTTGGATGACTTGGATTTCTTCGATATCAGAGAGTAAATGCACTTGAACTGGAGGGATTCCATATCCTTGCTGGGAGATTTGCTTGTGAGACTCAGGGGTATTCAACTCATTTAGCAGGTGAATACTGCAGTTAAAGGAAGCAACTTCTGTATTCAGGACAGGCAGGTGCATAGCAGGGAGTGCAAAAGGACTAATGGATCCAATTGCATTTATTTGAATGCAAGAGGCCTGATGGGTAAAGCAAATTAATTCAAGAAATGGGTAGGTACTTGAGACTGGGATACTATAGCATGAGCAGTGACATAGCAGAGGAAGGGGCAGGACTAGTAGCAAAGATTATATTATGTGAATCTTTATGTGCAAAAATCAATATTTTATTTTCATTTTATATATACACTTTTGTTTTAAGTCACCTTCCTGTAAATTAAATACTGGGATTCTAAAATGAGAGTATCATTGCATAAGATTTAAGAATAACTTCTTCAAATAAACTACCAACAAGTTAAGTTACAGGCAGTTGAATACATCCGATTTATGAACATCCTGCAGTTATGAATCGACAAGCCGACGGAAGGAGAATGCCATCTACTTCTGCTTTGAGTGGATCTCACTTTCCATTGGCTCGCTGCCCTGTCGATTGTCAGGTGGCCGGTGACATGCATTGCTGTCATGCTACTCTGAGTAGCGGACAAGGGAACAAGCAGCCTGGCAGGGGAGCGGGGGGGAGGGAGAAGAAGAAGCACCATGCGCCATCGTGACACCTCATGTACCGTTATAGCTCAGTGTGAGGCCGCCACTTAGCTCTGCAAAATGGCAGCCCAGCCTTAAAGTGCGATTGAGCCACCAAGGAGGGATGGAGGGAGGGGGGGACCGAGAGAAGGAGATGGGCACAGATCAGAAAGAGTGAAGATGCGGGTGGGCCGTGGGCGCGGCCATCGGCCAGCATCACGATACAGTGGCATACCACATATATCAAGCGCGGGAATGGATTCAGAATTTGAAACTGGAAGTACCTGTACTGTTGCTATATCTCCATCATCTTCTCCTGTAAGCATTAATCACGATCTTGAGTAGTTATTTTTATTATTGCATACAGTACTTTACTATTACATGTATTATTATGCACTATATTATTACGCTTAAGATGTTTCAGTTTTTGGGACGAGATTTACATCCATATAAAGGTAAATTATATACTATATACTAAGATAAACATTTGACTAACTGACCCTAAATAAGGACCGTATGTACCTGTTCCAACTTAAATCCGAATTTGAATTTAACGCAGGGACTGTCTGTATATGTAAACTTTGAAAGGAGTATTTTCCAAATGATATATTTTTACATTCATGAACAGTACTTACAAAAACAAATGGAATAAGTAGTTTGATATGCAATGCGCGTCGAAAGAACCAAAGACTTGTTGATCCAAACCAAGGCTTTCATTAACTAAAAGACTGGAGCATATCACAAGTAGGTCGACCAGTCCAGAATGACCTGGTCTGGCTAGGAGCAATCCTTTAAGACCTGCCAGTAGGTGTGGCTACACTCTCAGCCAATCACAGTCATTCTACACTACCGTCTGTACAAATGTACACATACACATTGGTAATAGAGTCTGTACTATCACATGATATATCCAATCTGAGTGGTGCAATATGAGCACAAAAGACAATTTTTCAACATTTGCACTTACTCAGGACATTGACAATGGCATTGGCAAGAATGGATCCATGCTTATTAGAAGCTTCACACTGATAGACTGCACTGTCATTCAACTGCAGATTTGTGAGAGTGATAACACCTGGAGAAATCTTTCGATTTATGGCAGGCTGTGTCTCTGTAATACATAAAAAAATTATTTCTTATTAAAGGCCATCAATTTTGTTGCAGAGCAATTTTCATTTCATACTACTATTGATTTCTGGTGACAAATAATGATGAAGGGAACCCTGAATGTCGCTACATCAATTAATTCAAAGAGGTGTTTCAACTGAAGTGTAATTGTTCCTCCTTGAGCCATCAGTTTCAATCCACATCAGCTAAACCTGTATCTTTTTCATCATTATAGACATTTACTTATTAAATGTTTTTTCTTAAAACTTTCAAAGCCTTTTTCTTCACTTTGTGATTCAAATCATCTGCTACCAATTTGTTGGAAATTGATCAATCTTGAAATGAAGCATCTCAGAAATGATGTCTGCATTCAGCGGTTTTAGCATTCAGCTGCATTTAAATCATCTCCTCCTCCTCCTCATTAAAGCCTCAACCCAATCCAAACTCTCTCTGCACCTTATCTTTATTCCAGGACAGGAACCAAAATCAAATATTGTGAAAATACGCCTGCAAACCATGAAAATCTGAAAATACCAATGGATAAAAGCCCATAAAAACAGTCTACAGATCAGGCAGCACCCATGGAAAGAGAAACAACTAACATTTCGGGTCAGAGACCCTTTGTGGTGATACAACTACAACACTGTCTGCATTCCTACCAGCCTACTGCAGGGGGCAACCACTGAACCTCCAGGTGGGCAACCTGGGAAGCTGACCCCAACTGGCTGGCGGTCAATCACTGGCCTGTATATCGACTCAGGCCAGCCCCTCCCGGGGTCAGTCGAACACTTGGAGCCAGCAAAGGACAGTCAGACACACATGGAACCAGCAAAGATATTAAGACTGTTGTGTACAGAGTTTTAGCTGATTGAAGTCTGTAGTTCAGTCTTCTCGTGTTGCTTGCTCCACCACAGCACATCACAATTCAATCAGCTCAAAATTTAAAGGACCATGGAGAGGTTCCTCACCATCAGGAAGCAGTATATCGACCCTCAATACCTGGACGCCCCAACATACTTTGAGATCTGGAAGCATGTGATTAAGGTGATCATCCAGACACAGGCTGAGGTCATCAATACGAACCAAAAGAAACTACGCACCAAACTGGGCCCCTGTGCTTTCCAGATTATCTGAGACAGCAAAGACTTCGAGCCAGCAATGGCCATCCTGGAGGGCATATACCAGCCCCTGACGACCGTACTCTACACACAGTACCTGCTCAGCGTCAGGGTACAGCAGCCAGGTGAGATGGCAGATGCTTACCTGGGGGCACTGCGGGAGCTAGCATGCCCATGTACGATCCAAGCTGGGTGACTGAAGGGGAGCGACTTGTCCGAGATGTGTGCGTGCGAGGGTTGCAGTCAAGGGTGAAACGACAGAGACTCTTGGAAGAGAATAATGCTTACCTTACCAGAATCATGGAGGTGGTCCCCTCCATAGAAACTGCAGCTTACCATGTAGAGGCCTTCGATGCTCAACTCCCCCAACCTCCAGCCTGGTCGACGCCAATGACAGCAGTCACTGAGGGGCTCCTCATGGACGAGATGATTTCCGCCACTGCAAGTATTGCGGGTCCCCATAAGGGTCAGACAGGCGCTCCCAAAAGACCTGCCCGGCGAGCAACATGCATTGCTCCTGATGCGGCAAGAAAGGTCACTTTGCTAAGGTGTGCCTCTCCAGACTTAGCGGGACTGCTGCAGCCGTTCCCACCCCCAGACACTGCCACATGCAAATGCCAGACAGTGCCATTACTCCACCCACCTCTTTCAGCACACACTGTCAACGTCACTTCCGACCCAGCTGTCCACCCACACCTCCTGACCACCCCAACTCGCTTCACTCACTGACTGGATGATGTGGTCAACATTTGTGTGTGCAGAACTGCACACCTGCTGCACCCCACACTCCAAAGGGCACCCACTGGCCACTATTCACCACAACCTTCGGGGAGCATCGACTCAGACCCCAAGATGGTCCTAGCATCCACCATGCTAATGGAGGACATTCCCCATGCACTCGGGCGCTCGATGATGGACATCGCTGTCAATGGGAAGGTAACAAAATGCCTGTTTGACAGCAGTAGTACTGAGAGCTTTGTGCACCCGACTATGGTCCATATGCTGAAATTAAAGGAATACCCAGCAAATTTCTCTATTGCCTTCGCAGCCTAGGACCACTCTATCATGGCGCTCAGGTGCTGCTCAGTGGACCGGACAGTGAGGGGGGAAAGATATCAAGGGTTCAGGCTCCTGGTCAAGCCCAACCTCTGTGCCCCTGTATCCTGGGATTGGACATCCAGTGCCACCTCCAAAGCCTCACTCTTGCCTTCAGTGGCCGACTCCTCCCAATCACCATTCACATCACTAAGCCCAACGACTGCCCCCAGTCCATCTGCAGCCTCTCCACACTACAGTGCTCCCTCCATCCCTCTTCAACTACCTGATGCCAGACTGTAAGCCCATAGCTGCCAAGAGCAAGCGCTACTGTGCAGCCAACAGGACCTTTATCAAGGCAGAGGTGAGATGGCTTCTGGCAGAAGGAATCATAGAGCCCAGCGCCAGCCCCTGGAGAGCCAAGGTCCTGGTTATAAAAGGGGGCAGCAAACTGAGGATGTTCATCAACTACAGCCAGACCATCAACCGGTACATTCAGCTAGACGCCTACCCTATTCCCCAAATCACCGACATGGTTAATGAGATAGCCCACTTACAGGGTCTTCTCCACGACTGACCTAAAGTTGGCTTACCATCAGCTCCCCATCCATGCCCAGGTGGGCACCTTTTCCAGTTCCGCCAGGTTCCCTTTGGGGTCACAAATAGAGTCTCCATGTTGCAGTGGGAGATGGACGGCACAATCTAAAAGTGACCGTCCCGTCCCTGTATAATGTCACCATCTGCAGCCATGACCAGCAGGACCACAATGCCAACCTCGAGAGATTTCTCCGGACGGCTGAGCCGCTGAACCTCACTTACAACAGGGAAAAGTGCATGTTCCGCACCACCCAACTTGCCATCCTGGGGTACATCGTGGAACATGGTGTCATCGGTTCCGACCCTGAATGACATGTGTCCCTTAATGTAACTGCCCTCCCCTACATGCTCAAGGCCATCTGCATGTGCCTAGGGCTCTTCTCTTACAATTGCCAGTGGGTTCCCTGCTTCTTGGACAAGATCCACTCACTGGCCCAAGCCACCACTTTTCCCCTCCCCCCAGAGGTGCAAGTGGCCTTCGCCCGCATCAGACAGGACATTGCCAATTCCATGATGCATGCCATGGACAAGACTACCCCATTCCAGGTGGAATGCGATGCCTCTGACGTTGCTATTGCACCCACCCTCAAGGGGTCAGACCAGTGGCCTTTTTCTCCAGGACCCTCCCACGATTCAGACCTCGCTCGACACTCCACCATCAAAAAGGAGGCCCCGGCACTTGTGAAAGTGGTCCACCACCTGCATCATTACCTGGCAGACAGAGGGTTCATCCTTCTCACTGACCAGCGCGCAGCGGCTTTCATGCTCAGCAACACCCACAGAGGCAAAATCAAAAACGACAAGATCTTGCACTGGAGATTCGAGCTGGCCACCTTCAGCTATGGCATCCCATATAGGCCGGGGAAGCTCAACGACTCCCCTGATGCCCTGTCCAGGACCTGCGCCAGTGCACAGTCTAAACAACTGCAGATGCTGCACGACACTCTCTGCCACCCAGGTGTCATAGGCCTGTATCATTTCATTAAGTCCCAGAACCTCCCCTTCATTGTCCAAGAAATCCAGGCCATGACCAAGTCCTGCAGAGTCTGTGCAGAGTGCAAACTGTGCTTCTTCTGCCTGCCACAGGCCCATGTAGTCAAGGCAACGCGACCCTTGGAGTGACTCAGCGTCGACTTCAAGGGACAACTGCCTTCCACAAAAAAGATCGTCTATTTTCTCTCGATCATAGACAAATACACCCCTTTTCCCTTCGCCATTCCTTGCCCTGACACCTCCAACACCTGTTATCAAGCCATTGGCACAGATCTTCATCGCGATCGAATATCCGGCATTTGTCCATAGCGACCAGGGGCCCAGTTTCATGAGTGAGGAGCTGCACCAGTATCTGACAACTGCAGCTAGTTGCACAACTAGCTACAACCCTATGGGCAACAGGCAGGTGGAGCATGAAAATGGGGTAATCTGGAAGGCAGTTCTCCTGGCCCTGAAGTTGAAAGCCTGGTGAGTCAACTACTGGCAAGAGGCCCTCCATGCCTTACAGTCATTCTTGTGCACAGCTACCAATCAGACCCCTCACAAAAGCCTTTTCTCCTTTCTTAGGAAATCAGCAACTTGTGTCTCCCTGCCAATGTGGCTGACATCTCCGGGACCATTACTCCTCCGCAAACATGTGCAGACCCACAAGTCCGACTCTCTGATTGAGCAGGTGCTCCTCCATTCAAACCCGAACTATGCCTATGTCTCGTAGTCCAATGGATGAGAGGACACCATCTCGACCAGGGATCTGGCACCAGCGGGGGGCCCAATCTTCCCACCCCTGGCACCCCTGGGCTACCCAGGATTCCGCAGGAGCCAACACCTCCCTCCACTTCTCCAGAAAGCCCCACCTCTTGTGGAACCGCCCCACAACTACACCTCCTTGATACCAGACACCATCTTGTCCACACCACCGGCCGCCCTGGCCACCCCAGATCTAGCCAACCCTCAAACAGCCCCATTCCTGCAACCAATGACCAGGAGCTGGCCCTGCAATGGTCTCAGAGGCACAGATGACCGCCAGACTGCCTGAACTTGTAAATACTATCTGGTGGCAAAGGACAACCTAGCCCCCCCCCACCCCACCTGAGGACTCATTTTAAGAAGGGTGTGAATGTGGTGATACAACCACACCAGTGACCCTATTCCTCCCACCCTACTGCAGGGGGCAACCACTGTACCTGCAGGTAGGCAACCTGGGAGGCTGGCCCCACCTGGTTGGTTGTCAATCACTGACCTGTATATAGACTTGAGCTGGCCCCTCCCGGGGTCAGTTGGACTCGTGGAGCCAGCTAAGGACAGTCAGGCACAAGTGGGAGACAGCAGATATTAAGACTTGTGTGTAGAGAATTTGAGCTGATTAAAGCCTGTAGTACAGTCTTCTCTTGTTTTGTGCATGCACCACAGCGCATTACACCCTTTATCAGAATTGGCAAAGTTCAGTGGGGAGCGGGTGGGGAGGGGGAAATAAAGGTAATTTCAAGTTGTAGAGAAAGAGCAGAAAAAATGAGCTGGAGGATTGTCTAAGACACAAAACCAGCCATTTTCATTGCTGGCACATTTAAGGGGATCCATAGACTGAAATTATAAAATTTTTGTTTATGTTTTTATATATTTGGAAGGAGATAAGTCTAGGGCCCATAAACTTTGAGTAAAGTCCTAAGGGGGCCATAAGTTGTGAATGGCTGCACTAAAATGATGCGATTTTAATGCAAGAAGCATGACGGGTAAGACAGATGAACTTGGGCATGGACTGGAATATTACAGCCATAACAGAAATATGGTCAAGGGAGGGCGAGCTGGTTACAAGCAGTAGCAAATTAAGGATTAGGCTAAGTAGGCTTAAGCCTAGGGAGCCAGAAGGGAGGGGGCCCAGCAGGAGTGAGGAACGTGGCCCCCAGCAGGAGCAGTGATCTTGAGCTCACGGCAGAGCAGGGACCTTGGGTTCCCTGCAGTAGCAGGGAAATTATGAAATGAGGTAAGAAGTCAGAATTTTTTTTTCCCCAGGGTAGAAATGTCACATACTGTAGGATTTGTGTTTCATGTGAGTCACGGGAGGGGCGGGGGACATTGGGATGGAAATTGAAGGGAGATGTGTGGGGGAAAATGTTTACACAAGGATGGTGAGTACCCAGCCACAAGGGTAGTGGTGGAGAACACAATAAATATGCAATGCTAGTGATTTTTTTAAAAAGCTTTTAGGAAGACAAATTAATGCGCAGGAAATAGAGAGATAGATATCATGTGCAAACTGCAGAATTTTGGTTAATATTGGCATCATATTCAAGGCAGAGGTTGTGAATTAAAGGGCTAGTTCCTGTGCTGCAATGGTCCATGTTCATCAAAATCCTCTCCCATATCCACAGCCAGCATTTTACACAGCAACCCAGCTACTTATAATTGCAAAAAAAAACATTGAAAATGACTTGAATAACCACTGTAACGCTGTGGGTTTGAATCTGCCTGTTAGGAGTTTGCATGTTTTCCCCGTGTCTGCATGGGTTTCCGCTGAGTGCTCCGGTTTCCTCCCACCCTTCAAAAATCTACACTGGGGTTGTAGGTCAATTGGGTGTAATTGAGCGCCACAGGGCTGATGCACCAAAAGGGGCTGTTTCCATGCGCCCTTTAAAACATAAAAAACATTAACCCTTGTTTGGCTTCATTTCTATTGATATCTTTCTTGAGATAAGGCTATGTAGGGTTGCAGAGCAAACAACATGAGCCTATCTTGCCTCCCTGCTATCTCTGATTATGGAGAAAAACAGCAAGAATTTGGAGGCAATCCATTGCCATGCTCTTTGTTATTAAGCAAGGAAAAATACAAGTCAATGCACACACTGATGTAGTACAAAATAAATTCAAGCAGTAAGTAGAAAAGAGGATACAATTAATCACATGGCTATTGAAAGATTGAGGTAGAGGATGTCAGAAGAGGAGAAAGGTTGAAAGGAAATTAAGACAGGAATGTGTGGGACAAGGAGGGAGAGAAGATTGGGAAGGGCAAAAATACATTTTTTTCCATGTTGTAATTCAGCAGCTATTTCATGTCTTCTGAAAGTATTTGGACTTTTCTTTTAACTTTGGGCAATAATGTATCAGTTTTAGACAGGTGTAATCAAAAGCCCCTTTCACACTTGCAAATGTTCCCAAGAATTAATGGCCAATCAAACTAAAAAGCGACTAGTGTGAAAGGAAAATCTGTTCAACTCCAGTATGAGATGACTTCATCTCACTCCAGGGATAAACTGCCTCAATCCCGAGTACAATCCTCGGTGCCTGCAGGCACCAGCATTGCAATCAGGCAGGTGTTGAATGGGTAATTGCATTCAGGGATAGAAATGATGCAAGTTTTTGCATGAGTGCAGGAATGTGAAGGAAGAAAAGATTAAAATGAAGGTATAAACTTTGCCATGGGAAAGTCGCAGCGGGGGAGTGAAAGAGAGAGAGAGAGAATAGATAGCAACAAATAGCAATAGCGAAAAAATTTTAAACAGTGTGGGAAAGTTGGTAGCGCAATAGCACACAATTTATAAAGACCGTGGGAAAAGGCGATGGTGGACCTGACTTCCCAGAGTGCCAGGCAGCAGAGAAACCCCTCCATGAGTGCTCCATGCATGCAGCTGTGCATACAGCCCTTTCTCTGCCACACAGCATTGTGGGAGGGCAGGTCTGCTATCACATTTTCCCACGGTATTTATAAATTGTGCGATAGGACTATCAGCTTCACCATGCTGTATGAATTGCGCAAGATAGTTTTATGAACTTTTCCATGCTGTTTAAAAATTGCTATTGCTATTTATTGCTAGAACTTTCCCATGGTCCCTTATAATAGTTTACATAGATCGGCACATCAACAACAAGGGCTAAAGGGCTTGTACTGTGCTGTACATAAAGGTTAGTTTTGTTATAAATAGCCTGATTAATTTTGTTCAAATACATTGATCAGGATTTAGGGGAGGTCCACCATCGCTCGATGCATCATGGCATCATCGGTAGAAGGTGGAACATTCCTAACCCCGGGGATGGCTCCTCGCAACTGTGAATCCGTGCAGTGTCCCAGTCAAGAGCGGTCAAGTGTGAACAGCAAAAGCGTCATTCCTATCGCGGGACAATGAACGGCCAATTTAGTGGGACGCAAGTGTAAATGGGGCTAAAGACGATTAGATAGATCAAATGTTGCTTCTAACATTTAAAAAAATTCTCTGACCCAATTCTCGCACTGGAACCTTTTGGTGGTGGTGCAAATAGGGATGAAATGAGAGTATTTCCTACTTTTGAGCCTCAACATTCAGTGGGGTCTCAGGATAACAAAAGGAACACCTCTTGGAGCAGCCAAATCAATACATGTCTATGAATAAAATCTTGGCAGCCATCTCAGCTGTGCCCTTGATATCAGGAAGGGTCAAAACAACAACCCAAAACGAAAACTAGAACACTATAAATTTCCAAACTCAAAATATTCCAAGTTCATCAAACCCCAGAAGAACTTCCCATTAAGAAACATTTACTGTAGGTTCTCCCTTCCAATCAAATCAATGGGGAAACAATGCTTGCATCACTCCAGCTGGGAAAAGGATCTTCAGGAGGATTCCCCATCGTAAGGGAATGTCCATCACACCCCACATCCAAACTGAATTTCAATGCCGGGGTGCGGTTCACTTCTCAAAGACTAATGGCTGTCAGTAACTCTTGCATTTCCAGCTTCACATGCACATGCTGGTGAATTCACAGAACAGAAATATTACAGTTTCACGGATGTTATCCCAAAGAGCCCAGACCAACATCTCTATATTATCTGATTTTTTTTTTCTCAATTCCACATCCTAAAATTAGAGCACACCAACTTCTGAAAGGTTGCGTGAAATTTGCTTAACGGTGACTTCACAGTGCGATCAAGCTAATTTGCAATGAAAGAATTCAAAGGAAAGAAAATGGCAGGAGCTAGCATGGATGACAAAATTGATCTCAGGGAAAAACATCAATGTCACAGAAACATGCAGTTTGCTTGTATCAAACACCAATCTACCCTTGAAGCAAGTACTGAATGCTGGGTAGAGGATCTGATATAGAACATAGAACATTACTGCACTGTACAGCCCTTCGGCCCTCGATGTTGTGCTGACCTGTATATTCCTTAAAAAAAAACTAAATCCTCCCTACCTGTAATCCTCCATTTTTCTTCCATCCATGTGCCTATCTAAGACTCTTAAATGCCCTTAATATATCAGCCTCCACCACCATCTCTGACAAAGCACTCCAGGCACCCACAACTCTGAGAAAATAAAACTTAACCCTCATGTCCCTCCCTTCACTTTAAACACATGTCCTCTGGTGTTTGCTATTCCTGCCTTGGGGAAAAAGGCAGTGGGTGTCCACCTATCTATGCCTCTCATAATATTGTAGACCTCTATTAAGTCTCCTCTCATTCTTCTATACTCCAAAGTGAAAGTCCCAGCTTTGTTAACTTTGCCTCATCAGGCTTATTTTCCAATCCAAACAAAATCCTGGTAAATCTCCTCTGTACCGTTTCATCCACATCCTTCCTATAATGAGGTGACCAGAACTGAACACAATATTCCAAGTGCTATCTCTCAAGAGATTTGTAGAGCTGCAACATAAGCTCAGCTGTTGAACTCAATACCCCTATTAATGAAGCCCAACATCCCATAGGTCCTCTTAACTATCCTATCAACCTGCATGGTGACCTTAAGAGATGTATGGATTTGGATCCCAAAGTCTCTCTGTTCATCCATACTACTTAGTAATGAACCATTAACCCTGTAGTCACCCTTCTGGTTTGTCCTTCCAAAATGCATTACCTCACACATATCTGGATTGAACTCCATCTGCCACATTTCCATCCAACTCTGCATTCTGCCTATATCCTTTTGTAACCTACGACAACCTTCAACTCCTCCCACCTTTGTATCATCTGAAAACTTACTGACCCAACCTTCCGTGTTTTCATCTAGGTCATTTACAAAGATCACAAAGAGGAGGGGTCCCAGAACAGATTCTTGGAGAACTCCTCTAGTCACTGACCCCACCGCCTCCACACACACCAGACAGAATACTTTCCTTCTACTAGTACTCTCTGCTTTCTACATGCAAGCCAATTTTTTATCCATACAGCAACGGTTCTATGGATCCCATGCCTCATGACTTTCTGAACAAGTCTCTCACGGAGGACCTTGTCAAATGCCTTATTAAAATCCACGTAGAACACATGTACTGCCCAACCCTGATCAATTTTCTTTGTTACCTCCTCAAAAAATGCAATTAATTTCCAGGATTCACCCTATTACCTTTTTTAAACAAGGAGGCCACATTCCTCTGGCACCTCCCATGTGGCCAAATAGGATTTAAAGATCATGGCCATTGCCCCAGCTGTCTCTTCCCTTACCTCCCTCCCTCACTAACCTGGGGTATATTGCATCCAGCCCAGGGACTTATTAATCTTAATGTTTTAAAGAAGATCCAACACTTCCTTTTCCTAATCTCAATATTTTCCAGCACACATTCCAACATTCCAACCTCACCCTGATCAAGGTCCTTTTCTTGTGTGTATTAATTTAGGACCCCCCAACCTCCTCTGCCTCTAAGCACATGTTGTCCCTTTTATCCTTTAGCAGTTCCACCTTCATTCTGCTCATCTTTCTACTCTTCACATACACATAGAACGCCTTGGGGTTCTCTTTAATCCTACATGTCATGGCATTCTCATGCCCGCTTTGAGCTCTGCTAAATCCTTTCTTAAGCTCCTTCTGGGCTAATATGTACTTCTCATGAGCCCTTTCTTTTTCCTGCTTCCTATATCTAATATATGCTCCTTCTTCCTTTTGTCTTGCTGCCTCACTTGTTTTGTCAACCATGGTTCCCTTTTCCTACCATCTTTTCGCTGTCCCACTGGGACAAACCTATTCTGAATCTATCACGTGGTCCCTAAACTTCCACCACATTAGTTCTGTAGTTTCACCCTTGAACAACTGTTTCCAATTTACTCTCGCTAGTTTATACCTCATGCCACCTTAATTAGCCCTTCCCCAGTTAAACACTTTCCCATTTTGTCTGCTTTTATCCTTATCCATAGCTATGCTAAAACTCAGGGAGTTGTGTTCACTTTCAACAAACTGCTCATCCACCAAGAGATCTGCTACCTGACGAGGTTCATTACACAGAATTAGATCCATTATGGCCTCTCCTCTCGTTCGCTGGTCCACATACTGTGTAAGGAATTCTTCTTGAACGCACCTGACAAATTCAGCCCCATCTATCCCTCTTGCAGTCAGGAAGTGCCAGTCAATATTAGGGAAGTTGAAATCACCCATAACTGCAACCCTGTATTTCCTGCACCATTACTAAATCTGCCATCTTAACTGCTCCTCGGTGTCCCAAGGGCTATGTGGGGTCCAATAGATAACTCCGAGCACAGTGATTACTCCCTTCCTATTTCAGACTTCCACCCACATCAACAAAGTGGACATTCCCTTTGCAGCATCATCCATTTCTATCAGTGTAATACTATCCCTGACCAGTAAATCTACTCCCTCCCTCTCCTAATTCCCATCCTATTCCTTTTAAAACATCTAAACCCCGGTACCTGCATCAGCCAATCCTGTCCATCTTCCAGCCAAGTTTCTGTAATCGCCACAACTTCATAGTTCCACATACTGATCCATACTCTAAATTCACACCGTTTATTCCTAATACTCTTTCATTGATATAGAGACATTTCAAACCCTCTAACTAACTAGCATTATGTTTTGTCCCCTGCCTGTTCTTCCTCAGAACTCAAGACACATAGGATACTGTTTTTCACATTCTGCCATATTCTCTGCACTCTAATTCTGTTTCCCACCCCTGTGCGAAACTAGTTTAACCATCCCTAATAGCTCTAGCAAACCTGCCCACCAGGATATTGATCCCTCTCCAGTTCAGGCACAGCCCGTTCTTTTTGTACAGTTCGGTCCTTTCCCAGAAGAGATGATCCAGAAATCAGAACCGCTGCCCCCTGCACTAATTCTTCAACCACGCATTAATCTGCCACAACTTCCTACTCCTTCCTTCTCTGGTGCATGGCACTGGCAGCAATCCCAAGATCCTGCGTTCTAATTTCTTTCCTAACTCCCTCCATTCCCTCTTCAGGACATCATCACAGCTCCAATCTATGTCATTGGTCTCTATATGGACCACGACATCTGGCTACCCACCCTCCCCCTCCAGAATGCTGTGAACCCTGGCAGCTGGGAGGCAACATACTATCAGGGAGCCTATGATGCATTTAGACTCCATGGAACATATTTCCAACAAGGGAAGCACAGAAGTATTGTGAACAGGACACCAGATATTTAAAGGTTTATGTTCTAAGCATTTAAAATGAAAGGAAATAATGGTGCCAGTAAAATTTCCAAAAAATCTTCAGTAACAGGCAAAGGAAATATGAAGCAAACAGCATCAGAATGAGAATATTTCAATTTGGTGATTTAAGAAATTGGTGAGATGATTTTGCAAACGTGTATCTTTTAATCCATCCAATTTCCCAACAATCATACACAAAGCGCACAAAGCTTCTTATTTTAACCTCTCCAACCATTTTGTTGTATTACTTTTAAGCTTGAAAACAGACCATTTCTTTATCCATATCTAATTTTCCTTTGTCAACCAAAGTTCCTTACCATTCACAAGTTTCCCATTCACTTTCCAGTGAACTTCAGGTCGTGGATTACCATCTACTTCACATTCTACTTCAGCATTTTCTTCCAAAAAATATACCTTACTTCTTGGATGTTTGATCCAATAAGGAGCCGCTGTTAAAAATAAAAGAAAACATTTTTTTAAAAGAGGAAATACAATTGTTATCTCAATTATCACGTGTGATACCTCATGTGTGTTACATTATTTACTGTAATGTAAATTCTAAATGTTCTTTCAATGAAATAATCTGTTTGTCAATTATGAGGAGTCAACTTGAAGAGAAGATGAAGAGACAGGCCTTCATTTCCCTTTGAAACACTCTAGCTTCTCAAGAAAGTCAACATACTATTTAAGGAAAACCAACCACCATGAGTATTAATTTCTCTACATCATCTCTTTATTTTTTTATGTACACTGCATGACCTACTGAGTTTCTCTAGCACTTTGTGTATTGCACTACAATCATAAAGTCTGCAGACCTTGCTGTTTACAGTTGGCCAGTGCTCCTTTGGGAACAATCTATAAAATGCACTGCAGTTACTTGTCTAGACTACTCCAAAAGCACCTCACAATTCCACAACATTGATCACTGGGAAAGTCAAGGAGAAGGCAGACACATGAAAACACCACATTGTGCAGATTCTCCTCTAAATTATGCACATCTTGTGATATGCACTATCTCTGAACTCCAAAGGCTGAGTGAGGAACAATTGGCTTTCATCTGGGCCAACTCCGTGTTTGAATGAATGGAAGGGGGTTAGGAGGTCAACCTTTATGGCAAGGTCACAGAGGGAAGGGTAACAGGGGAATGAGTGGGCGGGCCAGCCACTTATACACATAACAGCACAGAACAATATATACAGATCACCACATTCACCCTTTCTTTAAAAACAAAATCCAGTCCTAAAGGTTCAGCAGGTTTCTTCTGTCTCTCTGATCTGCCTAGGTCCACCGGTAGTGTACTGGTCGGCTACGTTGCTGGTCGGGAGACAAGGTTGGAGGGCAAGGCTTTCACTGTAGGGGTTTGTTTCGGTCATCTGTGGGGGTGGTCACGGGTGGTCAGCTCGGATGGGCGAGGGTGTCGGGGATGTAGTGTGGATGTCCGGGGGCGTCAATAGCCTGCACCAAGTCCCTGTAGGGGCTGATATGTGCGTGTATGTGGTGGCCAGGGCCGGGGGTAGGTAGGTGTCTCGGGCACATGGCAGGTCCCAGACAGGGACTGTGTCCTCAAGACCGTCGGGGTACTGTGGTTTACATTCCATGCAGACCTGACAGTGCCTGGTCAGGGACCTGACATTCTCAATCGAATACGGGCTTTTATGAAGTGGAGCAACCTCGTAACCCTGGGGTGGTAGAGGTCATTGTGGAGGGACTCGGGGCAGTCGAGATGCACACTGGCGCACGTCCCACGAGTTGGAGCATCTGGGTGGTCATTGAGTTTTTCAGGCCGGTATAGAATATCGTAGTTATAGGTGGAGAGTTTGATTCTCTGCTTCATGATTTTATCATTCTTGATTTTACCCCACAGTTTTGTGTTAAACATGAGGGCAATGGCTCTTGGGTCTGTCAGCAGTGTAAATCTTTTCCCAGCCAGGTAGTGACTCCAGTGGCGCACGGCCTTAATGATCTCCTGTGCCTCCTTCTCGATGGAAGTGTGCCATGTTTCAGGGCTGTGGATCGTGCAGGAATAAAATGCTACCAGCCTGCGCACCTGGTGGAGAGTGGTGGCCAGTGCGAAGTTGGAGGCATTGCTCTCCACCTGGAATGGGATGGATTTGTCCATGGCTTGCATCGTGGCTTTAGTGATGTCTCCTTTGATTTGGTCAAATGCCACCCAGGCTTCTGCTGATCAGGGAAAACTTGTGGATCTTACTAAGGGGTAAGCCTTATTGGCATAATTGGGTACCCATTGGGCATAGTAAGAAAAGAACCCCAGGCACTATTTCAGTGCCTTGAGGTTGTGAGTGATCAGGAATTCCATGAGAGGACAAATGCAGTTGGGATCGGGGGCAATGACACCATATGCCATGATGCATCCAAGGAGGGCCAGGCGAGTGGTACTAAACATACATTTCTCCTTGTTATAAATCAGATTCAGGGACTTGGCTGTGCGGAGAAATTTCACCAGGTTTGCGTCATGTTCCTGCTGGTTCTTAACCGCAGACGGTGACATTGTCAAGGTAGGGGAATGTCGCTGTCAGTTTACGCCTGTCTACCATCCGATCCATCTCCCTTTGGAACACTGAGACCCCGTTGATGACTCCGAAGGGCACCCTAAGGAAGTGATAAAGTTTGCCATCTGCTTTGAAGGCAGTATATTTGCGGTCCCCCGGACAAAGTGGGAGTTAGTGGTATGCCGACTTCAGGTCAATAGTGGAGTACACTTTGTACTGGGCTATTTTATTGACCGTATCGGCTATCCAGGCGAGGGGGGTAAGCATCTAGCTAAATGAAGCAGTTGACTGTCTGGCTGTAATCGATCACCATACGGGGTTTGCTCCCATCCCTGACCACCATGACTTGGGCTCTCCACGGGGTCAAACTGGGAGTTATGATTCCCTCTGCCAGGAGTCACTGCACCTTGGACTTTATAAATGCCCAGTCCTCAGCGCAATAGCTCCTGCTTTTCAACGTGATGGGCCTGCTGTCCAGGGTCAGGTTCTCAAATAATGACAGAAGGGATATGCAGAGGGTGGAGAGACCGCAGGTGGGGTCTGGCTGCCGGGGGAGGGGGCTGTGAGATGGGGATTGTGCGCCGTTATTAGTGGTTGTGGTCCTCCGAACGTGATCATCACTCTCCTACACTGGCTCTGGAAGTCAAGGCCCAGGAGTATCGTCACACAGAGATGTGTCTTCACAAGTAAATGAAAGTTATTATTACATTCACCCCCCCACCATTAACAATGCTACACAGTACCCCTGGATCTCAGTGGATCGGTCCTTTGCAGCCATGGATCTGACAGAGAGAGAGAGTTTCTGGGCAGAGTCCGGGTGGATAAAGCTCTCTGTGCTCCCACTGTTAAATAGCCAGTTCATTTGTTTTCCAGTTTACCTCGATCTTCATCATCGAGTGGGCGATCAGATGAGGGCTGCCTTGGCTCAGAGTCACAGAGGCCAGGACTGTCGACACTGTCGGAGGGGAGGCCTGACCGGTAAGATGGCGGCCTCCATGTTGACCATGCTGCTTCATCAGTGGAAGAAGGAGGAAGTGACGTCATCCGGGCAGCAGAAGGTGGAGGAGACATCATCCAGGAGAGCTGAGGAAATGGTAGGTAAGATGGCGATTCCTGAGTTGTGCACATGGTTGAGCCATTCACGGTTTAACGTGACGTTAGCACCATGCTGCTCGCTCGGGAAGGTTTGGACTTACAGACACACTCATAATGACCCTTCTTCCCACATCCCAAACAGACCATCTCCTTAGCCGGCCAGAGTCGTCAGGGGTTCTACTGCTGGCCACAGAAGTGGCACGTTGGGTGTCCGATTGCAGTGGCGGCGTTGTACCTCACTATCGTGGAGGCAGTCTGTGATGCCGGGTCCCAACATGATGGCACCCGTGGTCTGCACGTGGAGGCCCAGTTCTTACTGGTGACCTCGTTGGCAATCTGTTGGGCCGACTCAAGGGTCCTGTAAAGCAGGAAGGCTCTCTTCAGGGGAAGCTTGTCCTCTTCTAGCAGTCACTGACGATGTAGTCAGACCTCACTCCAGCCATGCAGGCATCTCAGACCAGCTCCTCCACACACTGGGCTACGCGCACGGGGGCTGCAGCAGTGCCACAGCAGTCTCTCCCCAGGTCCTATAGTGCTCGGAGGAACTCATCCATGGACTCACTGGGTTGCTATCTCCTCGAGGCCAGCTGGTACCGTGAGTACTTCATTCATCCGGGGTCAGTAGAGGTTGCAGAGTTCAGCCATGGCCTCCGGTTAGTTCGTCAATGGGCGGACCAGCCATATACACAGAACAGTATATACATATCACCACATTTTGGAAAAGTATTACCTTTACTTCATTGGTGCTGGATCTTGATCTTGATCCTGGAACTCCTTTCCCAACAACACTGCAGGAGTACAATCATCAGTAGGACACCAGTGGTTCAAGAGAGCACCTCATCAACACATTCTCAAGGCCGATTGTAGATGCCCAATAAATTCTGATCTTCCTAGCAGCTCCCACAACATTCAGCTAGAATGGGTGGGTAGTTTTACGAGGAAAACTTGGACGAGCTGGACTTGATCTCCCCAAGATCAGTGGCACGTCAGGGAGTTGCAACGGGGATAAAAGACTCTTTCTCCCTCTCTTTCACACACTACAACACACTTGTAACCACTTGGAGATAGAAAGATTTCTAATCAATTTACAACATATGATACCCACTACCCCTTGATATAGCACAGGTACCGCTCATAACTACTCTGAACTAGGGAGAGTGATTTCTAAACATACAATACGGAGCAACCAACTCTTTGTCGCTACACACTTTACCGATGACTTTCAATTAGGCAATTAAAGGGGGCCATTGACCAGGTGTGCACTGATCAGTGGGCAAGGCTTAACCTCGATTTGCAGGTGAGGTGACTTCCGATTGGGTTCCAGATGGAGAGACCACATGCCGCTCTGCAATTCACATTCCCACCAGATTCCAGATGAAGGTCACATGACGCTTCACAATCCACATGGCATTACACCCCTCTACAGTCGTGTCACTTGGCAATCATTACATACAGACTAGGAGCTTTCCAGATAAATTTACAAAGACAATAGAAAAGACAACACCTACCACTACGAGAGTGATAGTTGTGGCCTAGTGAATTGCAATGGCCCCAGGGCCCCAAACGTCCATCAGCTTCCCTAGGAGAAGTCATGATACAGAAACTAGTCCCTTGATTTTTCAATTTTACACACCTACTCTTGGATATGCTCAGCCAAATGAAAGATGTTCCCTGATTCATTGGGAATGTAAGTTCAGCATTCCTTTGGTACCACCTTCAGTGGCACGTAGGTAGACCAGTGCCATCAGTTCTGAAAGATTACAACACGGACAGCTGTCGGTTCTGCTACCACTTGAGACAGAGAATCCTCCGTATGCTAAAAAGCCACAGCCTTTTCATTGGTCAGCCTCTCCAGCACGCTGGTCATGCAGATAACTTTGCAGGATAGGTGGGAAAGCAATCATCCAGAACCTTTCATCCTCAGTAATTCCCCTCCTGTCCCGGTATCTGCGGAAGGCTAAATCCTCCCTGAGGTCATTAAGGTGGTGGATACAAGGCACAACATATCTGAGGACCATGGCATGATGGCGTAGGGAGAAGGCATGGAAAATGCCTCTCCTGACAGAATTAATTAATACCTGACTTTTTTTAAAAAATTAAATATTGAACCATTTTAAAACTCTTCTAGAGGTCTCAAAAGATGGCCGCAAAAAATTCTAGACACACACTGCAAAATAAATGGCTATAACTGAAGTTATAGTGATGGAAGAAGCTGGGCCTACCTTGAAGACTCAGCCTCTGATTTGGGTTCCTCTCCAGGCTCGATCAATCAAGCCTCCTCAGGTAAGGATTCAAACTCCAGCACCACCTTCTCCTTCTCTGGGAGCCGAGAAGATGGCGCTGAAGCACGGAAGAAAACGACAGAAATGACTGTCGAATCAACGTGCATGCGCGGGACTTTGTGCATGCTCACTGCGGAAGTGATCGAGTCAGAACCTGCAGACCCAATTTCTACTACGTTAACAGGTCAAATGAGGACCAAGCAGAAAGCCCATCTACAATTTCAACCACTGGCTACATCTACAAAAGAAGAAGAGATAGGAGTGGAAGAGGAAAGTCTTGTGCCACAATCACAGGGAGAGGAATCAGAAGGAGAAGGAGGAGATCAATACATTTAACGTAAAATGGGTGCATGTTATGTAACCCAAAAACTTCTTGATCCACAGATTTTTGATAAAATTTTTGAAAAAACTGATTCAATCAGTGGAAAAATGGAAACGAATTTTGCAGAAGTGAAAGCAGATTTTACACTCAACTGGGATCTATTAGAGAAGAAATTACTGTAATGAAGGCAGATATGGTAAAGTGTAATAAAACTGTTGACAAAATTAAAATTAAAGTTCAAAAATTTGAAGAAAACTTTCAAGAATGTCATATGGAGGTGGAAGAATGTAAAGAAACTTAACAAGATAGAAGATTCTGTTATGGCGTGGGAAATTCAGAAGAAAGATTTATTGCAAAAAGTTGATATGTTGGAAAATCAGAATAGAAGAAATAAAGTAAAAATTGTTGGATTTGCTGAAAACTTTGAGGGCACTAATCCAGTACAGTTTTTTTTTTCAAAATTGGCTGCCTGAAATTTTGGGACCAGAGAATTTTCCAAGTGGTTTGGAACTTGATAGAGCACATTGAGCTCTAAGGAAAAAACCCATATCCGGGACAACCACCATGCTCTATTTTGATTAAATGTTTACATTATCAATACAGAGAAATGATTTTGAAAATGGGAGTTCAAAAAGCCAGGGAACAACAAAGCCCTTTTAATGATTCAGAATGATAGAGTAATCTTCTAAGCAAATTTGAGTAATTAAATTGTTAAAAGAAGAAAAGAATTTAACCCAGCAAAGTCAGTTTTGTGGAGGAAGGGATATAGATTTACTTTTCAATACCCAGCAGTTCTTAAATATTTTATGGACAATTTCAAGCATAATGTTTTACTAATAAATCTGAAGCTTTGGAATTTGCTAATTCATTGCTTAATAATAAGCAGAATGGAAAACAATATTATCCTTCTCAACAAATGGAAGAGGATCAAGAAAAATTGAAGTGAGGGATTCCAGCAGGAAGACAGTGAACCAAGCTTCAAGTTTAAATTGATGATGTTCAAGTAAATAGAGACCTTGAAGAAGCTTAACATACTTGACTGATTGAAATTAAATTGTGCTATTCAGTTTGGGGTAGGCAGATTCTTTTATTCTGTTTTCCTCTTCCATGGCCTTGTGCAACTTGTAATTAAGGGAGTTACTGCTGGCCTAATCAGCACTTTTGGGTTTTTTTCTCTTTTTTTTTCTTTTATTATTTTATTATTATTTGGGGTTTCTTACTTTCTATCTTTGGAGATGATATATTTCTTGAAAGATGGCTGTGGAGCTGGGATGACCCAGGGTGGAGAAGAGAGTTGAGTATTTTTAAAAAATAATATTATGGCAACACATAGTTTGAATTAATGTGAATGGGCTCAATAATCAAATTTAAAAGAAGAGAGTTTCGGCTCATATTAAGAAGATGGAAGTAGATATTGCTTTCTTGCAGGAAACTCATCAAAGTGAGAAAGAACATCAAAAATCAGAGAATGGGTTGGTCAAGTTATAGCTTTGTCTTTTAATTCTAAAGCACGAGGAATGGCTATTTTAATTAATAAAAAAGTTTCCATTTAAATTAAAATCAACATTTATTGATCCTGTTGGTAGATTTGTTTTGGTAAATTGTCAAATTTATTCAGAATCCTAGATTTTTACAAATGTGTATGTTCCCAATATAGATGATGAAAAATGTATTCAAGATGCTTTTCTTAATTTGGTAGAAGTAAATGGAAATATAAAAATTGATGGAGATTTTAATTGCTGTTTGGATCCAATTTTAGATAAATCTACAAAATCTTTAATAAAAATGGCCAAAAGAATATTGATGTTAATGGAAGATTTAAATTTGATGAATATTTGGAGGAAATTGAATCGTAGGGAGAGAGATCATTCATTTTATTCTTATCAGTTTGATTCTTATTCTAGAATAATTTTTGTTTTAATTTCAGCTCATTTACAAGGAAGAACTGAATATGTACAATATAAACCTAGAATTTTATCAGATCACTCACCATTATTTATGTCATGCTTGAATTTTGATATAATTTATTCAATTTATAGATGGAGATTTAATTCATCATTATTAAAAATATAGAATTTTGTGATTTTAAGAGAAGCCAAATACAGATGTATTTACATAATATTAATTCAGTTGATAATAAATTTGTTTTAAGGGATACATTTAAAGCTTATTTAAGGGGCCTATTAATTAGTTATTCAATGAAAATTTGACTAAAATTAAGGTAGTAGATAAATTAGAGAAGGAAATAATAATTTTGGAAAACAATTACAAAAAAAAACATCTGATAAAAAAAGGCTTGAATTGATAAATAAAAACAATGCATTATAATTCAATTCAGACATAGGATTGAGAAATGAATTGATAGAACAAAACAAAAATATTATGAATTAGGAGAACGAGCACATAAGGTATTAGCTTGGCAATTGAAAATGGAGCAAGCATCAAGAATTATTAATGCTGTCAAAAAGAATTCAAAACTTACTAATAAACTACAATATATAATCTATTCTTTTAGAGAGTATTATACTAAGTTATATTAATTTCAATCATTGAATAATGAAGGAGAAATTAATGACTTTTTACAGAAGCTTCAACATCCACCTTTGAATTGCCAAGCTAAAAAGGATTTAGATTCTCCATTTATGTTGAAAGAAGTAAATCTCCCAGTGAAGATGGGTTTACGTCTGAATTTTATAAAAAATTTAAAAACATATTGATGCCTTTATTAATGGAAGTAGTAAAACAAGTAACTGTACTTTGATCATTACCAGAATCTTTTTTAAATGCTGTAATAAAAGTAATACCTAAGAAAGATAAAGATTTATTAAAATCGGAATCTTATAGGCCAATATCGTTATAAATATTGATCATAAGATTGTTGCTAAAGTTTTGGCTAATAGATTGAGTCAATATTTACCTGAGTTGGTTCATTTTGATTAATCTGGATTTATTAAGAAAGTATATTCTGCTGATAATATAACTAAATGAATTAGTCGAATTCATAGTTTTCAGAAGCAATTGGATTTAGCATGAGTTTTATCGTTAGATACTGAAAAGGCTTTTGATAGATTAGAATTGAATTATTTATTTAAGGTCTTGCAAAAATTTCAATTTGGGCGGCTGAGGGACCGCGTTCAGGGAGACGGCCAAGGGACTGTGGTTGGGGAGGAAGCTGGGCAGCCGAGGGACTGGTGGTTGGGGGAGGCAGCCGAGGGATCGTGGTTGGGGGAGACGGCCAGGTGACTGGAGGGGGTGGGGGTGGATATGGCAGCACAATTCGGGTTGGCTTTCTGAAATCCCGAAAAATCCGAAATTCAGAACACACAGTCCCCCAAGGCTTCCGAATAAAGGATCATGTACCTGTACTGAGACGATCTGCTTTGGAATTATTACTTACTAAAGAAGAAACAAATAAGTTTATTTCTGAATTGTATAAGTTACTACAAAATAAAATGTCTAGGTTCAATGTTCATAAATCATGATTAAAATGTGAATCTGATTTAAATAGGAAGATAGATAAAAATGTTTGGAGAAATTTGTGTAAGGATAGTATGACTAAGGTTATAAATGTAAGATATAGATTAGTACTAAATAATATTTTTACATCAATTATATTTAACTCCTCAAAAATTAAAGAAACTTAATTTAATTTCTTTGGATTTGTGTTTTAGATGTGGACAAGAGATAGGTACTTATTTTCATTCAATTTGGACCTGTTCTAAAGTTAAATTTTTTTGGATACAAGTTAAATTGTTTTTGGCACAGTATTAAAAGTGAGTTTCCGTTTGATCCAATGTTGTTTTTATTAGGGGACATTAAGTCGATTGCTTTAGGACTAAAACTGATGATGTATCAAACTGAATTTTTACATCTTGCTTTCGCCCTTTCTAAAAAATGTTTGGCCATCACCTGGAAATCTAATTTAGTTTTAGGAAAGCAAAATGAAACCATGTATTCCTTTAGAAAAGATCATGTATAATTTAAGAGATAAATATCATTTTTTTGTAAAATTATGGAGCCCATACCTAAAAATTTTTGGTTTGAAGATTGAATCTCTCAATCCGCTCCAGTGAATGTCTTGGTTTCCACAGCTAAAAAGTTAAATATTCTTGTGTACGTAATGATCTCCTTTCTTCTTTCTTTGTAGGTGGAAGGGGCAGGAGGGTGGGTGTTAGTGGTGTGGATGAGGGAGGTTGGGTGGTGGGTGGTTTATTTAATTATATATTTTCTGTATGAATAGGTTGTAATTAATATTATATGATATACAAATTATAAATAAAATTTTTAAAAGCCACAACATATCCTGAAAAGCATCAGCCATACCATCACATGGGGAGCTGTGGACATTGGCGGATCTGGACACTATTCCGTTCACACTCGCTGCACCCTACCAACAGATTGAACCAGTGCTCATCAAAACATCTAAACCAACATTCCCTAGCCCTGTTCACCAGTTGGGAAGTCACTCTGAGAGTTGGCACCCTAGTGTTTGTCAGATTGTCAAGAAGAAAATAGCAGTTCCTGAAACATGCACCCCACCAGCGTTCACTGGATTCGATGTTGGGCAGTGGGGTGGTAGGTAGGAGGGCAGGGACATAATTGGTTCATGCAAGTAGCTGATCCACTCAGGACCACTCTGCATAGTCTGTGATATACCACTTGCACATGTCTATGGAGGACCGCTGGGTAGGGCCCTCCTTGTGCGTGGCACCACAGATTTGACCCATCACATGAAGGGGAGGTGTGTCCAGTTTAACGGTCATAGCTACAGTTTGGTGCTTGGTGAATAATAGCGCCAGGTAGTAGATGAGCAGCTGGCACTGGGGAGTAGTGAGAATCAGTTTCTGGGAAGGACTTGGTCCAGAAGGTGAGTGAGACTCTGTGGCTTTTCCAAAATCCATAAGATTCCGAACAATGGCAGGTGTGAGATGATCCCGGATAAAAGGTTAGACACCTGTAGATCCACCGATCCATGGAATGCTGCAGCACGGAAAGCAGGCCATTTAGCCCTTCTAGTCTGTGTTGATCACTATTTCGCTTGTCCCACTGACTTGCTCCCATTCCATAACTCTCCAGACCTCTCCCATCCATGTATCTATTCAATCTATTCTTAAAACTCAAGATCGAGTCCACATTCACCACATCAAATGGCAGCTCATTCCACTCTCTGAGTGAATAACTTTCCCCTAAACCTTTCCCCTTTCAGCTTAAAACCATGACCTCTTGTATTTATCTCCCCCAATATAAGTGGAAAAAGCCTACTCGCACCAACTCTGTCGGTACCTCTCATAATCTTGTAAACCTTCAGCAAGCTCCCCTCATTCTTCTTCACTCCAAAGAATAAAATTCTAACCTGTTTAATCTTTCCATGAAACTCATCTTCTGAGGACCCATCAACATCCTAGTAAATCTTCTCTGCACTCTTCCAATGTTATTGATATCTTTCTTTTAGTTAAGTGACCAGAACGGTACACAATATTCCAGGTTTGGCCTCACTAGTGTCTTAAACAACTTCAACATAATATTCCAACTCCTGTACTCAATACTTTGATTTATAAATGCAAAGATGCCAAAAGCTTTTTTTTTAACAACCATCCCACCTGCTATGCTACCTTCAGGGAATTATGAAGCTGTATTCCCAGATCTCTTTGCTCCTCCAGGCCCTACCATTTACTGTGAATGCCTTACTTCTATTATCTCTACTAATCTCACTCTATCATCTCTGATATTGTCCTCAACAACTGCCAGATTCCATCACTCATCTGCACACCCTTGCGGCTACTCACAGTGACCCGAGGAACCCATCAACACACGTCTCTGGGACTTGAAAGAAAGCAGAAAATGCAAAAACTCCACAGGGACAGCACAAACAATCATTATTAAATAGATCATCTGAAAGGTAAGGAACCAGCTTCACTATCTGTTCCGTTGTTACCCATGCTATTCCACTCGCTACTTATTTTTGAAATGAAAAGGTGTTTTACAGCATTATCAATACTTCTAACCTCAAAGCTCTACATGTTCCACTATCAACCACAATAAAAATTTTGAAATTGATACTGAGAACATACTGTTGACAAACACAGCCCAACAATGTCCATGATTATGTTGTCAAAATCTCTAGGATTAACTTAACTTCGGTGCTGCTAGATTCTGACACCAGCATAACTTATCTTCCTAAATATGACACGTTACACTCTGCAAGGGCAGTCTATCAATTAGAAAAAGGGGTTGAGGCAAACAAATTGTAAAACTGAGCATTTTGTTAAGGTCCCTTAAATAAATGGTAAAACATGCTCTCTTCAGTAATTTGAGCCTCTGTAATCCCACAATTTGAACATGCTGGAAAATAGATTTTCAGATTTCAGATTTATTGTTAGAGGATAAACATGACATCACATACAGCCCTGGGATTCTTTTTCCTGTGATCCAGGCAGAATTACGACTTAATTTTGGTCATTTTAACACCACAGTATCTGTGGAGCAGTGTGGAAATCTAAGATTAGTGCCAGGAAAGATTTGTTTCATCCCCACAAATTCTGACATAAACTTCACAAATTTAGAAAGAGGGAATGAAGTTCTAATAGCAGGTACTCAATGAGAATATCCTGCAGAGAAATTCTCCCACAGTAATGTTGAATTTAGAATACAAATTGAAGATTGACAGAGGATTCTACGTGTTTTGTAAAAAGAATGCTGTGGAGAAAAATTGCAATTTATAACAACAAATAAGCATGTTTATTTCTTTTGTATTTTTATCTCAGAGAGAAGCTATTTTCCACAAAAAACGTGTATGGAATGCAGTTGGATATCAGAAAATTGTCAAGATTATGGTTAAAAAAATGTCAAATAATTTAAATTAATTGTCTCTTTATTTACATAAAATCTTTCCTGGGATTTGAGCAGTGCTGACAAAGGAAGTACTAATTGCCCAAGCCTTGTTTCCCAGGAGTAGATTCCTTCCTCATGAAACACTGAATTAAAGTAGTTGGGGAATTCCCAATATATGGTATTTTTCTCTGAACTATCATTAACATTCAAATTTTAACAGCAGTAACATTTTACTCTCAATTTAATTTTTTTTAAAGAAAAGGTCAGTGCTTCAAGCAATTAAAATTATACTTATTTTGTTCTTACCTCAATTAATAAAAAAATACCCCATTGAATGATTATAAAAGATTTCCACTAGGTGGAGTACATCAGCTTTAAAAGAAGTGAAGCAAGGCACTTGAAAACAATTGATTCGTCATCAAAATAGTATCAGGAGGATTCTCTGGTAAACTTTTCAATGATGTTCCATCTTAAGCTGTGTATCCATTAGCTCAGATGGAAAACATCCTGAATGTACTTAGACATCTCTTCAGACCTTGTTCCATTCCTGAATACAACACTGTAAATGTGCTGCCTTTTAATTCAGTCAGCACCTTTCAAAATTCTCTTTCAGAAGATTTTATATATCATGCCCAAGGCTCTATAATTTCCCTGCCCATCCTGAGCCAATCAGCATGAGTCTATGCCCATAATCTGCTTGCTCTGGCAAAACCCAACCGTCCAAGACCATTTGCTCAACTCCAATCACAACCAATATGAAAAAAAAAGAATTAAGACCAGAATAGATCATTTGCTCCTTCACTCCTTTTTGTCTATTCATAATCTTGTAAGATCATATCAGATTTTTTTCCTCTTTGACACCTTCCTGAACAAAGCACTTGTTATGATTCCCTAATATCCAAGAAACTCTGTCTTATGGCTACTCAGCAACTCGTGTCCACAGATCCTGAGGAGACAAGTCTTCTCATCCCAGTTCTAAATGTTAACCCCCTCATGATTTAATAAACTTCTAAGGTCATTAGATCCAAGGAAAACAGTCGCAGATGATCCCATCACTCCTTACATCTCAAGCCCTCCATTCCCGATAACATCCATGTGAATCTTTTCTGCACCTTCGTCAGCTGAATCACATGCATTCTCTTGTGTGGCATTCTGAAATGCATACAATGTTCTAGCTGCAAAATGATGCCCCAACTCTTGTATTCAATACATTGCTCCTTTGTCACAAGTGTCCAACTGAGAACAACCTGTCCATGACCAGAATCTGACACTTGTTTCCAAGCTAATTTTGTATCAAATTGGCGAGCGAGCTCTGGATCCCATGTGATCTCACCTTCCGGACCAGTTTACAGGATCGTGTCAAAGCCTTACTGAAGCCCACGTAGACAAATCTGCCAACCTGCCCTTGTCAATCCTCTTGGGTCACCTTTTTTAAAAAACTCAGTAAATTAAGAAACAAGTTTCCCCATGCACAAGTTTTGCTGACATTTCTATTCAGCCCTTGCCTTTCCAAATGCTAAGAGATCCTGTCTTTCAGAATGCCCTCAAATAACTTCCCCACTGATCAATTTTAATCTCTATACAAATATAATTATACAGATAATGAATTTGTTGTCAAATACATTGTATGTTGTACATATGCACTGAACTTGCTGCAGTCAAACAGGTACTTTGTAAAAAAAATAATTGCAATGTTGACTTAATTGAATTAAAAAGAGAGAACAAATACAATAGATAGATAGAAAGATAATAAAATATTCACAGTTATCCTGGTGCAAAATAATTTTATATTCCTGGAACTGTTTATAAACTAAATTTTAGTATTCATTGTGTTCTCAATTCTGATGCATATTATTTTAACCAAGAGCACTCATCAATAAAAAAAAATGACCATATTAAAACTGAAAACAATTCAACAATCAGACATTTCATTTTGAGTTTACTTGACAGAATCTCAATTCTCTGGCATTGAATCCACTCAGCCAGATTTAATTTAACAGGCAGTACCACAAGTTTATCTGGTCATTAATTGAAGGTTGCAATCATTCCTGACGTCATTATTTATCACGGATTTGCCATTCTTACACAAGACTTTAAATAGACCAATTGAGCTGATCATTAATGCATTGAACATTGCACAGATTAAATGAATTCAATCTTAAATAATGTAAATGTTGTTAAATCAAGTTAGTTGGGTCATAGTTAAAATGTAATGTAATATCACAGTCTATGTACAAAGCATTATCGTAATGCAATTTGATCAAATGAACTGAGGACATTACCTTCCACTGTAACAGAGAAAGCATGTTTCTCTACACCAAATGCATTTTCAGCCTTGCACTGATACTTTCCATCATCCAGTTCTGTCACATTAGTGATCTTCAAGGTTTTATTGAAATTCTCTTCTGTGGCTCTATGTTTGGGCATATCACCATCTATCTTAGACCAAGATATTTGTGGAGTGGGGCTGAGAAAGAAACAAGAGGCAGTTAGGAAATAACTTAATCCTGTCAAACAGAATTCATAGTGCAAATCAATTGGAATATTTTGTGTTAAATCAATAAATTATCTGCAAAATAATTGCATAGCTAGTGTTACTTAGAGTAATGGACTGAAAATATAGAAATTACCCACCAGTTTACAATATACATGCAAACACATCACATAATTAATAAATTCTGAAATGATCAACATTATGTCAAGAGGCCAAAATCATGAGCTCATGTGGCAAAATTAATGAACTAGGTGAACATCTGTGTGTACACCATTTCCCCTGAAGTCAGAGACTAAACTTGTCATGCTCGTTCCAGTGTCAAAGTGGACTATTAATTACTTGAAGTGTTGCTTTGTTTCTACTCACAGCCCTTCAGCAATACATTCCAACTGTAGAGTCTTGCCTCGTAGTGCAGTTATCATTGAGCTGCTGCCAGAAGGGGTCAGAAAACTTGGAGGTCGATCTTTTATTGAATTTGCTGCAAGGTGAAAGAGTTCATTTTTAATGTGACCTTAGGTGAACAGGTGATAATTTTCATAATGGCAACTTGAATTTTGGCAAGGATCTCAGTGACTTTTAAAAAGTTAAAGAAAATAAAATGAAATCAAACTATGCATGTAAATTAGTATTCAACAGATGACCAGAAATAAAATAAAAATTTGCAATGAGAGACTGTTAAAATTAAAAATAATTCCTCTCAACCAAATTCAAAAGATATGAATATAGCTCAACCACATTTCAATATCTGAAAATTGTGGTACATAAGTGGAATGTTCCTGCTCTCCAGTGTCTGGAGTAAGACATGGGAAAACTCATTATCACAGCAGACTTACATGGTACTGGGGTCCTTCAATAAACCTCATTGAGCCAATCCAGGTTTTTTTTAAATTTAGAGACACAGCACAATAAAAGGCCATTTGGCCCACAAGTCCACATGACTAATTAATCCACTTGCTCCTTTAGTCCATCTCTGGCAACACTTGATTTTTCAGTCTCCATCTTTCAAGAAGCAAATACTTTTCAGATATTTTCTACATATCCACCAGCTCCCACAATTATATCGACTACCATTCTTCACTCCCTGTCCCCTGTAAGAATTCTACTCTTTTTTAAAAATTCCTGCTTCTCCGTTGTATCTATTCCCAGAATGTGGACTCCCATTCCAGATCATTTGAGATGTCCTCCTTCTTCCAAAAATATGGCTTCCCCTCTATCACCATTAATTGCCCTTACCCGTATTCCCTCTATTTCCCACTCATCTGCCCTGGCCCACTCTGTCCTAATACCCCACCAGACTCTGCATTCTACACAATTTACACCACCTACAACATGATCCCACCACCAGACACATCTTTCCCTCTCCTCCGAACTCCACCTTCCACAGGGACAGCTCACTCCGGGACTCCCTCGTCCGCTCATCCGTTCTTACCAATTGCCTTCTTGGTATCTATCCCTATGATCGCTGGTAAAACCTCCTGACTCATCGCCATTTGGGACCCTAAAGAGTCCTTCCAAGTGAAATAACATCACTTGTGAATTGGCAGGGGTCATCCCTGTTTCTCCTTCTTTCCCTATCTCCTTTTCTCCACTTCCCCACCCACTTCCCTCACTATTCAGAGAGCTATCCCCTCCCCTATCATTTCCCAGCTTTTTTTTCTCTTCAGCCCTCCCAGCAATTTCCACCTGGCCTGTGTTCCTCTCCTTACCGCCTACCCACCATTTTATTCAGGCACCTGTCTGCTTTTTGCTCACAACCTGATGAAGGGCTCAGACCCAAAACATTGATACTGTACCTTTGCTGCATAAGGAGCACTCTGTAACCTGCTGAATTTCTACAGCACGTTTGTGTATTTAGCTACAAAAGGCAAAGGAGGAAAAACCCAACACCCAACCCCAACCCACCAATTTTCCCCTGCAACCGCTGTAATCGTGTCTGCCTGTCCCGCATCGGACTTGTCAGCCACAAACGAGCCTGCAGCTGACGTGGACTTTTTACCCCCTCCATAAATCTTCGTCCGCGAAGCCAAGCCAAAGAAGACAGTATCTACAGACTTTATTGTTGAAACACGAACCCAGTACTTCTTTGGCATATGGGCAGAAACTGCAGCATCCGGAGGAAATGGAAGCAGTCATGCGAAGAACATGCAAGCTCCTTGTTGACAGCGCCGGATTGCCACATTGTGCTGACCGCTACACTAAGCATGGCACCCTTCTCCACACAAATAACAAATGGGCCATTTGATGAGTTGTTACTCCGATGTTAACTTGCCCTGGACTATCTCAACATGATGAAACATTTTGGCCATGTTCAGAATTACTTTAGTATAATAACATTTACAATTTATTCTGCATAATAATTACTTTATTTTATTGATTGTATTTTAATTATCAGAGTTACTTGGATACATGGAAACACATTAATCCAATAAAAGATAAACTGCTTATTCAGTAAGTCTTGAAGTCTTGCACAGCCAAAAGCAAATATGTGTATGTGTCAATCAAAGTGTAGACATAAAGAATCATAACTTCAACATGCTCTCCTTCTTAGCAAATAATTCATTATGCAAGTAGCATCAAATAGCAGCAAGTATATTAAATGTATAACCAGAGGCAAAATGTTGATTACTTTTTAAAAATACCCAGTTTTAACATCCAGAAATCATTATGACCATAAGTGCTAGGATGTTTTCATTATCAGTCTGAACTCTGGTTTAAAGGCGCATCAGTTGGTTCAGCAGGTAGGATGCACATCAGGCCATACAGTCCCTCAGGCCTGCTCTCCCATTATAGCTGATCTGTGCTTAAATTCCATTTGTGGTCTTACATCTTGAATTTCCTTCCTGAATTTTGAGGTTCAAATATTTAATTACTCCTGTTCCTAAAAGACCGTGACTCCTGGGTTTAGACTTGCGTTTTTGCTGAAGAGAAAATGTATTTTTTAAATTTTGCTTTTCAATGACCTGCCTCAAATTTTTCTGATAAGACCCTGGATTTTCCCCAATCGAAGAAAAACACTTCAAATATTTTGAGCAACTCATTCAGATCACCCTTCAATTTTCAATAATCAAAGGCCTACAAGATTATGATTTTTAAAAATCTCCAAAAATGCTTCCTTTTCCTTCTGAGTATTACCCAAGCAATTCTATTTTTACTTCAGCTTTCCTCCATCTGCACCATTTTATTTATTGGGTTTTCTCTTTGTTTTATTTTATTTCTCTTCTTTAATGCCATCATTTGGACATATCCTTTTCTCTCTACTCAGTGAATAAACTTGATGTTCCCTGGATGTTTTACAGCTGCATTTGGCATCTCAGGGTGAATTCTTTTGAGTCTGAAGGGCTGCTTCGCCACAAGTTCACAATAGAGGGCACTGCAATCAAACTGACTGCATAACTCTGTTGTCAAGTCTGCTGAAAGTCTCTGGGCAGTTTTTCCCACCACTGGTCTAGAACGAGATAGAACTACAAAATGATTATGGTTCTGTTCTATTGTGCGTAAATTTAGGGCTTCTGAATGTTACCCATGGAAAGAGCACTGCAGCAAAACCTTGAAAAGCTGTGTCACATCATCAGTCAACTGATTATGAAAACTGATTTGTGAAGAAACAAGCAAGCATATCCATGTAGAGGTCAGCTGAGCAAATGACAAGGCAAAGTGATGACCAGTTCAACAAAAATTATGAGGAGAACAGCCTTGCGCAGGTATTATTGAGAAGCATGTTAGGAAGAGATTACACATGAAGGTTGCACATGCATGCATCGTTAGTTTGCTCAATGATTATTCAGGAGATGGGAAGATACCCTGCAGGCAAAGATAAACCAGGTTACCTTCTGAAATCAGACAGCCTGAAGAAACCACATGATTGACAGGATTAAATCAGGACATTCAGCATTGCTGGTTAATGCACTATCCAAGGCATCTCCTACTCTATCTTTGTAGCCTTCTGTTTCATTCTCCCTGTGTCCTTATCATTTCTCTCCTTAAAGGCACATATGCCATGCAATGCCTTTGAGCCAGGATATTTCATTCCTGCTGAGCACTGGCATAGTTGCAGAGCACATCATCTCAATTCAGTGCAGAAGTCAGAACGAACAATAAGAAAGAAGAGGCGACTCTATCTGCCTGAAGTAAAACATAAAATAAACAGTATTGGAGGCCACCACTTGGTCCTTCATATTACTTCTCGTTCTTCACCTGGAGCCATCTACTGTAATTCATGTCACTTTCAAATTCAAAACCACATCCCACAACCTTTGCTTCAGCTGTCAATTATAAAGCTATTCATGTTCTGATAAATCAGTGTGAAAAAGAAATACTGCAGGGCTATAAATGGGAAGATACAGTGTCACGTCAATTAGATTTGGAATATTTAATACCTCATGATTTCTATATCGTCAATCAACCAGATAGATGTCCCACAGACCTTTTATCATATGCTTTAACAAAAACATTCCTCTTTAAAATAAACTACAGGTCAACCCTTCCTAACGATGGGGTTCGGTTTCGCGACTTGCTTCCTAAAGTGAAATTATCACATCAGGGTTTACCTGTGTAGATAGTTTTCTACGCTGGTTCTGCAGGGAGGCCAACATCCCACTCCTGGCAGGAGCCCAAGATGGTTCCTGGTAACTAAGGGCAGTGGCATAAATTCGCAACCTGTTTGGAATGCCGGTGCAGATTGCCATTGCTTTCTCTCCCTCCCCAGCAACGGCAATCAGTGCATGCGTTCCAAATCACCTTTTTTTTAAAATTGCATTGGATCAAACAAAGAACGTTTCCTTGATGTCACTACAAGAGCAGCACCAAACTGGTGACAATTAGGGGGGGTTGGTGGCAGTGGAAGCGATCAGAGAAGGAAATGTAACCACATAGATACAGGTAAATTCCGACTTGCCTTTATTCAAAAAGGATTCAGATCATCATAACTTTGAATTATCTGAAGTCGGAACATCGTAAGTTGGGTCTATTTGCAATGGAACAGACTATGCACATGGGTTCCCAGGCAACAAGACAGCTCGAGCAAAGAAATACAGAAACATTAAAACTGCAGATGCTGGAGTCTTGACCAAACAAAGCAAGGCTGGATGGACTCAGTGGATCAGGCAGCATCCAGGGAGAGAACTGGTCAAATCCTTTCAAATCATATCCTTTATTGAGAATCTTGTTAAAGTAACTGGCCAAAAATGTTGAGTGAAAATTCCCTGCCTGACCTACTGAACCGCTCCGATCTCTCTACTTTCACAAACAAATATTTGGCACAAAAGTTTTAAAAGTCTTGGAGCTGAGTTTCATTCCTGACCAATGCTCACTATTTATTTTCTGGGTTGGAAGAATGAGCCTGAAAACTGCCAGTACCCAGCTAGTTCCTCAAAATTACAACTCCTTTCGGCTGATCACAAAAGGAGACGTGGACAATCCAGATCATTCGATTCGCAACATAAAATGAAGGACCAGAGGGAACATTAGGGGATGCATCAAGTTAATTCTTATTATTGATTTTTTTAAATATAAATTATACTTCCCACATTGGATGTATTGACATCAACAGACTTTACGAGATTTACATGTGATATCTAAAATGTTTTTGTTGGGAAAATCAATGTTTCGACAATGAATAACATTTGGTCATTATGGAGGCAAGAAACTAAGTTTTATTTAATGTCTCTCGTTTAAAGAAAAAAAACTCCACAATGGCATTACAATTAAATCACAGGTTTTTTTTAAGCCAGTGGACTGTGCGTGTTGGAAATCTGGATACTATTTGGGAAAAATGGACACGCACTTCAGCAGGTGGCAAAATAGAAGATGAAACTTTTATTCTCTTGCTTTCAGGAGCTGAGCAACCTTAAGTTTATTTGCTGCCTTTCAGGATCCACATAACAGGATAGAAAGGGGATTATCTTAAGTCCATTTAAATCTGACCCACACACATCGTTACAAACCAGCCTCCATTTCAGAAGCATTATTCCTCACAAGTCTTATACTGGCCATTGAATCGTGCAAACCGTCACTCCCAGGTTTTATTGAAAATCTCATTTTCATGGTAACTTCTTGCAGTTGTGAAGCGCACATTTTAAGTTATCCAATGTTCCAAGGCATATCGATAAATTTTGTAAAAAATTTTGGAAAAGAAAAAGAAAGGCAAGTTGCTTGTGCTTCTTTGCATTTAAGCTAATTTGGATGGCTGATTCAAATAAAGTTCAGTTAAGAAGCACTTACTTTGAGATCTTTACAATGCAAGTTAGGTAGAATAGCAGATTTAATATACAACCCCATTCTCCATTATTATTATGCATAGGGAGTGTTTACAATGTCACAATTGTATAATCATGTCAGGAGGATTCTGTGAAATTCTTTTGCAGTTTCTGTCTGCTGTGTGGAATAGTTTTTTTTCCCCAATGTTATTTCTAATTTTTGGAATTGACTGGAAGCTCGAGTATGTCAGTACATTGACTTTGTCTTTAATTTGAATATTTTAAAGGCTGCGATCATAAAGAGAAAATGCTAAAAGTAGTTCTGCTGAGGAGCAACATAATTAAAACAAGATTATCACAATCATTTTACCAAATTAAGCTAGTTTTGTATTTCACAATGTGCAATTCATTTTAACTTAAGACAGAAATGTAAATGTTATTTAAATTACACTGGGAATTAGATGAACATTTGTTGTTCACAGCATTGTGTACTCCAGAAAGAAACCACCGCATTTACTGATCTTGATTATACTTCTTGAAAACAAAGGCATGGCACTCAGAGCTGCACAATAAGCAAACTGTTTCTAAGAACCTGTTCAAAGCACCTGTTTCTAAGAATGCAATAATGAACATTTCAATGTGACTGGGAGTTCTTTCTGGATGTTCCTTTCACAAAGCCTTGTAATTCCCAAATGCAAGTATGATTCATGAGTTTTGAGCTGCTCCGAAAGACAGTTGACAACTAGCTGTTGAAAACTTTTTTCTCTCCACAAACATTCCCTGGACTATGCAGATCCCAAAAGCTGTGCTACTTCCAAAGCAAAATTAAACTTAGATACATTCCTTAGTATTCCTGTAGATAGTATGAATACACATGTTGATTATTTATTTAGACAACACTAAAATTTTCTGCTCCTAATTCTTCTATTTGTAACAAGTCTTAACTATCTTAAGGCAAGAATATTAGATATACTGTATTTCATTCAGAAAAAAAAGCTGAGTGAGAGAGAAACTGGGAGAATGGAATGGAGCCTTTACAGGAAACATATTCAGACAAAGTGTCATCAAGAGAGTTGTGGGTGTCCGCAAACATGAAAAGGATCTCAGTAGATAGGCTACCTCCTGAGATAGAGACAGAAAGATCCGGAAAAAAGGAAGAATCAGAGACTGACCATGTGATGGGGAGGGAAACATGGAAATTGGCAGAAAAAGTAATGAACTTGTAGACTTCTGCTTCAGTGAGGAGAGAGTACGGTACATTAGTGTACCAATGAAATGATTGATAGAGTGGGCCTCAATAGGACTGAAACAAAGACAGTTCCACATACCCCACGAAAATATACTTTGGAGGACATGCGAGTGCCCACAGCTATACCTTTGGATACATGTTAATGTCCACAACTACACATTTGGACATGTGTTAATGCCCACAGCTAGACTTCTGAACCAGTCTGAGTGTCCACAGCTAGACTTCTGGACGAGTCTGAGTGCTCACAGCTACACTCTGGATCTGTGTGAATGCCCACAGATAAATTGTTCATCCAAGGGCTTCTGGTTGGGGAAAACCCTGAATGATTTGGTGGGGCATACTCAGAACAGCTGTTCTGATAAAGTGTGTGACAGCCTCGCTGTACTCATTCAGGTTCTCAAGACACCAAATGCAAATTGGGAGTTCACTTTGTGGAATAACAATGTTCAGTCATTGAACACCCTGAGCTTTCAGTTGTGTACCACTTTAATTCTCACACCACTATCAATGTGTGCATTCATTCACTATAACCATGAGACCCAATCCAAGCTTGAGAAATAGCACTTCATTGTGTGTTTGGGCACACTGCAACCTTCTTTACTTTGAAATCTGCAATTTCAGGTAACTTGATTTCTTGGTCCACATCAGTTTGTAATACACACCCAGGTTTTTTTTTGTCCCCTCTCTGACCTATTGGGCCTGTCTTCCTGCTCACATTAATTTGCCTATGTTCTCACTCTCAAACTGCTTTAATTGACTCACTGATCAAATAACCTTCATTACAGCTTTTCCACATGTTCACCCCAGTTTAAGAGACTTCCAACCCTTTCACCCCCACCACTTGACATGCTTCCTTTTCAGTTCTAACAAAAGCTCTCTCCCCACAAATACTGCCTGATTAGCTGAGTTTTCTGTAGGTTTCTGGCATCTAGTTTTCTTTCCTGGTTGCTGGATCAGAACAAAAAAAATCCCTTCAAGTGCCATTGCCCCAAACTGATTTAGATTTATAATCCAGTCTGCTCGCTGAGTAGAGACTGGGCGCAGACTGGGAGATCACTTCCATTCCGTCTGCAGCAGCGACAGAATCTTCCCAGTGGTCAACCATTTCAGTTCTGCATCACACTCCCATTCTCACATATCTGTCCATGGCTTCATGTACTATCCCACCAAGACCACCTGTAAATTGGAGGAACAACACCTGATTTTCTGTTTGGGAACCCTCCAACTAGATGGTATTAATAGCGACTTCTCTGGTTTCTGCTAACCTGCTCTCCTTTCCCCCTCCCTTTCCTTCTCCCTGTCAGCTCTCCACCCCTTCCTTCTCCAATCACCCAGCCATCCCTCCTCCCCTTACTTGCTCCTGTGCCCTCCCTACTTCTCTATGACCTCCTGCCTTTGCGACCACGCCTCTCCCCTTACCCTTTTATTCAGACACCTGCTGACAGTTTTCCATACCTTGATGAAGGGCTCAAGCCTGAAACGTCGGTTATGTATCTTTATCTTTGCTATACAAAAGACACTGTTTGACCAGCTGAGTTTCTCCAGCATTGTGTTTTTACTCCTTTTGTCATATCTGTGTTTGAAAATATTTGCCTGTTTGTTAAATTTGGCATCTTAAACTTAAGTTTCAAATTAATCACACGTGATGCCCCTGAAAGCATTGATGATTTTGTGTTCCAAATTCTTTGATCCTGCATTAATGCCAACTTTTAAGATTTGTGTTACTTCATGCAAAGCATTAGCAGCTAAGCTGTTAGTGTACAGAAGATCTACATGAGTGGTTGAACTCAACACTCACCAGCAGACCGGTCAATATCAGTTACAGGTGACTCTGTATCATTGGAACGTGCAACTGGAACAAACACAGTCAACAAAACCAGAAAATTAAACAAAAGTTACAAGGAGACACAAAAATTATAATGAACAAAACACTTGTAAGGGATAAAGCAGATGAACAAAAGAATTAATTTCACATATCACATGCATCACCAAAGACAACATTTATCGTGAACCGGTTCTAAAATAATTTAAGTCCCATAAAGTATGGAGTTGTCAACAGATATAATTTTCTGTAACGTCTCATTTTCAAATTTGCCTTTCCTCAGAAATCTGTCTGGAGTCCACCTCCATTAATGACGATTCTTGGTTCAGACAAGCTTCCTTCATCTATGTATAAGGGATAAGTGTCTGCAACTGTGAAGGGAGGAGAATATAACATCTGGGCTGATCAATGCAAATTAATCTTAAAATCATGCTTTTACTAAGTGATCAATTATTAATTGACTGTGAGTCAATCAAGTGGTGACCAGGCACAGGGCCTGAACTTATTTTTACCCCCTTCATAACCTTAATGCTGAAGTCACTTCTCCCTCCATCACAGCAAAATATTGCTTAAAAAGGCATCAACATCATATTCTGAAAGTCATGATTGGTTTAATCTTGTATTATGTGAAAATATGACTCTTCCAACCTGCTTATAACCACTCTTTTACAAGAAGATGATAAACAATGTTATATTTACTGATTACAACTCTTCACATTCTTCCTCAAATATAGAATCTTGACTGAGGAAATAAGTTAACACCAGAGATTGCAAACAGAAAGGACATCCAGTGGAACACAACTACACTCACATTAAGCAAACCACACAGAGTGGATGTGGAGAGTAAATGTTACATGTCAAACAAAGGAAGAGGTCGTGAATGTAAAACGGGAAGCTCTGCAATAAAAGCAAAAGAGGGCTGATTGGCATGGAGCCAATAATGGCAGGGGACCACAATTAAAAAAGAAAGAGACATCCAGAGTGTTAAACTGTTGAACAAGAATCTCCTCAGATTGCATAAGAGGTTGGAGGGTGCAACATCAGTCATGGTTTCTCCTCCATGGAGAACAATCAGAATAAAAATAATTGCACTTCAGGAACTGTGAAAGAAGAAGTTTTTTATAGCACCATCCACATAAGTTTGCAGAATATTCAAATCAGATCCTCAGAGGTAATGAAACACCGTTAACTCCAGAAGGTTTCATATCCTGTAGTTCAGGGAAAGTCAAACTCCTTACTACAAATTGAGAAAGTATGCAATGTTGCGGGGATTTTACCTCCCCTTGGAGCAGCAGGTGCTGAGGATTCTGTGCTCAGTTTCCTCGAGTCTCTTCATACATGGAAGACTAACTGCAGACCAATGCTATGCTAATTCCAGAAAAGAGTTATCTCAGCAGACAGTGGCTTCCAAATAACTCCCAACTCAATTTCAGTGATCAGGGGCATTCACCCTCATCTCAGATTCCACATCCACAGCTCACCCTTCATTTAGGACTGAGACAAAAGGGGGAAAAAAAACTGGTGATTTTTCATTACAAGCTTGATTTACATGAGAAGAGAAAAAGGTGCTAAAAGTACAATATAACTTCCCTGCCCCTCTCCACTAGTATTCTCAGTTTCATTGGGTATTATCGACTTAAAGTGAATCTCACTTGTTAACCAATAGGCACTTTCAGGTGTCCAAAATTCCGCGATATAAAGCTGCATATTATGCCCATATGCGGCTGTCGGGAGGCCACTTGAAAGCGCAGGAGGCGCATGCAATGCGAACTTTGTAACCCTCGTCCGGGAGGGATAATCGCCGCAGCACAGTGGTCTTCTCAGCACCTGAATGCATCCTCCTGAAAGCAGTTGCTGAGGGGATGACAATCAGCTGGTGAGCGCCTGACATCCTCCCTCCCCGCTGCCCCTGCCCCCCGGCATGGAACATCAGGGCAGGGGCGGTTGGAGCGGGCTGCAGGGGTTGGGGCGGCTGACCGTGGGCTGTAGGGGTTGGGGCAGGTGTCGTGGGTTGGAGTGGCCGGAGCGGGCTGTAGGGGTTGGCTTTAATGGTTGGGGTGGGCGGCGCAGGGTGTAGGGGTTGGGGCGGCCAGCGCGGTCTGTCCCCATACTGATCCCACTTATAAGTGACAGATTAATTTGTTGCTTTCCAATGCAGGCACCGAGCACCAAATGCTTGTTGATAATCTGCCCAAAGCCATGCCAAACCTTGAGTGCTCAGAGAGGAATCAGACCAGCAGAGAGTTTGAACTAGCAGAGGTATCGGGAGAAATATATAACCACACAGGTCTCGGAAGTGCAGAGCAATTTACACATGAACCAAGTAGCAAAAGACACCAGGGTAGCAAATAAAAACCCAGAGAGTTTGTCAGAGGGAAATGCAAACACCAAATATAATGAATATCTAAAACAAAGAACAGTACACCACAGGAACAGCCCGTTTGCCCACAATGTCTGCACCAAACATTATCCCCCAATTAAACTAGCCCCATGTTGGTCCCCACACTGATCCCACTGCTCTGCTCTCTCTTCCCATAGCCCCATGTCGGTCCCCACACAGATCCCACTGCTCTGCTCTCTCCCCATAGCCCCATGTCAGTCCTCACACTGATCCAACTGCTCTGCCCACGCCAGCTGCCCCAACCACTACAACCCGTGCCAGCTGCCCCAACCCCTACAGCCTGCGCCAGCTGCCCCAGCGCTGACAGCCCGCCACCCCAACCCTGACAGCCCGAAGGGCCAGGAGCCAGAGTGCGCTCCAAGGCGCCTCCCGTGTAGCTGCCCGTTTCAGATGGCCAATGCTGCGCTTTCAGCGCTGCCACCTGAACAGCAATTCACAGGTCTACATCCACTTCTGCAGGTGCATTCTTAGCGGAGAATGCACCTGAAGAAGCCTAATGTTTCATTACTGAAGATTGTCCAATTTCCAAACAGAAATTTAAAACAACCTCTAATGACAATGAGGAGTTTCAAGTCAAGAGGGTAGAGGGTTTAAATGTCAAATGTAAGTAGACCAGTTGATTTCTGAGCTGATAAATTAAATTGGCCACACACAAATGCCAGTAAAAGCTGTTAGGATTATGATAGAATTATTCAGCTTAGAAAAAGACTATTTAACCCACTAAATCCATCCACCCACTTACACAACCCTACATTAATCCACTTTATTCTCCTCACATTCTCATCAATTCTCCACATATTGTCTCACTCTGGATGAACTTTACAGTAGCCAATTAACCCACCAAACCCACACGTTTTTTTCATGTAAATTTTCCTCCAAAATGTTTGAAAGCAAACATCAAATCTTGAAATGTGCAAAGTACGTACGATCTCTCAAAATTGAGGAGATTTGGTATGTCACCAAAAGCTGCTTTCAGGTACATCCTCTGCCTTGAGGGCGGCTGCAGGAGCGAATCCCAGCCTGAAGACTCACCTTTCAGGTGGCAGCCCTAAAAGGCTGCTACAGCCCACCTGAAAACGCCTGTTTTTCCAGAGACGTCTCGTCTCAGCAGAGAGCGGCCCCAGTGCAGGAGCGGCCAGCCGGGCTGTGACAGCCCACACTGGCCACCTCCCGACGACCGCCTCTGCCCCGACGTCCCCCGCTGGTTGCCCCTGCCCACTCTCCACTCCCCACTCTTCAGTGCCTGAAGCTCCACTCTCCACTACCCGACAGCCGCCCCAACCCCGCTGCCCAACAGCCCCCTCCCCACTGCCTGAAGCCTCCCGCCCCGCTGCCTGACAGACCCTGTCTTACTGGGGAGGGGAGGCCGGTGGTACATCAGGGCAGGGGCAACTGGCGGGGGATGTCGGGGCAGGGGTGGCCGACAGGGGATGTTGGGGCAGGGGCAGCCGGCAGGGCATGTCAGGGCAGGGGCAGCGGGGAGAGGGGCTGTTGGGCAGCAGGAAGGGGTGTTATCGGGTCACGTGGCGGGGGTCTGTTAGGCAGCAGGGAGTTGGGTCGCCAGCTGATAGTGCCATCAGCCCTCCCCTTAGCAGCCATTTTCAGGCGGCTGGCGGGGAACTTCGGCAATCAGCAGATTATCCCTCCTGGAGGAGGGTTGGTGAGTGCGCCTCGAAGGCATGGGGGTTTATGGGGCAGGTGTCGTGGCATTGGCACCTCCACACCTGACACCTGACACCTGACAGTGATGCAACCAGTAAGAATACTCTGTACACCTGTGAAAAATTTGCAAGAGTCAGGTCGGCTCTTTCAGGTGGGTACCACGACAGCTGCATAGGGGCAGAATATGCAGCTTTACATCGGGGCATTCTGGCCACCTGAAAGAGCCGACCTGACTCTTGCAAATTTTTCACAGGTGTACAGAGTATTCTTACTGGTTGCATCACTGTCAGGTGTGGAGGTGCCAATGCACAGGACAGGAAAAGACTACAGAGACTTGTGAACTTGGCAAGTGCCATCATGGGCATCAGTCTTCACTCCATTGAGGACATCGACAAGGTGTGGTGTTTTAAGAAAGCAGTCTCTCTCCTCAAGGACTCCCATCACCCAGCCCATGTCCTCATCACACTGCTACCATCGGGAAGGAGGTACAGGAGCCTGAAGACGGACACCCAGTGGCACAATGACAGCTTCTTCCCCTCTGCCATCAGATTTCTTAGTGGGCATTGAACCAAGAGCCTTTCCCTTATATTCACTTTTTTTTATTTTTAAATATAATTTATAGCAATATAATGCTGCCACAAAACAACAAATTTTGAGACATGTTCAGGACAATAAATTTTGATTCTGAAATCTCCATTTTTGCTCTCTGCATTTAAAGAATGAATATAGTGCATCTTTTGTGGAAAACTAGAGCCACAGGCAGAATGAAACATCCAGGAACAAAGGAAAGGGCTTGGAGGAAGGATCTGCCAAAGTTACTTGGTGGCAGTGACACAGCTGGAATGGGAACTCATTCCAACGGAACTCAGAATTCAAGGAGAGATTTAAATTTTACTGATTTATTTCAAGATTAAAGTGTCTGAATACAATTGGCCCAAATGTTAGTTGTTTGAATCAGACACTTTCTTTACTGATCAATTACAGAATCAGACTAATCAAAATTTCTACATTCACATTGCTAGGGAAAGCATTTTGAAGATCACCACCGAAATTTAAAAGCCGTATTTTTTTGGACCAATACATTTCATATTCATGAGGTAGTTCTGCTCACATGGTAGGAGGAGATTAACACTTCAAGTCACAAGCTTTTTCTCTCTCTCTCTCTCCCTCTCCTGAGAGCATGCCTGGAGGGCATAAGTTAATGTGTTGTTGAGCTGAAAAGGGATTGAACAGCACAGAAAGCTGATAGGATGAAGATAATTAATTTAAGATATGCTGTCTCATTACCATCATCCAAGGGAAATATTAAGGATTATTCCCAGTAGTGGTGTTTGATTCTCAGAACAATTATTTAATTGGCTGGGCAGAAAATTACAAACTTTCCAAAACTGTAACCCAGCTCATTTCATAAATACAGTAATTGTACTGATGGAGTGGTGACACTGCAGTATTTGGTGGAATACAAGAAACAGTGTTTAAAACTTAACTCTTGCATGTTTCAACAGATTCGCAGAGTTCATCAGTCAAAGAGAAATTAAGAGGAAGGTGGCATATTCAAATGAGAGACACATGATGTGAACAAAATTCTGCTGATTAATTTGGGCTGCAAATGTAGAATGAGATGAAAGACATAGTTTTAAAAATATCTTCAAATAAGAGACAAAAATAATTATTGACTCTTGAATATAAAGCACTCAATATAAAACAAGTTACTTTGGTATTAATGAATTCAGTTAAAAATGTCTAATATAATTAAAGTTATGACGACAGCAGAGGTGATTCAATAATTCATGATGGATCCATTTAATGATTGGAAATGTCATCTGTAGTAAGAAACTAGCTAATGTTGAACAACAGGGACATGAGCTTGAGGATTAAAGGAAGTAGTCATGCTCAATCCAACCCATAGTTCAAGCTTGAACTTCAGTCTCGCCCTGTGGTCACATTTACCCCTTCCAGCTATTCGCACATTTATAAAGTCAGTCATGCAACAGGGAACATGTGCTAAAGCTGCACTTGTCTGTTCCGACCAGGTGTGCATTCAGGGCCTGTCCCGTTTGCCTCCATTTGATTCATATTCTTCTAAGCCCTTCCCATCCATACATCTGTCTAAAATGCCTTTTAACATTGTAATTATACCCACTTCTAGAGCTTTCTCTGCTTGTTCCACATCTAGACCATCCTCTGAATGCAAAGGTGCCCCCTTATACATCTCCCCTCCCACCTTAAACATTTTCCATTTAGTTCTAGACTTGTCTACCAAGGGAAATAGACTGTGAGAATTCACTTTATCCATGCTCTTCATGAATTTATAAACAATATAATCACCCCTCAGCCTCCTATGCTCCACATAATAAAAACTCAGCCTATCCTATCTCTCCTGACAACTCCTCCAGATCCAACAACATCCGAGTGAATCTCCTCTGCACGCCTTCCAACTCATTGATGTCCTTCCCATAGCTGGGCTACCTGAACTGCACTTCCAAATTTTGTCTCACCAACACCTTGTGCAAGTGGCTGTAATCTGCTTCCGCTACAGTCCCAACAGTTCCCAGCAGCCCATAAGATGAAAACGTCCAAACTGTTGTGTTGTCTCACCCTGTATGGAGAGAGAATTTGAACATGCAATTTGATGGATTATAGTTGGTAGAATGGAAGGAATGGAGAACTGCCCCACTATTTTTGGTCAAAGGTGGAACTGATGTTATAATTCAGTTATTGGATTAATGACCAGCACACATTTCCCCATTCGACTATCTATTGGCCATCTATTGGTATGTCTCCTCGCCCTCACTCACCTACCCTGTCAGCAGGTTAGAATCCAGCCTCATGAATTTTGTAAATCTCTGCAGTAATTAACATGTCCTTTCTTCACCATCAGCAGTTGTCAAATTGAGAGCCCACATGCTCTTGCACAAAAGGGTTGAAAATATAGAGAAAATATTTACCTTTGCAGAATGGAGGACCATCGCCTTCCCAAGATCGTGTTATATGGCGAGCTCTCCACTGGCCACCGTGACAGAGGTGCACCAAAGAAGAGGTACAAGGACTGCCTAAAGAAATCTCTTGGTGCCTGCCCCATTGACCACCGCCAGTGGGCTGATATCGCCTCAAACCGTGCACCTTGGCGCCTCAGAGTTCGGCGGGCAGCAACCTCCTTTGAAGAAGACCGTAGAGCCCACCTCACTGACAAACGACAAAGGAGGAAAAACCAAACACCCAACCCCAACCCACCAATTTTCCCCTGCAACCGTGTCTGCCTGTCCTGCATTGGACTTGTCAGCCACAAACGAGCCTGCAGCTGACGTGGACATTTACCCCTCCATAAATCTTCGTCCGCGAAGCCAAGTCAAAGACAAGACTCAAAACTCCATAAAATATGCCGAAGAGATTATGCCTCTAAAATCTCCATTTCAGCACTTCGACATTTACTCGTCCTAAACGCAGGCTCTGATGGTTGAAAGTGGGGGTAGAAAAGGCTGGAGAAGGAGCCAGTCAATAATTTTCCAAGGTGGAAGAGGAAATTGTGAATCAAGAAAGAGGAGGCTCAACCAAGTACTGGGACAGATAGCAAGAAGAGTGAACTTTGAGTTATTTGTCCCAAAGCTGTGTGTTTTTGGTAATCCTGAAGACTCAAGATGCTTTTTATTGTCATGTAATAAAAAGTTGCAACATTATACCAAATTTGCTTTCAGCAGAAATTGCCGGGCACCTCTTGCAACCTGAGAAGGAAAAACAAAGGAGAGACTCCCCAGAGTCACTGAGTGTCCGTGGATTCGCCTCTAGCATTCCCGCAGTCTCTTCAGTCACACAGACATCAGACCAAACCATGGCAAACCTGAGTTCTATGTTGAACTTTCCGTTATGCCTTCAGTGCCCCAGTTCTGATACCTGGTTCCTTCTTCATCCAGCCTTGAGCCAGAGGTTCAGTCTTTTGACTGCAGTTGCCAACAGCCCACCGCCTGTGTGTTCTTCAGCCACAGAGCCCCTCACTAGTCCACCGCTGTGATCACCCTCCCGTAGGGCCCACCGCCTGTGTGTTCTTCAGCCACAGAGCCCCTCACTGGTCCACCGCTGTGATCACCCTCCCATAGGGTTCTCTCCCTTGCTTCTCTTTCTCAAGTGGGGGGGGGGGTATCCCCATTTTCTGGTAACCTGTGCCAGTTCTCTGCTTCCCCCTCGAGGCAACTGCCGAACGCAGGTGGCACCATCTTAGGTCCAGACCTTGCGATCGCTTGATTTTAAAATAAACCATCGTCGGCTCCTTTAACGGACAGTTTAAAGCCTGTAAGGAGCTGTTGGTATTTGGACTGGGCATTATAACCCTGCGGAGGAGTGATGTTCTCCGCACTCCGCTCTCTGCGTGTCGGCATCAGTGGCAGCCGTTGCCATTGCAGCAGCTCTGGCATTTTTTTTCTTTGATTCTTTATTCACAGGAACAGGTCATTGCTCCAATGTAATCTGGAACTGTGCGTTGCACAAAAAGTTCCAACTGTCTACATGGATGAGCACTGGGACAATAATGATCATGAAGTAACATTTACACATGGTATTGACTGGCATCTTTCTTCTGAGGTCTGGAGAGTACAGCCAGTCACTGCTTGCTGACATTGAGATTTGAATTCTCAGTCTAGGTGATGAAAAGAAACATTACTTGAAGTGAAATGCATTCCAGAAGTTCCAAAATGATTCAACCAGAAATAGATATTTTTCATGATGCTGGTCAATGGGAAGGAAGGGATTGAATCCACGCGCCAATCCGTCTGAGGAAGGACAGATGGTGGAAAAGTAATGTGTTCAAGAGGGATACTGTAGCGGTTCCATAAGATGTAATTAATCAAGAATGTACTCTTAAAAGTAATAGACATTGCGTGTACATTAAATTCTCCGTTATCCTGAGTTCAAGCTACCAGAAAAATAACTTGCAGAAAATAGATAGTTAAAAAATACGTAAGTTTTAAACTGGTGGTTACTTTGCCAATCACCCAATACGCAATCTCAAACAACCAGCAAATTCACTTATCCAGCATCTACCAATCCCCATAGGTGGTGGACACCAAGGCTTTTAATGTATTAACCCACCATGGTGACACGCCACTATCAAGTACTTATTTCTTGTTTGTTGCTACACATTTCTCCACTGCCACACATGCTGAGACGTTACGACCATGTATTGTTGCTTATTCCCGTCCATCTACTAGAATAAAAACTTACAGGGTTTAACAATCAGGCTGATGGGCTCTTTCTGGACAATTGTTCTTGTTCTTGAAAAATGGGCGAAACAACTGTAATCATCCCGACTATCAGGTGACTGCACATTTGAAAAATAAAGGTCTCCATTCAGTCCCTGGGAAACTCTGTTGTTCTGCTGGATGCGTTGCATCTCTGAAAAAGACAGTAAACTTCCATTAAAGTGTAATTATTAATTAACATATTGATTCCCTCACTCTACCTTACTAGCAGTTATCGACGTGAAACATTCATCCAGTTTCACTCTCCACAGTTGTTGTCTGATCTGCTCAGTATTTCCAGATTTCCAGTGTACATCACATTTTGCCCTTGGGATGATAAGGATGTCCACATAATTTTTCAATTCATTCAAATAATGAATAAATAATGCAGTCCATGATATGAACATAAGCAATAGCTCCTCTTTTTTTAAATCTTTGATCTTTCTGAAATGTAATCCATCTCAGCAATGCAGCAAAATATACTTAATAATATAATAAAAGAAATTGAAGTAAGGAAGCAATTTTTCTCAGTCCTTTCAGTGTGCTGAATTTCTAATCAATTCAGATAAGCACCAAGGTTGAGCTGGTATAGTCCCACCATTTATAGGTACAGTTTGACCTGCTGAGTTTCTCCAGCATTGTGTTTTTACTTTGATCTTAACATTGCTGTGAACAGAAACACCAGAAAGATAAATAATCATTTTTTTTTAAGAAGAAGGAAATTGTACTGAGCAACTGCCTCTCCAAATTGCTGTGTTATCCCTGGAATCTCATCACTGAGAAAATGTATTAGACGGTACAAATATATCACTGATGCTGTTTGAAGAGCTAATGTATAAGCTTTTAAATCAATCCATGTAATTACTTATTAAACCTTAAAAATGACTATTGTGCACCTTGGGAATGTAACATGCTGATAAGCTGCCCACACTTGTTATTAACCTCTCTCAGTTTGACATGCTGGTAAACACTGTCCCTGTCCTAAATGGCTAGGCCCCTCACTGCAGCACGATGAGGATTAGAATAAGCCAGCTGTCCGGCTACCAAACGACGAATGGCCTTGACATTCAGAGATATTCACAATCATCCAAGATCATTTTAAAACTTCAACATCAAATAAACAGCTTTTAAAGAAATACATATTTACAGGATGAAAATTAAATACAAGAATACTTTTAAAGATATAAAATATTTCATTATACTTCAGCAATTTGGAGAAATGAATAATAACGTTTATCATAATCCAGATTTGGAGTGCAGGTGGTAAAGCCCAAGCTAAGAGCAGCTTGCACATTCAGGAGCTATCTGTGCCCTCTATCCTTGGCAGGACTTCTGCAGAGATATGACAGCACAAGAGCTGCTGTCATTTCCCAGCAACTTCACAATTTACTGAGTGACAGCTGCCCAAATGGAGCACAAAGGGTGTCAAATGATGGGGATGATCTGATAGATAGTTCCATATTTTCAGAACTCTTACATTTTGCCATTAAATTATGTTAATTTCCATTTAGGTCCTCATTATTGACTTGTAATTAATAATTTGACTTTACCCTTCCCCTACATTGTAATCATATAACTGCTTCAATAGAGTAATTCAATGTCATTTTATAATAACATCTTTTTATTGCAGAACGATTGCAAAATGAAAACCAATTAGACTTCTGACCTTTCCTTTTACATGTTATCTTTTTTTTTAATTCATGGCAATTGTGAAAATTTCACAATGGAAAAAATCCATTAGGGCCAAAAATGGAAAAAACTGGAATTGCCAGGTGGCTTTGAGACAGAATTTTTACACTTCAGCTGAACAATCAACTGGAATCTGTTATCAATATGTAAAAGTCAGTACTTACTGCTGGTCATCCAATAAATATTTAATGGTGGTGGCCCACTAGGAGGGTTACATGGTAAGACCACAGGCTCCCCTTCCTCTACCTCAATCGGTTTCATGCTCTCTTTTGGGAATCTAGGGATAGCTGTGAAAAGAAATTATTATTCTTTGTTATTCAACATAAAATAGAATTTTAAGCGGTACCAATGATGCAAACCAAATATCAACTAAGGAAGAAGAGCAGAGGCCAGGTCATGGATTCAGCAGGAGGAAATTCAACAGAAACAACAAAAAAATCTAAAATTTGCAGTTGAATGGAAATCAATAGCAAACTGTTCAAGTTACAGATTCACTCTTTGACAAAGAATGTTACAGCTCACTGCCTCAAAATGCATGGATAGTTCAAACATAGTTTGATACCACAAGTTCAATGTCCGGTATTCAACAATCTCTTGTTATCTGCAGTTATTGTGAGCCATTTGAATTGTTCTAACAGTTAAAATTCTGAAGATGAAAAGCTCTGAACATTTTGCTCATTTATATATTTTCAAAGGTTCAGAATTTATCACTCAAAAGACAGCAATATATTTTAGAAACCTATTCAGAATAATTTGGAGAATAAATGGGCAATTAATTTGGAATTTGCAACTTGGCTATTTCTTTATGAAGAAAACCTCTTCCAGTCACTGCATCTCAGATTCATACAAAGGAAGGAGGCAGATTCAATGTTAATGAAAGCCATTAAAATAACTCCTTATGATTCCTTTGTAACCTCATGGTTGATTAACAACTTGTACTTGAGTCATCAAATTTCATAAGAGCCCTGCACCACTCCACAAAGGCAAAAGGAAATGATGTGCCATAATTTGGACCCTTGGTAGCTGATGGTTGAGCCACCAATAACAGAGAAATTAAAATCGAGGTTGTTGAAGGGACTAAGATTGGAGAAGACAGAGATCATGGTGACATAAGTGCTGGAGATCCATGCAGCAGCAAACCCTCAGATAAATCTAAAAGCAAGGATGAAAAATTTGTAAATCAGGAAGCCAGAAATTCCATAGGCCTGAAAAATAATATTATGATGGAAAGGGATTGGAAGGGTAGGTACAGAATTGTCAGTGGTTTTGTGGGGGGGGGGGGGGGGCGGGGGTGGTCAGGAAGGGACAGCAAGGTATTTGCAACAAATTTCAATCTGGTGTAAGACTGAAACACAACTTGTGACAACTCATGTAGATCTGGAGTGATCAAAGGTGATCTGGTGAAGAAAGTCAGATCAGCTGCATGACATGTGGGTGTTGGTGGTGAAAGAGGGAGGCAGACAGTGTGAAAAGAGGATTAGATTAGAGTTGGAAAGCAGGGAGGGAAAGTGCATTATTGTGGGGATTGGGAAGGTTGGTAGGATTGGGTGTCTGGGGAATGCACAAGAATCACAAACAGGTGGTAATTGGACTCTTAGGGAAAATAGCTAATTGAAGAGGAAGATATTAGGAAGATGATGGATGCTTAAAACTTGCTAGTAAATGATCAGATAAAACCAACATTCCTTTAGCAAACATTAAAGAAGACTTCAATCCTCTTTTGTCTTGTTTTGATGTGAGTAGTCCTTATCATTTGGGGTCTCCTGTGCATTTAAGCAATTTGAAAACACCGTGGCTTGGCTGTACTTGCCCAGTTACCCCTGACCACATGCAGATGGACAGGAGGTAACCCCACACCAGCACCCATCACATCCAGCAGTTGGGTTCTTGGAAGAATGTTGTATTTTTCAATTGATCTCAGGCAAAATTTTTCCTCACAGAAAGCCAACAATCTTTCAGCAAGCAGAGGAGAGATGAGTGTGTGGGTACCTAGCACAAGTGGAAAAGTAAGCACTGGAGTCTTGGTTGAAGCTAAAAATACACAAAGGTTGCAAGGTGGCCAGACGGTGGAGGGTGTGATGGGGGAGGTGATGCAGTGGAGCTGGAGAATGGTGACAGGAGGCTATTTGGATTCTATGTCTGATCTGGTTCTCTGCAACAGTGCACAGCTGGCAGACTCTCTCCCCATACCCTTCCAAATGCTTTCTTGTGCCTCCTTCAAGCTCTCGTGTCAAAGATTGGAAGTAATCTGTCGATTTTGGTAATCCTAACATTTTGGTGATGTCTCTTCATGTTTTATTCTTGTTTTTCAGCCTCATAATGGCTTCTTTGACTTTCACTGGCACAACTCTGGGCCTCATGTTGAAAAATGGCAACTACAGACTCTAAAGGTGATCAAAAGCTTGGAAGCAAGCCTAGCTCATTTATAGCTGCACCAATGAAGCAAATAAACGTACCTGAGTACTCACAAACATCTGTGAAGCTAAATATTCCAAATTTTATGATATCCTGAAATGGGGGAACTATGTATAAAAAGTGCAGTAATTTCTTCACGGTCAAACCAAAATGAATAGAAATGACCATGAATAAAATCTGGAATGTGCACTTTAATCACATGAATTGTTTGATTAAAAATTAAAAACTGAGCACAGGGGCAAATAAAGGGAAATAAACATGCTTTTGTCCCAGGCATTATGGAGGGCACTGTTTGTGTGAGTGCAGTGAACTGGAATTCACTGCCTGTGTATTGTTCTGATGGCTGGCTCCTCCCTTGGCTCCACCCTGACTTAGCCCAATATAAACCCTGGCTTTCCCACCTTACCTCAGATTCACCTGAGGACTATTGTATCTACAGGCCATTGAGTATAAGCTCTTAAAAGCATATTTGTACTCCTCATATGTCTCTGAGTATAATCAGTCATGTTACAGTGAGATCTTGTGATTGGGATTTCACAAAGTCACATGAGGTTTCAGGAAGAAAAGACTGCATCAATGATGACTCTGTAAGCAGTCCATGTAAGAGCAGCATTTTCTATAAACCCCGGCTGGAGAAAATGAGGACTGCTGAACTACTTTGCTGTCTTATAGTAGACTTAATCAGAGGTACTTTTCATGAAAATGGGCCATTTAGCCCATTGTATCTTGGCCAAACAGTGAAAAGCAAGTTGTTCTAATCCCATCTCACAGCACTTGGCCCATGCCCTTCTGCAGCCAAGCCATTCTCATGGTGTTCTGGACATTTATTAAATGCTGTGAGTAACCCTATTTCAACAATTTAATCTGCAATAACATCATCATTACCCAGTTCCCCTTCATAACATTACAGGCTCTATTGATTGAGATAGCTTCTATCCTTTTTTAAAAATTTTTTGCAATTAATCTGAGACCAGTTTGGGGAAAATGATGCTCCCCTGCAACATCCCTTTCTAAGATCTGACAGCCACAGAGCCATGAATCAAAAACTGTTTCATGTTTTAATATCTCACTTGCATTTTGGTGAATTGCAAAACAGTTTTACCAGCAAGTCGAGATTAGCTCTTTCATTCACTGCTGGGAGATGGGAATTGGAAAGGAAGAAACTTGCAAATTATCATACATCTGCAAAGGTCTTTTTTTTGGGGGGGAGTGGCAAGAGATGCCATCTGCTCTCTTGGATGGTAATGGAGAAGTCACAGGAAGCCAAAGCAGATTTTTTAATGAAGTGACATAATAATAAAAATGGTTAACTGATAATTAATGTTTATTTTTCTGTAATTTCATAAATTTGTGGATTCACCCTTACAAGCAAAATTTTATAATTCATAGAATCCCAGAACAATACTGCTTTGTAGATGATTCAATCCATTATGTCTGATGTTTGCTCTTTGGTGAAGCCAGTTATTAGATTCATCCATCTCCATCTCCACCACTGCCCAGTCTTGAAAGTTAAGCGAAATAGTAAATCAAAAATTTAACTCCAGGATTATTTTGAAAGCTGTTACCCTACCCTTTCCGCCACCCCCCCCCCACCCCACCACCAGCAGAGATACTTAAATACCATTGCCTTGCACAAAATCATCAACAATGCCTCAAAGTGAATTTGTAGTTTCAATAATTAAGACTAACTTTATCACATGGATCAATGACATGTTATTATCAACAGAAAAATGGATGCACCAGTTGGACCTGATCATTCTATAACTTTATATAATGCTAGCATTCATTTATTATAAAGGATTCTTAACACATACTAATTCCAGTGCCATGATGCCAATGAGGCCACATAAGGACCTCTGCATAAACATGCTTATATGAACGCGGCACCACCTACGGCTCCTAGAACGCTTCCACCAGCGTTGTCTCCGCTCCATCCTCAACATCCATTGGAGCGCTTACATCCCTAACGTCGAAGTACTCGAGATGGCAGAGGTCGACAGCATCGAGTCCACGCTGCTGAAGATCCAGCTGCGCTGGATGGGTCACGTCTCCAGAATGGAGGACCATCGCCTTCCCAAGATCGTGTTATGTGGTGAGCTCTCCACTGGCCACCGTGACAGAGGTGCACCAAAGAAAAGGTACAAGGACTGCCTAAAGAAATCTCTTGGTGCCTGCCACATTGACCACCGCCAGTGGGCTGATAACGCCTCAAACCGTGCATCTTGGCGCCTCACAGTTCGGCGGGCAGCAACCTCCTTTGAAGAAGACCGCAGAGCCCACCTCACTGACAAAAGGCAAAGGAGGAAAAACCCAACACCCAACCCCAACCAACCAATTTTCCCCTGCAACCGCTGCAATCGTGTCTGCCTGTCCCGCATCGGACTTGTCAGCCACAAACGAGCCTGCAGCTGACGTGGACTTTTTTACCCCCTCCATAAATCTTCGTCCGCGAAGCCAAGCCAAAGAAGATGGTTTGGTTACAACTTTAACAGGCTGCTGAACACCTGCTGGCACAAATTATAGTGCCATCAACAGAAAAACAATTCAACATTTGACTTGTAATGCTCCCAGATGGTTCACCGGAGCTTCCACTGATATTCAACAATATATTGGTCAGGCCTAACTGATGCCCAGTATGAAATTTCAAGCAGAATCGAGTTTGTATTGCCTTTTAAATTACAAACAAAATTATAAATGTCCCACTCATGTTTCTTCTTATAGAGCACTCTCAATCAATTAAATGTTTGTATCAAAGCTGTAAACTTGGGGAGGAAACATGAGGGAAACATAGTCCTAATAGAGGCATGAACTTCTTCACCTGACACACAACACCCACAAAGCTGAACTCTTCTTCTGCCGTCTCTGTCACTGAACCTACTTCTTTTAATAGGATTCTCCAACACCCACCCCCCCCTCCACTCCATTGAGGACCCTTTCTCCTGCCTGAATCCTTTTTCCTCCTCTTGGACAGCTCATTCTGGCCTTCTGCCTGCCTTGATTTTTCTCGTTCAACTGCTGCAGAGAAATCAACTGTCTCGACTTCACCACTCAACTCACCTATTCCAATCTCACCCCCTCAGAACACACTACCCTCCTTTGTCCCTGCACTGATCCTAACCTAGTGATCAAGCCAAGGGTGGTGCCGTTGTAGTCTGGTGCACTGACCTCCACATTTCTGAGGACTGACTAGAGGTTTCAGACACTTCTTATTGCTTACCCCTTGACCAGGACCCCACCAAGAAATATCAGGCCACCATCTCACACACTGACTTCAAAACCTGGTAATCTTTCTTCCACACCTTCAAATCTCAATGTTCCCTAACCCTGCTCTTCTCAATTCCACCTTCCAACCAAGATCCACAAACCTAACTGCCCTGGTCAACACATTGTTTTCATGTGCTCCTGCCCTACTGAAGTGGCATCATTATATCCAAACTAAATTTTGTCCCCTTGATCCAGTCCTTACTCACCTACATCTGGGGCACATCATATTCTCTCCATCACAGGCTGTGGGCTGTTGATGTTTTGTGGACATAAGCATTCACACCAGCCGACAGACTGCTGGAGACTGGGTCATGGGAAATAGGTAACAAAACTAGGTTTTGGAAGGGTGCTGAGGGCAAGAAAAACTCCCAAAAGACCTTGGGCGCTGAAAGCCTCCTGATCATATTGGAGGTTTGGACCTGGGTTGCCGATAGATTGAACAGGAGCCTGAGGCTGCAGTAGCTTCTGAAGCACTGGAGGCAAATCCAGGTCACTCTGAAGGGACTCTTTTTTGCTTCTCTTTCTCTTATTTTTGGGGGCATTGCACAATGCTAATGGAAACTCTTTGTTTGCCTTTATGGCAGCCAAAGGTTGATGTATATCATGTATATTTCATTTTATTTTCCAGTGGCAAACCACTTCAATTCACACAGCATTGCCACACTAACATGCAATGCCAAGCTAAGGAACAATATCTTAGATTCCATCTTGGCAGTCTCCAGCCAGATGGAATTGATATCGACCTCCAAATTTCATTAACACCAACCCCCAATCTCTGTCTTTCCCTCAATCCTCCATCTCCCATCCTTGAGAACCCCATCCCCTTCCCTCTCTTCTATCAGAGAGCTAGCTTTCCTCTGGCCTCGTCCCCTATCACTTCTTTCTCTTCTACCGTCCTAGTTGAATCTACTTCTTACTTGTTAGCCTGTGTTCCCTCCCCTCCCTACCATCCCACCCCCACCACACCTTTTTATTCAGATGTCTACCTGATTTTTGTTTCTCCTGACGAAAGGCTCAGACACAAAATGTTGATTGTCTTTTATTTCCTATGGATGGTGCATGATGTGCTGAGTTTCTCCAGCCCTTTTATGCAACTCATTATAATTTCCTGGTTTGAATGTGGTCATATGCAAATCAGTGTTATAGATTTTTTTCAAGGAAATTTCTGCAATGACTGATTCATATTGGTCCAAAGCTGAACTATTGGTAGATACTGCATGCTTCAAGGCAAATAATGAGACACAATGGCTTTTCCATCACTGCAAGTGTTCTGGAAAAGTAATGACCATCCCAACTAAAAGATGGGTGCAATGGGCTGCAGGACCCTCTTCACTGCTCTACGAATGTGTTGACAGTAATTTATTGATTTACTTTCCAGGTTCTGTTGCTTGCTGTGCGATTTTGGAGCTGCTTTGGTCTTAAGGTTACTCATTTATTGTCTGCTAATTTTGAATAATGTTAAATGAAGCATACATCCCTCTTTCATAATAAATTCAAAAATAATTGTGTTAACTCTAAATTTTCTATGAAACAAAACCAAAAATTAAAAGCATGAAGAACTTACTTGCAGTTGTGAAAACAATGTCCTCAGATACTGCTGTCCCCAGTTCATTGCTGGCATAGCAACGATATTTTCCCTGAAAAGCCTTCAAATTCCCATTGTTATTTTTAATTGTAAATGTCCCTGAGTTTAAAGATGATATCACTCTGGGGTCCTGTGATGGATTATATTCTTTTCCATCCTTGGTCCATCGAAAACTAGGATGCAATCAAGGAAGAATTTACTCACTTTTCATTTGTTTACTCTCTTCACAGATTACACATTGAGATTTAAAATTCAGATCAGATTGGCCACATGGTAAGATCTCAGCATGGTCTTGGGTTTTTGCATACATTAAACTGGATATGCATCACAAACTCAAAATGGCAGAAATAAAGGTACACTCAAACTGCATAACTCAATATTCATTTGAACTAAAAATACAGAGCAAATGTACAATGGAAATTTATTTGAATTAAATGACATAAAAATAATGCAGCCAAAGAATAAAGATAAAAATGTTTGTAGAATTTTATGTCCTCACTGTACAAGCAGGGCAAATTTATAATAATCAATAGATAACGTACATCAAGGAGGAGGAGAAGCATAGTGTCACTTGTTACGAGCCCAGAGGACCCCATAACCCAGCAGCAAATGGTCACTCAAACAAAAGTTATGCTTAAATATCTTTAAACATGAAAATAGAATCACACTTTAACTTATCACTATTGACTTACTTAACCTAACTTAACCCCCTTCTAATTCTACGCGCACATGTATAGAATGTGTGTGTAAGTTCAGAAATGTAATTTGGTTCACAGTCCAATCTTATTTCTCATTCCTCCAAGTTCACTGGTTGCAGACAATTCTTATACTGTGCACAGAATTTAAAATTTATAAAGTTTACTTTGGTGCTTGAAAGGTAAATGGAAGGTTTTTGTCGGTTTTCAGAGAGAGATTTGTTGTGCCAGGTTATCCACAACTGATGTACTTCCATCAGTCATTTCAGTGTCTTGCTGACAAAACTTGCCCCTTCAGGGTTCTCCAGATGATAACCTCTTTCTTTCAGGTCAGCAGAGAATGCCTTTTTGTTTCCCTTATTGCAAATGAAATATTAGACAGCAACCCTCTCCTCTTTTATGAACCACAAAGGCTTTGACCAGGGTCTCTCCACAAGCTTTCCAGCTTGTCCTGTTCCAGTCCCAGCCACTTCTGCTGGCTGTAACACTGTACAAGTGATCTCTGTGTCTCTGCCTATCTCTCACTCCCTCACTGAAAACCTTTTTGACATTCTCTGCTTGCAAAATCACATGACCCTCTAAGAACAACAATTTCTATTCAAGATAATCTGTGGCTCCAACAAGATCTTTCATCTGTTGCCTTTTGTAAACAACAATCCATTAATGAAGTCTCTCGAGCACTCTTCAAAGCTCTTGCAAAAGATGTGGAGCCAATATGTCATGCATGAGGCAGAGCTCCAGTATTTCAAATAAGTTCTGTTTTAAAGTGTTTGTATGTAACCTACTCTAACAAACCTTTCCCAATTTATCTCCCAAAAACATATCTATATACTCTGACACACCCTCATCTATAATGATCCATACTCTTCAAATCTCCACTTATTTTGAAGAGTTAAGAGCTTTCTCTAATTTACTGTGCAATTCACCTCTTCTTCCTGCAGCATTCTTGTCTTTGGGGCATTTTCTACACTAATTTTCCCCACTCCCTTTTCTTACTTTTTTGTGACAATTTCTCATTCTGCCTTCTTTCACTGATTGCTATACTTTGGGTGTGTGAAATCAGTCCAGCTCTTCAATTTCCATCTCTTACTATTCCAATGCCATTTTAGAATGCAACATTACAACTTTGGGGACAGGAGCAGGCCATATATCCCTTCTTTGTCTGCTCTGCTTAATGATACATTCATAGGCTGATATGACCTTCGCCTCAGTTTCATTTTTATGCCACACTATGAAACAAAAAAATCTATCTTAGGTGGCACAGTTAGTGTAACAATTAGCATAGCGCCAGTGACCTGGGTTTGAATCTGGCACTGACTATGAGGAGTTTGTACATTTTCCCCATAACTGCGTGAGTTTCCTTTGGGTATTCTGGTTTCCTCCCATCCTTCAAGAATGTATAGGTTAATTCATGTATTTTGCCAGCACAGGCTTGCGGACCAGAAGGGCCTGTTACCATGCTGTATGTGTAAAATAGTGAATCAGCTTCTATTGTTGTTTGTGGAAGGGAATTTCAAAATTCATGGCCTTATGGAGGAAGAGACCTCATCTCCATCTGAAATGGTAGCCCCTTGTTCTGATATCACATCTCCTGATCCTGGATTCCTCAGTGAGAGCAAACATCCCGTCAATATTTAGCTTGTCATGCCCACTTCAAATGTTCAATCAGATCACCTGATTTCAATGACTGAAAGCCCATCCTGGCCAACCTTTCCTCCTGTGGCATTTACTCTTCTCAGGAATCAACCCAATAAGTTTTTCCTGAAAAGCATGTCACATCCAGGTTGGGCACCTCCTTCTATGCTCAAATACTTCCCAATATCATGAGGCCTTTACATGCACATTTTTTATGGAAATCTAAATACACAACATTCTTGATGTCCAACCTCCCCCTCCTCACCTCACCCTTCCCCTCTACCAACTTCCTTTGCCATCCCATTTCCATTTGGACCCCCTACTCCTTTTCAAAAACGTTGGTCTCAGCTTTCCTATATCTTCCGAATTCCAAACATTAAATGAATTGGCTTTGAGTCTGTTGGTCAAAGTTTCTTCATGAGCTATGAAAATCTCTGCTGGAATGCTGTCTGGACCAGAGGATATTCTAGGTTACACACCAATATTTTGGGGTATTATTCTATCCCTTTCCCAATTTGGGATCCTTATCAGCTATTGCCCCTCTGTCTCAAGCCCTCACATGAGGTGGCCATCAAGAGAGCCACAAGCATGAACTTGACTTCAGACTCCCAGTGATTACCTCATCTCTTCCCATTGTTCCATTTGTCCAGCACATTTTGGCATGCACCAAAAGCCACATATTTCTTTGTACAAGAGAAATACAAATTCAATGGCAAGGGCAATACCACACACTCTAGGATTAATCCTCCAGTGCAGCTTTCATCCAACACTGCAGTTATTGAGAATGAAGTCTTTCAACCACCTGCTTTTCTATTGAGGGGTTAGAGTCAGAACACCTTTGTCTATTCACCTGGTGCCTCTCCTTTGAGCTTATCTGCATGGATGACCCAACCATGAGTGTTGAACTGAAAACTCACTCACAAGCTTCCCTGCCTCATCGAGGCTGCAATCATAGCCAAGTCCTTCTGTGAACTGCAGCCTTGATGTGGTGGGAAGCATGCATAATTCCAAAGAACTTGAATGCAATATAATCTGCACTCCAGCATATCTGGTGAGGTCACCCATGACAGCAAGCTCAAAGGAGAGGAGCCAGGTGAATAGACAATTTGTACCATTGAGCACCATTTGTTCAGTCAGTAATCAAGACATGTATTACATGAAACAAATGGAAAACTTACTGTGGTTCTGGATTTCCTCTGGCTTCACAGATGATATTGAAATCATCAGTGGGATATACAACATGCCTCTTGGGCGACTGCTGTGTTATAGCAGGAGGATGATGAACTGAAAAACATTTTAAATAAAGCAATAATTAGGTTGCAATCACGATAAGAAAGGGAAAAATGTAATTCAAAAATCAATTAATCATTCGCACTGACAGTTAAATAATTCTTCTTTTAAATTCAAATACCAGATGAAAAATTGAAGCATTAGAGGTCAAGTTGTAGAAGTGGTTCTTATAGCTAAAATACAATAATAACTCTAAGTGCTTATTTTAATTATCCATTTCCCAGAGATACCACTTTGAGTTGTATAACAATAATTTGAAAAACCTGCTTGAGAAATTATACTTATTGTATTTTCAGTTCTGACATTTTGGACTCTTCCATCATCAGGAACATCCTTCCTCTGTCTAATCTATCCAGTGCTGTTGGAATTTTGAATGTTTCCCGGAGATCTCCTCTCCTTCTAAACTCCAATGAGCATGGGCCTAAATGACACCGTCACTCTACATACCTCAGTCTTGCTGCCCCAGGAATGAGAGATGAATAAATGTTTATTTTAAAATGGCAAAAATTTCTTTATTTCTCCGTTTGATCAGTGAGCACATATGCAAACTGAATGGTTGCTGTTTATCCACCAGACATTTATAGATGGAAAGCTATTTGATTAATTCTAAGCCATTGACCCATAATCAAACAAAACAAAATAATTTCTATTTCTGTAATGCTTTGGGGATTTTTATCTCTATATCTATTATCTGTTGACCCAACAAATGAGAGAAACTCCTGACAATTCTCCTCCTCTGAACTACTGTGTCTTCATTCATTTCATTATTTATTCCATGCATGGGATATCAGTAGAAAGTTCAGTATTTCGTTCAGCTTTATCCATTCCTTAACTAATTTCTTTGTACTTGTGCAAGATCACGAGTTTGTTTACTTCTAGGTAAAAAGGACAATTTTTCCTTATGATTTAGACTCCCAGTATGGGACTCCTCATAGCTCTCATGGGCATCTTAATCAACAAATGATTATCTTGTGTCCAGATTCAACTTAAGCACAAGGAAGCTGTGTTTATATTTCTTTTAATTTTCCTAAGATGGCCTAGCAATTCAACCCAGTGGGTGATGACCAGGGTATTCTGCAATGATGACTGCATCCAAAATTTATCCACTGACTTAAAAAGAACTCAGTGATCTGAAAGTAAACCGTCATTTTTTAAAAATTGTCATTTGTCTTAACACTGTTAATCTCAGATAACAAATAAGTTCAAATAATAGGTTCAGCTATTGCAATTTGTACCCATGTTCTGGGTTTGACCGAAACTTCTATTAACTGTTACAATATAATCATGCAATAGAACAGTACATCATTTGGCATGTTTACAGTAAAGGAAAGCTACTTTTGTGAGCTCTTGTGCAAAAGATGTCGAAGTAAGCTAATAAGAAAAAGTATACACTGTATTTGCCAGCAGGAACAACAGATTTGGGTCAAAATCAAAATTTATTGTCATGAACAAGTCATGAAATTTGGTGTTGTATGGCGACATCATAGTGCAAACACATATTATAACCAACTTGGTATGATTATAATAAAAATAAAATAATAATAACAATAATAATGCACGAAAAGTAAGGTGGTGTCTTTGGTTCATTCATTATTCATGAATCTGATGGCAGCGGGGAAGAAGCTGTCCTTGTGCCACTGAGTGCTTGTCTTTAGGTTCCTGTACCTTTTCCCCGATGGTAGCAGAGTGAAGAGGACATGGCCTTGGTGGTGGGGTCTTTTGAGGATAGAGGCTGCTTTTTTAAGACACCACCTCATGTAGATATCATTGATGGAGTGAAGTCTGGTGCCTGTGATGTCGCAGGCCAAGTTAACAACCCTCTAGAGTTTATTCTTGTCCTGAGAATTGGCACCTCCATTCTAGGCAGTGATGCAACCAGCCAGAATGCTCTCTACAGTACACCTGTTGAAGTTTACGAGAATCTTCGGTGACAAACTGAATCTCCTCAGACTCCTCACAATGAACATCTGCTGGTGAGCCTTCTTTGTGATTGCTTCAACATGGAGGCTCCAGGACAGATCTTCGGAGATGTTGACACCCAGGAATTTGAGGTTCTTGACCCTCTCCACTACCAAGCCCTCGATGATGACTGGGTCATGTTTCCCTGACTTCCTCCTGAAGTCCACAATGATCTCCTTGGTTTTTCTGACGATGAGCGCAAGGTTGTTGTCGTTACACCATTCAACGAGTTGATCTATCCCCTCCTGTTTGCTTCTGCATTGGTATTTGTGATTCTGCCGACAACTGTGGTGTCATCGGCAAACTTGTAGATAGCATTGGAATTGTGCCTGGTCACACAGTGGTGGATGTATAACAAGTAGAGCAGTGGGTGAAGCATGCTTCCTTGGGCTGCGCCTGGGTTTATGATCAGTGAGGAAGAGATATTGTTTCTAATTTGTACTGACTGTGGACTTCCAATGAGGACATCAAGGATCCAGTAGCAGAGTGGGGTACAGAGGCCTAGAGTTTGTAGCTTCTTGACCAGCATTGAGGGAAGAATGGTATTGAAGGCCGATCTGTGGTCTATGAGGAGCAGCCATATGTATGAATTGCTGTTTTCAAGGTGATCCTAAGCTAAGTAGTCAATGCTAACACCACTGGTTCAGCAGCACCAGCTTTCTCTGTTACATGAATTATGCATCAGTACCTTCTTTTGGAAGCACGTGGAACTTGTCATTGTTTGCCACCAACTTCCACCCTGCTATCCAATTCAGCTGCACTATGTCTGATACTTTTTCTTCCTTTTCAGAATCTCTGTTCCCATCTTAAGAGACAAACCATCTAATAGCTACAATAAACCCATGGAATTCCACAGTCATCTCAACTACACCTCCTCCATCTTACCTCCTGAAAGAACATCATCGCTTTCTCTCAGTTTCTGTTTCTAATACACCTGTTTTCTTGATTAAGCAATGCATTTCAGGACTTCTGGAAACGCCCTTCTTCTTTAAGATTCTTTAAGAAACATGCGCCTCATGCACACATTTCCTCATTTTTCTGCATGACTGCTCTTGGCCCTCGTCTCCTTCCCACCTCTCTCCAGAGAGAATAAAAGTGGAATTCCCTTGCTCTTCAGCCTCCCAACCAGCCTCTGCATCCAACTCACCATCCTTTCCCAGTTCCAATGGAATCCCACCACCAACCACATTTTCTCTCTCCCTATCTTTCTGCTTTTCACAGAGACCTTCTGTACATCTGCCTCAGTCCTCTAGCACTATCCCCTACAACTGGAGGAGGTGAAATACTTGCCCCAACACCTCCTTCTTCATCTCCATCCAGGGAATTGAACAACTCTTCCAAGTGAGGGAAATATTCACGCTCACCTGCTCTAGTTTGGTCTTTTGCATTCAATGCTGGTGACGTGGCCTCACCGACATTGGGGTGGCAAAGCATGGATCAGGTGACCACTTTAAATAACAACTGCTCTCTGTCTGCAGCAGACATCCTGAATTTCCAGTTGCATGTCATTTCAACTCCCCTTCCCATTTCTTCACTGATTTCTCTGTCTTCAGCTTTCTCTATTGCCTAGGTGAGGCAAAGTGAAAACTTTCATCTTATATCTTGTATTCTCTTTGATAGCCAACTGCCCAATGGTATGAACATTGAATTTTCCAACTCATGCCCCCCTTCCGTGTTCCTTTGTTAGCCCCACCAGTCTACTAGGGTCTTTTGTTCACCTTTTCTTTGACTCTGTCCCTCATAATCTTGACTCATCATCCTCCCCTACCCGGTTCCATCTATCTAACACCCGCAAACTCACCTAACTGGTTTCTTCTCCCTTAGTTCACTTTTCCTATTCCCTCCCCCTTCAGGTTCCATCTGCCTGTTATCCTTCCTTATCTAGTTCTGCCTGTTCTCTATCAGGATCTGTTTCTCTGCTCCCTCTCACTTCCAAATACTGCTTTCCTTCTTCCACACTCTTAGACCTGATGCAAGGTTTTGACCCAAAACATCAATCATCCCCTTTGACTCCACAGATGCTGCTTGAACCACTTAAATTCTTTCAGTTTGTTTTTTTGCTCCAGATTCCAGCATCTGCAAACTCTTGTGTCTCCAATGTGTCAGGGTAATTGACATGTCGGTGAGGCCAACACAGAGACTCTGCTTCAGAACACATAGGAAATATCTTGGGCAGATGAGGCCTAATGAGACTTTGGGCCCATTAGGAACATCAATGTCTTGCTCCTCTTTCTGTCTCTGCACTGCCAAAGGTGGATCTGTCAAATCACTCTGCCCATGGATGCCACTTGGAATCTAACCATTGAGCCTAATTTTGCAGGGAAGAAAAACCAACATTATGCTGGCAAAACTATCTCTTAGATCCTGTCCCAGGTCAGATCTTTGATTGGATCAGAGAGCACACTTGTATCATTGAATCTGTACATTATACTCTTGTACATAACAATAAACTTTCACTTATTTGAAGGCATTGATGAAGTAAAAATGTTATATGTTGTTTTACTTTTATTTTTATTTCGACCTACAGCACGGTAACAAGCTCTTCTGGCCCACAAGCAATTGTTCCCCATCTCCAATACAGCAATTAACCAACAACTTCCGTCTGTTTTTGAAGGGTGGGAGGAAACTGGAGCACCCAGAGGAAACCCACACTGACAGATGGGAAGAGTACAAACTCTACAGACAATGCTGGATTCCAATCTGTGTCGCTGGCGCTGTAATGGCATAACACTGAACACTTTGCTCGCCATGTTGCCCAAATACTTTATATTGAATTATTTCTATATTTATCAATATGAAGTTAACATCTCTCAGTTTATCTTTCTTTTAAATATGTTAATTTCAATAGTGTGGAATATCAGAATGTTATAGACCAAAAAATGAAAATTAATCTCATCTTTTGATAGCTGAATTTGTGCCACTCCTTATTTTGCCACCTGAGATTCTATCACTGCTACAGCTCATGGAGAACTCCAGTAAGATGGGTCCTGCAAATATGGCCAAGCACATATCACAGAATGCAGGCAACTATTCCTGGGAAGAGGATTGGACCATCAGATGTGGCCAAAAATTTCTCTAAAGCAGGGCCTGACCACTGTGAGCTCAGTGGGGACAACAGGCAGCAGCAGATTTAAATTATGTACCAGCAACACATCAGCTCAATTTATTTATTTATTTCTCAGCATTGATTTGCTGCTGTTCTGAATAAAATGCTATATTCCTGCTATTTTCTGCAAAAAATGGAAGATGGAATGTAATGCAGAAAAGTATGAGGTGTTGCATTTTGGAAGGAAAAACTAACGTAGGACAAGCATAGTAATTGGTAGGGCACTGAGGAGTGCAAAGGAATTAAAGGATCTGGAAACACTGTATATAATTCCCTGAAAGTGGTGTCACAGGTAGACAGGGTTGTAAAGAAAGTTTTTGGCATCTTGGCCTTCATAAATCTAAATAATGAGTGCAGGAGTTGAGATGTTATGGTGAGGTTGTAAAAGGCATTGGTGAAGCCAAATGTAGAGTATTGTGTGCAGTTCTGGTAGCCAAACTACAGGAAGGATATCAGTAAGATTGAGAGAGTGCAGAGAAGACTTACTAGGATGTTGCTAGGTCTTCAGGAGTTGAGTTACAGGGAAAAATTAAACAGGTTAGGGCTTTATTCCTTGGAACATAGAAGAATGAGGGGAGATTTGATAGAGATTTACAAAATTATGAGGGGTATAGATAGAGTAATGCAGATAGGCTCTTTCCACTTAGATTAGAAGAAATAAATACAAGAGGTCTTGGCTTTCGGGTGAAAAGGGAAAGGTTTAGGGGGAACTTCTTCACTTAGAGAGTGAATATGGAATGAGCTGCCATCTGATGTGGTAAATGCAGGCTCACTCTTAAGTTTTAAGAATAAGTTGGATAGATACATGAATGGGAGAGGTTTGGAGGGTTATGGAATGGGATGTAACTGGAACTAGCAGAATGATGTTTTGGTACGGACTAGATAGACAAAATGGCCTGTTTTCTATGTTGTAGGGTTTTATAGCCTCGCCAAACGAACCCAGCTCAGCGCGGACATTGGCGACTTCAGGGGTTTCTACGAGGCTCTAAAGGCTGTGTACGGCCCCTCACCCCAAGTCCAAAGCCCGCTGCGCAGCTCAGACGGCAAAGTCCTCCTCAGCGACAAGATCTCCATCCTCAACCGATGGTCAGAACACTTCCAATCTCTTTTCAGTGCCAACCGCTCAGTCCAAGATTCCGCCCTGCTCCAGCTCCCACAACAGCCCCTAAGGCTAGAGCTGGATGAGGTTCCCACCCTGGATGAGACATATAAGGCAATCGAACAACTGAAAAGTGGCAAAGCAGCAGGTATGGATGGAATCCCCCCAGAAGTCTGGAAGGCTGGCGGCAAAACTCTGCATGCCAAACTGCATGAGTTTTTCAAGCTTTGTTGGGACCAAGGTAAACTGCCTCAGGATCTTCGTGATGCCACCATCATCACCCTGTACAAAAACAAAGGCGAGAAATCAGACTGCTCAAACTACAGGGGAATCACGTTGCTCTCCATTGCAGGCAAAATCTTCGCTAGGATTCTACTAAATAGAATAATACCTAGTGTCGCCGAGAATATTCTCCCAGAATCACAGTGCGGCTTTCGCGCAAACAGAGGAACTACTGACATGGTCTTTGCCCTCAGACAGCTCCAAGAAAAATGCAGAGAACAAAACAAAGGACTCTACATCACCTTTGTTGACCTCACCAAAGCCTTCGACACCGTGAGCAGGAAAGGGCTTTGGCAAATACTAGAGCGCATCGGATGTCCCCCAAAGTTCCTCAACATGATTATCCAACTGCACGAAAACCAACAAGGTCGGGTTAGATACAGCAATGAGCTCTCTGAACCCTTCTCCATTAACAATGGCGTGAAGCAAGGCTGTGTTCTGGCACCAACCCTCTTTTCAATCTTCTTCAGCATGATGCTGAACCAAGCCATGAAAGACCCCAACAATGAAGACGCTGTTTACATCCGGTACCGCACGGATGGCAGTCTCTTCAATCTGAGGCGCCTGCAAGCTCACACCAAGACACAAGAGAAACTTGTCTGTGAACTACTCTTTGCAGACGATGCCGCTTTAGTTGCCCATTCAGAGCCAGCTCTTCAGCGCTTGACGTCCTGCTTTGCGGAAACTGCCAAAATGTTTGGCCTGGAAGTCAGCCTGAAGAAAACTGAGGTCCTCCATCAGCCAGCTCCCCACCATGATTACCAGCCCCCCCACATCTCCATCAGGCACACAAAACTCAAAACGGTCAACCAGTTTACCTATCTCGGCTGCACCATTTCATCAGATGCAAGGATCGACAATGAGATAGACAACAGACTCGCCAAGGCAAATAGCGCCTTTGGAAGACTACACAAAAGAGTCTGGAAAAACAACCAACTGAAAAACCTCACAAAGATAAGCGTATACAGAGCCGTTGTCATACCCACACTCCTGTTCGGCTCCGAATCATGGGTCCTCTACCGGCACCACCTACGGCTCCTAGAACGCTTCCACCAGCGTTGTCTCCGCTCCATCCTCAACATCCATTGGAGCGCTTACATCCCTAACGTCGAAGTACTCGAGATGGCAGAGGTCGACAGCATCGAGTCCACGCTGCTGAAGATCCAGCTGCGCTGGATGGGTCACGTCTCCAGAATGGAGGACCATCGCCTTCCCAAGATCGTGTTATATGGCGAGCTCTCCACTGGCCACCGTGACAGAGGTGCACCAAAGAAAAGGTACAAGGACTGCCTAAAGAAATCTCTTGGTGCCTGCCACATTGACCACCGCCAGTGGGCTGATAACGCCTCAAACCGTGCATCTTGGCGCCTCACAGTTTGGCGGGCAGCAACCTCCTTTGAAGAAGACCGCAGAGCCCACCTCACTGACAAAAGGCAAAGGAGGAAAAACCCAACACCCAACCCCAACCAACCAATTTTCCCCTGCAACCGCTGCAATCGTGTCTGCCTGTCCCGCATCGGACTTGTCAGCCACAAACGAGCCTGCAGCTGACGTGGACTTTTTTACCCCCTCCATAAATCTTCGTCCGCGAAGCCAAGCCAAAGAAGGGTTTTATAGTTCTATTTATTGGCTGTTTATCTTTTGTCAGGAATTGATAAAGAACAATTGCAACTAACAGCTGGAGCTCAGAGTCACCCTCATGGATTGAAGTATTCTCTGAAACGTGGTCCGTCCAATCACTTCAGATATGCCGTTTTTTTTAATTACCAAGACACAGCAGACTTTGGGAAATTGCTATGGTTGGCACGGAGTCTATTCAGCCTTTTTTCTGAGCTGCAAGTGTCAATAATGCTCTGCAAAAACAAACCAAGGGAAAGTTCAGGAATGTTAAGTGGCTACTCAATAAAGCAGGAACCTCTCCAAGGTTCTGTGCATGACAGCAGCAGCAAGCTGAGTTGTCCTGTAAATTGTGCAGCTGCAGTAATTAAAGTGATGTGACATCATGCTTCTATAAAGATGTATTTAAGGTGGAGGTGCTTCCAGAAAGATGTATTATATTTAAGATGGAAGAGCTTCCATATTAATGTATTTAAGGTGGAGGTGCTTTCAAATACTTTTGATATATTTAAGGTAAAAGTCAGGTAACTGATTAGGGCCTTGGTGACCCACTCCTGCTCCTATTTTCTCATGTACCTGGCCAACAACTTCTTTGAAGTAGGAGCACATGACCTGATTTTGCCTGGTATTTCTCAAAAGGTGCTCAAGATCACATACAACATTACTGCCTGAATGTTATGCAACCCTGGTGTCCGATATGCAAGGCATGTATCAAAGGAGGACTGGGAGGTTCCATTTCCTGAACTGTGCAATGATTTATTTTCACCCCAAATAGTTTTTAATTTATGTGACACTGAAAAACTTCACTAATTGATCCAATTTTTTGACAATCCTGTTTAACTTTTGTGTTTAACTGTCCCAGTTATTTCCTGAACATGTGCTTTTTTCTGTGCAGCTGAATTGGGAGACATTTGATGACATGTTGCCACAGAAACCATTTTTTAGCAAGACCTGTGTGATTGCAATGCATCTATTGACCTAAGGAATAGAATATGGAAACCTGCAATTAATTTATTATTGTAAATATGGCTACATGTGGAAGTTACAGAATGAATATTATCCTTGCAATTCAAAAATCATATCATGAGCTCCACAGCACAACCAAGAAATAAACCAGCACACGCAGCAACATATTTGTTAACCACATTACTTTTTTTTTATACTTTTTCCACCAAAAGATTCATTGGAAAGTATAGAAATCAAGTATATTTCTAATTTTTGTTACAATTATTTCTCTGCATCCTTCTTGCTGTTGAAACAGTACTACTTTGCATAGTTGGGGAATTTCGGTCATGGACAAAAGGTATGTATGTTGAGCTGAGTCAAATGCCAGATCAGCCACAATCTTGTTGAATGGCGGAACAGGCTCAACAAGCCAAATGGCCAACACCTTCTCAGATTTCTTGTGTTCATGCACAGGAACAGTGCATTTCATATTCTCATTGTTGATCATCAAGGCTCCTTTGGTCCTTTTGCCAATGACCTTAAATATATGTCTTCCTGTTTGGAAATTGGAAAAGGGCAATTTTATTTTAGCAATCAAATTCTTCACGCTTCTGAGCACATCAAGACATCTCTCAGCCGACTTTGAGGAAATTTACTCCATCAGTTCAACTACATGAACTAATCTTCCAGCTTTAAAAGTTATTCTGGGCCAAATGAAATGTTGACATTTATATGGCAACTTCTGATACACCAATGCCGCTCCCCTCTGTCTCTATCTTCGAGCATCTTCCTTAGGTCTGAACAATCCTCAGTATCATTTTGTACTGCCTCTCCTCATTATTCTTACAAACACATTCCACATTTGCCTCACACACTTCATTTGATTTTTCCAATTTTTTCTTATCACAAAAATGCATTTGAAATTATCACTTGAAATTTTATTCCCAATTACTTTGGGACAGCAAATCCTGGATGATTTTACTTGAACCTCTGTCTTTCAACAATATACAAGCATCACTGCTATACTTCTAGGATGAAATACGTTACTTTCACCAAACACTGCAAACCAATTAAGGTTTTGATTAATTTTGACAGTAATATTTTGCAATCAGCATTACAAAGACACCAAGTGTCAATCATCAGGCATGAAGGTTATATATTTGCATTTGATAATGTGACTTATTTTTGATGTTTGGCATTCAAAGAAACAAACATGACTCTCCATGTTGATGTGAGGATACAGGACCCTCAGAGATTTTACATCACAAAGAACCGCAGGAACGTGACTGCCTTTGGCACCTAATTTATATGACAGGTATTTCTTCTTCAGCTTGGTTTCTTTTAGCTTTAATACTGCATTTTTAATAACCTTGCTGACCTATTCCAAGGATTACAGGAGTCAATGTTGACAGAACAGTTCTATCTGCCAGAAAATCTTTGCTGAGCATTCTTTATGAGGCAAATAATCTCATTACCTCCTTCAGAACACAGCAATATTGCTTTGTTATTTGCTACATATTTTTTTTTAAAAAAGATCAATTCCCAATCATTGCAAAGCCTACGGTGGTGATTACTGAACAGTTCCTCATCTGTGCTGGGGACACTGAGGGCCAGAATTGTTGTCTCTCATCCATCACACTCCTCATGGCTTGATTCCCTTTCAAAAATTAAGGAAGTGGTTGAGTGCCGAATCTCCTTGGGCAGGCAGCTGCTAATTTAAGAAAAGGTTGAAGCTAGGTATCTCAAAGAACTGATTATGTAACAGCTTATTTTGGTTTCAAAGTATTAAAGATGAAATGAAGGCTGTCTGAAATTCTGGACCATAGGATTCTTTAGAAAGAACAAGTTAGAGCTGGTGATGTAGCAGTGAGTTTTGACTTCAAACTACCAAAGGATGGAAAGAAAAAGTGAGTGTGAGAGAAAAGAAGAACACAAGAGGAGAGGCTGGTGGGGGGGGGGGGGGGGGGGAAGCAATTGTAAGACAATATTGTATTGTGCATTCCAACATTCAAAGAATTTGTATTAAAAATCTATAAACTGTACACTGATGAGAGGTGGCGGGTTCATGCTAATAAACGGATAACCAAGGTTGAGCATAACTCTCACTGTTTATGCCATCTGAACCTGAGGTTCATAATTTTTCTTCAAGCTACAAATAAAGAAAATAAGCATTGCACTGAGATACAATCCATGAACAGATTGTGAAGTACTTCATACAATGAATTGCAAAGAAAACCATGAAAATGTTTTAATATCAACAAGTTAACTTACTTTTTTCTTGAATGAAAGCTTTGAATCCAAGGAAAGGCAAAGGGAAAATGAAAACAACAATTACTATATTCTACCTGTTATCAAGATTTTATCATTTGTGAGCTTTGAGCATGCAAAGGAACAATTTGATTACTTGCAAGGTCAATTATGAGCTTAAAATTCAAACAAATTTTATAATTGTATATTGTAATATATATTTATTTCTTCACATGCTTCATTGCATATGGAACGGGAACTGATCCACCTGAGACTGTAAGAAAATGTAGAGATTTGTGAATGCAGCTCAGCTCATCAGAAAAATTCCTCTCCCCTCCACTGACTCCATCCCATTGCCTAAGCGGCCAACATATTGAAGGACTCATTCAACAATGGCCATGCTCTCTTCACCGGTTGGGAATAAGATTCACAAATGTGAGATCATGCACTACCAGAATTAAAGACTGTTTCTTTCCTGCTGCTACCAAACTCCCAAATAAAACTCAGAGAGAGAAACAGGGAAGTCTGCAGTGCTGTCATTGCAGTGCAATATACCAAAGTGCTGAAGAAACGCAGTAGGTCGCGCAGCATCAACAGGAAGTTGAGGGTAACCAACGGTTTGGACCTGAGCCCTTGCTGAAAGTATGAGCAAAAGACAGACAGGCACCTGAGTAAAAAAAAAGTGGAGGAAGGAAAAAAGGCAAGGGATTGGAGCACAGGCTAACCCATAAAGGTCATCAGTAGAGAGAGGTGTGAGGAGAAAAACTGAGAAGTGATGAGTGAACTGCCAAACTGAGGCTCCCTGGAAATTGGAGGAACACCTGAAGATCCATATGGGCACTCTTCAACCAGACAGTATCAACAATGAGACTCCCCTGAGTCTCTTTCTTTCCCTATCTCCTTTCCTCTAGCCTCCCATCCCTTCCCTCACCAATCAGAGAGCTACCACTCCCCTGATCACCTCAGCATCTCACTCTTCTTCTCTTCCATCTTGTTCCACCCATGATCTCTTACCTTTAAGGTTGCACTCCTCCCCTCCCCCTTTCTTCCTCTCCTCCTCCCCCACTTTTTATTCAGTCACCTTTTTGGAGCAAAGAAGGATAAGAGGAGACTTAAAAAGAGGTTTAAAAGATTATGAGAAGCATAGATAAGCTGTACATCCAGCATGTTTTTCCCCAGGGCAGGAATAGCAAACACCAGTGGACATCTCAACAAAGTGAAGGGAGGAAAGTTTAGGAGAGGCTTCACAGGTAAGTTTTTTTTAAACAAAGAGTTGTGGTTGCCTGGAATGCCTTGCTAGGGACAGTGGTGGATGCTGAAACATTAGGGGCATCTTAGACAGGCTCATGGATGAAAGAAATATAGAGGGTTACAAGGTAGGTTTAGTACATTTTTTTTCTGGCCAGTAGACCTCTATAAAGATTTTAACACTGTGGTATTATTGTGTCTCCGTATGTTTCACTGAATGTTTCTTTTTCTTCGTTCTTTCTCTTTGTAATAGGACTTTATAGGGGGAAGGGATAGAGGGAAGGATTTTCTTGATGTTTTGTATTTGGTATGATTGTTAAATATGAGTAAAACGATAAATATTACAACAAAAATATAAAGGCGGTCACAATATTTAGGCTGAAGGTCCTGTACTGTGCTGTAATATTCTATGTTCTTATCGGCAGTGGAGATCTTCCTTGACCTATCAGTCCCTTTGCGATTACTGAGCTAACCAGTACGCTCTTTCTTCTTAATGACGTTCCAAACACTTGATTTTGGTAATCCTAACTTTTGGGTAATGCCTCTTATTGTTGTATACTTGTTTTTCAGACTCATTGGCACAACTCTGGTCCTCATCTTGAAAAATGGCAACAACAGACTCCAAAGCAAAGCCTTGCTCTCTTATACCTGCTCCAACAAACCAATTATACATACCCGAGTACTCACAAACACCTGTGAAGCCAAATTTCCCAACGATGTTGATGCGCTGAAATGGGTGATCTACGTATAAAAGGTGCTGTAATTTCTATATGGTAAAACCAAACGTATGCAACTAACCTTGAATAAAATCTCAAATGTGCACTTTAATCACATATGAATTGTTTTATTACAAATTTTAAAATATGGAGCTCAGGAGCAAATGAAGGAAAAAAAGTGTCTTTGTCCCAAACATTATAGAGAACAGTGGATATACATCCATGAACCTTCTTTTCTTTCATATATTGACATGGTTTGAAAAGAGAACCATAAATATTTTGGCAAAGAATCCATCAATTTGCATGAAAGACATAAGATAACTTATCAGTTACATTACACTGAAGCCACAATGACAGCTACTTCATTAATTGATCAGTTACTCTTCTCATAATAAGGAGCTAGTTCTTTATTTTTATATTGCATACACAAGGCATTCTTTTAATGAACATTTATGCCTCCATGCCCAGCAGCCACATTAAAAGTCTGAATAATGGATCAAGTCTCATCAATAATTTATTGCACGTCAGTAGCTGGTTGCAACTGGATCACAAAATTACAAACACTTGATCTGATTCTGTTGCTAATTTCTTGGCCAAAAAAAAGGATTATTTTTACCATGTTAACTCCTGAATATTAAATTAACTTCCTCAGTTTTGAAAGCATGGATGTTTACTAATATTCTGAGTGCTGCGTTGTTCATCACAATGAGAGAAAAAAGATTGTTGATACAATATTGATTGCAAATTGATATAAATAATTTCTAACTGTAACTATTCAAGATGAAAATAACAGGGGCACAACAGCAGCATTCCAAATTTATTGATTTATGTGGATGCCATGGGAAAAGGCAAGGAACATAATCAGTAAAGCACAGGTTCAATTAATTTTGCCTTACCGTCTTCTGGAATCTCCATGGATGAGCTCCACTTCGACAAACATAGCAAACATAATAGGAAAGTTCTTGTGTTTAGTAGCATCTTCAGCGGTTGGGCGAGCAGATGAGACCCAAAAGAAAATGTGAAGACCTCTCCTGTGATTCCAATGGGTCTCAGTTCAGTCTAATGCACAGCCATGAGTCATACTGACCAGAATCTGGAGAGGTACAAAGGGTACAAATTAATCCACATGCACTACAAGACTTAAACTGAAGTAAACCCAAATAGGTTGAAAGGTATGGTGTAATCTTACCCGTAATACTATGAATACAAGATTTGTCTCAAAAGATGCCTGTGTCTTACATCCACTTCTCCCACAGGAGATTTGGTTTTCTCAATTTGTTCTGACTTCACACAGACAAACAGAACCTCGAACTTTATGCAATCAGATGACTGTGACAGCAGTGATAGGGTAAAGGAAGTAACTCACACTGCTCCTTCTGGGATTTGTTGTCACTGCTTGAGGGGATCCCACTTTTTTTTCGACTCAAAATATATTTTTCAATTTAGATGGTAATATAAAGTCTTTAAGACAGTTTAGTCAACATTTATACTTCAGTTAACTTTACCAAAATATCACCAAAATAATCAATATTTGACAAATGTGCATTTTCAATTCTTTGGGATAATTTAGCAACATTCCAAATTTCTTTTTTTTTGCGACATCAGTGAGGTTCTGACGTAACAGCATTGCATCTAAGTTTCAAGAAAATGAAAAATAAATTGGAATTTCCAACAAATTTTTACATAACCTCTTTAACATTCATAGCAACTAGTTTATCATTTTATTTTGTTTTATCTCGCAGGAAGGATGGACAGGTACGAAAGAAACATGCTTACTAATCAAAGTGTTCAGTTCAGCAATTACAATGGGTTGCAAAAATAAAGCAAAGAATTTTTAAATACGACCTGAGATCACTCTGCATGAATCAAAACCTGCTGCTGAGGTAGATTATGATGCAGCTCAAATTTAGAAGCTCATTAGGGAGATAAGAAGGGGATGAATGGGTTCATTCTCAACACCAAGATATTCCAGAAAAAAATATTCTAAATCAATTTTCTATTTGACTCAGTCATGGTCAAAAGAGTGCCTTGGGCCCAATACAAATGACTGACGTCCAGTGCTCCTGGGCAAGTCCATGAGGGCTTTCTGTGGCTCTGCAGAGACCATCATAATGAGTTGAGGTCAGATCTGTCAAGCTGTGTCATGCAGTTATTTGCATGGAGGCTACAAAGCTTGATTGGAATATTCATGGTTTGTGGGCATGTGTAAAGCTTGCAAAAGTAATGCTTCACTGGGTGATTCTTGGGAAACCAACAATCAATCGTCAAATATTGCTCCTGACTTCATGATATTATTCTGCTAAAGATTAAAAGATAAAATTGGGCTGAATGAAGTTGAAAACAAAGGAAAGGTGGACATTTTCCTGTTACATCTTCATTGCTAACAACTCTGCGTATATTTTTTCCTTCTTCTCCAACAACATTGATGACACTATTCCATTCATTGTTGATTTTACCCTGCTAAACAGAAATCCAAGGAAGAACATTACCCCTGAATCTATTGACTGATATTAATGATAATGAGTTTGCTATGTGTATTGTTCATTGTACATACATACTAAAATTATTATTTTCTGCAGCTGAGCAAGTACTTCATAATAATAAACAACTACAATAGACATTAAATTAAATTGTAAATATATACAACAGTTAGATAATAATTATTCACAGCTACCATAGTGAAAGTGAAAAACAAGTGGTGTTGCAAGAGTGCAGATAGTCCATTTTGTAGTGTTGGAGCAGTCTATGATTACTGTAATAAGGAGAGGTTCAAGAGCCTGATAACTGGTGGAAAGAAACTGTTATTGAACCAAGATGTGCTTGTCTTCTGGCTTTTGCTCCTTCTGCCTTAACATAACAATGAGAAGAGATCATTTCCATGGTGATGGGGGTCCTTTCTGAGGTTGGCTGCCTTTACGAGGCAGTGCCTTACACAGATGTCTTCAATGAATGGGATGTCAGAGTCTATGATGGACCTGGTGATGTTTAATACTTTTTGCAGCCTTCTGTGTTCCTGAGCACTTGATTTAACAAACCAGGTTGTGATGCAACCAGTTAGTATACTTTCCACGGTGCACCTGATGAATTTTTATAAGAGTATTCGATGACATTCCAAATCTCTTCTGACTTCTTTGGGTTCAAGTTAGAGGTACCAGCGTGCAGTCTTCATGGTTGCCTCAAGGTGCTGGATCCAAGAAAGATTTTCTGAAAAATTAATCACCAGGAACCCTCTTCACCTCTATCCCATCAATGAAGACATGTGTGTGGACCCTTGGCCTCTCCCCACTATTATCAACAATAGGCTCCTTGGTCTTGCTGATGTAGAGAGACCCCTCCACTATAAGACTCCTCAACGACAAACTCAATCATAGACTCATTTAAGGACTCTTACTTGTGCCCTTAATTGATTTTTTTTTTCTCTCTCTGTATTGCAGTCAATTTACTTTTCTTTATTTGTTTACATGTGTACATTGAGCACAGTTTTTTGCACAACCACTAAGTGGTAATTCTGCCTCATCCACAGATAAAATAATCTCAGGGTTGGATGTGATGTGATGTATGTACTGACAATAAATCCAAAATGCGTCTAATGTGATGCATTTCCAATTATTTGGCCGTAATGGCCGTGTTCTCAGTGAATTCACAGATAATGTTGAAGGTGAATTTTGCTAAGTTCTCGAGAGTGCACAGAGAATAGCTGAAACATATCGCCTTAAGCTGCTTGTATTGATGGTCAGCAATCCACTGATTGGGATCTGCCAATGAGGAAGTCAAGGATCCAGTTACAAAGGGACAAACAGAGTTCCACAGATTTTGCTGGTATAATGTTGTTGGATACTAAACTGTAATCAATGAACAACAACCAACAGATACAGGCCTTCTTATGACTGGGGCCATTCAGCCCATCTGTTCCATATAACCATTTCACCACAATCTTCTTTATCTTTTTGAATGGAAGTTCTGCTGAAATTCCAGATACAGGGTTTCCACATGAAATATTAACCATTCCTCTGCCTCCACAGATGCTGCCTGACCCACTCCAGATGATTTTCTTTTTGCTTTACATCACAGGATCTCCAGGATTCTTGTGTCTCCCTGAAGTACATTTAAATTACTTAGATCAGCTGGGGAAGTTAAGTCCACGTTCTGCAAACTCTCAGTCAAAATGTTTCCTTGAATTTATTTTATATTTATATTCATGGTACCTGGTTTTGATTTCATCCACAAATGGGACAAGACAAATTCTGTCCCCTTAAGTATACACCTTCCTTCCTTTTGGTGCATCAACTGTTGTCCTTTTGCAGCACGACGATACTTTTGTTCTCTATTCTGTCCTATTAAGAAATCAAAGCCATGAATCTGGTGAGGCTTTTTCAGTCATGAGAAGAACAAAATGGCTCAGATCTCCTGGAGATGCAGCAGGGGGTCAGCCCTCTGATAGTTTGATGTCTCCAGTGAAGTGCATTTCTAAAGTCAGAATGTTTCCAGGAAAGAGAATTGAAGCTTCCAGCAAACAAACATTCCTTATAAGTAATCCCTTTGGCAGATTTGTATCCTTCATAAGGGAACCTCAAGCAGTTGATGATTAAGACATTGTGTGATGTACTATACCAACATGGGATGATGCAAGCTACTGATCTGAAACCTCACAGACCGTGACTGTTGAGGAGCAGAAAAATGGAAAGCATTTTCATATGCTGAGAGACGAATTGTTAATTTTGGATCAAATCATCAATGGGAAAGAAACTCTATTGAATAGACCAACTTGTATCGTTTGCTCATGTGCTGTCATCATTAGTATCAGATCAATGCTTCCAGTCTTACTTTGTTCTGTTGATTAAACAAGTTGAGTAGAGACCCTCCATCTAATTATTGCTTCTTGATGGTCTTTCTTCAAAGGACTTGTCATTCCACTAGTTTTTACAAGGGCTCAGTTCTAATTATCTTGAACTTTAAAGCCACATAAAAGATACAATTTCATTTATGCAATATGTTTAATTTAATTTAATTTAGACATACAGCGTGGTTGCAGGCCCTTTTGGACCACGAGACGATGTAGCCCAATTATACCCAATTAAACTACACCTCTGGTAAGTTTTGAATGATGGGAGGATACTGGAACACTCAGGGGAAACACATGCAGACAAGGGGAGAACATACAAACTCTCCTTACAGACAGTGCTGGATTTGAACTTGTGTCACTGACGCTGTAACAATGCTGCACTAACCGCTGTGTTAACAGTACCACCCTTTGTAAAAATAAAATAACACTATGTCCCCAAGATTTTAATTTTCAATTTAAGATATTAATGTTATAAAGGCGCTATTGTGGGGGGTGCCATTTGTGTTCATACACCATCATGTTGAAATGTTAGGAATAACGAGGCCACACCTGAAGTTGTCAGCTAGCGAAGAATTGAAACATTTATTGACCCGCTGTCAGACTTGATTTGGACACACAACATGTGACCTGGCGTCATGACATCTGAAGTGCAAACGACCTCATGACGTAGCTACCTTGAGTAGGCCAGGGCTTCTCAGTCGGTCTGCGGGTTCTGCTGAATCACTATGCCTCGTGGCTGTAGTGGCTAATTGGCAGTAGATAGGAGGCTGTTGCATCTAGCTGTCACAAGATGGGAGTTGTTAGCGCTGGTTCTGCCCACTCCCTCCAAATGCACCGTTACATTATGTATAAAACACATACTGTACTTGTCATTTTAACAAGGCTACTTATTGGCGTCGTGGTTAGCACAATGCTGTTACAGTGGGAGCAACTGGGACTGGGGATTGGATCACACACTGTCTGTAAGGTGTTCATACGTTCTCCCCATCTATGTGTGTTTTCCCTGGGGGCTCCGGTTTTCTCCCATCCTCCAAAACGTACCGGGGCTTGAAGATTAATTGGGTGTAATTGAGCAGCATGGGTTTGTGGGTCAAAATGGCCTGTATGTCTAATTTTAAATATAATTTTCAAAAAATTTAAATGGATGTGACAAGAACATTTCACTTTCAACAAATGATTGGATGCCCAAGTAATTCCATTTAGGGCTGAAAACTATAACTACTGAGAGAGAAGAGATGGAAGGAAAAACACAATACTGCAAATGATTAGGACTTGAAAATGCATCAACTAAATAAAACATTAAAACAACCAATTCACAGTTAGATTGGTCATTTGTGAACAGAGTAATGTGTCTAACTAAAATAAGGGATTTGCTCTTTGTTTGAGAGATAATTTGATTTTCCTTATTTGTTCCCTTCATGTGAAATGTAGCCATTTGGTTTATAGCTTCCTCCATAATTACCAACAATACTATTCCCTTCCAACACAAAAATCTATTTCAAGATACTCTACCCTGTCATGATGGAGGACAAGAATAGCTCATTTATACAGAAGACTTCATCAACTATCAAAACAATTGTGATAAATTTAGGTACGGATCTATTCTGAAGGGACATGATTGCTCTACCTGCAAGATTTAACACCTTCAGTACTTCCATTCAGTTTTGACAAATAATTAACTTCCGAAAAATGATATTTTCCATTCTCAGATGCTGCCTGATCTGCTGTGGGATTTGGCACATTTTTGCCTTTGTTCTGGCCATTTTCTTTAATTATTCTCCCAAGTTGTATTTTCTTAAGATGGTAGAGAATTCATTTTAAATGTGGCAAACATATGAAAAGAAGGGGAGCATAAAGAAAATACATTTCTTGTAGAGCCGCAGGATATTCCCTTCCTCATTGCAGTTGAAAAATAAATTTAATTTACATGGTTCATTGCTTTAATTTTGCAAGTTTCATATGTATTTAGGGAAATAGACATTAAATCCACAAGGTAGTTCAAATCTCATGAGAAAGACCTTCTTAAAAAAGAATTTTCATAACAGTCTGTATCTAATTTTTTCATCCTGCTTCTCTTTTCATCTTTTTCTGACAATAGCCTCTTAGCTAATGTGGGGATCTCAGCCACTGTGGTTAGTCAGTAAAACCACCTGCCAGGGTCTGCTCCTTCTGAACCTTGTCTGGAAATAATTTCAGACCTGCTGCAATTGATTAAAAAAGACCAGAAACTCACTTGAATTCAACATTCAATGAGGAGCAATATAGAGAGAATAATGCCATTAATGACCACTGGAATAATGGAAATTAAACAAAATAAAAATAAATGATGAAATTGCAGAATTCCAAAATGTCCCAGCAAACATATTGCATTCTTTCTTTCTGGAATCTAGCATTTACTGTATAAGTTTTTCTCAATGAATAATACTACTGGCAGCAATGCTTATGTAGTTGCTGGTCAAAAAAAAAGAGACCACTAATTTCCTAAAACACTTTCCTTGAAATTCACTTTGGTCACTGTAGTTGTGACAGTGCAATTCACTATGCAAATGCTGAACCAAACATTTTGTGTTACTGATCAAGAATACATCTCGAGACAATCTATTTATCTTTTTTGCAGTGATTTCAAGGCACAACACACCCATTCAACGGAATGAGGTGGAAATCTCAAGGACAGGAATTATTTATTTACTTTCTTCACTTTTTGTTCTGGTTTGCTCTCCCTTATCCAGGAAAACCCTGAGCAGTGTGGAAACGAAACACCAACTTGCTGCAAACCTGCCATCTACAAACGTTCAAACTCAGTTTTAATGCTCATTAAAGGAAGCATGCCATTGTCGTCAATTCTTAACACAAGGCCATCCCAATTGACTGAAATTTCTGGTGACCAAACTACCATTAGGGTAAAATTTAGTGCACATAGGGCAGTAAAAGTGGGTGAAACTCAATAAATGGACAGACTTTTGGTTTAATGTGCAATTCAATGAAGGAACTGTTGAACAACACTTTCTGTTCAATAAAATGATGAAGTTCATTTTGGTTTACTGTTTAAACAGTCCTTTGCATGGAAATTTTTGTCATGATGTGCAGGAGGCCAGAAGGCCATTTGGCCCTTGGAGCTGCTCCACCATTGACCATAATCAACCTGATCTTCTGCCCCAGAGTTAATTTCATGCAGTATCCCTTCTAGTCTTCATTCCTTTAATACCCAGGAATGTTCTTAATCCACTCATTGATTATGGTAAACCTCCCTAATCCTCCAGGTGGAAAGTTCTAATAATTCACCATCCTGTCTGGAAAAAAAAGCTCTCTTTATCCCTGTCCAAAAGCCCTTGTTCTGAGACTGTGACCCCTGGGTCTGACCTCTACAACCAGAGGATACATCCACCTTTCCTACTGAATTCTGCAAATATTTTGAATTTCAGGAACACCTTTCATACATCCAGAAACTAAGAGAATATGGGCCTGATGCTCTCCATCTCTCCTTGCAAAGCATATCCAACATTCCTTAGGACCAGTGGTGAATCCTCATTGCAGTCCCTCCATGATATTTTGGTTCAATACTCAATCCCATCTCTTCATATTTCATTACAGAGTAACACTTTGGGCTTTCTCACCTGTGAAATCTGTCTGTTCCAAGATCAAACATTCAGGGAGGTGACTATTCAGCCCATCATTTCAGAGCTGACTACTGCAATCCAAAATAGACTAATTTTCTTTCTTCCTTTCAAAATTATTACTGAATCCAGTTCGACTGACCTTTCAGATAGCATACTCAGAATCATTTCAACTTTGCATATGAAAAAAAGTCTCACTTTGCCTTCTTATTCTTCGATGCCTCCTGATTATTTACACTTTAATCAATGGATAAACCAATTCTCTTTGCATGGTGCAATCAAACCCTACCCAATTCTGAATAGCTCCATTAAATCTTCCCATTGCCTTCTCAACCCTGAACAATACAACACTAACGTTTTTTTTTAAAGCACCTTCATGAAATAAATATTTCTGTAAATCTTCTCTGTCGTGTCCCTGAGATAACAACATTCTTCCTGCCATGGTCAAAGCAGTGATTATACAAGTTTGATGTGACTTTGTTTTTGTTTTTCAATAGTATGCTTCCAATGGTACAGCTAAGGATTTCATTCTTTCAACATGCAATTCCACTTCCAATGATTAAATATTATAAAAATCCATAAATTAAAAATTGAAATTAAAAATAGATAATGTTGAAAACACTTAGGAGGTCTGTAGAGAGGGAGTTAATAATTCAGGCTGAAGACCCTGCTATGAGTCCAGAGGACCCCAAAACCTACCAGCAAGAGAATTCACCAAGAAAAATGGTTACTTAAACAAAAGTTGCTTTTAATTTTCTTTAAACATAAAAGCAGGTCAAACTTTAACTTATTATATTAATTTAATCCTCTTTGAATTCTAAGCACATGTGCATGTAATGTGTATATGTTCAGGAAAGTTCTTTGATTCACAGTCCAATCTTTCTTCTCACTTCTCCAAGTTCACCAGAATCAGCCAATTCTTATATTGCACACAGAATTTAACACAGATGAATTTTCACCAGACTCTGGTGCTTAAAGGTAAATGGTTACCACTCAGGAAGTTTTCATTGGTTTCACAGAGAGATATGTTGCTCATTGGACACACACACAATCTGATTTCTTCACTTCAGTGTCTTGCCGAAGAAACTTGCCCCATTGTTGGTTTTCCAAATGATAACCTCTTGTTTCCCTATTTCAGCAGAAACACTCTAGCCAGCCATTTCCTCTTGTAAGGACAACAAGAGTTTTCAACAGGCTGAACTCAGAACTCACACTCCATCTTCAAAATGAGGTTTTCAACAAGCCTGCCAGCTTTCCATGTTGCAGCCTCCCAAAAGCTACTGCAGAACTTAGAAATGCCTTCTCTCTCTCTCTCTCTCTTTCTCTCTCTCTCTCTCTCCCTCCCTCCCCAAAGTATCACCTGTTTTCTTTTTCCTCACTCAATTTGGAAAACCACATGACCCCTCTTAGAACAGCAAACTGTAACCAGACAGATTGCTGGCACCGGAATCAGTTTCCTGAGCTGGCCATCCGTTGCTTTAAAGACAATAGTCCATTTATTCCCCAACATCAGTCCAATTAACACCTACTTGCAGAGTCTCCATAGGCATTCTTCAAAGTTTCTGCAAAGTCACTATGGACAAGAAGTCTCTGTTTATGCATACCGCTTGCATTTCAAATGAGATGTCTTTTGTGAAATATTAATGTCTGTTTGTGAAGTAACCTACACCAAACCCCCACAATCTATCTCGTTTAGAGACATTTATTTATAATATAAAATATAACCCATAACAACCCCTACATCAGAAGTGGGAAAGAGAGAAAACAAGTTAGCTTGAAGTTTCAAGAAGGGTTGGGGATGGATAGATGGGGAAAAGGGAGTATCCCTGATAGGGTGGAATCAGGATTGCCATTGCTATTCACTGGTGATTATGAAAGATTATTCGAGGTCCATCGGGCACACAAAACTCAAAAAGGTCGACCAGTTTACCTATCTCGGCTGCACCATTTCATCGGATGCAAGGATCGACAACGAGATAGACAACAGACTCACCAAGGCAAATAGCACCTTTGGAAGACTACACAAAAGAGTTTGGAAAGATAACCAACTGAAAAATCTCACAAAGATTAGCGTATACAGATCCGTTGTCATACCCACACTCCTGTTCGGCTCCGAATCATGGGTCCTCTACCGGCATCACCTACGGCTCCTAGAACGCTTCCACTAGCGTTGTCTCCACTCCATCCTCAACATTAATTGGAGCGACTTCATCTCCAACATCGAAGTACTTGAGATGGCAGAGGCCGACAGCATCGTATCCACGCTGCTGAAGATCCAACTGTGCTGGGTAGGTCACGTCTCCAGAATGGAGGACCATCGCTTTCCCAAGATCGTGTTATATGGTGAGCTCTCCACTGGCCACCGAGACAGAGGTGCACCAAAGAAGAGGTACAAGGACTGCCTAAAGAAATCTCTTGGTGCCTGCCACATTGCCCACCGCCAGTGGGCTGATATCGCCTCAAACCGTGCATCTTGCCGCCTCACAGTTCAGCGGGCAGCAACCTCCTTTGAAGAAGACCGCAGAGCCCACCTCACTGACAAAAGACAAAGGAAAAAAACCCAACACCCAACCCCAACCAACCAATTTTCCCTTGCAACTGCTGCAACCGTGCCTGCCTGTCCCGCATCGGACTTGTCAGTCACCAACGAGCCTGCAGCAGACGTGAACATACCCCTCTATAAATCTTCGTCCACAAAGCCAAGCCAAAGAGAATGAAAGATTATTAATATTTAATGAGGGGACTTAAAGGATTAATGCAAAGTGACAAGTTAAACGCTGTGAGATGCTGTAGGAAACACCCAGCAGATCAGGCAGTGTCAATGGAAAGAAATAAACTGACAATGTTGGAGATGGATTCAAATTTGGCTTGTTGATTGGGGACTGAAGAGTGGTGGTTTAGGGTTTTTTTTCCACTGTATGCAGGGGTCAATGCTGACACCATTAGCACTTTTTGTACATACATGTCTCAGATAGGAATGTAGGTGGACTGAATCATACATTTGCTGATGACATGCAAAAGGTTGTGGAATGATACAGGATGATATAGATTAGATGGAAAGATATATAGAGCAGTGACAGATGGAATTTAATCCAGGTAATGCAAGTTAACATGTTTTGGGATGTCAAGTACAAACATGTGCAGAAATTTAAGTCAAGTCATCTTTATTTATTGTTCATACCATGCTCGCACAGTAAAATCAAGATAACGTTTATCCAGGACAATGGAGCATATTTACATAAATATAAATTAGAAAAAAGATAAAACACATTCAAATATTAAAATGTATACAGTAAAAATCCACGGCACACTATCCACATATGTTCTGCTAGTTCAAGAGCATAATGGCTTAGAGAAAAAAAATTGTTCCCCAATCTGGATGTAAGGACCCAAGTGCTATGGTACCTCCTACCAAATGGCTCAAGGGAGAACAGTTTATATGAGAGGTGTGTGGAGTCCTTCACAGTATATATTGCCTTTTGCCTGCATCAAGTGTGGTAGATGTCCATCATGGTAGGAAGAGAGCCCCCATTGACCTCACTATCCTCTTTACGATCTTGCAGCCCGAGGTGGTACAGCTTCCAAAAACCAGGCGGTGATGCAGTTGGATGCTAGGAGTATATATATAGTGAGGAAGGAGGGTGGGAGATGAACTTTCCTTAGCCTTCGTACAAAGTAGAAGCACTGCTGGGCTTTCTTGGGTATGGAGCTGGTGTTAAGCGAACAGGTGAGATTCTCTGCCAAGTGCATTCCAAAGAACTTGATACCCCTGACGACCTTAACCTTGGAACCATCAATGGTCAGTGGAGCGTGACTCCCGTGGGCCCTCCTGAAGATGACAACCATTTATTTTGTTTTATTTATGTTCAGATACAGGTTATTGGCTCTGCACCAGTCTGTTAGCAACCGCACTTCATCTCTGTATGCTGAATCCTCATTCTTACTAATACGGCCCACCACGGTCGTGTCGTCAGCCAAGTTGATGATGTGGTTCGAGCTGTGTTTAGCTACACAGTCAAGGATCAGCAGAGTGAACAGCAGTGGACTGAGCATGCAGCCCTGGAGGGCCCCTGTGCTCAGTGTGATGGCTTTGGAAGTGTTGTTACCGATCCAGACTGCTTGAGGCCTCCCCGACAGGAAGTCAAGAATTAAATTACAGAGGGAGGTGTTTAGACCCAGCAGCCTCAATATCCCTATCAGGTACTGAGGTATGATTGTGTTGAATACCAAATTGAAGTTGTTAAACAGTATTTCCAGGTGGGAGAGGGCTAGATGGAGGGTGGTGGCGATGGCATCATCTGTAGAATAGTCGGATCTGTATGCAAAGTGAAGGAGGTCAATGACGGGGGCAGCAGGAGCTTGATATGCTCCTTGATGAGCTCTTGAAGCACTTCATAACAGTGGGCGTGAGTGTGACAGGGCAGTAGTCATTGAGGCAATACACAGATGACTTCTTCGCCATGGGGACAATGGTGGTGGTTTTGAAGCACTTTGGGACCATGGCGCTGAGCATCGCCTGAGCACTCTGTGAGAGAATGTTACTTGGTCCAGTAGCTTTCTGTAGGTTGACCTTGCCTAACTCTCTCTTCACATTGACCACTGCAAGACACAGCACCTGATCGTTCGGAGGAAAGGTGTCTTCTTCACCGCCACATAATTTTTCGCCTCAAAATGCGCGTAGAATTTGTTCACTTCATCTGGGAGGGAAGCATCACCAGCACAGGCAGATAGTGCAGTCCTGTGGATGGTGATGTCTTGGATGCAACATGCGTTGATTGTCCTTGCTGTCCAGGAAGTGACTTTGAATGCGCTGGGCATGTGCACACTTTGCTTCCCTGATGGTCTTGGGGAGCTTGGCTCTTGCAATAGCTAGGACTATCTTGTCGTCTGCTCTAAAGGCAGTGTCTCAGTCCTTGAGCAGTGCATGCACCTCTGCACTCATCCATACCTTCTGATTAGAGCAAGTAATGATGGTCTTGAGCACAGTGATGTTGTCAGAACACTTACTATGTAGCTGATCACTGATGCCATATACTCCTCCAGATTGATGCAGTCACCTTCAGTTGCTACTTCCTTGAACATGTGCCAGTCAGTGTGCTCAAAGCAAGCAGTCTTTGCGCAGGGGCCATGCTAATCTTCTCTGTATCGTTCCAATTTTAGTATATGTGCTGCCGAAGCGAGCACCAAAGCAAGCAGTCTTGAAGTGCATGAATGGCCCCCGCTGGACAAGTTTTAACCTGCTTCAGCATGACTGAGATATGGTCTGAATACCTGATGTGGGAGTGAGGCTCAGATACGTTCGTATACATAAAGTCCAACATGTTCACCCCTCTCGTAGCAAATTCCACATACTGATGGAATTTAGGTAGCCCTGACTTGACGTTCACCTCTTTGAAATCCCCAGCAATAACATTCAGTCCATCAGGGTGTGCATTCTGCAGTTCGTTTATAACCCCCAATCCATCAAGGTGTGCATTCTTCACTTCATTTATAACCATATATAGTTCCAAGATTGCCTCCTTAGAGACCTCTGATGCAGGTCTAAGCTTCTTGAAAATAGCAACACAGGTTGAAAGGTTGTGAAGAAGGAATTTAGCATGCTTGCCTTCATTGACCAAGGCAATGAGTTATAAGATTTGATATGTGTACAAAACATTGGTCAGACTGTATTTGGTACATTTCTGGTCACGACTCTGTCGGGAGGATGTGGTCAGGGTGGCACATCAGAAAAGATTTGCCAATATGTTGCCTGGAACAGACAGTTTTACATTAAAAAGGATTGGATTGGGTTTATTCTCGCTGGAATATACAAGACCTTTATGAAGTTTACAAATTATGAGAGCATGGATAAGGTAAATGGATTTTTTTTTCTGAAATACTCAAAAACTATAACGTGAGTATAGGTTTAAAGTTAGAGGGGAGGCATTAAAGGAGATCTGAAGTATAAGTTTATCCACACAGTGGTTATATGGATGAACTGACAGAGGGAGTGAGTTCAGAGAGGCAGATATAATTAAAATGTTTCAAATGCATTTGTACAGGTTCTTGAGCAGCTGAGGAGAGGAAATGGGCTGAGTGAGGGCAAACCGGATGAGAAAAATATGCACATCAGGTCAACATGTACGATTTAGTACAACTCCATGACTCTATAACCTGTAGCAAAAAAAAATGTCAGTTCTGGTGGAAATGGAGAAAACAAGTAAATGGAAATTTGGAATTTGAAATTAAGTTCTGAAGGCTGCAATGTACCCAAATGGGATATGCGATCTTGCTCTTCAAGACTACCTTCATCCTTGTTGCAACAGTGCAGTATATCATAGATAGATTTGAATGGAAAAGGGATGAAGAACTGAAGTAACAGGCATGTGCACTGAGTGTAAGTGCTCTGCAAAGCAGTCTCCCAATCTGCAATTCACATCTCTAGTGCAATGCCAACTATATCATGAGCATCAAATGTAGTGCACTAGATTGGAAGAAGTTTATGTGCATTGCTGCTTTCCCCAATAGGACTATTTGGATCACTGGGCTGTGGGATGAGGCAAAATAGGAAGAGTGAAAAAATGTTCAATGTATACTTAATAAGAAGCAAAAGGTCACAGAAAGGACTGTGGTGCTGTCAAGGTAATTTTTTGCCTTCCTGATTTCCAGAGGTTTAATATTTTCCTCTCACTTCTAATCCTATGATCAATTCCTTCTTTCTCTTTTATGCGTCCATCTTTTTTATTACTAGGCACATTACTGGAGTCAAGAATCTCTCGTAGAATATTCTACATACTTTCTTAACTCTCCATTCAATTTTTAATGACTTTTCCATTTTTCAGGTCTTCCACAAGTGGAAAAACTTTCTTTTGTCACGTTAAAAAGTCAATGGCCCTCTCCTTTCAAGAAACCAAAGGTGCTCAAAATCAGACCCCCTTTCTAATATAGAGCATCTTTTGAACCTTCTTTTATGCTTCTGTTTCATTTGAGTAATAAAGAGAGCATATTTGGAATTAAGATAAATTTGCTATTAAATTCTATTATCACAATTTATTAGCATTTCTTTGGCAGGGCGCCATTGTTTTCCTCTAGGTGCTCTGGTCTCTTCCTAAAAACATGTTTGTTAATTACCCATTGTAAATCTGTTATTGCATGGTGAAATCTGAAAGGAGTGTGATAGTACAGACATATCACCAATGTATATAGTTACAGTATCTAGAGTGTAATGACTGTGCTTACAGCGATTGGCTGAGAGCTTAGCCATGCCTACTGTCTGGGCCTTAAAGGGTTGTGTCCCTAGCCAGGTCGGATCATTCCGGACTGGTCAGCCACTTGTGAAGAGCTCCTGTCTTTTGCTAATAAAAGCCTTGGTTTGGATCAACAAGTCTTTGGTTCTTTCGACGAACTCTACAATTTTATTAGCAAAAAGAATTTATTTTTACAAAGGGATGGAGCATCTGACTCAGCCAGAAAAACTTGACATTGACCCACAATCAGCTACAGCATTTAAAGCCTTTAAGTACTGGCTGATGAACTTTGAAAACTTCCTAAGGGTCATTAAGGTGGAGGAGGATAACCAGCGTCTAACAGCATTGCTGTCTATGGTGTCCTTGAGAGTCTACGAGAACATCCAGGATGAGACCACTTACACCGCAGCCATAAAGGTACTGAAAGAACTGTATGATCAACCGGTGAACAGAGTTCATGCCCAGCTCGTGCTTGCGTCGAGGAAGCAACAGCCCGCGAGTCCAGCAGGGCATATTTACAAGTAGTCAAGGCATTGGGCAAGGACTATAACTATAACTGGGTGGGTCACATCTCCAGAATGGAGGACCATCGCCTTCCCAAGATCGTATTATATGGCGAGTTCTCCACTGGCCACCGTGACAGAGGTGCACCAAAGAAAAGGTACAAGGACTGCCTAAAGAAATCTCTTGGTGCCTGCCACATTGACCACCGCCGGTGGGCTGATATCGCCTCAAACCGTGCATCTTGGCGCCTCACAGTTCGGCGGGCAGCAACCTCCTTTGAAGAAGACCGCAGAGCCCACTTCACTGACAAAAGGCAAAGGAGGAAAAACCCAACACCCAACCCCAACCAACCAATTTTCCCCTGCAACCGCTGCAACCGTGTCTGCCTGTCCCGCATCGGACTTGTCAGCCACAAACGAGCCTGCAGCTGACGTGGACATTTACCCCCTCCATAAATCTTCGTCCACGAAGCCAAGCCAAAGAAAGAAAAAAAGAATAACTGCGTGGACAAAACTGCTGCTGAGATCACAAACGATCTCGTCTGGGATGCCTATGTGGCCGGGCTCCGATCGAACAAAGTGAGGCTGCGCTTGCTTGAACAAGGGGTAGAAAAACTAGAGGACGTGGCCCGGATTGCGATCACAATGGAGGATGCAACCTTAAAGTCAAATGAGCTCTCTAGGGACTGGACCCCACGTTCTGATGTGAGTAGAGTGCCCTTCTACCCTACCACCCCCTGAGATACTGACGGCCTGTCGGCTGCTGCTACACTGCCCCCTGCGAACCCAAAAAGTTATTTCTGCAGGAGGGACAAGCACAGCAGGTCCCAGTGCCCAGCAAGAAAAGCCAGGTGCCAGAAGTGCCTTAAAAACGGCCACTTTGCTGCAGTCTGTAGGTCTAAAATGGCCGCCAGCAAACACAGTGCCTCGTGTGAAGCCCAACCGCCACTATCCCATTCAAACTCTTCATTCAATCATTACCACATCAATCACTGCAGGATAGGAGACCCCTTGATAGACTTAATCTGTAAAATGTATATATGTATATATATATCCCAACCTGGGATCTATACACGGGCTGCAGCCTCCTCCGGCAATGGCACCTAGCATCAGTGTTCAGGCCCTGTGACATCAGCGCGCATACACCGGGCTCGGCATCATGTGACAGGCCAGTCATAGCCTGGGCACAAGACTACTGCAGACGGATGGAATGACTTGCTGTGAACTTCCCATGACTCCACATGATGATGTCAGAGGACCCGTGTCGCATCATCCAGTGTCATTCCCACAGCAACGGACCTTCCCATGGACAATGAAGCAGCCTGGGCCTGGGGATGGATGTGAGTTTCGGCCTCAGTTGGACTGGGGTCGGAGTGGTTGGGGACGGCCCTGGTGCTTGCGCCGGCAGCCAATTCGTGGAGGAGGCAGTGGATCGTGTCCAGACCAAATGTGAGATGTGAGGCAGCCTGTGTAAAATTTCAGGCAAATAAACCCCTTTTCCACCCCCCCTTAACCAAAGAGTCCACATATGCCCATGAAGGGGATAGAAAATTTAAGGTCTCCATCAAAAATCAAAAATTTAGAGCAGATGAAATAAATAATTTCATCAGATAAATTTATAGCAACAATTTTTAAAAAATGTTAATGGGAGACTTGGTCTATTTTCTGTTAGATGGTCAGACACATTAAGTGCAGAAGAACAAGATGGCTATTTACTCAGATTGAATTGTTTAACGACAGGATTAGAACAATGCTTATTATCATGAGCAAAATAAACCTGTACATTGGAGAAAAACCTTTCAAAGCCGCAGAGAGTAGATGCAATGTTAAGGCCAATGAATTAAGCTCAAAGGTAAGGAAATGGGAAATTTTATCGAGCATGCAGCACTGGGGAGAATGAAAATCCAAATACCATTGAGCTAATTAGGTCAGGAAATAAACAAGGTCAAATGGTTAGCAAAGCAGTCTGTAACCAGTGAACAAAATGATGGCAAGTGCAATAACTTGGCAAGGTGTCAGGCCACATCACAACTTCGCCCAAATCTTTCAGTCAAATCTTCATTATGATTCAGTTTAATTAAAATCAGCTGTTTCTTGCTAACCAGTGAAGTCTGGCAATAAGATTAAAGCAGCTCGGGCATTTTAACCCTAATTACTAGAAGAAGAAAGAAGAAAAGAAGAATTAAAAAAAAGAGAAGGTAAATATTTAGTCCAGATACCACCACTCTCTTGGGCACTGGGATGATTGTGGCTGCTTTGAATTTTGTGGGGCCACTGGACTAATACAGTGAGATATTAAAAATGACCGTTAGGACCTTAATCAGTTGGAGTACCCAGTCATTTAGCAGTAGACCAGATCTGGTCCTGCAGCATTGCATGGGTTCACACTGGAAAAGATCGCCCTTACTTCAGTCGTGCTATGCAGGGTGCCCACTCATCAAGGGAGATGAGGCTTTCAATGGTGTGGCATCGCTTTTCTCTTCAAACTGTGTATAGAAGGTGTTTAACCTGTCAGGAAGGGAGACATCATTGTCGCTGTCCTGCAAGGTTGACTTGTGATCATTTATAGTTTGAGTACCCTGCCACATACGCCTTGCGTTGCCCGTGTCACACAGGTGTCTGTAGATTCTCTGTGCGTACCCCAACTTTGCTTTCCTGATTGCACTGGGGTGGGAATTCCTCAGAGAGTTAAAAAGGTCGCAACAGGAAGCTGATGTTTAGACCCACAAATAGAATGTCTGCTGAGATATTTACCTGTGACAGTGTCTGTGGCAATGACATTATTAGCACTCCATTGCAAAGTACAAAGTATGGATATCCCTGCCTACTCAGGGCAGCTCAAATCAGGGAGTGAAGATGTCCACTATTGAGGAACCTACTCGCACTGAGTCTTTAGAGATACTACAGCTTGCTTGGACCTCTCTGATGAACCGAGCAATTGCAACTTAGGTTTCTTGAAACACGGTTCAAGAAAGTATGAAATGCTATTGCAAGAACTTTGGTCATGTTTTCAGGCTAGATTGGTCTCTTTCAGGAAGTCAAGACTTCCTTGGCTCTGAACATCCTTACTGCAGAAGGAAACAGCAAACCTCTGCCATTCCTCCCATTTGGTTGCTTCCTTTCAGAATCAAAGATAGTGGTGAAAATTGCCACTGTTTTTTCAGAAGGCAGCATGAAGAGAGCCTTAGCAACTATGACACCAATCCACATCAGAGGAGCAGCCAGAAGACCCAGACTTTGAAGTGCATGAGTCCCAGGCTAAATACAAGAGGAACAAAATACTCTGGAGTAAGAGGAGGGCCATGAGGATTAATGTCCCGTGTCAGTATTCAAGTGTAATTTTCTAGCTCAAGTTCTCAAACATATGGATACGAGTTAACACTGTTGTTAGAGGGAAATCATTGTCCCCCAAGGCAAAGCAAGTGACCAACACACCAATTACTGGCAATATATTTTACCCATAGCCAGATGAAAAAATCAGGTAATCCATGATAAACCCTAATGCTACTGTTCAGACCCTCTTGCATCAAAGAATGAATGTCAAATCCATTGTGGAAACAGCTTGCTACACAGTTTCCTGATGAGCATGTGTATCACATGAGGAATTGTAGCAAATCCACATCCAAAATGCCCAACTACGTCTATACACTCAGAATTGGCCGAATGACCTTCAATCTTCTATTACTTCTTTGCTCATAAGTTAACCGAAACATTTAATGGTCTACTGGGTCAGAAATACTCTTGATCAATTCCTTGAGATCTGAAAGACTATTTTATGAGTATGCACTGATGAAATTAAATAATTCCTTAAATAATAAAAATACTACTTCCTTAAACCCATTCCAATGTTTAAAACATCACCTTATTTTCTAATCTATGTTTATAATATGAAGTCTGTTTCTGTTCCATCTGACAAGCTTATTAGGAAACCTTGTCACTCTACACTCTCTTCCCCAACAAATGATGTCAGAACTTTAAGTAACCTCTAAACAAATGGACTTCACTGTCTGCAGTGCCCCCACTTTGCATAGATAACACTCTTTTCCCCTTTGCTGCTGAGTAGAAAACCTGAGACATTTTGACAACGGCTGAGGAAGAACCATAGGGAGGACAAATTTCAATCAAAGGGTCAGATTGGACCATTTTCAAAAGCATTTCCTATCCTGTTCAAAGGGCTTAAAAGTAACTTGTTTTTCTCTGACTAAGCCCGGAAGGAATTTGTCCTATTGCATGGAAATCTGATGCTAATGCACAAGAAGCTGCCAAGAGCTGAGTAAATATCTTCACATGATTAATGTAAGCAAGCACGCATCATTCAGAATTTTACGATAAATAAAACCTACAACTTGTTCTGGGAACAGACATATTTAACCATAAAGATTTTCAATGAATGATAAGTAATCCTGCAATTAAATTTTCATACTTAAGAATTATCAAAGCGCAATGCACATTTCAGAATAAGATGCATTTTCTGCCATTCAGTAATTTAAAGCACTCAGGAAACACCAATTTTTTTCACATAAGGCTCGTTTCCTGAAAGAAAAATGGGGATTATGACAGACAACATTATGCTGAACACAAAGACAATTTCATATTTGCTGCATCATGTAGGAAGTCTCATGGCCCTCACACACTGATAGCATTGTGAAGAAAGCACGTTATTGCCTCTAATTGCTCAGGAGTTTGCAGAGACACCAGAAACCCTGGCAATTTTCTGCAGATGTTAGGTGGAAAGTGTGCCGACCGCCTGCCCACTTCCAAGTGCAAATGCAGAAAATGAATCTTCACTGGGACGCTGCACTTCATGGTTTTGTACACTTGAAGCATGTGGTCAATCAATTGGATGTAGTTTGGAGCTTTGTTGTTGCCAAAAAATCCTCAACCTCTTTAAATGCCCTTTTAGTCTGTTTGTATCTATTTTGACTAAGCATACCCAGGCCAAAGACAATATTTGCATAGCACCTACACTTAGCGCATGCCCAGACATGCTTGAACTGGCCAAACAAGCTTGCTTTGTGGGCAATATAGAAGTGGACTTAAAATCAGACAGGAAATCATAGGTTATTGTGGTGGTACACCACCGGCCTACTGTAGGGGGCAATCTCTGTACCTGCAGGAGTGTAAGGGGACAGGACAACACCTGGCCGGTTGTCAATCAGCTGGCCTGAAGGGATCAAGCCCCACCTGGTCAGGTCTCAATCACCCTCTGGGATATAAGCCTGCGCCGGCCTCCGGAGGCCTCACTCAGAGTTGCTGCAGCCACAGCCACCCTAGCTCTGTGGAAGTCTTTGTGGATTGAAGCCTGTTGTACAGTCTTACCTTGTGTGTGTCTGATTCTGGGTAACAGCGCACCACAGTTATATAAAAATAGTACGTGATAGGAAAGTTTTAAGATGATTTTTGTGATCAACAGCCCAAAATCCATAAAATGAACCCAAGCAAAAACTTTGTTGTCCAGTGCAATGAACAATGGAAGGCATATTCCCTTTAAAAGTAAATTACAGTGATTGATTTTTAATTAATCAAGAGTGAGTTGCACAGGTTATTTTGTTCTAGTTATTCAGTCATGGGACATGTCCATCACTGAACTGACACGACAATTAAGATTAAACTGCATTAGCAGGTCAAAAATAACATGAAAGCCTCAGCTGGTCATGAAGGTCCTCTTACGACAATTCTGATTCTGTGGTTACATTTTCTGAGACAAGCTTTAATTCCAGATTTATTTTGTTATTTGAAGTCCCCAAGCAATATGAAAGGATTCAAATTGTGTCAGAATAAACATTCAGGACTCCAGGTGTTCATCCATTTGGCTCCAGTAATTAGATATTATTCAGGCAAAGGGCATGCTACTTCCTTTCACCACCCAAGTCTCTGGGCATTTGAATAAATAAAATTGTTGGAGGATTAAGACTTAATGCAAGTACTGTGTGTGTGGAGGAAGTGATTGATTAAGAATTAAACAGTCCAAAAAGAAAAGAAAATATTTAAAATAACAAGGAAAATGGAGAGACATTCATTTGGATAGTTGCCAGAGAAGCTGAAAGTAAGAACAAGAAAATTGTACTTTGAAGAATGACGAACTTGGGAGTGCAGTGCTTATATTTAATTATGCAATTATTGTCATCACGTCAGAGAAGCACAGAAATTAAATGGAATGGTGAGACATCAGATAGTTGCAGTGGATAATGCAATGCACATATCAAAGCAGGCAACATAATATTCCCAGCTATTTTTATATAAATTTAGACATACAGCATGGTAACAGGCCATGAGTCTGTGCTACCCAATTTACCTAAAACCCAGGTATATTTCGAATGGCGGGAGGAAACCAGAGCCACCCGTGGAAAACCCATGCAGACCTGGTGGGAACATACAAACTCCTTACAGTGTGGGATTCAAACCACTGTCCCAACCGCTTGCATGGTAAAGGCATTGCACTAACCGCTACGCCAACAATGCTGCCCCGAGTGAGAAGAGAAAGGAATTAACAGAAGGCAGTGTTAGAGCTGCATGAGGACTTTATCATTGCCATAAAAATGAAAGTCTTTAAATATGATGGTACTTATGATTTCCCCAATGCACCTTCATCTTGAGATGGATTATAGACTAATAAGTAGTTGAAAAATAATTAAAGGTTTTAAAAAATTCAAAGAGATTTATGATATGGTTTCACAATAACAGGAAACTTAAGTTCAGGAATCCTGAAGTGAGGAGAGCTTGAGGCCAAAATTAGAAGAATTTTCATTAAGGATGCAAAATGGCCGAGGATCTGCTCCACACCAATTTTGGCATTAAAACAGAATTGCCAGTCCCCAAAACAATCTCTATGAAACTTTACAGAAAAATATAATTTCAATTCCAAGGTTCCCAAATGCCTTTACGGTTTTCACTGCATTCTGCCAGGATGAAAATTGCAGTCTTTATTGCCTCCTCATTCGGGGATATCCAATACAATCATCATCTGATCGTACAGAAACAGAACATACCATGCAAACAACGTTCTTTCAGCTACGGAGTAGTGTTGCTGCTTTGTAAATGGGACAATGATGGACAGGATGTGGAAGAGCAATCCCAAGGATTGCCTAGTGCAAGCAGGTCACAGAAACTTACCAGATCTAAGGTGAGGTGCTCAATTTAGGTAAACTGCATAGGGAGTTGGGTTCAATCTATAAATTATTTTATTTTGGGAATGCCTTCAATGTAGATAGATGCTTGTCCTTGTTCCTTTGGGTTGAAGGAAAAGATGAATGGTGCCATATTTCATTCCCAATAATGATGGATGCATTCTTCATCTAAAATATACATCAATATGTGAGATTTACATATTGTGTAAGTACTTCAGGAATAAACTGTGAACTATTCTCAACTAATAAATGCGCTTACTTGGTTATGAATGCCTGAGGTATGATCATCCACTCATATAAATGAGATCCCATACTTCTTTGGCTTGGCTTCGTGGATGAAGATTTATGGAGGGGTATGTTCACGTCTGCTGCAGGCTCGTTGGTGACTGACAAGTCAGATGCGGGACAGGCAGGCACGGTTGCAGCAGTTGCAAGGCAAAATTGGTTGGTTGGGGTTGGGTGTTGGGTTTTTCCTCCTTTGTCTTTTGTCAGTGAGGTGGGCTCTGTGGTCTTCTTCAAAGGAGGTTGCTGCCCGCCGAACTGTGAGGCGCCAAGATGCACGGATGGAGGCGATATCAGCCCACTGGCGGTGGTCAATTTGGCAGGCACCAAGAGATTTCTTTAAGCAGTCCTTGTACACCTTCTGTGGTGCACCTGTGACTCGGTGGCCAGTGAAGAGCTCGCCATATAACACGATCTTGGGAAGGCGATGGTCCTCCATTCTGGAGATGTGACCCACCCAGCGCAGTTGGAGCTTCAGCAGCATGGATTCGATGCTTGCGGATTCTGCCAGCTCGAGTACTTCGATGCTGGTGATGAAGTCATTCCAATGAATGTTGAGGATGGAGCGGAGACAGCGCTGATGGAAGCGTTCTAGGAGCCGTAGGTGATGCCGGTAGAGGACCCATGATTCGGAGCTGAACAGGAGCGTGGGTATAACAACGGCTCAGTACACGCTGATCTTTGTGTGTTTCTTCAGGTGGTTGTTTTTCCAGACTCTTTTGTGTAGTCTTCCAAAGGCACTATTTGCCTTGGCGAGTCTGTTGTCTATCTCTTTGTCGATCCTTGCATCAGATGAAATGGTGCAGCCGAGGTAGGTAAACTGGTTGACCGTTTTGAGTTCTGTGTGCCCGATGGAGATGTGGGGGGGCTGGTAGTCATGGTGGGGAGCTGGCTGATGGAGGACCTCAGTTTTCTTCAGGCTGACTTCCAGGCCAAACATTTTGGCAGTTTCTGCAAAACAGGATGTCATGCGCTGGAGAGCTGGCTCTGAATGGGCAACTAAAGTGGCATCGTCTGCAAAGAGTAGTTCACAGACAAGTTGCTCTTGTGTCTTGGTGTGAACTTGCAGGTGCTTCAGATTGAAGAGACTGCCATCCGTGCAGTACCAGACGTAAACAGCGTCTTCATTGTTGAGGTCTTTCATGGCTTGTTTCAGCATCATGCTGAAGAAGATAGTAAAGAGGGTTGGTGCGAGGACGCAGCCTTGCTTCATGCAGTTGTCAATGGAGAAGGGTTCAGAGAGCTCATTGCTGTATCTGACCCGACCTTGTTGGTTTTCTTGCAGTTGGATAACCATGTTGAGGAACTTGGGGGGGCATCCGAGGCGCTCTAGTATTCCTGCTCACGATGTCGAAGGCTTTGGTGAGGTCAACAAAGGTGATGTAGAGTCCTTTGTTTTGTTCTCTTCACTTTTCTTGGAGCTGTCTGAGGGCAAAGACCACGTCAGTAGTTTCTCTGTTTGCGCGAAACCCACACTCTGATTCTGGGAGGACATTTTCGGCAACACTAGGTATTAGTCTATTAAGGAGAATCCTAGTGAAGATTTTGCCTGCAATGGAGAGCAGCGTAATTCCCCTGTAGTTTGAGCAGTCTGATTTCTCGCCTTTGTTTTTGTACAGGGTGATGATGATGGCATCACGAAGGTCCTGAGGCAGCTTTCCTTGGTCCCAGCGGAGCATGAAAAACTCATGCAGTTTGGTATGCAGAGCTTTTCCGCCAGCCTTCCAGACTTCTGGTGGGGGGGGGGGGATTCCATCCATACCTACTGGTTTGCCACTTTTCAGTTGTTCAATTGCCTTATATGTCTCTTCCCGGGTAAGGACTACTATTACATTAAATTGACTTATGTCCACTGAATGGCAGAACAATTTTCCTCTCTCTCTCTCCACTTTCATTAATTGTTCTTTTCCCTTGCTTCTGACACCAATTCATCACAATACTCTGCAGACAACGTGTCCTTCATAATGTTTGGGACAAATACACTTTTTTCCCCCTCTTTATTTTCTCCTGTGCTCCACAGTTTTAAACAATTCCAGAGTTTATTCAAGGTTATTTGTATACATTTTGATTTGACCATGGAAAAATTACAGCACTTTTAGTTCCCTTATTACAGGCCACCATAATGTTTTGAAAATTTGGCATCACAGGTGTTTGTGAGTACTCAAGAATTGTTTAATTGCTTCATTGTTCAGAAATAAGAGAGCTCGGTTTATTTCCAAGCTTTTGATCACCTTTGGAGTCTGTATTTGCCATTTATCAACATAAAGACCAGAGTTGTGCCAATGAAAGTCAAAGAAGACTTTGAGGTTGAAAAACAAGAGTAAAACAGTAAGAGTCATCGCCCAAACCTTTGGATTACAAAAAATAACTGTTTGGAACATCATTAAGAAGAGCATGCTGTTGAGCTCAGTAATTGCAAAGGGACAGGTATTCCAAGGAAGATCTCCACTGCTGATGACATAAGAATTCTCATCATAATGAAGAAAAATCCCAAAACACCTGTCTGACAGATCAGAAACACACTTCAGGAAGCAGATGTGGATGTGTTAATGACTACTGTCTACAGCACATTCATGAATAGAAATACAGAGGCTACTCTACAAGATGCAAACCATGGCAAAGATGGTATGCTTTGGATCTTGGGCAGACCCTTTACGCCTCCACACTTGGCTCTTGCTGTCACTCTGATAGAGGTTTATCTTGGTCTCATCTATCCACAAGACCATTTTCCAGAATTCTGCAGGGTTTTTTTAAATACCTCTTGGCAAACTGTAATCTAGCCGTCCTATCTGTGGCTAATATGGTTTGCATATTGCAGTGTTGCCTCTGTATTCCTGTTCCTGAGGTCTTCTGCAGATGGTAGTCATTCACCTATCCACACCTGCCTCCTGAAGAGCTTTTCTTATCTGCTGAACATACGGTCGACAAAGTGTTAGTGCAACCCCTTTACAGCATCAGCATTCGGGACTTGGGTTCGAATCTCACCCTGTCAGTAAGGAGTTTGTAACGTTCTTCTCTGCGTGGGTTTTCCCCGGGGGCTCCCGTTTTCACCCACCCTTCAAAATGTAGTGGGGGTGTAGGTAAACTGCGTGTAAATTGGTACAGACTCGTGGCCCAAAATGACCTGTTACCCGTGCAGTATGCTTAAAATTTAATACGCTAATATGTTTGGGAATTTTTCTTCCCTATAAAAAGATTTCTGCAGTGGAGGTCTTCCTTGGAATACCTGTCCTTTTGTGATTACTGAGCACACCAGTACATTCTTTCTGCTTAATGATGTTCCAGACTGTTGATTTTGAGAATTCTAAGGTTTGGGTGACATCTCTTCCTGTTTTAGTCTTGTTTTTCAGCCTCATAATGGCTTCTTTGACTCTCATTGACACAACTTTGGTCCTCATGTTGAAAAATAGCAACTACAGACTCCAAAGGTGATCAAAACCTTAGAAGCAAGCCTAGCTCTCTTATAATATACCTGCACCACTGAAGCATTTAAATATACCTGAGTACTCACAAACACCTGTGAAGCCAAATATCCCAAACATTATGGTGCCCTAAAATGGGGGAACTATATGTAAAAAGTGCTGTAATTTCTATCTTGTCAAACTAAAATGTATACAAATAACCTGAACTAAAATCTGGAATGTGCCCTTTCGTTACATGTGAATTGTTTGATTACAATTTTAAAACTGTGGACCACAGGGGCAAAACAAAGGAAAAAAAGGTCTTTGTCCTAAACATTATGGAGGGCACTACAGATACCATATCAAGTGATATTTGTGTATTTTATTAAACATGGACAAAATCTACCGATGGATGTCTGTAAAAATGGCATTACCCGGATATGCCTTGTAAGGGTATATATTAGCACTGCGTGCCGATGTGCTGGGAATTTTTGGGGATAGTGCTTTCAACAACAACACTCGATGGCAATGAACTCGGGAGAAAGCAATTTATTTCCGGCAGAACAGAAATAAATGACTAGAGATGCAGCAGGAAACTATTTCCTCCTTCCTCAGGGTGGTTGACCATTTATTGTGATCTGCTTAATCTGTGTATTACCTGCAGCGAATGCATTGGGGATTGAGCAGATCAGCAGGGCTTGCAAATTATGTAAATGGTGCATTAAATACCTTCACATGCAGGTAAATATCATTCAAATAAGAAACCGCACTGCGCACATAATAAGTAATTCTATTATTTGTCCAAACAATATGTGCATATTGTAGTAACATTCAAGTGTCAAACCATTAATGGCATGTATGAACCTTTCTTTACTGAATGCACAATCACAGCTGTTCAGTATTCACTTACACAACTCCGTTAAAATGCAAAAACAAATCAATCACACTCATATTAATATTTCATGAGTATCTTTGCAGTGTACTGTTAATGGATCAGCATGCTACAAATGATTTAAAAGTCAACACCTTCTGTCAGTCAGTACTTAATTGATATAATTCCTATTTAAAATCCTCTGATAAATATTATCTCAATTGAATTGCTAGAGTAGAAATGAACAATAGAGACTTGTCAAACAACACCTTATACTTTCAGCCTTACTTGATACTTGGGCCCATTACACCTTTCAGTTACATACCACAAATGACTAAACACACTTTTGATCAGGGAATGATTTTCATGGACCTCACAAATGAGTTGAAGGTCAAAATTGATTACTACCTGTGATCTGCATTTCCAAGCATGTCTGGTGAACCATGGAGCAGTTATTTGTGCTCATGCATGTAGGCCACCAGGTTCAGAATTTGAATCAATCGGAATGCTTGATACATTTTTCATATTGTGCTGCTCTAGTTATGTGCATCTCCATGCTTTAGACATACATCAAAGTTAATTGTAGATCTCAATGCAAGGAAGGAAGCCTGCTTGACCACAGACTATATGGCTGATACTTGTCTCAGTCATTGGATTTCATTGGTGAGTTGGTTGTCCCAAATATTATAAGTAATACATTTCCTTTTTGGAGGATGATGCTCGAACAAATCTGATGCCTGCTTGGATCCCCATTCCTAATCACACAACATCCTCTTTTTCCATCTGAGACAAGTGATGTTTCCTTCCATTTCTGACCTGCAAGCATGATGAAAATCATTCAGATTTCTTGCAGGCATGATCATGGATTTCTTATTACAGTAAAAACCCTGTTATCCAGAATTCAAGCATTTGGAAGCCTCGAGCAATCGGTAAAAAGTAAAGAAGTTTGCCAAAAACTTAACAAATAATTGGAAGCAACTGGAAAATTGACTTATCCAGCATCAACCCATCCCCAAAGGTGCCGGATATCAGGGGTTTAACTGTAGTTTGGTTATATTGCAAACACTTTACTTTCACAACATCATACTGGTCCACTTTCATCTTTCATCAAAGCACAATCTGCCAGAAATCTACCTCATCAATTCAAAAGGTCCATTGAAAACTGTTGCTATAAGAGCTCCCACTTTAGTGGGTGATCAGGTTTTGAAGTTCATGTTCTCGCACTGTGCAAGAAGTATATTGTGCCACCATGGCTACAAATAAACTAGCAATTTAATCTGCATTTCACAAGAGAGCTATTTCTCTTTACAAATGTCAAATTATATGTCACATTTAATGTTCTCTTTCCACAAACGAACTCCTTATCTAATACCTTATGTCTAATCCCGACAAACATCAAGATTGGTATGCTGAAAACACGAGCATTAAGGGGACTATGCACAGGTGCAGCATAGCAGTCCATTCCACAGCTTCTCACACTTGAAACCTATGCATGAACATAGTTTGATGATTTAAGGTTCTTCGTGTTAGTAGGCAATAAAGGGAGCCAGCAGAAAACCCATGCTTATTTGTTGATTAAAGGCATGCATTGATTCTCAGAGAAAAGATGCCTTCTGCAAACAACCACTGCTGGAAGTCACTGTCAAGTTTGGCAAAGCACATCATGCATCCTTATCAACCCAGAGATTTATCATGCTCTTAAACTCTTGTTGTAGAATGCTGGGTCATTCTTGAGCCAAGTGTTGCCTTTCAGCGTCACAAATAAATCCGAAGGCATCATTGTTGCTCACGTGCCTTCCAGGCCTGGGATTGCTCTGAGCATTGGCATACACTTGCTTGACAAATATTCTCTTTGCATATCACAAATACACATGACAAATCACATGAAATACAGGAAGTATTTTCAGGTCACCAGAGAGTGCCTTTTTGTTTCTCTTATTTCAAGTGAAACATTAGAAAGCCACTCCTCTCGTCTTGCATGAACCACAAGGGCTTTGGCCAAACTGAACTAAGCACTCATAACCCATCTTCCAAATGGGGTTTTCCACAAGCTTTCCAGCTTGTCCTGTTCCAGCTGCTGTTGCTGACTGTAACACTGTAGATCTCTATCTGTCTGTCTGTCTGTCTGTCACTCTCTCTCACACACACACACACACACAGAAAATGACTCTCTCTCTTAGAACAGCAAGTTCCCCTCCAGACAGAATGTGGCTCTGACAATCACTTTCATCTGTTGCCTTTTTGTAAACAATAATCCATTGGTGAAGTATCTTGGGCACACTCCAAAGCTTTTGCAAAGGCTCTGAGGCCCCGACATGTCTAGCATTAGCAGAGCTCCAGTATTTTAAATAAGATCTGTTTTAAAGTGTTGGTGTGTGGCCTACACCAACAAACCTTTCCCCAATTTATCTCCCAAAAACATATCTATATTCTGTCACAAACCATGAAAGGAAATTAATCAAACCTATGAAATAAATGGAAAGCAAAACAATAGATGAAAATTCACAAACTGGAAGAGAAAATGGCTAATACTATATGCATTTCCTAATGAGTGCCAAAAGATTATCTGTGAATGTGAAGGCATAGTTAATCACTGCAAAGCAATCAGTTACACTAGTGGTTGATGGGATTCTCCAAGGCATTCAAGGGTCAAAATGGGGGTCGATAAATGCAGGAGGGGGGTCGATCGAACTTTTGGGGTTGAAAGAATAGTAGAGCCCGAGGTCCCAGCTCTTGTTTGGGAGCCAGAGGTGACTTCTTCAATATGGTTGGAATGGAGTCGCTGACATCGATGCTGAAGACTTGGACCCAGCTCTGTTGGGCATTTTCCCAGCCAGAAGCAAAGGTGTTTTTATTTTAAACTGTTATTGTAATCACTTGCTTGCTTAATTTACAGATTTAATTTTTTTACTTGGTCATTGGGATGTTGTAGCAAAGTTTGGGTTGTTGCTGGGAGGGCCGGACACCATGCATATGGTATACAGTTTACCTCACCAATGCATGTGAAAACTGCATGTCTACTCCCATATATTTAATTAGTATATGTCTTGGGGGATCGATGAGGGATCAAGTATTCCTTGAAGGGGTTGATGGTCTAAAATGTTTGGGGACCCCAGAGTTAGATCATTCAATCAAAGAAACAAAACAGGTTGAGGTTCAAGTTTAAGCTTGGTAATGCTCCAGTAAGATGACATCTCGACTGTGGAATGCAATCCTGATCAATTCATAAGACCTGTATCCTCCGGAGAGATTGCAAAGAGCCACAATACTCATCATTAACACCACAAAAATGAACAATGCAGATAGATTGGAAAAGCTTCTTTAATTTGAATAAAAATATTTTTCAGCAGCTGTTTAAAACACGACACATACAAGAATGAAACCACATTTAATTATTTATCCATGAAAAAAATAAACATACAGGAGTTATAATAAAGGCATACTCTTCCAGTATTGAGTATGAATACTTTAGAATGACTGAAATATCAATGTAATATTGCAAGAAGAACAAGGCAAATGTGAAATTTTAGCCCTTACTGTCTGCACTGACTTTCAGAATTGAATCCATTGCAACCATTTTCTATCTATCCAGTGAATTTCATTCTTCTGATATTAAATTAAATATCAACACTAATCAATTTACTCCATTCTTATTTAAAGGTAGTTTTTACAAATTGCCTGAAATATTGAAGTTACAATTTTCTGGATATTTTTTGCCTTGCCCACAATTCTTTTTCCTTTGTTCTCCTTACCACTGTTGGATATGAATGTTTCAGTCATTTAGCAGAGACATTTCAGGCAGGCAGATCAAGCATTCACCTCCCCAAGGCAGGCTCCAGTGCCAGAGTTTGCATTTTGAATAACCTGGGTTGTCAGCAGAAACATATTCTGGTGCTTGAATAATGCTATTGTGAGAACATTAGCTCATTTTCAATCAAGTAAATGATACACAGTACAAGAAAACACACTTTCCCGAGGATTATTCGATCTGGCATGAAAGGTTCCTCATCTTTACTCTTCCTTCAGCGTCAAAGGCTACAGCAAATTGATTCAGGGTAACACAAGAGACAAGCAGATGCTGGAAAATTGGAGCAACACACAAAATGCTGGAGGAACTCAGTGGGTCAGGCAGCCACCATGGGAAGGTAGTAGACAGTCAACACTTCAGGCCGTAACTGAAAAATGGTGCCCGTCTCTGGATGCTACCTGACCTACTGAGTTCCTCCAGCATTTTGTGTGTTGCTGTAATTTGATGATTTGTTGCACAGACATGAGTGATGAGAATTGAAAATACAACTTGGTATCTTACTTTTGTTCTCACTGTGTCGAAGGGAAAATTTTTAAAAAACCGCAGGGTAGAAATTTAATTAGTTTTCAAACATGCACCTAAATGACTGATTTGATAAAATCAGGAATACAATGAATCTGCATTCAAAATTGAATTTGATTAAATTATTGCAAAAGGTAACATTTTGGCATGACATCATATTGAACAAAGGGACAAGACCAAAGAAGCTGAAGTCTGGAGAGCAAATAAAAAATGAGCCAGAAGGAAATACAGAATGTTAATGGATTTTAAACGATTCGTTAAGTTGGCCAACTGTAATATTCAAACAATCCATAGCTCCAAAAATTATGATTTTCACTCATGCGTACAATCTTAAAACTATCACCTTTCGGAGCAACCCACTGTTTGTTGTTCAAATCCTAATCGACTTAATATTTTGCTGTTGCTTTTGATTACTGTTGAGGAGGCCAGACTTGAGCAGGATTCCACTGCATCCAAAGCACATCCTTCTTTAGCTTCTCCGAGTTTGCTTCCTTTGGTTCACACACCCTTTTGCTACAAACTGTTGACCACAAGTTCGTCCCTCATGCTCCAATATCGTTAACACTTTTCCCTCTTCAATCACTGTGCTACCTTCTTGAAATCTGACACCGACAACCCTCTTAATAAAAATCCTTGAGCCCTCTTTCCCTTGCACCTCACCAGGACATCAATATCATTTCTGCTCTTCAGTCTTTGAATATAGCTTCCCAAATTAATATCCATCTTTCCCAGACTTTACTCAGGATTCCATACCTGCTGCAATATGGAGTTATGAATGATATCCTGTTTTTGTGATTGAAGCTAATCATTTCTCACCTGCAACCTTTTTCTTCTTTCTTTCTTTCTTTGGCTTGGCTTCGCGGACGAAGATTTATGGAGGGGTAAATGTCCACGTCAGCTGCAGGCTCATTTGTGGCTGACAAGTCCGATGCGGGACAGGCAGACACGGTTGCAGCGGTTGCAGGGGAAAATTGGTGGGTTGGGGATGGGTGCTGGGTTTTTCCTCCTTCGTCTTTTGTCAGTGAGGTGGGCTCTGCGGTCTTCTTCGAAGGAGGTTGCTGCCCGCCGAACTGTGAGGTGCCAAGATGCACGGTTTGAGGCGAGATCAGCCCACTGGCGGTGGTCAATGTGGCAGGCACCAAGAGATTTCTTTAGGCAGTCCTTGTACCTCTTCTTTGGTGCACCTCTGTCACGGTGGCCAGTGGAGAGCTCGCCATATAACACGATCTTGGGAAGGCGATGGTCCTCAGGATTCCATACCTGCTGCAATATGGAGTTATGAATGATATCCTGTTTTTGTGATCGAAGCTAATCATTTCTCACCTGCAACCTTTAGCATGCTTGAAAACACAGATCTTTCACAGCTATTTGTCTAGGCCAGCAGGAAAGACAAATATGGTGGGTGGCAGGGAATGAAGAGCACTGCCTCCATTCTTAACTGGTTAGTTGTAACCAGAGAATCACCTGCAATAATTTTTCTTCTGCTCCTTGCACCATTTTCCCCAAGTGTTCTCAAAAAATGTACCTAATTCCCCTTCCTGCTCATAACTTATTTGCCAGCCACTGTCGTATCAACTGCATTCACTCTCACTTATCCTATGTATACTCTTGGTAATCCATCTTATCTTATCTTCAACATTTATAAATGATCAAGCATTAAACAGTGAATGTAGAAAATGTTTATCCAACTAAATATTGGGAAGACCTAAGCTATGGTCTTTGCTTCCTCACTGACACTCAATCCCTTGTCGCCAATTCCATTGCTTGCCACATTAATTGAGAGAACCAGATAGTTCAAAGCTTTAACATCAGAATTAAACTCATGCAGCCAAGCATCAACCATCACAAGCACTGTGTATTACCAACCTTGTTCATGTCACTTGGCTCTCATGTTGCAACTCTCATCCCTGCCTTTGTTAGTTACTAATTTTACTGCAATAGTTCCAAAAGTATTTTTCGCCATGTCGAAAAGCAGAAAATGCTGGAACATCTCACCGTTATCACCATGATACAGATTTTTAGAATCTACCAGGATTTTTTCAGCATTGGTCAATTTTATTCCAGATTTTAATAATCACATTTTGCTTATGAATTACAGCTTAAAGGAGGGCATAATTATTGTCTCATTAGCTACTTTCTATCAGGAAGAGACTTGAAAACCATTGTGGCTATCTACAGAAAGGGAGAGGTACAGCTCTGCTTACTACAGAGGCACCTCCCTGCTGTCTGCCAAAATAACCATTGATGGGGAAGTGTTACCTTCCAATTGCTGAAGATCTGATCTCAGATTCACAGTGTGGATTCTGTCCTCCAGGAAGCAATGGACATGATTTTCACTGTGCAACAATTCCCAGAAAATTGAAGGGAAAAAAAAATTGTGTAAGCCATATCATATGGAATTCATTGAATTTACTAAAACCTTTGACTATCAATCAATAATGCCTGTGGAATATCCTCCTCAAACTTGGGTTCCCACAAGAAATTCATCTCCACCTCAGTTCAGTCCCAGTGATGCAGATAGAAGGTCGACAACAGAGCTCATCTAAGTAAAGTTCAAGGTCAAACAAAACTGTATGATGACTCCAACAATTTTATTAATCTCTCTCACTGCAATTTTGGATTTCACCTCCATTAAATTTCCCATGGGAGTGGAGCTAATTTTCAAAACTAATGAGAAACTACTCGCCCTCCAGTGACCACACTCCAGAACCATCACTCAAACCTCATTCATCAAGCTGCAGGATGTGAGTGGTGTTTGCATTTGTACAGACTCAGAGGCCACACCCTAAGTTTGACAAATAAATAAAAGGATAAAAGGGTACAAATGGCCTTACATTGAACATTCACAACACCAGGATTCTCTGTCAACCTGCCCCTAGTGCATTACACACCCTCTGGTTTTGACCCTGGAAAGCATGGATGACTTCCTCCACTGCAAGAGGCACTTTTCAGTGAGGGGAGAAATCAGTGATCAAATCTACCACTGTCATCAATGGCTTTCATGTTCAGTACCACCCATAAAGGCAAGATCAAGAACGATAAGTCCAACCAACTGCAGGCACTGCACGACACCCTTTGTCACCCAGGCGTCACACACCTGTACCATTTCATGAAGGTCCCAGAATCTCTCCTCCACTGTCAAAGAAGTCTGGACCATGACCAAGTCAAGCAGGGTCTGTGAGGAGTGCAAACCGCGCTTCTTCTGCCTGCAAAAGGCCCACGTCGTCAAGGCCACTCGGCCCTTCGAATGGCTTAGCATCGACTTCAAGGGCCCCCTGCCTTCCACGAAAAAGAATGTCTACTTCCTCACAGTCGTAGATGAATACTCCAATTTTCCCTTCACCATCCCTTGCCCTGACACCTCCACAGCCACCGATACCAGGGCACTGACACAGATCTTCACCATGTTCGTATACCCAGCATTCATCCACTGTGATTGGGGTCCGGCTTCATGAGTGAGGAGCTGCGCCAGTACCTGGTGGTGTGAGGCATTGCGACTAGTCGTGTGACTAGCTACAACCCAAGGGGCAATGGGCAGGTGGAGTGCGAATACAGGGTGATCTGGAAGGCAGTCCTCCTGGCTCTAAGGTCCAAAGGCTGGTCCATTGACTATCGGCAAGAGGCTCTCCCTGAGGCACTCCATGTCATTAGGTTACTCTTGTGCACGACTACTAATCAGACCCCTCACGAGTACATTTTTTTGTTCTCCCGGAAATCGGCGACTGGAATCTCACTCCCAGCTTGGCTCTCATCTCTGGGACCAGTGTCCTCTGCAAACACATGTGGGCCCACAAGTCTGACCTGCTGGTCGAGCAGGTGCTCCTCCTCTATGCCAACTAGAACTATGCCTACATCAGGTACCCCAGTGGCTGTGAGGACACCACCTCGACCAAGGATCTGGCACCAGCAGGGACCCCCTAGCATCATGACTACCCAGCCAAACCTCCCCACCGTGGGTACCCTTGACCCATCCAGGATCTGGGGACTAACCTTCTCCCTCCGCCCCTCCAGAGAGCCTCACTCCTAGTGGACCACACCACCAGCCACCCCCCATGGACAGATGTACAGATAGACACCACGCTGCCCACACGACGCCTGCCATGGTTATGCTGAACCCAGCCAACCCTCAGGCAGCAAACACACCCTTGTTGACCTTTGACCAGAAGCCAACCCTGTGACAATCCCAGAGATTCCGATGGCCGCTGGATCACCTGAATCTGTAAATACCACCCAGCACCATTTTACACACCTCACACCCCCTAGGACAATTTTAAGAAGGGGGTGAATGTGGCGATATGATCACCAGCCTACTGCAGGGGGCGATATCTGTACCTGCAGGAAGACCACCCAAGGGGTGGACTCCACCTGGCCAGCTGTTAATCAGCCGACCTGAATATAAACCTGAGCCAGCCTCTCCTGAGCCAGTCACATGGGGAGCCATGAAGACTTGAACTGGTGTTCAGACTTTTACTGGAATAAAGCCTGTTGTACAGTCTTTTGAGTTTTGTGCTTGTTTGCTGCTACCTCAGGACACCACAATTGTCATAGTAATAAAACAGTGTCATATTACATGAAATTTCTTTTTGCCTGTTGCAAGACAGACAGATTTACCACTGGCAGCAATTGTCTAAGCATCTATTACAGTCAGAGATAGAGAAGCAAAAGAGAGTCCCCCCCAGTATCTGAGTGTTCGTAGATTCACCTCCAGCGCTTCCGCAGTCAAACCAGTCCAAACCATTGGCAACCTGAGCTCCAGATGTGAACCTCTGACACATAGAAACATAGAAGATGAGATAGGAGCAGGAGTAGGTCATTCGACCCTTCGAGCCTGCTCCGCCATTCAACGAGATCATGGCTGATCTTAAAGTTCAGTACCCCATCCCCGCCTTCTCTCCGTAACCTTTAATACCCTTATACTGAAGAAATAGATCTAATTCCCTCTTAAATATATTTAATGAACCTGCCTCTACTGCCCTCTGTGGCAATGAATTCCACAGATTCACCACCCTCTGGGTAAAGAAATTCCTCCTCATCTCGGTCCTAAATGGTTTGCCTATTATCCTCAAACCATGGCCCCGGGTTCTGGATTTTCCCATCCTTGGAAACATCCCATCTGCATCCATTCTGTCCAGTCCTGCCAGAATTTTATATGTCTTTATGAGATCCCCTCTCAATCTTCTAAACTCCAGGGAGTACAATCCCAATTTGCGCAATCTTTCCTCATAAGTCATTCCTGCCATTCCAGGTATCAGCCTGGTGAATCGCCTCTGCACTCCCTCCATTGCAAGAACATCCTTCCTTAGATAAGGTGACCAAAACTGCACACAATACTCCAGGTGGGGTCTCACCAAGGCCCTGTACAGCTGCAGTAAGGTATCCTTGTTCCTATACTCAAACCCTCTTGATATGAAGGCCAACATACCATTTGCCTTTTTAACCGCCTGCTGTACCTGCATGCTTGCCTTCAGAGACTGATGTACAAGTACCCCTAGGTCTCTCTGCACTTCCCCATCTCTTAATCTATTGCCATTCAAATAGTAATCTGCCCTCCGGTTTGTATTACCAAAGTGGATAACCTCACATTTATCCACATTGTAGTGCATTTGCCATGTATCTGCCCAGTCCCTCAATTTATCCAAATCACACTGGAGCTTCCTGACCCCCTCTTCAGTGCACACAACCCCTCCCAGCTTAGTGTCATCTGCAAATTTGGAGATATTACATCCAATCCCCTCATCCAGGTCATTAATGTAAATTGTGAACAGCTGGGGTCCCAGTACAGCTCCCTGTGGTATCCCACTGGTCACCGCCTGCCATTTATCCCAACTCTCTGTCTTCTACCTGCCAGCCAGTTCTCAATCTACATCAATACTTTTCCCCCAATCCCATGAGCCTTGATTTTGGAAGCCAGTCATTTATGCGGGACTTTATCGAAGGCCTTTTGGAAGTCCAGGTACACCACGTCCACTGGCTCTCCCCCATCTATTTTACCTGTCACCATCTCAAAGAATTCCAATAGATTTGTCAAGCACGATTTACCTTTTGTAAATCCATGTTGACTCCGTCCGATCCCTTCTCTGCTAGTCATATGCTCCGCTATTACATCCTTAATAATGGATTCCATAATTTTGCCCACTACTGATGTAAGGCTCACCGGCCGATAATTCCCCGCTTTTTCTCTACCCCCATTTTTAAATAGTGGGGTAACATTAGCTACCCTCCAATCCATGGGTACTGATCCTGAGTCTATCGAGTTCTGGAAAATAATTCTTAAAGCATCTGCTATCTGAATGGCCACTTCCTTGATTACCCTAGGATGTAGATTATCAGGCCCTTGGGATTTATCTGCCTTCAATCCCATCAATTTCCCCATGACCATGTCCTTAGAGATACTGATTTCTTTCAGTTCCTCCCTTGCATTAATCTCTATGTTTCCCAACATCCTTGGGAGGTTATTTGTATCCTCTCTTGTAAAAACAGAACTAAAGTAAGAATTTAATTGGTCTGCCATTTCCTTATTCCCCATTATATATTCCCCTGATTCCAACTGGAAAGGACCTACTCTGGATTTCACCAATCTTTTCCTCTTGACATATTTATAAAATCTTTTGCAGTTGGTTTTTATATTTGCCGCAAGCTTACTTTCGTAATTTATTTTTGCTCTCTTGATTAATCCCTTTGTCCTCCTTTGCTGCATCTTGAACTGCTCCCAGTCTTCGGTTGCGGTACTTTTTTTGGCCTATTGATATGCTCTCTCTTTGGACCCAATGCTGTCTCTAATTTCCCTTGTTATCCACGGTTGAGTCACCTTTTTTGGTTTATTTTTATGCCAAACCGGTATAAACGATTTTTGCAATTTCTCCATTAGATCTGTGAATGCTTTCCATTGTCTATCCACAGTCAACTCCCCCATAAACACCACCCAATCAATCTTACTCAACTCCCGTCTCATACCATCATAATTCCTTTTATTTAAATTCAGGACCTTAGTCTCGGTTTTAATTTCATCACTCCCCATGTCGAGTGAGAATTCGATCATATTGTGATCACTCCTACCCAAAGGGCCTCGGACAACAAGATTGTTGATTATCCCCTTATCATTGCATAATACCCAATCAAAAATGGCCTGCTCCCGAGTTGGTTCCTCGACATATTGGTCTAGATAACCGTCCCGTAAACATTCAAGGAATTCCTCCTCCTCTGTATTTTTACCAATTTGACTAGTCCAATCTATATGCAAATTAAAGTCTCCCATGATGACAGTTGTTCCCTTATTGCATGCTTTTCTAATTTCTCTTTTAATGCCTTCCCTCACCTCTACACTACTATTTGGAGGCCTATATACCACCCCCACTAATGTTTTCCGCCCCTTGCTATTCCTCAGTTCTATCCATATAGATTCCACATCTTCTGAATTAATATCCTTCCTGTCAATCGTGTCGGTCCCTTCTCTCACCATCAATACTACCCCACCCCCTTTTCTTTCTTGCCGATCCCTCCTAAATATCGTATACCCCGGGATGTTAAGTTCCCAGGCTTGCCCACCCTGTAGCTATGTTTCTGTAATCCCAAGCAAATCATATTTGTTTATCTCAATTTCCACAGCTAATTCATCTACCTTGTTCCGAATGCTTCTTGCATTAAGATATAAAGCCTTCAGATTTGCTTTTTTCACCCTCCTTGCTCTTTCTGATTTTTTACTTTCGCTGCCTAACCTAACTTTTCCTGTTTTATCTTTTCTGTCCTTTGCCCTATCATACAGGTTCCCACCCCCCTGCCAAATTAGTTTAAACCGCACCCGACGGCTGTACCAAACCTAGCTGCCAATATATTGACCCCTTTTGGGTTTAGGTGTAACTCAAACTGACACGGTTATGTCAGTGGTTTAAGCTTTGTATGCAATATGATCAGACTGGTAATCCTGCAGTGTCAGAGTCTGTGCCCAAGAAGGCAGTGTCTGTGCTGGACAGGATACCATGAAAAGTTGCAGGCTCTGGGGAAACGAAAGACTGGCACAGGGCACCAGAATAAGGAGAACACCCCTCACCACGCCCCCCCCCCCATCCCATTCCACTGAGGAAAAGCATAGGAGACAACCCTACAGGATGGTGGCCATAGGAGCAGACCAGTGAGGGGTTAAAGGACTCACACAGAGTTTTGGAGACTGGCTCATGGGGGACTTCTACTGGTGACCTGATGCTGTGAAGTGGTATGATCGTGAGCTCAACTGATTTTTTAAATATTTCCCTCCCTTCTACTCACTTTTAATTAACCAAACTGGTTAAAATTTACTTTTAAGACCATCAATTACTCATAGAAGACCTTTCAGGCCAAAAAGACTAGTCAAAGTACCTAAATTTAAAACCATGAAAGAAAGAGGCGGAGGAAGAAATGGAAGAAGAAACTGAAATTGAACGACACTCCTCTAACATTTGGAATGGCTACCAAAATTATTGGAAAGAAGTCAATGGATATTAACAAAGCTTTAAAAATGTGGGGCAAAGAAATTGAAAAGAACCACAAAAAGAAGAACATCTGACTGCATTGGAAGCCGACAGCATCTCAGTGAATAATAGACTGGATAAACTTAAACAACAAAACAAAGCTTTGATGATAACAAAAAAGTTAAAAGCTCGAGTATTGACATTAGAAGGACAGAGTTGTCGAAATAATCTTTGTATTTTAGGTCTGAAGGAGGATGTTGAAAAGGTTCAACCACCGATAAAGTTTTTTTTACATAATTACTTACTGAATAGTTTGGAGTCGAAGTGATTAGAAATGATTTGATGCTGGAAAGAGCACACCGCCCCTTATCCTTAAAGAATGTCTCGGAGTGTCCTAGAACAGATATATTACACTTTCATCATTATCAAAAAAAGGAGCTAATCTTGAGTACCGCACATTCAAAAAAAATCAAAGTTTTCATGGTCTATGTATTAGATGTGGAGGATTACTGCCCAGAAGTAGATGCTCTGCACAAGGTCTACAATGAGGTAATAGGCTGTATAAAAACAGTTTCAAATCTGTCTTATTCTACCCAGTAAGTTTGAGGATTAATCAAGGAGATCAGAAGATATTTCTTCATTCACCCAAAGAGGACTTGAAATTTGTGAAATGAGAGACTGCTGTGATACTGTCAACCTCAACATCAAGATGAGTGAACTTTTGATACATGAAACTGGCCAATTTAATTTAAAAAAGGAAGGATATTTATTTTTTCTCTTTCTTTGGTCTTCAGAAGTAACATGTTTGTATTAGGGAAATTACCACATCTGGGAAATATTTTCAATTTATATATTTAATCAATTATACATTACTAGCAGTAGAAGATATCTTTTGGTGCTCTCAATGTTATTATTTCTGTCTGTTTTACCAATCATTGATTTTTCTGGGTACTTTCGGGAGATATATTTTTTTTATATTTAAAAGTAATGTGAAACCATTTCATATGAAGTTGTTCAACAGAAAAAGATGGTTTGCTTGTTCGAACTTTTTTCTTTTGAAAATATTTATGTATTTTAACATTGACTGTTAGATGTTAAAAGTGATATTTTACAGACTAAATGGTGCTAAATAAGTGGACATGTGCAAAGAAGAATTTGAATATTTTTCAGACACTAACAAGTTGCTATTAGTGATTTGATATCTTTGCTTGGTCTTATTATAGGGAAGAAATAAAATACACTGCATGTTTTAGGAGGAGCAGTAACAACCACTATGGAAGCAATGGGGGTTGCACAAAATTTTTTTTGAGCCAGTTTCATTTTCTTTCATTGACCTTCTGGCATGGAGGGATTTGTTTGGTTTTTCAAGGTGCAAGGTTGTTTTTAACAATTTACTTTTTCATCTTTTGTTTTGCAGCGATGATTTGCAGCTGTGGTCTCTGGAGTAAAGATAAAACATGTCCCAATGCATCCATTCATTTTGTTCTATACTAAAAATTATTGGATTAATGACTCCTATTAAAATTATATTGTGGAATGTGAATAGGCTTAATGGACCCATAAAAAAGAGAAGGGGACTTGCTCATATTAAACATTTAAAGGAAGATATTACTTTCTTTCAAGAAACACACATTAAAAAGGCAGATAAAGATGGATGAATATTTAAGTGGGCAGGGCAATATTACCATTCATCTTCCAAAGTTAAAATCAGGGTGTCTCCATTTTAATTCAACAAAATATCCCATTTCTACATCATAATAGCACTATATCATCCTTATTGGGACAATACATAATAAATTGATTGTTTAGCTGATATTTATGCTACAAAAATGGATGAACCTGCATTTTTTTCAAAAGTTTTTGCCCTATTACCAGATTTATCTAATATTCACAAAATTTTGGTGGGAACTTCTTTTCTTTCTTTCTTTGGCTTGGCTTCGCGGACGAAGATTTATGGAGGGGGTAAAAAGTCCACGTCAGCTGCAGGCTCGTTTGTGGCTGACAAGTCCGATGCGGGACAGGCAGACACGGTTGCAGCGGTTGCAGGGGAAAATTGGTTGGTTGGGGTTGGGTGTTGGGTTTTTCCTCCTTTGCCTTTTGTCAGTGAGGTGGGCTCTGCGGTCTTCTTCAAAGGAGGTTGCTGCCCGCCAAACGTTTGGCGGGTGGGAACTTAACTGTTGTCTAAACACAGTGTTAGACCATTCTTAAATAGAAAGGTTAATCCTTCCAAATCAGCTTTGTCAATACAATCTTTCTTATCCAATATGGGAGTGTATGATATATGGAGATTTTTAAATCCTCCTCGTCAAGATTATTCTTTTTTCTTGAGTGTGCAATGTTCTTATACCAGGATAGACTATTTTTAATTGATAATCAATTGATTAATATGATTAAATCATGCAAATATCATGGCATAGATATATCAGAGCATGCGACAGTAATTTTAAATTTGGAATTTCCAAGTATTCCAAGTACTAAAAAACAGTGGCAATTTAATACCATATTACTTAAAAACAAAGAGTTTTTGACTATTTTAGAAAATCAGATTCAATGTTTTTCAATGTTAATTCAACCCCAGAGATTTCCAATTTGATAATCTGGGATGAAATGAAAACCTACTTACGTGACCAAATTATTTCACATGCAGCTAGTATAAACAAAAATACCAGGATAGAAAGAATGGATTTGATCAATCAAATTAAACAGATTGATCTACAATTTTCCCAAAGTAGAGATCCATAGTTATTTAAGTAGAGAATTGAACTCAAAACCAAATTTGATCTACTTTCCTCTTGTCCAATTGAACAATGATATTGAGAACTAAGAGTCAATTTTATATACATGCATCTGGCAAATTACAAGCCAATTAATTGAAAGCTATTTTGAATAAAAAGAACAAATTAACAGGATTTCTTTCCCTGATGGTACAATAACCACTGACCACGGTAAAATAAATGACATCTTTACAGATTTCAATTTAAAAATTTACTCTTCTGAATTTAACAATGAATATGATCTGATGAATGAATTTTTTTTAGATCATTTGGATATACTGATGATATCCCAGGAAACAAACAAAGTTTGGATGCTCTAATTTCACAAGAAGAACTGCTAAAAGCAATATCCACTCAACAATCAGTCAAATCTCTGGGACCAGATAGATTTCCAATAGAGTTTTACAAATTAATCTCTGAACAACTTATTCCACAATGAATCTAGTACTGAATGATTCATTTTGAGAAGAGAAATTACTTCTTTCATTTAGCTAAGCTGGTATTTCTGTGATTTAAAAAAAGGGAAAGATCTTGATAATTGTGGGTCCTACAGACCTATTTCTTTTCTCAATGTGGTCATGAAGATTTTACCAAAAATTTTAGCACATAGAGAATACTTTACCAGGAATAATAAATGTACATGAAACAGGTTTCATTAAAAATATATTCTTATCATAATATTTATAGATAAATGAATATTATATATTCTCATTTTACTCACCCTAATGAATGTATTATTTTCTTTGATGCTGTAAAAACATTTGATAGAGTAGAATGGGAATAATTATTTGCCACTTCAGTAAAATTTAATCTTGGACCAGATTTTATTGAATGGATAAAACATTTTTATGTATCTCCAATAGCCTCAGTTGATACTAATTCTTAACAATTAAAGATTTTTTTAAAAATTACAATAAGGCACGAGACAGGTTGCCCCCAAAGGCCTCCACGTTTTGATTTAGTGGTTGAGCCAAGAACTGCTGCTATAAGAGCAAATTAAGATATTAGAGATTTGTTTATAGGACCTATTGAACATAGATTATCTCTATATGCAGATGATATTTTACTTTTTGTGTCCACTTCAGCGGTATCCATACCAAAGGTATTGTTGTTATTTACATGCTTTAGTAAATTCGCAGGATATAAACTTAATCTGCATAAGAGTGAACTATTATCACTAAAAGGCCCAGTTACTCTATATTCTAATTATCCTTTCAAAATAGTGAAAGTTCAATTTAAATACCTTGGTATTATGATAACTAAGGATTTAACTTTGTCGTTTTATTTAATCAGACTAAAACAATACTCTCTGTATGGTCCCTACTTTCTCTAACTATGATAGGACCATATTCATTTGATTAAAATGAATATTTTACCAACATTTTTATATTTATTTCTATCATTACCAATTTTCATTTCTAAGCCTTTCTTTGACACATTGGAATCATCTTTAATGTCATACATATGGCAAGGAAAGAAACTAAGAATAAATAGAAGTTATCTTAAGAACACAGGATATGATGGAGGACTGTCATTACCTGATTTTAGATTTTATTATTGGGCAATGAACATCAGGAATATGTTATTATTCTTACAGATTGATAATAGAGATGACTGCCCTAATTGGATGGAAACAGAATGGAAATCCATTAAGAATACTTCCTTACGGGCGGCATTGTGCTCACATTTACTCCTATGTATTCCAAAACTAACAAAGAATTTAATAATGAGAAATAGATAGAAGATTTGGAGTCAATTTAGGATCATTTTTTTAAAATTATGGGATTTATATTTATTAGTCCTATTCTACTTCAACTCGCCATTTTAGATATAAACTGTGAAGAATGGAATCGACTAGGAACTAAAACATTTAACAATCTTTTTATCCAACAAAATTTTGCATCTTTACAACAACTGACAATGAAATTTAATCAGCCAAACAGACACTTTGTTAGATATTATCAAATTAACATTTTATTCCTTCTACACTTTCAGTATTTCCATATCTTCCAGATCCAAATTGCAAAGGCAAACTTTTTGAATTACAATTTGTACATAATGGTATAATATCCACCCTATATTATAAAATATTGAATTTTAAAATTCTTTAATTAGGTTGAGAGAATGACCTTAATATGCCTATTTCAGAAGAAAATTGAATATCAATTTTGGCTCTTATTCATGACTCATCTCTATATGCTTGGCACAGTTTGATTAAATTTAAAGTGGTGCACACAATACATTTTTCTAAAGTTAAGCTCACTCGAATCTCCCCAGATATCAACTCATTATAAGACAAATGTAAAAGATTTGAAGTCTCTATATTTGGTTGTGTCCCAATTCAGCAGAATATTAGACAGCTATTTTCAGCTATTTTTGGGATCTAGAACCATGTCCATTGATTCCAATGTTTGGCTTCTCCAGTGATGTAAACATATATTTAACGTCAAACCAGAAAAAAAAAATCAGATGTAATGTTAGGAAGGTTAAGATCAGTTTTAATAGGCTTGGGGTCCATTTATAGCTTACTTTCGTAATTGGAATGATCAAGGTGCGAGGATGCAATAAATGGGGATGTTTCGTCGGATCTCTGGAGGCCGTTGCTCGATTTCAAGTCGGCTTGAATACCAATTTCAACCTTGGTTGGTGGATGGGGTTACATCTTTATAATCAACTTTTTTTTATCTTTTTCCTTTTTTACTATTCATTTTTTATACATGTTTATATTGGAATATGAGTCTATGTACTATTATTTATATAGTATGTGATACCAATCCAAATGTATCTTATATTTCATTTATATGAACTTATAATTTATGGTTGTATGATAAAACTCAATGAAAAAAAATTAAAAAGAGACTGGCTCATGGGAACCAGGTATTGGAACCGGGATTTGAGAGGGTGCTAAGGGAAAAAAGGAGCACTGAAAGGCCTCAGGTGCTGATCGTATTAGAGGTTGGAATCTGAAGCCTGGATTGCCGATGGATTGAATTCGAATCTGTGCATCTGCAGAGGCTGTGGGAGCGCTGGAGGCAAATCCACTGACACCCAGGGCTTCCAAAGGGACTCTATTTTGTTTCTCTTTCTCTTACTGTTTTGAGTACCTACAATGCTCATGGTGTCCCTTTGCCTTATGAGAGACAAAATTTGAAGTACATCATGTACATCAGGGGTGGGTAACTTTTTACCATGCGTGGGCCAGATGGTGCATCAGTGGTTGAACGTTGGGCCACAATGATGCTACCAAAATAAAATTAGATAGATAGATAGATGGGATGAATAAATAAATAAAATTAATAGATGCATTTCAGGTCAGGGAAGGCATCTTCAAATGTGGAAATGCACTAAAAATCATGAGATAGTGATGAAAATGATGCAATTTTTAAAAAAATTAAAAAGGAAAAAAATTAGACACAATGAAAACAAAACCACTAACCCCAAAACAGAAAGCAGTGATGGGGGAGAACATCACAGTGGAGAGGGGAAATGTCAAAAAAAGAGACCATGAGACTTTCTCAAAGAGAGGGGGCCCTCAACCAGAGAGGGGTGTGTCACAGTGATAGGATGAGTCACACAGAGAGAGAGGAAGTGACAGAGATGGAGGGGGAGCCTCGCAGAGGGGGTGGGGGAGTGTCGTGTAGAGGGGAGGGGAGTTTAGCACAGAGGCCGGGGGATCACCAGTGCAGGGTGGTGGGGAGGTGTATTGACAAGAGGATGGGGGATAGGGGGGTCTCCAATGCTCCAAACGTGGACAAGCTGCTCACCAAGAGTGGGTGAGCTGCACATGGGGTGGGAGTGGGGGAGCCTCAGAGTGAGAGGAGGGCAGCTGCGCACCAGGCCAAATAAATTTGACCATAGGTTGCCCACCCATGATGTATATTATCTTTTTAATGTATCATTATGTGACAATAAAAACAACTTTTGAACCTTTAAAACAACAAGGATCCAGTCTGTTCAATATTATTTTCTCTCCTTTTTATATAGGTCCTCCATCGGCCAGCTCCGGAAGCAACAGCCCGGCGAGTCCAACAGGGCATATTTACAAGTAGTCAAGGCGGTGGGCAAGGACTGTAACTGTGTGGACAAAACTGCTGCCAAGATCACAAACGATCTCGTCCGGGATGCCTTTGTGGCCGGGCTCCGATCGAACGAAGTGAGGCTGCGCTTGCTCGAACAAGGGGTAGAAAAACTAGAGGACATGGCCCAGATTGCAATCATAATGGAGGATGCAGCCTTAAAGTCAAACGAGCTCTCTAGGGACTGGACCCCACATTCTGATGTGAGTAGAGTGCCCTTCTACCCTACCACCCCCCGATATACTGACGGCCTGTCGGCTGCTGCTACACTGCCCCCTGCGAATCCAAAATGTTATTTCTGCGGAAGGGACAAGCACAGCAGGTCCCAGTGCCCAGCAAGAAAAGACAGGTGCCAGAAGTGCCTTAAAAACGGCCACTTTGCTGCAGTCTGTAGGTCTAAAATGGCCGCCGGCAAACACAGTGCCTCGTGTGAAGCCCAACCGCCACTATCCTATTTAAACCCTTCTTCCCCAGAGCTCTCGTCCAATGAGACTGAGGGCTCCCCTGCACATCAATGCCTGACGTCACGGAGATGCCGAACCCAGAAGGGGCAGCCCACCCTCACAACCATGATGTTGGCCTGCCTCTTGCCCCCGTGCGGAACACTCGACCCAGCCATCTCCATCGGGCACACAAAACTCAAAACGGTCAACCAGTTTACCTATCTGGGCTGCACCATTTCATCGGATGTGTTAGAAACAGAATTTACCTTTAAAGAAATTGCTCGAGACAAAAATTGAGAACAAAGAACATTTATTATAACAACAATGCAAAGTTGGGTGCTTCCCCTTACCTTGGGAATACACACATACACTGGGGCTCACCCAACTTTTATACAGTCAATTTCAGTATCAGAATACCCTCCCCCTTACATTCTTCTGCCCCCTGGATTGGTTTGGCATAGGCAATCCTTCCTGCTTACGTGCGGTTTCAGTATACTTGGAGGACCAGGGGGTATCATGTCGGCGTCCCTTCATGTTATTGACCTTATTCACACCTTCCTGATTCTCGGGGCTACAGTCCCTTGGTATGCAGAGTTGGCTCATCCTGTCTAGGGTTGGCTAATTTAATATGTATAAATCTGTGAAAGGTTAACAGATATGTAGGACTTGGTACTTCTGTCTAGGGCTAGGAGACCCTTATCTGATCCAGACTACCTCAACTTCTTACATTCTATTGTTCCTTACCACTCCTTATCTTAGTCTTATGGTGGCTCTTGTCACAAAGACTAAAAGATCCTTGTTAATCGTGCTGACTCTGCTTTCCTGCATCCTAATTCCCAAGCTCATCCTGTTTGTACTGGTTACAGCCATTAACTGATGTATGAATTTTAGTTTCCTTCATGTTCATAATTTTAAATCAGTTTTCCCATCTCTCACAGATGCAAGATCGACAACGAGATAGACAACAGACTCGCCAAGACAAATAGCGCCTTTGAAAGACTACACAAAAGAGTCTGGAAAAACAACCAACTAAAAAACTTCACAAAGATTAGCTTATACAGAGCCGTTGTCATACCCACACTCCTGTTCGGCTCTGAATCATGGGTCCTATACCGGCATCACCTACGGTTCCTAGAACGCTTCCACCAACGTTGTCTCCGCTCCATCCTCAACATTCATTGGAGCGACTTCATCACCAACATCGAAGTACTCGAGCTGGCAGAGACCGACAGCATCGAATCCACGCTGCTGAAGATCCAACTGAACTGCGTAGGTCATGTCTCCAGAATGGAGGACCATCGCCTTCCCAAGATCGTGTTATATGGCGAGCTCTCCACTGGCCACCGAGACAGAGGTGCATCAAAGAAGAGGTACAAGGACTGCCTAAAGAAATCTCTTGGTGCCTGCCACATTGACCATCGCCGCTGGGCTGATATCGCCTCAAACTGTGCAGCTTGGCGCCTCACAGGTCGGCGGGCAGCAACCTCCTTTGAAGAAGACCGCAGAGCCCACCTCACTGATAAAAGACAAAGGAAGAAAAACCCAACACCTAACCCCAACCAACCAATTTTCCCTTGCAACCGCTGCAACCGTGTCTGCCTATCCCGCGTCGGACTTGTCAGCCACAAACGAGCCTGCAGCTGACGTGGACATCACCCCTCCATAAATCTTCGTCCGCGAAGCCAAGCCAAAGAAAGAATGTAATACTTCAGTATAAATGATCTTGTATTGCACTGGTAACTAGTATTTCAGAATAATCTTCACTTCTCCTCCATTTATGCCTCTTACATCAAGTTTCCATTAACCTACAACCGAGTTCTGCCACCTGTGCCACACTTTTTGTGTGTGTGTAACTCAAGTCCATTTTAGTGTTATTTCTTCCTACACTATGACATGGATTGATTTTGTGGTGGCATTCTGAATATTCCTGTACATTTGGTACACTTTGCTAACTTTTATCCTTGAAAGTTAACCTTCATATTTTGATCTCTAACTCTTCTAACAGACAGAATGGAAATTTACACTTTCTCAAAAAATAGTACAGTTCATTGGAACTTAAACCAGGCAATAGGCCTGTACCAATTATCTCCAACACAAATGTAATTGCTTGCAGTATTATGCTTCATTCAAAATTTTTTCTTCAAAATGTGTCAGTCTATCAAATGTTTCTGCTGCGGTGGCTCACCACGAGACAGGCGAACCGGCTCTGCTTGTAATCCACACGGCGGGGGATCCGGCCAAAATGCCGCCATCAGGGGGGTTTCCCTTCCTTCCATCTTGGGGCTAGAAACCTGCGCTTGGGGACCACATGACGCCTGGGATACGTCAGCACCCTCCAGCACGGTTCTCAGACAGGTCCGGGCTGGGAGTACAAGTGCAGCCCAGCAGCCTGAAATAAACTAGTCTGCTCACTGAGCTCAACCCATCTGGTTGTGTGTGTTATTGCAGGAGCAGTGTAGCCGCCGCTACAATTGGTGACCCCGACTGGTTCAAATGCCTTTGAACCAATCATGAGCAAGAGTGGGATCTGCGCTATACCCACAAAACTGCCTGAATTCTGGGTTCAGGAGCCAGAGACCTGGTTCGGCCATGCGGCGGCTCAGATTCACCTCCGCCAGATTTCGACTGATACAACCAAATTCTACCATGTGGTCGCTGCTCTGGACCAGGCCACCACTGCCAGACGCCTGCTGCACCTTGTTTAGCACCCACCCACCGAGGACAAGTATGAGACCATCAAGAGAGTGCTTACCGGGTCCCTCGGACTATCCAGACACCAGTGTGCTGCTCGGATGCTACACCTCGACGTCTTGGGGGGACAGATCCCCAATGGAACTGATGGACGAGATGCTTGCGCTCATGGGTGAGCATACCAACCGCCCACTCTTCAAGCGCATCTTTCTCGACCATATGCCCGGGGACATCCGCCCGCTGCTGGTCCAGGAGAGCTTCACCAACCTGTGGAAGGTCGCCCAGAAGGCCCAAGAGCTATGGCTCGCACGATTCCCGGATGGCTCAGTGGTTCAGTAGGTCACAAAGCATGGACACGACCACGACAAGCCCGCCCCTTGCGCTGCAGTAGAGCACCCGGCCCATGCAGGGGCCCCCAAGAGCATAACCAAGACCACAGCATCTGCCTTAGGCCTCTACTTCTACCACCAGCACTGGGGAACCCAAGGCTCGGAAGTGTCGTCAGTCCTGCTCGTTCCAGGGAAATGACCAGGCTGGTCGCTGTTAATGGCTGCGGTGGCTGGTCAAAGACACAGCCTCCTCTACCTGTGGGAGTCAGTCAGCGGCCAGCAGTTCCTCGTTGACACTAGAGTCCAGATCAGCGTCATCCAGACCACGGCCATCAAGTCAAGGAACTGACATCATGGACCTCCCCCCCGTGGGGCCAACACAGCAGCAATCCGGATGTATGGAGACAAGACAGACCACTTCCAGATCGGCCAACAGAATTTCACGTGGAGGTTCAACGTCTCATCCCTCCCGACTGCCATCCTGGGTACAGACTTCCTCCTCGCACATGGGCTTCTGGTGGACATTCAAGGTAGGCACCTGGTGGATGTCCGTACATTCCAGGCCATTCACCTTGACGCCTCCCGCTCTGAGCAACCGCAGATGGCCACAATCAGCATGCCCACAGATGAGTTCCAGCGAATCCTGGATGAGTTCCTGACACTCCTCAAGCCACAGTTCTCCACTGCCTCATCACGCTATGGGGTGTTCCACCACATCCCCACCCAGGGCCCATCGGTTCACACCAAGGTATGCCGGCTCCCACCTGACAAGCTCCAGGTAGCGAAGGAGGAGTTTTCCCACCTGTTGGAGCTGGGGATCATTTGGCGGTCTGACAGCCCGTGAGTCTCACCGCTCCACCTGGTCCCAAAAGCCTCCGGCAGCTGGCGTCCCTGTGGAGACTATTGATGGCTCAAAGAGGCAACTGTTCCTGACTGTTACCCTATCCCTCACATCCAAGACTTTACGGCCAACCTGCACAGCATGAGGGTCTTCTCCAAGGTTGACCTGGTGCGCGGATATCACCAGATCCCAGTGCACCCTGAGGAGATACCCAAAACGGCCATCATCATCCTCTTTGGCTTGTTCGAATTCCTGTGCATGCCATTCGGGCTCATGAACGCCACTCAGACCTTCCAGCGCCTCATGGACTCTGGGCAGGGACTTGGATTTTGTTTTTATTTATTTGGACGACATCCTCATTGCCAGCAAAGGACGGGCACAACATAAGGCCCACCTACGTGCCCTTTTCTCGTGGCTGGCCGACTTTGGCCTTACCATTAACCTGGCCAAGTGCCAGCTCGGGAAAGAGTCCATGCAGTTCCTGGGCCATATCATCACGGGCGAAGGAGCCACGCCTGCCGCTGCAAAGATCGCCGCTATCAGGGAGTTCCCACACCCGGACAGCCTCAAGGGGCTGCAGGAGTTCGTGGGTATGGTCAACTTTTACAACTGCTTCATCCCAGGAACTGCGTGCATCATGCAGCCGCTGTTCGCCCTCATTGCAGCCAAGCACAAGACGCTCGCTTGGAACCCAGAAGCCTGCACCGCATTCGAGGCTACCAAGGACACCCTTGCGAAGGCCGCCATGCTTGCTCACCCACACACCGACCTGCATGTGGCACTCTCTGTCAATGCCTCTGCCACAGCCGTCGGTGCTGTCCTGGAGCAGCAGGTGAATGGACATTGGAAGCCGCTGGCATTCTTCAGCCGCCTGCTCCGCCAACCGGAACGCAAGTATAGCGCCTTCGACCGCAAGTTATTGGGCATATACCTGGCAGTGCTGCATTTCTGCTATTTTTTGGAGGGAGGACTTTTATCATTTTCACCGACCACAAACCCCTCACCCAGGCGCTTGCGATGGCAATGGATCCCTGGTCGGCCTGGCAGCAGAATTACCCCTTCTTCATGTCGGAGTTTACTACCGACATTCGGCATAAGGCGGGGAAAGACAACGTGGTTGCTGATACACACTCGCGACCGGCCATCTGTGCGCTAACGCCCAGCCTCGACTTCGACCAGCTCGCATGGGACCAGGAAGCTGATGAGGAGACGAGGGCCTTCAAGACTACCATCACCGGCCTGCGGTTCTGAGACCTCCTGACTCCAAGCAGCGAAGGCACCTTCCTGTGCGATATCTCCTTGGGCACCCCATGGCCAGTGGTTCCCCAGCAGTGATGCAGGCATGTCTTCCGTCACATCCACAACATTTCACATCCATCCATCAGGTCCACGGTTTGGATGGTGGCAGAATGGTTCATATGGCATGGGCTGCGATAGCAGATGGCGGGCTAGGCCAGAACATGCATCCATTGCCAGACGTCCAAGGTGCACAGGCACACCAGGGCCCAAGTACAGGAGTTCGAGCACGTCTGAGAACGGTTCAGCCACATTCACATGGACATCGTCATGCCCTTACCCATTTCCCAGGGCAACCGTTACCTGTTTATGGTGGTGGACCGCACCACTCGCTGGCCCGAGGCGATCCCGATGCCAGACTCCTCCACTGACTCCTGCTCCCGAGCACTGTTACATAGTTGGGTCGCCAGTTCAGCTTCCTGGGTCACTTCACCAGCAATCAGGGTGCCCAGTACACATCTACACTCTGGGCACAACTCGCCAACAGGTTGGGGATCCAGCTACACCGCATCACGGCCTACCACACGCAAGCCAATGGACTGGTCGAACGTCTGCACCGCCACCTTAAGTCGGTGCTCATGGCCCGCCTCACCGGTCCCGACTGGGCGGATGAACTGCCTTGGGTGCTCCTGGGATTGCGCTCCACTCCCAAGGAAGATCTGCAGGCGTTATCAGCTGAGCTGGTCTATGGTGCGCCACTGGCACTACCTGGTGAGTTCATCAACGCACCTCACAATCCCCAGCGGTCGCCGCACGAATTACTTCCTCACCTCAGGGCACGCTTGGACTCTTTCAAACGCCCACCGCCGCCCAGGCATGGCACCCGCCCGACTCATGTTTCTGGCGAGCTGCTTTCCGCGGAGTTTGTTTTTGTTCGGTGGGACCTGACCGCGGCACCTCTCCAGCAACCGTACGAGGGGCTGTTCAGGGTTGTACAGCTTTCCAACTCGACGTTCACACTGGACATGGGCAGCAGACGGGAGCTGTTTATCATGGACAGGCTGAAGCCAGCGCACCTCAATCCCACCGAGCCCATGGTCGTTGCCCAGCCCAAGAAGCAAGGCCGCCCAGCAAGAAATGATATTGGCGCCGGTTCTGCGGGGGGGGGGGGGGGGGGGGGGGGCTGTGTGGCGGATCACCACGAGGCAGGCCCTGCTTGTAAGCCACGCGGCGGGGCAGCCAGCTAAAATGGCTCATTCGGGGGTTTCCCTTCCTTCCAAGACAGGGCTCAGAAACCCGCACTGGGGGACCACGTGACGCCGGGTGACATCAGCGCCCTCCAGTGCGGTTCTCAGCCAGGTCCGGGCTGGGAGTATAAGTGCAGCCCAGCAGCCTACAATAAACCAGTCTGCTCACTGAGCTCAACCCGTCTGGTTGTGTGTGTTATTGCAGGACCAGTGGAGCTGCCGCTACACTGCAACATTTCAAGATTGTATCCCAATGGCCTGGAAAGAATATAGGCCACTAACATTCTATCACATTCATCGAACAAGTGGCTGCAGCAGAGATTTAATTTGATTATTAATCTGAATAGCCCTGAAGGGGTGGAATATCAGATATGTAACACTGATGTAATACTAGTTTACACTCAAGCACTAAGTAAACTTGCCAATATTCAATGTTACAACACCTGGAGAAAACTTTCAATTGCTCACTTAAAATTCCCTTTGATTTTCCATTGCTATAAAATATTCCTCCACAGGAGCCAAAACTGGTTATAGACTCTAGGTTTCAAGTGAGCAATCCCGCATGACCAGTCAATAGGGATGGAATTCAATCAGGTAACATATGTTCTCCACAAGCCGCTAGCCTAATGAAGGCAAGTCATTACCCCTGACAATAAGAGCAAAGAACAAATATCTGACAACTATTCAAGTGATTGACATTTTGCAAGAAATCAACCATCTCCACTGACACATCTCATTTCATGCCCTTTCATCTGAATGCACTGGGTGTTTCTAAATCAATGCTGACAGTGGAATCACATTAAGATATGCACAAGAAAAATAACAGCCCTCCAATACAAATGCAAACAAGGATGTACTAATACTTTTTTTTGAAAATTTTATTTCAAAAATTTCCCAAACATAGCCAAATGTAAAATACAGTAATCAAATATTAATATTGACTTCATTATACATGATGGTATAAAACCACAACCCTTCCCCTTAACAAAAATCCAAGAAGAAAGAAAGAAAGAAGAAAAAGCATAGAAAAACAAGAATAGAAACCTGGTTGCCAGAGGTCACCTCTCACCACACGGCTCTCACCATTTGTATTTTAATACTTCCGATGAGGTTAATGAGGTTTGAGGGAAAACATAAATTACTTCCTGCAATTTGCAAATTCGGGTGCCAAATTTTAAAAAATATATCATATTTACTTCTCAAATTATAAGTAATCTTCTCAAGAGGAACACAGCAATGGTGGTCTTCGTACCACTACTCCATGTCTAAATGCGTGTGTGATATCCATGTTACTGCTATTCATTTTCTTGCTATTGCCAATGCAATCTTTACAAATTCTTTTTGATATATAGATAATTTAAATTTTGGTCTTATCCCTATAATATTACCTAATAATGGGAAGTGTTGCTGCATTGCACTTGAAGGGTATAAAAAGCTCAGTGATTAACAATAAGATGGGAATGATTTGCAGTAACACATTCGAATGATGTGTTCATTGTTCAGACCTTTTTTTGAATAAAATCTGATTTCTCGAGTCTGCTTTGGAATTTCCTGTGGAAATTTTAATGCTGGAATTTATTTCATCATATAAATTTATATCATCATATAACATGGACTGGGAATGAGAATTCCTCTGATTGTGAGGAGGAACATTCCTGAAACATGTTTTGCTCACTGAAGGAAACTGTAATCTGGGAATGGTGTAAAAATGGCCAACATTAGATTAGCCTGATATTCTTAGCAATTCAAAGCAATAGAGGGAACATCAGGCAGAATATTTAATGGATAGTCAATTTGATTTAATGCAGAACATAAAACTTTGCAGCAAAGAACAGGCCCTTTGACCCATGTTGTTTTGCTGACCTTTATAAACCTACTCAACAAACTAACCTTGATGAAAGGCAGAAGCCCGAAACATTGGTTATGTATCTTTATCTTTGATAAATAAAATACACTATTTTCCCTGCTGAGTTTCTTCACCATTGTGTTTTACAGCTCTCGGGGTAATGGCAAGTGGAGAGGGAGAATGCTACAGTTTGGAAGGGAGTCCTTCTAGCATTACGGTCTAAGAGTCTCTCAGTTTCCCGCTGGCAAGAAGATCTCCTGGAAGCACTTCACTCCATCAGGTCCTTGCTATGGACGACCACAAATGCCACACTGCATGAACATATGTTTTCCTTTCCCAGGAAATCTGTGACTGGGACCACACTACCCACATGGCTGACATCCCTAGAGCCTGTCCGACTCAGGAGCATGTGAGGAGCCATAAGTCTGACCCCCTGGTTGAAAGGGCCCACCTCCTCCATGCCAAACCCCAATATACTTGCGTAGCATACCCTGATGGACAAAAAGACACCGTCTCTGTCAGGGACTTGGCTCCCTCAGGGGTGCTGGAGACTGCTGCTGATCACCCCACACCCCCCTCTCTGTTGACCACGCATAATGCACCTGACCCCTGGTACCCTGCATCTGCCCCGAGGAAAGATACACCAGATTCATTGGTTCTTACCCACCAGCACAGCACTGATGAATACATACAGATGTCTGAGACTTCTGAGGACCCCACCTCTGCACTGCAGCTGCAACTGGTACCATGACGATTCCAGCGAACAACTAGACCACCTGATAGACTGAACTTGTGAATTTGAATTATAACCTTTCAAGTTCCACTTCACCCCACCTGACTCTTTTTAAAAACAAGGGTTGAATGTAATGAACCACTGTTATGTGCAAATATCTGGTCAAGCACACTTATTGGTCGATTGTACCTGTGGCTCCTCCCCACAGGCTCCTATTTCAAGGTGGCTGTTCCACAGCCTCCTCCTCAGTGCACGACAGTCAAACAGTGTGGATGTGCCATTGTTCTTAAGTGAATAAAAGCCGATTGGTTTCTCAACAACAGTCTTTCGAGTAATTGATGGTGCATCACATCACAGCCAAGTTAATTATATGCCTTTTTACTTTTATAATCAGATTGGAAAATGCCATGCTTTTTTTTTTGCTGAACCATTTTAAGAAAAATGGTTATTCTAATCTTTGTTCTCAGCTCACCGAGTCCCACCCAGAACTCACAAATTATGATTCAAATAAAAGTGACAGACGGATTCACAGATCATTGAAAATCTGAGTCTTTTTTTTAATCCTTGGTGCCTTAACATTTTCTTAGATAATCCAGAAAAGAAAATACTCATGTTATGAATATCCATTCCACTCCAAATCTCCCACTGGTTGTATTCTAAGTGAGTCTGTATCTCAGTGGTTCTCAACCTATTTCTTTCCACTCACATACCACTTTAAGTAATCCGTATGCCATATGTGCTCTGTCATTAGGAAGGGATTGCTTAGGTGGAATGTGGGTGGAAAAAAAATGTTTGAAAACCACTGTTTTAATTGTACATAATTGACTTGTTATGTGCACAGTTTCATAACTTCAAATTTTTCTCAAGCAAAGTATTTCAGTAACAATTGGGTCCAGAGCAGTGATTCTCAACCTTCCCTTCCCACTCACATACCACCTTACTAATGAAAGAGCACTGATGGCATAGGGATTACTTAAACTGTTTTGTGAGAGGAAAGAAAAAGGTTTGAGAACCTCTGCTGTACCTCCTTTCAAACAGGAATGCAACCAGATGTTTTTGATACCTACCATTCTTATTTGTCACACTAATCTCAATGATCCACAGCAAATCTTATCATCGATTGTGAGAAAATATTATTTGCTTTTTCTCGGTTATCTCTTGCTATTCTTAACCCATCATTCATTTTTAAAAATATTTTATTTTTGATTTTCAAACACACACAAATCCAAACATACAATCACTTTCAACAATAGTATAACAGAGTCTATTTTCCCTTCCCTCACCTATCCTAATACAACAAAGAAAAGATTATATAAATTAAACAAATACAAATACAAAGAACCAAGTATCAGTAAATTCATAAACCTTTTAGGGAACTTTAAAAAAAATCCAAAGAAACCTAAAATAAAAAAAAGATAAGGAAGAAAATACAAGAGCTTGTCATCTGCACCATGACCCACTTCACTGATCTCAATCAGTTCATTATTGACATGGATTGTTGCATTTCCTTTATTCAGAAGGCTATAATTATATCTGTGTACCAATGTGTTGCAGATGGGGTTCCCACATCCTTAAAAATGTGCCACATTTTCTCCGTAAATTGTATATGATTTTCTCTTGGGGAATATAACTCTGCATTTCTGTATTCCATCACAAAATTTAGTTGAGAGTCGGACTTCCACGTGACCATTATACACTACCTGGCTACCAACAAGGCGACTGAATTTGGTATCCGGACAGTTTAAAACTCTTGTCCATAATATTTCCCAGAAGGTACAATTCCAGATCCTGTGGAAAATCCACTTTTATAATTTTTTTTCAGAATGTCTCTCAGGTCCTCCCAGAAGGATCTCACCTTTGTATAGAGCCGGGTTGAAAGGTAAAGGTTCCAATCTCTACACCACACCTAAAGCACATTTCTGAAAATTATGATTTAGATTTATGTAATTTTTGTGGTGTGAGGTGTAGCTGATGCAGAAAATTGTGTTGCACCAACCTGTACCTGTGTGATGAACTGTGATAACAGCAAGCAAGTACAAGAACTCAAAGACTGTACAACTGGCTTTATTCTACTAAAAGTCTGAACACCAGTTCATGCTTTGGTGGCTCCCATGTGACTGGCTCAGGAGGGGCCGGTTCAGGTCTATAATCTGGTCTGCTGATTGACAGCTGGCCAGGTGGAGTCAGCCCTTAGGTGGTCTTCCTGCATGTACAGAGATCGCCCCCTGCAGTAGGATTGTGGTTGTATCACCACACCTGGCATTAATAACTGCTGTCATGCTGTCTAGATACAAGTCTGACCAGCACTGCTCAAGGATTGTTGAGCCCAAGTCTGTCTCCAACCTTTCCCTTAACTTGTTTAAGTCTGGCTTTGGGCCCTCACTTTGGAATAGAGATACATCATGGAGATGAACTTACATGTTGTAGAGCTCGTCGAAAGAACCAAAGACTTGTTGATCCAAACCAAGGCTTTTATTAGCAAAAGACCGGAGCTCTTCACAGGTGGCCGACCAGTCCGGAATGATCCGACCTGGCTAGGGACACAACCCTTTAAGGCCCAAACAATAGGTGTGGCTTAGCTCTCAGCCAATCGCTGTAAGCACAGTCTAGATACAGTAACTATATACACTATGTACATTGGTGATAGATCTGTACTATCACATTCACCCCTTCTTGGAGAATTGACCCGGGAAAAAAAAAAAACAAAAACGAGGGAGAGAATGAAAAGGAAGGGGTAGGTCAAGGACTGTAGCGGTCAGGGGGTCTGACCATCCGGCGTGACCGCCGTGGTGCCGGGATTGGGGTCGCTGGAGTGGTGTCACCAGCGGGCTCATCGGGTGCGACTGCTCCGTCACTCAATTCCCCAGTCGTTTTGTCGGCAGGGTGGCCCGAGTCATTGGGGTGCTGTTGGTCCTTCTGTTGCGGCACGGGGCCTGGAGCATAAGGAGTTGGGGGGTTTGCTGGGTCTACCGCGTCCTGAGCTAGGTCCCGCACCGAAACAGTGTCCTCCCGCCCGTCTGGGAACTCCACGTATGCGTAATGTGGGTTCGCGTGGAGTAGAGTCACTCGGTCGACCAAGGGGTCGTTCTTTGAGTGCCGGACGTGGCGTCGCAAAAGGACGGGGCCAGGGACGGTGAGCCATGCCGGTACAGTGGTTCCCGATTCGGATTTCCTCGGGAAAAGGAACATCCTTTCGTGGGGGGTGGCATTTGTTGCAGTACATAGGAGGGAGCGGATGGAGTGTAAGGCACTAGTGAGAACCTCCTGCCAGTGAGAGGTGGGGAGACCTTTAGACCGGAGAGCCAGTGTAACCGCTCTCCATATGGTGGCATTCTCCCTCTCGACCTGGCCATTACCGCGTGGGTTATAGCTCGTGGTCCTGCTTGAAGCAATACCACACTCCAGAAGGTACTGTTGCAGCTCTGCACTCATGAATGAGGACCCCCTATCACTGTGGATGGAATTGGGGTACCCGAAGATGGTGAAAATACTGTGAAGGGCCTGTATCACTGAGGTGGCAGTGGTGTCTGGGCAGGCCACAGCGAATGGGAAGCGGGAGTATTCGTCGATGGCCGTAAGGATGTAGGTATTACGGTTGGTCGACGGTAGGGGTCCCTTAAAGTCTACGCTAAGACGCTCGAAGGGGCGGGTGGCTTTGATGACGTGGGAGTTATCCGGACGGAAGAAGTGGGGCTTGCATTCGGCGCACACCGAACAGGCTCGGGTCATGGAGCGGATCTCCTCAACTGTGTAGGGTAAGTTGCGCGCCTTGACAAAGTGAGCAAACCTAGTGACCCCTGGATGACAGAGCGCCTCATGGAGTTTCCGTAGTCTGTCCATCTGTATGCTGGCGCACGTCCCCCTGGAGAGCGCGTCAGGCGGGTCGTTGAGCTTACCAGGCCGGTACAGGATGTCATAGTTAAAGGTGGAGAGTTCGATTCTCCATCTGGCGATTTTGTCGTTTTTTATCTTACCACGCTGGGTGTTGCTGAACATGAAGGAGACCGCGCGTTGATCAGTCAACAGTGTAAAGCGCCTCCCAGCGAGGTAATGTCTCCAACGATGTACCGCTTCAACTATGGCCTGGGCCTCCTTCTCGATCGAGGAGTGTCTACTCTCCGGACCCTGGAGGGTTCTGGAGAAGAAGGCTACAGGCCGACCGGCCTGGTTCAAGGTGGCTGCCAGGGCGAAGTCGGATGCATCGCTCTCGACTTGAAACGGGACAGACTCATCGATCGCGTGCAGCGTCGCAGCAGCGATGTCAGATTTGATTCGATCGAAAGCCGCTGTGGCTTCGGTCGAGAGGGGAAAAGAGGTGGTCTTGATAAGAGGACGTGCCTTGTCGGCGTAGTTTGGAACCCATTGGGCGTAATAAGAGAAAAGGCCCAGGCAGCGTTTGAGAGCTTTCTGGGTATGTGGGGGGGGTAAGTCCATTAAGGGACGCATGCGGTCAGGATCTGGCATGACTATCCCGTTTTCCACCACACAACCTAGAATAGCGAGTCGTGTGGTCCGGAAAACACACTTGTCCAAATTGTAAGTCAGGTTTAGCTGACGGGCAGTTTGAAGAAATTTGTCTAGGTTGGCGTCATGGTCCTGCATGTCGTGGCCACAGATGGTGATATTGTCCAGATACGGGAAGGTAGCGGTTAGCCCGTTCTGGTCCACCATCCTGTCCATTTCCCGCTGGAAGACCGCGACACCATTTGTGACCCCGAATGGTACCCTGAGAAATTGATATAGCCGCCCATTCGCTTCAAAGGCCGTGAATGGTCGGTCCTCGCAGCGGATCGGGAGCTGGTGGTAGGCCAAACGTAGGTCAATAGTGGAGAAAATGCGGTACTGGGCGATCTGGTTCACCACATCCGTGATGCGTGGCAGGGGGTACGCATCCAGGAGTGTGAAGCGGTTAATGGTCTGGCTATAGTCGACCACCATCCGTAGTTTTTCCCCATTCTTGACAACCACCACCTGGGCTCTCCAGGGGCTTGAACTGGGTTCGATGATGCCCTCATCCAGCAATCTACGCACCTCACTCCTAATGAATTGCCTGTTTTCGTAACTATATTGCCGACTTTTGGTGGCCACAGGCTTCCAGCCAGGGGTGAGGTTTGCGAAGAGTGCTGGCGGGGCAATCCGGAGTGTGGAAAGGCCGCAGGATTGGCCCCGGGGCACGGGGGCGGGTTGCTCGGGTGCTTCGGGAGTGGGGCGATGGCAGACCGAGAGGGGGGCGTGGGGTCCCCCAAAGTGTAGGGACACCGTTTGGAACTGACACTGGAAGTCTAATCCCAGCAACACTGGGGCGCACAATTGGGGAAGGACGAATAATTTAAAGTGGGTGACCGTCACGCCCTGTACTTCCAGCGTGGCGATGCAATACCCCTTTATCCCAGTCGAGTGCGACCTCGTCGCTAATGAGATCCTCTGGGTAGTGGGGATAATGTCAAGACCCCAATGGAGGGCCAGATCTGGCTGGATAAAACTGTCAGTTGACCCAGAGTCAAATAAGCAATTGGTGTAGTGTCCATGCACTTTAATCAGTTCCATTGCTCTGGTGAGGGGATGAGAGCATTGCTGGTTTAATGTTATTGAAGCAGTTGACAGGCGAGTTTTGCGCGATGACGTCACGCAACGGGATGACGTCACGCAACGGGATGACGTCACGCAACGGGATGACGTAGTCAACGCTCGAGGAGAAGGTTGGAGAACCTCCCGGAAGTGCTGTTGTGGCAGGTGAATGGTAAGTAGTGGGGTTTGTAGTTGCTCGTGATCGGTGGTCGGGCCCTGGCGGTCGTCAGCGATGGACGCTAGGGTGAGCACCTGGTTGGCCGCGGGGGTGGCTGCGGCGGCGGTAGCGTCGGCCCCGGGGGTGTCTGTGGCGGCAGCAGCAGCGGCGGTAGCGTCGGCCCCGGGGGTGTCTGTGGCGGCGGCGGCAGCAGCGGCGATAGCGTCGGCCCCGGGGGTGGCTGTGGCGGCGGCAGCAGCGGCGGTAGCGTCGGCCCTGGGGTTGTCCGTGGCGGCGGCAGCAGCGGCGGTAGCGTCGGCCCCGGGGGTGGCTGTGGTGGCGGCAGCAGCGGCGGTAGTGTCAAGTGTTCCGCACGGGGGCGAGAGGCAGGCCATCACCATGGTTGCGACGGTGGGTTGCCCCTTCCGGGTTCGGCGTCTCCGTGACGTCAGGCGTTGCCGTGCAGGGGAGCCCTCGCTCTCATTGGACGAGAGCTCTGGGGAAGAAGAGTTTGAATGGGATAGTGGCGGTTGAGCTTCACACGAGGCACTGTGTTTGCTGGCGGCCATTTTAGACCTACAGACTGCAGCAAAGTGGCCGTTTTTAAGGCACTTCTGGCACCTGGCTTTTCTTGCTGGGCACTGGGACCTGCTGTGCTTGTCCCTCCCGCAGAAATAACATTTCGGGTTCGCACGGGGCAGGGTAGCAGCAGCCGACAGGCCGTCAGGGGTAGGGTAGAAGGGCACTTTACTCACATCAGAACGAGGGGTCCAGTCCCTAGAGAGCTCGGTGGACTTTAAGGCTGCATCCTCCATTGTGATTGCAATCCGGGCCACGTCCTCTAGTTTTTCTACCCCTTGTTCGAGCAAACGCAGCCTCACTTCGTTTGATCGGAGCCCGGCCACATAGGCATCCCGGACGAGGTCGCTAGTGATCTCGGCAGCAGTTTTGTCCACACAGTTACAGTCCTTGCCCAATGCCTTTAATCCTTGTAAATATGCTCTGCTGGACTCACCGGGCTGTTGCTTCCTCGACGCAAGCACGAGCCGGGCATGAACTCTGTTCACCGGTTGATCATACAGTCCTTTCAGTACCTTTATGGCTGCGGTGTAAGTGGTCTCATCCTGGATGTTCTCGTAGACTCTCAAGGACACCATAGACAGCAATGCTGTTAGACGCTGGTTATCCTCCTCCACCTCAATGAATCTCAGGAAGTTTTCAAAGTTCAGCAGCCAGAAGTTAAAGGCTTTGAAGGCTGTAGCTGACTGTGGGTCGATATCAAGTTTTTCTGGCCGAGTTAAACGCTCCATCCCTTTCAAAAAAAATTCTTTTTTGCTAATAAAATTGTAGAGCTCGTCGAAAGAACCAAAGACTTGTTGATCCAAACCAAGGCTTTTATTAGCAAAAGACCGGAGCTCTTCACAGGTGGCCGACCAGTCCGGAATGATCCGACCTGGCTAGGGACACAACCCTTTAAGGCCCAAACAATAGGTGTGGCTTAGCTCTCAGCCAATCGCTGTAAGCACAGTCTAGATACAGTAACTATATACACTATGTACATTGGTGATAGATCTGTACTATCACACATGTATTTCCCTTTTGAATTAGAATCTCCATGTCACTACACACAGGCAGGGCAATAGACAGTCCTAAATTATCCCTTAAGAAAGATTGTAGCTGCGGGGAGTCATGTGATGGAGTAGTGGCCGGTAGGGTAAAACCAGCCCTCTCCAGAAAAATAGTCAAGAAAAGACAAAGCTTAACAAATATAAAGTATAAGGAATAGAAGATAAATTTGCAGAGAAGAGAAAGAAGGTGGCACTCAAGAAGGAAAAAGTAAAAAGAACAGGGAAAAAAGAAGAAAAGTCACCGGAAAAAAAAGAAGGCCTTACCTGCACGAAGGAACAGGGAGCAGTGGTGGTGAACAGTGCCCAATCTCCGAGGTTGGTGCCGGCCTCATGGAGTCGCGACCCCCCAACCAGTGGACTGCAAAAATGGTTCTCTGAGCCAAACAAAAGTGCGCAGTACATAATCAAAGGTAAAAGGAAACACCAACGGGAGGGGGGCTCAGCCGAGGAGCGGGCAGCCACGGCACGACCAGCTGAGGGACGCCCAACACCAGGGCTCTCAGCTGGAAGATGAGGAAGGCGGCAGGAGAGGGCATGAGGAACCAGGCAAGGAAGAAAATTGACGAGGTGAACAGCAAGTGGAGCAGCAGCAGAAAGCCCGACAGATGAGCAGCCCAGTAGGGGAGGATCAACAACAAGAGGCCCAGCAAGAAGAGGCCTGACAAAGTGATACAAGCAACTCATCAGGAGAATCAGAAGAGACACAGATACAAAGAAGAGAAAACACAAATGCAGTTACAGACACAGAAGATGAAGAAGACGACCAAGATCTTCACAGAGAAATAGAAGGTAAAACAGATGGACAGAATATAAAGTCTTTTTTGAAGAACAAATGAGAGCATTAAAAGAATGGTTGTCAGTAGAATTTAGTGCAATTTAAAAAAAATGAAAAGAACAGAAGATAAAATGCAAAGTTTTTAGAATGGGTCATGACAGAAATAGGGAAAAGAGTAGAAAATGTGAAAGAATGAGAAATGGCTATAGAAATGGAAGTAAATGACTTAAGAGGAAAATTAGAAGAAAGTGACAAAAAAATTAAAGAGACACAAGAGTTGTTAACTTAGAAAACTGATATGTTGGAAAATTATAGCAGGCGAAACAACATAAAAATAGTGGGCCTGAAGGAGGGTGAAGAAGGGACAGACATGAAGGAATTTATAAAAGGCTGGATCCCAAATGTCCTGGGAATGACAGAAATGCAGGAAGAAATGGAAATAGAAAGGGCACACAGAGCACTTGCTCTGAAACCCAAGATCCATCTTAGTAAAATTTTTGAGATATACGACAAGAGAAAATATATTGGAGAAGGCAAGGAATAAAGTTAGAGAAGATAATAAACCATTGGAATACAAAGGTCAAAAAATATTTTTTTACCCAGACATAAGTTTTGAACTCTTAATACAGCAAAATCGATTCTATGGAAAAAAGGTTATAAATTCATGTTAAGACATCCAGCCGTGCTTAAAATATTTACACTCGGGGAGCAAAACAGACTGTTCTCGGATCCGGAGGAGGCAGAAGAGTTCCAGAGCGTTTGCAGGATAGAAGGAGAGATGTAATAAGAATGAAGAAAGGTGATAAAGTATATATAAAGATGCAAAAACAACATATATGTAAAGAACTAAAGAGGGAAAAGAGAGGGGGAGGAAGGAAGAGGGAAAAAAGGGAGAGCTTTGTGATATGTGTAAAAAAAAGTGTTTTCTGGGGGGGGGGAGAGAATAACCGTCACTGCGAAATCAGTTGATGCGTGCGAGCAAGATTGCAACCCAAATGGAAAGGGAAGTTGTGGTTGCTCGGCAAGGGATAAGGTGGCGGGGGGGGGGGGTGAAATTTTGGGTTAAGGTAATATTGGGTGTGGGAATTGTTGAAGTAATTTATGTTTTAAATGTGTTGTCATACATTGAGTTTAAAAAGCGAAAACTGAGAGATGAAAATGGGAAAAAAGTGGGATGGAGGTGGTGAGGAAGCAGTAAAGAGGTGTAAACAAGATATCAGATGGCCACGTTGAACTATATGACTATAAACATTAATAGAATACATAACCAAATTAAAAGGAAGAGGCTATTAAATTTACGGAAAAAAGAAAATATAGATATAGTATTTGTGCAGGAAACGCATCTAACTGAAGTGGAACATAACAAATTAAAGAGAGACTGGGTAGGATATGTAGCGGCAGTATAGCCATATTAGTTAACAACAAATACAAAGTTATGCTTGATACAGAATAATTAGTTACACAAGTTATATATCACTCCTCAAAAATTAAAAGAATGAGATCCAACATTATCAGATAGGTGTTTTCACTGTAAGAAGGAAATGGAAACAACAATACATACAATTTGGGCATGTACAAAAGTGAATATGTTCTGGGAAGATCTAAATCAGATATTAAATAAAATCACAAAAAATAACATTCCAAAAAAAATCCAGAGATCTTTCTTTGAAGTAACATGAATTAATGAATTAGGCCTCAAATTGGATAAAGGGCAAAAAAGATTCATTATGTCAGCCTGAGCAGTAGCAAAAAAGTATATAATGCTAACTTGGAAAATGGAAGAGAGTCTGAGAATACAGCAATGGTACATGGAAGTGAATAAATGTATTCCATTGGAAAAAATAACATAATTTAAAAAATAAAGTCACATTATTTGAACAAATTTGGGAACCATATATGGAACATTACAGAGAGAGCTTGCCTTGGACCTCCATCCCCTAAAATGATAAGAAGACAAGAGAATGTGTAAAAAGAGATGACGCATTTTTCTTGTTTATTTTTCATTGTGTGAAGACATTGTTTTATGGTTTTATTTTGTATTGTTGAATATTTATTGGTTTTGGAGGGGGGTGGGAAGGGGGAGGGAGGGTAGGGGGGGAGAAAGAGAGAAAATGCCACTATGTAAATTTAATGAGAAACGTTTGTATATATTTTGGTTGATATGGTTCACAGTGTGAAAAATAAAAAAAAATAAAAAGAAAGATTGTAGCTGAAGTTAGCAAAAGAAAGTTTTATTAGACAAATCTTATTTACTCCTTAGCTGTTTGAATGACATAAGCTGCCCTTCCTCAAAACAATCCTCGATATGAAGTGTTCAGGATCTTATTATCCAGTTATGGGCATTCATTTCTTCTGGGTCAATGTTAGGTCTGCTTTGTTCATGAATGAGTGAGACAAACACCAGGCTGAGTCGAAATCAGGGTTCTTTGTTCTTTATTACCGGATTGTAACACTTGCGACTAACCATGTTAGTCGGAGAATGCATTCTGCCGTTATCAGCAAAATGGTGATTTTTTATACCCTTGGATATGTGCTTAGAACATCATCATATCATTACTTGTCCAATGACTAAAACTGTTGCTATCCTTTCCCTGCTAGCTTCCTGCCTCTCAATCCATCAATGTCTCTCTTATCTTGTAAGTACAAGGATGCATTCACATCTTGTTACAGCCCTGCACATTCCCATCTCATGATGTTTTACCTTACAGTCAAGGGCACTTTAGTATTTATCCCCACCTTTATTCCAATGCAAAAACTATCATTCATTAATCTTTATTCCACAAGACAATTTAATTCCATCTACTCCCAGATCCTAATCTCCTGTGGTATGATCAAACTTTCTCCTTGCAGTTTTTTCTGTGATATAAAAAAATCCAATCTCCTCTGTGTTTTATTATCCCAGGCATCACTCTTTCCCCTTTCAATTGTTAGAAAACAAAGATTCCTTTTACTTTTTCCTTTCTTCATCAACTATTTGGCACTCTCAACTGGTATGTGGCCAAAGTTACTCTGAGTCATGATAAATTTGAAAAGAAAAAATATTCTTCCTCTGCGTGTAATAATTTCCACTTTCTCCTTCAAGCCATTTTGAATGTCTTTTCCTAGCCCTGTAGCTTTTGGAACTTTACAAATAATTGAATTCTTCAAAGCTTCTTGTTGACTGGAGGATGTTCTAATGGCTAAAGGGATCAGGAGTATTGATTGGTTGAGCAGGTGTGAAATGAAAAATGACCTCATCACCAGTTTAAATGCTCCTATTTGCTATGATTCATTTGTTTCAATTTTGTTCATTGTTCAGTTTGTTGTGAGATAATGGAAATTATATTAATTTCCAATGACAAGTGTACAGATATTAAGGCTTTTTGTTATTCTGATCCAAAACCGTTCAATTTTTGTGTTAAAGAAGGTGAATCCTTCAATAACACATTTCGAGGAAGCTGAGAGTCCTTGGTTAAATTCAGTTTTTTATTTTAAATTACAAGGCTTAAATTATTGCTGTTGGGATTCTCAGCACATCATGGAAGGTTATCTGACTAAATCCATGAGGTAAACTCTTCTTTTGTTGTGCACCTTCTGGGCCAAGTCAAACAGGAACATTTTGTTCAGGCTTAACAAGTTTGTCTGTGTAAAAGCAGAGAGGTGTATCAGTTCGCAATCCCCACTCTGTGGGAATTGCTGCAATCATCTGATTTTCCCAAGACTCCACTCCAGAAGGTTGTGGAATCTCGATTATGTTCATTCAAAATATAATCAGTAGATTTTTGTTCATTGAGGGGTTATGGTGAAAAATGGTGCTGAAGTTGAAGATTAACCATGATCTAAATGACAGAGATGCCTAAAGTTCCAGATAATGTACTCTAAGTCATCGTCCCTATTCAACCCAAAACCTCAGCAATGGCTGGACATGCCCAGTCCCATCATTCATTTAACAATGGAAGAATTACCCAATGTGCACCACCTGATTGCTTGCTCACCCATCAGTCAGCTCACCAATCACTTTTTTTTTGACAGAAAACCCCTTCAACAACCCCTGGAACTATATTGCCAGTTCTTTATCACCACTGATGTTAAGTACTGAACTTCCATCTGCAAGATTATTTGCAGGGGTGGGGGAAGGTGTACCTTGAACATAGCACTGCAGCAATCCAACGCAGCAGCCCTGAAGTGACTTCTCAAGGGTATTAAGGATGGGCAACAAAAATGGGTTTTGCCAGCAGTACTCAGATCCAAAAACAAAAACTATCAAAATTAAACTAATTCTGTTGAAACCCTTAATTATTTCATACCCTTTATTACCATTATTATCAGGTTTGTTGTCCATGTTTGTCCACCTGTAGTCTTCTCATGTCTGACAAAAATTCAGAGAATGCATGTAAAACGTTTCTTCAGCTGCACCATCTTCTTTTACAGCATTCTGTAAACATCCCACTGTGCAATTGGATCCTTTATTTCCTCACCTCCACAACTGCCATCAGTAATGAGGCACCACAGACTGCATTCTTAGCCCCCTACTCTACTTTCTTTACACCTAAGATTGTGTGACTTGGTACGAAAACAACAATATTTACAATTTTGCAGAAGATAACATGGTAGTGAGTTGAAAACTTGGCTGAATTGTGCACCAACAACAACCTTGCACTCAGTGTCACCAGAACCAGAGCTGATGGCTTCAGGAAGAGAAAACCTGAAGTGTACAATCCAGTGCTCATTGGAGGAACAGAGGTAGAGAAGGTGATCAAATTTAAATTTTTGGAGTCACTATCTCTGAGGATCTTTCCTGGACCTAAAACAAAAATAGCATTGTGGAGGAAGCACATCAATGTCGTTACTTCCTCAGATGTTTGCAGAGATTTGGTAATACATCAAAAACTCTGGCATATTTCTACAGATGTGTCGTGGAACATGTGCTGTCCAACTGCATCATGGTCTGACATCGGGACACCAATACCCCTGAGTAGAAAGCCCTGCAAAAGGTACTGGACACAGTCCAGGACATCACAGGCAAAACCCTCCGCATCACCGAGAACATCAGCAGATAATGCTGCCATCTGAGGGCAGCATCAATCATCAAGGATCTACACCACCCAGCACTTACTTTGTTCTCACTGCTACCTTCAGGAAAGAGGTATAGGTGCCATAAGACTCATACCACCAGGTTCAGGAACAGCTGCTACCCCTCCACCATGATTCTCTGCAGGGATTCATTTAAGGACTCTTACTTGAGCACTTCATTTATTTATTTTTCATCTCTGTATTGTATAGTGTGGTACGCTGTTAGCCAGAATCAGACACATACAAGGTAAAGACTGTACAACAGGCTTTAATCCACAAAGACTTCCACAGAGCCAGGGTGGCTGTAGCTGCAGTAACTCTGAGTGTGACTTCAGGAGGCCGGCACAGGTTTATATCCCAGAGGGTGATTGACACCCGACTGGGTGGGGCTTGATCCATTCAGGCTGACTGATTGACAGCCAGCCAGGTGTTGTCCTGTCCCCTTACACTCCTGCAGGTACAGAGGTTTCCCCTTGCAGTAGGCCGGTGGTGTACCACCACATAGAGTCAATTTGTTTATGCCTTTTTTACATGTGTACGCTGTGTAGTTATTTTGCACTATAAACAAATGGTGATTCTGCCTTACCTGCAGGAAAAAGAATCTCAGGGTTGTATGTGATGACATTTATGTACTCTGACAATAAATCTGAAATGTTTAAACAATATATCGCATGCAATTTATTTTTTCCATGTTTTGATCCCTTAGCATTTCTTCCCTTTATCTACAAATTCCTTATTGTCTATTAAGACATTATAATGCAATCTTAAAATTAAAACAATAATTTTGTTTTAATGTTGAGATCCAAAATGAGGTAAGATCATTACTTCCACCTCATTACTTAAAAGCAACTTTGTTCTCCTTTGATGGAAACCCATATCATAAAGTTAAGAAGGAATTCTCGTAATACTTCAAAAGCTTCATGGTACTTACAGATTATAGATTACCTTCATTCTCAGATCCAGTCTATGTTTGGAAAATTGCAATCGAGCATAATTACAAGCAAGGCTGAATACTCATTTTCCTCTCATTGACTAAGCATTTACCCAACATGAATAGATTTTTGTACACTGCAAAAACCTATTTGATGGGTTGTACATGCCCACAATGGTTGCTAAGAAATACTACTCAGTTTTTGACACTTATTACACACATAAAATTTTCGTCTCATTCTTTGCTTTGTTTAAGTTCTCATTACTGAGAGCACATAACGTTATTAATTAGATCGATAGCAACATTCTTCATTCTAAGATCAGGTCGAGATGTAGAGTGAAAGATTCTCCGGCCTAACAATAAAGAGTGCTCTCTAAACATACAGTATAATCTATTTGTTCCTTTATTTGAAGATATTTTGCATTTATATTCATTGAAGTATGACTGAAAAATGTACTATCCACAACATCAACCTGAAATGCATGATGGGTGATAGCAACCTGGTGATACGTTTCAGCCATATCCACCAAGGTAACCAGGCATCAAAAATGAGGATGATGTCATTAGAGCACATGCATAATGTAACATTGACACAAGTCAGATGTACAGAAGATCTAATGGCAATTAAAAATCATTGCCATGGAAACAATTGCACCATGGCACTGAAATAAGAATTAGCAGCTTTTCTTCATTAATTACATTGCATTGCCTTACAAAAAATGCAGAGTCTTGCCTCTTTAATTAAATGAGAGAGAAAAAAAACATTGAATGCATGACTCCTTTATAAAGGGCGTGAAATAGTACTGTTCTTTCTACAAATGGTGAAGACCCCATGGATTAAAAAATAGCCCCTTACTTTCTGAAGACATCATGCAGATCGAAATTACTTCAAAAGTCTTTTTTTTTAATAATATATATGCATATTTCACTTCATCCCTTCCCAGAATACATTCAATGGAACCTTTGATTCTGGCAGATATTCCTTCGCAATCTGATTAATTACAAAGTGGAATTATTAGAAGCTACTCATCATTATTATGGACTTTTGTGAATCTTTACCCACTATGTTCTTGGATTTGTAAAACATTTCCCTCACATACAATGAAGTGCCCAATTAAATATTTTTCAACACATCAAATCGAAATGTAGTTTCTTTGTGCACAAAAATAATCTTGAGGTAGTTCGGATGACTACTGTTTAAACTGATAACACAAGAAGATAACACAAGAACATAAGAAATCGGAGTAGGCCATCTGGTCTGTCAAGCCTACTCCACCATTCATTGGGTGATCAGGCTGTGAACTCAGCTCCAGCTGTCTGCATTTTTCCCATAACATTTAATTACCCCATGATGCAAAAATCAATCTACATCGTAAATAAAGTTAATGAGGCAACCTCTGCTGCTTCCTTGGGTAGAGAATTCCACAGATTAACAACTCTCTGCGAAAAACAGTTCCTCCTAATCTCCAGCCGAAATCTACTCCCTTGAATCTTAAGGCCATATTCCTGAGTTCTGGTCCTACCTATTAGTGGAAAAAAAATACTTTACTTCTGTCACATTTGTGGCCCGAAATGTGAAGTTAATGAAACATTAAACACAAGTTTATTAGGTAAACTTCTCCGTGGCTTTTTATTCTCCCGTTTCCTTTGTTCTCTTGCTTGTGTTCTTATCTCTCTCTTATACCACGTGACTTCCGGTACATCTCATACATATTCATTATCATGACAACTGCCTCATTCTTATCTATCCCTTTCATAATTTTATATGTTTCAAAAAGATCCCCTCTCATTCTTCTAAATTCAGTTTAGTTTAGTTCAGGTGACTCAATCTCTAAAGTGAAAGTTAAATATTATATCTCAGAAAATGTCTCCACCTCGTTTTTGGTCATCTGTCCTATAGATCTTCAGTTGAGATCATTATAACTATCTTTAGTTCTTTCCCAGTGAGCAGTTATGCTTGTCATTTTTTTTGTTCCCATCCTGTGTTTTTTCATTGTTATTGGCAGCCTCCTCACTTTCAACTTGCATCATTCAAACTTCCAATCATGATCTGCACAAAGGTATTTGTGGAGCTGTCAGGCTTCCACTCTTGGCCAGCTTCCAATGTTCATTTTGGTTCCAACTTCCCTGAATTACATGACCTCACTGAACAATTTGTTGGTCCTGGATCTTTGGGAGCCCTCAGATTTTACTCGGGTCATAAATTCAAGTCTGACATTTGTACGTCAGGACTGGGATGCTGGCCTCAGACAATATGGTTTGTAAGACTTTGTTGGCAAAAGCAACAGGAACTCGTGCAATAAATGCCTTATAAATTCTTTGCACTGTCTTGAAGATGTTACAGGCACAGTTTCAATGCAAAATTCTGCTTTCTTTAACATTGCAACTTTAATTGATCTACAGTAAAATCCCCAATATTCAGAATTCAAGCAACCAGCAAAAAAATGTGGAAAATAAATAGGTAAAGAATATGAACTTTTAAAATTGGCACCCTGAGCAGTCAGTTTGCCAATCAGACAATTTCACACAACTGGAAAATTCACTTATCCAGCATCAACCAATCCCCATATGCTAGACACCAGGGGTTTTACTCTATTTCCATTTCCAATGCATATCTCTATTCATTCCAGAATTGGAGAAGAAACCTTCATTAATCCCACAGGTGATGTTTGCAACTCCCTGCATAAACCTCATCATCATATTATCTCTGTCTTCTCTTCACAGGTCTCATCAAATGTCTTTTTAAGCAGATTTATGATTATGACACATTTATCTTGTATGAATATTTTCAGGTATTTGCAACACAGGAAGTTTTTTTTTAATTACTCATTCTTTGTCACAAATTATACTTAATTATTTTGCTTAGAATTTTACTTTCATTGAAATATGAAACTACAATATAGATTATATCGAGTTTTCCAAGGAGGTTACCAGGAAGGTCGATGAAGGAAAGGCCATGAATATTGTCTACATACACTTTAGTAAGGCTTTTAATAAAGTCTCACATGGGAGGTTAGTCAGGAAAGTTCAGACATTCAGTATTCATGATGAAATAGTGAATTGGTTTCAGTAATGGCTGGACTGGAGAAGCCAGAGAGTAGTGGTGGATGATTGCTTCTCAGACTGGAGGTCAGTGACTAGTGGTGTGCCTCAGGGATAGGTGCTTGGATAATTATTGTTTATCATCTATATCAATGAGGTGTTGCATTTTGGAAGGACAACCCAGAAAGGACATACACAGTGAATGATAGAGCATCCGTCAGCACATTCACCTGAAGCCTGGAATGTGCCAGTTGGCAGCATTCACTCATTGAATCTCACTATACTTGAAGAACAAGAAGTTTCATTGAATTTCTTCCAGCAGCACTAGATATCTGTGTCTGTGTGTGTCCCTCAGGGAACAGCCAAAAATCAGACTTCTCTGTTATGCTGCTGCTGGGGATGAACCGTGAGGAGGACTCATATCCTTCTCCGCATACTCTTAGCAAATCCACAGTCTGCAAAGAAGTGAGAGACTGTCTCCTCTCCATCACTGTCATCCCTCATAAACTTCCACAACATTTCATCGTGACATGATTGAAATCTGTGCAAAACACAAAAGTGCTGGAGAAACTTAGCAGGTCACACAGCATATGCGTAAAAGGCGGGCAGGCGCCTGAATAAAAAGGTGGGAGGGTGATACAATATCAATTATATCAAAAGGCTGGAGTTGCTGGACGACAGGCTTGTAATTTCATAAGATTTGGACCATGTTCCTGTTCTGGCCTGGTCCTAGGACTCGTCCTGAGGGAAGGACTTGCCTTTTCTGCCTTTATTAGGGGATTCCAGGTGGTGGAGTCACAAAGGGAAGGCAGGGCAACCAAACATATGAACCAAACATATGCACGTCGCCAGTCACCAAGTAGCAGTAGACAGTGGTGTATCATTACAGAAGGAACAGGGCAGGAGGGAGAAAGGGCAAGGGGAGAAGCACAGGCTAATAGGTTGGAGATCATTGGTGGACAGAGATAGGAGGGTAGAAGAGACAAAAAAGCTGAGAATTAATAGGGGGAGGGGTAGCTCTCTGAATGGAAAGGGAAAGGTGTGATGAGCTGGAAGTAAAGTGATTGAGCAATAAATTGGAGAGAGAATCAGGGGAGGTGTTTAATGGAAACCGGAGAAGTCAATGTTAATCTGGTTGGAGAGTGACTAGCCCTAGCCAGAATATTAGGTGTTCGGCCCTACTAGTCCATGCCGTAACAAATCCCCACCCTCCTAGTCCCACTGACCAGCACCCGGTCCATACCCCTAATTTAGGGATAGCCTTGCTTTGCAGTGCATGAGGCTATAGAAATGTGTCAATGTGGGAATGGTGTGTGCAATTAAAATGTATGGCCACTGGGAGGTCCCTGTTGTTGCAGCAGAGTGAAGATTCCGAATGAAAAAGTCTCCCATTCTGCATCCAGTGTCTTCAATGTAAGGAGGACGCAATGGGAGCTTTGGATACAATAGATGACCCCTGTATATTCACAAGTGAAGTCTTGCTTCATTTGGAAGGACTGTTTGGGGCCATGAATGATGGTGAAGGAGGAGATGTGGGTACATTATCTGTGGTCACAGGAGTAGGTACCAAGGGGGTGAATGGAGAATGAGAAAGGATGAGTGAACAAGGGTATCCCATGAGGGAGTGGTCCCTGTGGAAGATGGAGAGGGGAGTGTTACAAAGTTTTGTGTTGTGTATTGGTATATGTGTGGTGTGGTTTTATGTTAAAAAGTGACAGTTTGCCTTAGAGAGCGCAGATGAAGGTGGACTGTTGAGAGAGTGGGAGACAAATTAAGCATGTGCAGAAAATGATCTAAAATTTTCTGGACTTGGACGATAAACCACCACTGGGGGTGCTATGGAGTGGAAGAAGGCCCAGAGCATGAGTCATAGTCTGGAGGACAGTTTAGAATGTTGGGATTTCAAAAAGGATGAACATTCAGAAGGCAGCCAAAAGGATCCGGACCAAGCCAATGGTTCCTCTCTCTGCAAGCAACATAAGACAACTTCAAATTTTGTGCTCTCTCTCTCTCAAAGATCTTTTGGCTTCAGTTTACCAAACAAACTGAATTTTGTTTATGATCTTTGCTTCGGTTGAGATCGAAGTTTTGTGAGTCTTGTGTGTTTCGTGTTTATTTTGTGTCTAAGTTTTTCTGTGGGCTGGTTGGAAATATAACTTAGACTTTAATTACATATATTATATTTAGGCTGGGGAATTTTTTAGTTTTACACTGTTATAGAAATTTGCATAGTAACCAGTGGGCATTGTTATAAAAGGGGGGGATTTTGAATTAAAGTTTGAAAGTGAATTTTTGTTAATAAATTAATTGTTCATCTCTACCCCTGTGTGATATGCCTTCTTTGTGGTGGTTGGCTTGATCTTGTAACACTATCCTCTTCCCCTGCCCCTTCCTCTCTCCTCTCTTCTCCTCCCCCTATAACCATATAGCCATAACCATATAACCACTTACAGCACAGAACAGGCCAGTTCGGCCCTACTAGTCCATGCCGTAGCAAATTCCCACCCTCCTAGTCCCACTGACCAGCACCCGGTCCATACCCCTCTAGTCCCCTCCTATCCATGTAATGATCCAGTCTTTCCTTAAATATAACCAATGATCCCGCCTCGACCACGTCTGCCGGAAGCTCATTCCACATCCCCACCACCCTCTGCGTAAAGAAATTTCCCCTCATGTTCCCCTTATAATTTTCCCTCTTCAATCTTAAACCATGTCCTCTAGTTTGAATCTCACCCTTTCTTAATTGAAAAAGCCTATCCACATTTACTCTGTCTGTCCCTTTTAAAATCTTAAACACCTCTATCAAGTCCCCTCTCAATCTTCTACGCTCCAGAGAAAAAAGCCCCAGTCTGCACAACCTTTCCCTGTAACTCAGACCCTGAAATCCTGTCAACATTCTTGTGAACCTTCTCTGCACTCTCTCTATTTTGTTTATATCTTTCGTATAATTTGGTGACCAAAACTGTACACAGTACTCCAAATTTGGCCTCACCAATGCCTTGTACAATTTCATCATAACCTCCCTACTCTTGAATTCAATACTCCGATTTATGAAGGCCAAAATTCCAAATGCCTTCTTCACCACACCATCTACCTGAGTATCAGCCTTGAGGGTACTATTTACCACAACTCCTAAATCCCTTTGTTGCTCTGCACTCCTCAATTGTCTACCATTCAATGTATATGACTTATTTAAATTTGCCTTTCCAAAATGTAGCACCTCATATTTATCTGTATTAAATTCCATCAGCCATTTCTCAGCCCACACCTCCAGCCTTCCTAAATCACCTTTTAATCTACGGTAATCTACCTCACTGTCCTCAACACCACCAATCTTTGTGTCATCTGCAAACTTGCTTATCCAATTCTCCACCCCTACATCCAGATCGTTAATATATATAACAAATAATAGTGGACCCAGGACCGAACCCTGAGGAACTCCACTAGTCACCGGCCTCCAATTTGACAAACAATTTTCTACCACTACTCTCTGACACCTCCCATCCAACCACTGCTGAATCCATTTCACTACCTCCTTATTTATATCTAATGCCCCCATCTTTTTTCCTAACCTCCTGTGGGGAACTTTGTCAAAAGCTTAACTAAAGTCCAAATAGACAACATCCACAGCTTTCCCTTCATCAACCTTTTTTGTAACCCTACTTTTTAATCAAAAGCCTGTCTACTTTACAAAGGGCTTGGGCTCAAAACATTGGTGAGCCGTTACTTTCAAAAGATACTGCATGTCCTTCTGAGTTTCTCCAGCACTTTTGAGAACTGCACTACAATCTAAAAATCTGCACACTCTTTTGTTAAAACGACATGATCAAAACATGATCACCTACCTATGTAATGCTTTTCAGCTGTCCATGGATAAAGTGATCCACATTTTATTTACAAATGGTGAATAAATATAATCTCGATTAACTTGAAAATAGTGATGGAAATGGAGGAAAATGTGAATAAATAAACATTATCATCAGGAAACATATCAAATAACTACATTCAATTTTATCAATAGATTTTGCTTTACATTTATCCATTAATGTCTATGATGGTATCTTATTTATCAATTGTGCTATTTGGAAAGAAAGGTTAATTAAAAAATCTAATTTTAATCTATTGTTTTGAGGATTTTCACCATCTTGTCACAATATTGGCAATAGCATCATCTATTCCATTTTACCACTGACAGTTCTTATTGTCTTGAGACATTTAAAACTGATGCTTCATAATTCCTCTACTGTTTTTGGTGCAGATGGAGTGCAAGATGACAAGACTGAAGTACAGGATATTCCAATGCTTTCTCACTTGCCCATGTAATGCCTGTTGTTTTTATCAACAACAATTCAAATAATGTACTAAAAATGCACCCAAGGTAGACTATTTGACATTTGAAGTTTTCTGAATTTTCACCCACAGCTCCCTGAGGACAATCAACTCATTTGGGACATTGTACACATTGCAGCTTCCAATCCATTAAATTTTGGATGGGAATTTGAAACTTGTCATTGCTAACCTTTCCCTTAATTGAGATCAACTTTTCCAAAAGGTCAACACCAAAATTTAAGCTACAGTATAGCTCTAAAAATATATTTCAACGTTTTGCAGATTGTTTTATTCATGAAAAGCTTTTTATATTTTAATGATAAGTTAAGGTCTTTAATTTGAAAAAAAAATCATTGTTAAAATATTGCTCTGTTATAAACTATGACTGTTTACATGGTATTGAATGTATCTTTGATGCTATTTAAAAACAAAAACCTGACTAAAAACATTAAGGTTCATAAGGGAGCATACAAACTGACAATGGCTAAAATAAAAGGACACAATAGAAAACAATTTTTTTGTGCTAACTCAGAGATTTTCATTGTTTTGTTCAGAATGTGAGATGAAAGATGTAATATTTTCCACAAAAGGCATCAGAAGTGAGCAATTATTCAATTTTAAAAAGAAACAAGAGTTCCTATCCCTCTTCAACCCAACCTCATTCACGTGTGCGCGCGCGCGCACACACACACACACACACACACACACAAATTTAACTTTGTTTAACTTCATTAAGTGTTCAATTTTTAGCTCCCATTTAACATAAGAACCCATCCACACATTAAAATTAGAAAATCAGACAGAAAAAAAAAATTAATGTTTAAAACATTCTATTCTCTCTGAAAGCTACACACAATCTTAAAACAGTATTCATACCTTGGAAATTCAGACATTGTGTGTAAGGTAATCTGGAACATGATTAGAATGATTTCTTGGTCACTATTCAACTTTCACAGTGACAAACACTGAATATTTTCCTCTCCAAATCATATTGCCTTCAGACATTTAGAACAGACACTGCATAATTCCATTGGTGTCGCTTGACTCTCTTTGTGGAATATGACAAGACTGAAGAACAGGATGCCTCAATGTTTTCTTCCTTACACATGCATATAATGCCTGTAGCTTTATCAACCACAAATCAAATATCAGAAAGGACACTTGGGAAGATAAAGTACCTTTAACCTGCAGCTCCCTAAGAAACATACTGAGAAGGATTTGATAAATTCCCAGTTATAAGAAGCATCATTCCCAGGATTAAAAGGAGAATAGAGATGAAAGAGAGAACAGGCCCTGCAAAAGAGGGTTATTGTACTGAACAGCAAACTGAATTTGATGGGCCAAATGGTTCTTCCTACTCCAGTTTTTCTGTTTCAAAACAGATACTCTTGAAATTCCACCTAACACTTTTGGTCATGCCTCCTGCAGTGATTGCACTGGACGACAAAGCTATTTCTTCCTGAACACTTTTGGGTGTACTTTATGGATTTTGGACTGCTGATCAGGAAATGCTCCATAAAATGTTCCTATCATGTACCGTTTTTAAGATATAACCTATATTTGTGATTTTGTGTTGTAATTTAAGTTTCCTTCAAACAGGCAACACCATGAAGTGCAATGTGTCATTGAAAATTCATTTTCTGCATTCACAGTTGGACTTGTTCCCTGCTGATCTTGGTGCAGACAGTGATGAACATGGTGAAAGTTTTCACCAGGACATTGTGACCATGGAAAAGCATTATCAGGGCAACGGGAAGTCATCAGTGCTGGCCATCTATTGTTGGGACACTGACGCATAAAACATCATATGCTGAATACAAACAAAAATCAGCGGCAAAACATTTTTTAGGTCAGTTGAACAAATGCAACGCGTCAGTATCATTACACGATTAAACATGCTAAATTCAATAAAAAGTTAATGTAATGTTTCTCCAATTTCCATTGAAGCAAATCTGAAATTATTTTGGTGTTCATCTTGAAATTATCAATTATAATCCCCAATTTTTTTCAGGAAGCAAACCTTTTGAAAAAAAAATGTTGTTCAATGCTATTGGTTTTAAACATCCTGCTTTGATGATTTGTCTGACACATTGACTGCAACTCAAAGACATTATTATTCCTCCAAGGCTCCTTTGTAGCATTAATGAGGAAATCTCAGCACACATCGTCCAGCCAGAGTTTCACAGTATTGCTTGCTGTGAAACAGTGATTTAAAGGAGATAGGAGATTCCCTGAACATGTCCAAACTCAACACCTAAATAATTTCAGATTATTATCTCAGCTACTCTCCTCAGCCTCTGAACACTGTCCTCCACCTGGCTTGTTCCTGTTAAGGTGTTAAGGTTTCTCATTCTCACAAGGTAATTACCCTCAAACAAACTACTCTCCTACCACCCCACAACTTAAGTTGATGATACAAGTCCTCTCTCTGGCCTCATTTCAACCTTAGTTCTGATTCTCAAATTTATTTCCATCAACCCCAGTCAACCAGTCCAAACTCCCACTGCCGGCTCTCTTTTCCAGGTCATCATCCAGGCTCAGAACCAACTGGTTATTTCCTCCCATGAGGTGTACCACGTACAAGCTCCCATCAGTGGTGTCCAGCACCTTGAGTTTTGGGTATGACTGAACTTGCCAGCAACAGAACAATTAACAGAATGGATAGCCTGTACCCTCCCCCTTCTCATCTCTGCCTACCTTTTTATTCTTTCCTTTCTTTTTTAATTTTTCTTTAGAGTTTAACGTAAAAGCTTACAAAGTTTTATTAAAGAAAGGACATAACAAATAATTTGTATACATGTAAGCACACAAAAAAGAAATAAAATAGATAAAACTAAGTTGAGAATTCCTTAATAAACATAAGATACAAAAATTTTAAATGATCTATTCAACCATGTTAGACTTATTTGCTGAGCTCCACACTCTACGATGAAGCCAATAAGATGTAGTGGGGAGTGGTCCCTCATCCTCCTGAAGTCCACAATCATCTCCTTTGTCTTGTCCACGTTGAAACTCAGGCTGTTGCTCTTGCACCACTGTACAAGCCTTTCAACCTCTTCTCTGTGAGCCGATTCATCATTGTTGCTGATAAGGCCAACTACCATTATGTCAGCCACAAATAACGATTCTGTTGGAGTGGAGACTGGCAGTACATTCGTGAGTTAGCAAGATGAGCAGTCGTAGTCTGAGCATGCAGCCCTGAGGTGCGCCAGTGCTCAGTGGGATGGGGCTTGAAGTTTTGCTGTCAATCTGGACCTACTGTGGACTTTCAATCAAGAAGTCCAGGATCCAGCTGCAGAGAGGGGTACTGAGTCCCCACAGAAACAATTTATTCCCTGGCCTCTGAAATATGATTGTGTTGAATCCAGAGCTCAAGTCAATGAAAACAACAACCCGTTATCCAACTGCATCGATGTGTGCAAGCTCAGGAAGATATTCATAAACATATAACCATATAACCATCTACCGAGCGGAAACAGGCCATGTCGGCCTTTCGAGTCCACACCGGTTCACTTGAACAACTCCACTAGCTCAATCCTCTCACTCTCCGCCAATATCCCTCCAACCCCCTCACCTCCATGTACACATCCAACCTTCTCTCCATCTTCTTAAAAATGCAAGTATACACTTTAGAAACAATACACTGATGATTTCTTAACTATTTACACTGTAGGATCAAAGCAACTTTACTGCTCAGGATGCCATTCATCCATCATAGCACAGCTGGGCAAAAAAAGTTACTTTTTAAGTAACTCCAACATTCCGGCCTTTCAGATGTTTGTTCTCAGCTATTCATGCAGGTACTTTTTGAAGGGCAAAGCTATTTTCTGCCACCACGATCCATTCAGGGTTCCAGAATCCCATTTCAGTTTACGTGATTTTTTTTTCCAAAATCCCTTCTAATCCATTCACTAACTAAATGTAATTAATCTCTGCTGAAGGAAATGGGGTTTTCCTTTTGTGCCTCTCTCAGATCCTCATAATTAAATCTCACCACAGTTTCTGCTTCCACTGATAATGTCCAGTTCTGACAACATCCTTGCCAATCTGTTTTGTCCCTTGTCTTGTGGTATCATATGCACCCGATTGTGTCGTGAGCAAAATTAGAAACTACACTCTAGTTGTGGCCTAATTAGTGCTATATACAGTTGTACAGTAAAACCCCTGGCATCTGACATTAATGGAGATTGGTAGATGCTGGGTAAGTGAATTTTCCATTTGCTTGATACTGCGTATTGTATGACTGGCAAACTTGCTGCGGCAATTATTTTTTACCTATTTATTTTCTGTGAATTTTTTCCCAGTTGCTTGAATTCTGGAAAACAGGAATTTTTTATCATAGTCATCGTCAGAGAGAGAGAGAGAAAGAAAGATAGAAAGAAAGAGAAAGAACAGAAATTTGTGGTCACTCTATCGCGGTGGGAAACAAAGAGTCGCAGTCACGTTGAGTTCAAACGGAAAACAATAATTTACCGTTGGACCTGTGCACTTTTTAAAACCCTGGGCTCCCAGCCACCCGCATGCCACACATAACCAAAGGAGGCTTCCCGAGCTGGTTCAATTTCCTGGCAGGCGAGCCGCCATAAATTGACCCTTTGGCCCACCAACTCCATGCTAACCAACAAGCACTAATTTTTACTCCAATCTGACCCCTAATCTAATTTCTTCTCCCCACATTCCAATCAAATCTGCTCACATTCTACTACCCTCCTACAAACTCACGACAATTAACTGATCAAATTATCAAAATGAAGAATGAGGATATGGGAGGAAAACCAGACAGCATCATGGAGAATGTGCAAGCTCCACACATTCAGCACCCAAAGTCAGAATTGAATCTGGATCAATTGTGTCCTATTTAGTGCAAATCAGGCCTGCCATTGCAAAGAGAGGCTTGATTCTGGTGCATCAACTGCTGAGTGCCATCTTTGCTAGCACCTACGAAGCACTATAGAATGAGTATCAGTGTAATTAAATGCTGGAGAAAGCACTTGTTCATTGTGGCAGTCTCCTGCTCCTTGGAAGTCTTGAGCACCCAGAGGTCACTTCTTGCAGTGACTGGTCAGGTCTCCAGATATCAGATTGACTGTTTAAATTGCAAATAATGCAACCAACTAACTCGATGAACTCCTAATTATGTTGTCATGTTGCACAATGGGGTTGCATCTTTGATCTCCCCTTTAAACAAGGACAGGAATGTATGTTCTGCATTTGACAACATCATCAGATAAGAATCTGTTTCAGGCACACTAACAGTACTTGGAATGGATGGGTCTTCTTTCCTAAAAGGGGTCATTGTACATTGAAATAATCACTACTGCAATACACTGAGATACATTGATTTCTGCAAGACTTTTGCCATTGAAAAAGGATGGTCTGCAAACCAATTTCCAGGGTTAATAAATTTAAGGAATTTATATTTTTCTTTCTGCACCTATTTTCTCTGAAATCTAACTAAACCTCAGCAAAATAAATGCTACTTGTACATTGGGGCCACCACTTCATCAACCACTTCCTCTGAATCTCATTTTTTTCCTTCTTAACTAAATGCTCAGAGCTTAATCCCTTTACCTCTTTCATTTTGCACTGCCAAGCCCCCTTTTCCAAAGCTACAACATCCTGAAGGCCCAAATTCTTTAATACCCCATGTTTCCCCTTCAGTCCTGTTCCTGATTATCAGTCACTAACTCGATCTCCTCTTCTGGCCCTCCTAGCTCCAGTCTTTTCACTGCATCCCCATCCAACCTCACCATGCCCATCCCAAACCCTCTTCGTCTATCTCCACAAACATGATTTCAGGATCTAGCCCTTGGCCAAAGCTGCCAGCCTATTTGCATCACCATATCCCAGACTGTCCCAAAAACTGAAAATGTGCCTTGAAGCAGAGGCCAAGAAACTTGTGGAACCAAAAACGCAATAACCATCTGTCACACCCATCAACTACTATTCAAATTTTCTTTCTATTTGTGATTGCTTGCAAAATATTGCACAAGTCAGTTTCTACATTGTTCATCAGCAGTTCTATGGAAACATATCTTGGAGCTGGGCCTAATTTACTTCTCAAAAGACAAATCAATAGCAAAATAGTTGAATACAAACAGGATTGAACATGTTTAAGCAAACAATATGCTCAGTAATGCTAAACTGCTAAATAGCCCATGGTTTTGGTAAGATTAATAGCATTCACAAAAAAAAATGGGCTGCAGATATAAAAGTGAAAAGGTTACTTTATTCCTCAAACATTAGCCAGTCAATTATCCTGTAACTGTATAAACTTACAGCAAAACTGAATAAGCGAACACTTTAGGATTAAACTTGCAACCGAGGAAAGACATATTTTGTACATAGCTTTCTCATTCTGTTTAAATGTCACTGTTTGGAATTGCTTAGTAATTAACATAATTGTGCATATTATTTTATTTCTACATGCTTGTTCATTTACAAAATGTACAGGATAGATTGAGAAACAGTGTTAACGAAGCCGTGTTATAAAACTCAGAAACAGGCCCTTCAGCCCAACTTGTCCATGTTGACCAAGATGCTCATCTAAGCTCATTCCATTTCCCCATCTTTGGCCCACATCGTTCTAAACTTTTCCTGTCCATGTATCTACCTGTCCAAATGTCTTTTCAATGTCAAAATTGTACCCACCTCTATCATTTCTTTTACCAGCTTATTCACACCCTCTGTGTGGAAAATTTTCCCCAAAAGGTCCCTTTTAAATATCCCCCCTCCCCTTCTCCTTGAACCTATTCCCACCAGTTTTAGACTCTCCCACCAAGGATAAAAATTAAAATTCGTACTCACCTTATCTATGCCCTTTAAGATTTTATATTCCTATGCAAGGTCAACCCTCGGCATTCTTCGTTTCAGGCAGAAGAGTCAGAGCCTGTTCTTCTAACTAAACACCACCAGACCTGGTAATGTCCTCATGAGTCACTTTTACATCATTTGCAGTTTAATGACATCCTTCCAATCGCACGGCAACTGCACATATAATTCCAAATATTACCTTACAAACATCTTGTTCAACTAATATGAAGAATTGCATTGCAAATGTATTCAAATAAATTGCTCTTGACTGTACACATTTTTGCATGAATTGTACGTTTGTTGCTATATAGTCAGGATAATGTGAACTATTTTTTAACTGTGTAAGAATACACCCATCTCACTGTAGTAACTGTAGTGTACCACTGCGGGGTGTAGGTATGTAAATGAGTGTGTGTGAGCAATTTCCTGAGATTGTGGAAGGCATCAGTAAGTAAAGTCTCTCTGTTATTTGAATCTTGCATCTCGAAGTTATTTAAGAAGCCTCCCAAGTAACACAGAGACATAACATGGTGGCAGCAGTATAAAGAACAAGAATAAACCCATACAATTGATTGTAAGTCACTGAAATACGAAGTTGAAGAAGAGAAAAAAAATACTGAAAAAAATGGGGTTAGCAAGAGAAGTTCACCCAGTGATGGACTGGGAGGGTGAAGACATTGTTGAATTATTTAAACAAGTTTCAGCAGAAGTGCAATTTAGCATTCAAAGGCTATTTTAAAAATGCAACAGGAGAGGAGAAAGTCAATTATATACTTCTCTGGACAGGCGAGCGAGGCCTTGACTTATTTAACAGCTTCCAGAGGTGGAGAAAAATGATCCAGAGTAAAAATTTCCAGTTTCCTTTTCACCTTGAACCCAAATCTAATCATAGAATTAAACACTATGAATTTCAAGGCTTAATGCAAGAGACTGATAAAACCATTGATAACTTCCTCACTAGACTAAAAATTGTTGATGCAAAATGAAGATTTAAGGATATAGAGGAAAAATTAGTTGATCAACTAATATGGGGGTGTGCTCATCTCAAAGAGCTCAAGTCTCTTATAGGGTAGGATACCTTGAAGCTGGCCAAAGCTCTCGACACAGCCATAGCCTTCAAAGCCACGAGAAAGCAAATAAAATCCCTATTTATAAAGACCTATCCACAACAAAGAGAAGGGTTGTTGCTATAAAGAACACAATCATAAAAGTGCAAATCCCCAAGACCTTCAGGAGGTGCGGCAGACAACACCCCTTCGATGACTGAAAGAAATGTCCCGCATACGATTCTGAATGTAAAGCCTGTGGCAAGGTAAACCAGTGGGCAAAGATGTGCAAGACTGGTATGAAGAAATAGTAATACCAGAGAGGCAAAAAGAGAAGAAGAGATCCACCACATGAAAGGAGACAACAATGAGGACTCCGACACCCAGATACTGGACATAGAATCCAAACACCTTCACGAGATGCCGGGTGAGATGAAAGAAGGAAGCGAGTTGCACAGAAGGATCCAAATACAGAAGACAATCGAGAACAAACCTACGATAATAAACCTAAAGGTGAAGCTGGATACTCAGACTCTACCCACAGATGTTCCCAGAGAACATAATAAAAGGGTATCCAAAAGATGGTGCATTGGAAACAGCAAATATCACATTATCGGCCTATGGTGGACCCATGATCAAGCAGCTAGGGAGAGCTAAGATCAATGGTTGCTATAAGGGAAAGAACATCCTCTGTATGTTCTATGTTGAAGACACAGATGAACCAGCAATTCTAGGTCTGGATAGCAGTTGATCCAGATGAAGAAGATATCCAAAAGCATTAACAGAAACACACAACAAAAAGAGGAAATGCTTTCCACTTAAGTTCCTTCCAGGCCATGGCACACAGTGGGAATAGACTTGTTCACCGAGAATCATGAGTGGTATTTAATAGTAAGACCTCAACAATGAAGACGCTGTTTACATCCAGTACCGCACGGATGGCAGTCTCTTCAATCTGAGGCGCCTGCAAGCTCATACCAAGACACAAGAGAAACTTGTCCGTGAACAACTCTTTGCAGATGATGCCGCTTTAGTTGCCCATTCAGAGCCAGCTCTTCAGCACTTGACGTCCTGTTTTGCGGAAACTGCCAAAATGTTTGACCTGGAAGTCAACCTGAAGAAAACTGAGGTCCTCCATCAACCAGCTCCCCACCATGACTACCAGCCCCCCCCACATCTCCATCGGGCACACAAAACTCAAAACGGTCAACCAGTTTACCTATCTCGGCTGCACCATTTCATCGGATGCAAGGATCGACAACGAGATAGATAACAGACTCGCCAAGGCAAATAGCGCCTTTGGAAGACTACACAAAAGAGTCTGGAAAAACAACCAACTGAAAAACCTCACAAAGATAAGCGTATACAGAGCCGTTGTCATACCCACACTCCTGTTCGGCTCCGAATCATGGGTCCTCTACCGGTATCACCTACGGCTCCTAGAACGCTTCCACCAGCGTTGTCTCTGCTCCATCCTCAACATTCACTGGAGCGCCTTCATCCCTAACATCGAAGTACTCAAGATGGCAGAGGCCGACAGCATCGAATCCACGCTGCTGAAGATCCAGCTGCGCTGGGTGGGTCACGTCTCCAGAATGGAGGACCATCGCCTTCCCAAGATCGTGTTATATGGCGAGCTCTCCACTGGCCACCGTGACAGAGGTGCACCAAAGAAGAGGTACAAGGACTGCCTAAAGAAATCTCTTGGTGCCTGCCACATTGACCACCGCCAGTGGGCTGATATCGCCTCAAACCATGCATCTTGGCGCCTCACAGTTCAGCGGGCAGCAACCTCCTTTGAAGAAGACCGCAGAGCCCACCTCACTGACAAAAGACAAAGGAGGAAAAACCCAACACCCAACCAATTTTCCCCTGCAACCACTGCAACCGTGTCTGCCTGTCTCGCATCGGACTTGTCAGCCACAAACGAGCCTACAGCTGACGAGGACATTTTACCCCCTTCCATAAATCTTCGTCCGCGAAGCGAAGCCAAGAAGTTACTACTCTAAGTTTCTATTCGTCCAAAGGGTGAAAGATCTGAGAGCGTCAACTATCACCTCAGAAATGAGAGCGCTCCTTGCTGAACAAGTTATATGCAACAATGGAACACAGTACACACCACAAGAATTCAGAAAGCTGGCTGCAGAGTATGGGTTTGTTATCACTACATCATCCCCATACTACCCCAAAGGTCATGGGTTCATTGAAAGACAAGTGCAAACTGTGAAACACACACTAGTTAAGTGTCACGAAACAAAAGAAGACCCATACCTAGCTCTTCTATCATTACAAGTGACACCTTTAAGGGCTGACATAGAGTTCCCAGCAGAACTTCTAAATGGCAGGAGATATAAAACAACTCTGCCAAGCAAAATACACCCTCGAGAAGACCAGGAGAAAACCAAAAGACTGGTTGACATGCAAGAAGAAGGATACCAGCATTATAACAAACATGCACAAACATTGCCAGAACTCTTCAGAGGGCAGCATGTGCATATTCAACAGCTGATGTTGAAAACATGGACCCCAGCAAAGGTCATCAGAGAAGCTGAGACACGAAGATCATACATTGTCGGGCAATCAGCTGAGGAGGAACAGAATTCACATCCAGCTGACACAAGATTTGATGAAGCAGAAAGCTTTAATACCAGCAAAACCTGCAACACCACTATCAAGTGAGGTATCAAGTGAAGATACCACAACCATTAATACTGAAACATCAACACAGCTGTTGTCAGGTGAAACACAACAAGCTGCATCACCTACATGTGTACCAGCAACACAGAGTCCAATGGACGCAGCCAAATCCACAAAATGGCGAAGGAACATACTGCCGCCAGTGCAATATTGATAAGAACTATTTAAAAATAGTTGTGTAAATAAACTAGTGCACAAGTTCAGTTACTTAAGTTGCACTGGAAATAAAGTGATTAAAAAAACACTAAATTTTTCTTCATCTTGAGAAGGATATAGTCAGGATAATGTGAACTATTTTTTAACCGCGTAAGAATACATCTTTCTCATTGTAGTAACTGTAGTGCACCACTGTGGGACGTAAGTATATGTAAATGAGTGTGTGTGAGCAGTTTCCTGAGATGGTGAAAGGCATCATTAAGTAAAGTCTCTTCTGTTATTTGAATCTTGCATCTTTAAATTATTTAAGAAGCCTCCTAAGTAATCCAGAGATATAACATTTGTCGCAGCTCCTTTTTAGTTTTGTATTCTGTTGTGAAATGTGGAATCTCAACTTGTTTATCAATTACGTTTTGTATAGAATATGTATTCACATCAGATGCGGCCTTGGTTTTAGACCATTTTATCCCCAAAGAATTATATTGCAAATTATCTGTGAAATATCATGTATCTCTGGGGCATAGAACTGTATCACTGCTGTATAAGCACCACAGGGCTTTCTGCTCAATAGAGTTCATATCAACAAAGACCAAGCTTATTGCTATTTTTATTGTGACATCAAATAAGAGGAAAAAAACCTTAAAATTCCCAAGGTATTTGTATACTTTACAAGCATTCTTCTACAGATGCTCCAATACCAAGGAAAACACAGTAAAGACCCAGTGCACAATCACTCACATTCGCTACTATCAATGCAGATTTGGTCTTTTTTTTTTAAGAAATCCCTTTCTGGCACTGACATTTTTGCTGACAGACAAATACTCATTTAAAAGAGAACTGGTTAATCTACTTCTGGCTCAGGGGCCTTTGTGAGATGCTTGTGAGATACCTCACTATCTGCTACAGATAGAATTTCTGGTCAACTTCCCTCCACGGTGTTCTCTGCCTAAATCCTCCTCAACACACAGCAGTATTTCAAGATAGCGAAGTATTAGGTATAAAAACATATGGCAAATTACAATGGTTAAACTTCTTGCATGGCAATCATGACTTTATAACTGCGTGCAGAACATCAACAATAAACATGATTAAACTAAATTCACACTATTTTTGATGCTTTCTTAAATTGGAAGTGGAAGCTGCAACAAATGAGGGAGATGTTATTTCACTTATGTATTTCTATCCATAATCTTCTTCCAGTCTGGTTCACAATGTTATCAAGTGTAGATTATCTTGTATTATCAAGACGCAGCAAATCGCTAACAAGCTGAAAGCGTTGAGTGGGGAGAGAAACAGTTGACATCTTGGGTCAAGGATCTTTCAACCAAACTGGAAAGGTTTTATACGATGTGGAGTAGCAAAGATGAAGAGAACAGAGTGAATGCTTGTGCAGATCAAAGTTGTCAAGGTCACAATTATTTTCAAAACTAGCAGTAAAAGAGATAGAAAAATGAAATTGCTTGAAGCAGAGAAGTTCAGCTATATCTGTGGAGAAGGAAAAAAAGAGGTGATCAGAAGTTGTCATAGTTCATGTTCAATTTGAAAAATGTGTTGTGTTCCTCAAATTAAGTGTGGCCTGATTGGACCAAGTTGATGGCCCAAGACAGAGTGGTCAGATATGGAATAAAGTGAAGAAATGACAGGTGAGTAGAAGTCTAAATGGAGGTGTTTAATTTTTAATTTAGACATACAACATGGTAACACACCATTTCGGAACACGAGCTCATGCCTCCCAATTTCCATTCAATTACCCTACACCTCTGGAATGTTTGGAATGGTGGGAGGAAACTGGAGCCTCTGGGAAAAGCCCACATAGACACTAATGTGGTGGTACATGGTAATGCGGGCACGTTCCCCACTGAGCTGGGAAGGCTGGCCCGCCTACTGAACTGGTAGCCCCTTTCATTAAATACCCCTAATAAAGGCCGAGAGCCCTAATCTCCTCCCTCATACCTGCCCTTGGACTTGAGCCAGCAGCATTCTGTGGCATGCTTGGATCTTTCAATCAATAAAGCTGTTGGCCCTTACTTCATGTCTCTGAGTGGTCAGTGATTGTGCTACAGTTTATTGATCTAAGATTTTAAACACCACAGAATTCTCAAATTCTCCAATTGGAGAAGCTGGAGATCAACCCAAAAGACCCAGAGGCCTCCGTGAAATTCGACATGTGGCTCCACTGCTTGAAGGCCTACATGAGGCGCCTCAAAATCACAGCAGACAGCGATGAGAATTACCTACTATTCCCAGCAGTAGGCCATTGCGAGTACCTACTGAACCGTGATGGCCCTGCTCTGTCTACAATATGGAGTGCCGAGGAATGCCATGTACATGGGCTTCCAGTTTAGCTCCCGACGCCAAGGCCCGAGTAAGTCAGTCGACGAATTGGAGTGGGCCATGCCGGAGCTGGGATGAGACTGCAGGTGCTTGGGCGTGAAGGTGGAGGAGTACCAGGAGGAGCTCATCCGCAACAGGCTGGTTGCTGAGTTCCACTCCCAATATATTTGTGAACGACACCTGGAGAAGAGAGATCGGTCCCTATAGAAGGTTATACAGATGGCCTGGGCCGTGGAGATGGCCCAAAAGAATGCGGAGGCCTATGCCATGGGCCACACGGACCCCAGATATGCAGAACAGGTGGCACCATCTTGGGACTTGGGGCCCCTGACCCTGACAGCCGCCGCAACTGCTGAGCACACAAGGTGCAACTACTGTGGGAAGAGCCAGCATCCCCAAAAGTACTGCCCTGAACGTATCGCGACCTGCTCGAACTGCCGCTGGAAGGGCACTACGCAAGTCTATGCCAATCTAAGCCTCTCGCCCACATCACCATCTTGGCTCAAGCAGCTCCAGTCATCACTTCTGGTTGTGGAGAACCAAACTTCCAGGACCATGTCATGACAAGGGGGGATGTCCCTGCCAGCTTCACCTCCGGGCCCAACTGTGTGCGATCCATGGGGACAGTCATCTTCATGATCCTCTGGGCGGTCATCTTGGCGGTTGCCGACTCAACGACATAGCAGCAGTGGGTCAGACAGCGAACCAACATTAGCCTCAATCATCTTGGACCAGAGTCAACCACACCAGCTGGGACAGTCCACGATGGACATAGAGGTAAACGGTCACACCACGGGTCGCCTGTTCGACACAGGAAGCACCAAGAGTTTCATATATCCACACACCACCGAACACTACTCCTTGACTGTGTTCCCTCTGAAGTGCTGGGTAACATTAGCCTCCGAGTCCCTTTTGACAGAGATTCACGGGAAGAGCTACGTGAACCTAACCGTGGGGGGGGGACGAAATACAAAAATTTTAGACTGCTGGTGATGCCCCATTTTTGCGCCCCCGTCATTTTGGGACTGGATTTCCAGTGGCAGTTAAAAGGGATGCTGATGCAGTTTGACAGCCCCCATCCTTCGCTCGCAGTCAGGAACGACCAGTCCCACCCCCCCCGGCCCCTTTTGGAGAGGCCTAATCACACACCTGGAGGCTGGGCAGCACTACCTACCTGCAGCCTGGCCACCCTATGTGTCCCTCCCCCCTCCCTTCCACTGTTCCAAATCCTCACCCCAAGCTGTAGGCCAGTACAACCCAGAGGATAGGGGATTCATTAAGTCTGAGGTGGAATGGTTGATGAGAGAGGGCATAATAGAACCCAGTAATACACATTGGAGGGCACAGATGCTGGTGGTAAAGGGGGCAGAGAAGAACCGGATGGTGATGGACTACAGTCGAACCATCAACCAGTTCACCTATTGGAAGCTTACCCCCTGCCCCAAATTGATGACATGGTGAATGAGATCATAAAATATAGGGTCTTTTCAACCAAAGATCTCAAGTCTGCATGCCATCAAATCCCTATCTGCCCAAAGGACCAGTCCTACACATGTGAGGCTAACGGTTGACTGTACCAATTCTTTTGGGTACCTTTCGGCCTCACAAATGGTGTTTCACTGTTCCAAAGAGAAATTGACCACATGGTGGACGACAATGGGTCAAAAGCCACTTACCCATACTTGGATAATGTCACTATATGCGGCTATGATCAGAAAGAACACGACGATAACCTTCGGAGGTTCCTGGCCATTGTAAAAGCCCTCAACCTAACATACAACCAGAAGAAAGGAGTATTCAGCACAGAGCGGCTGGCGATCCTGAGGTACGTGGTGGAGCATGGTGTGATTGCCCCCGACCCTGAGCGCATGTGCACCCTCCTGGAATTACCTCTACCACAGAACCCCAAAGCGTTAAAAATGTGCCTGGGGCTCTTTTCGCATTACATACAATGGGTGCCCAACTATGCTGACAAGGCCCAACTCCTTGTGAAAACCATGACCCTTCCCCCACCAGCAGAGGCCCGTAAGGCTTTCGAGAACATCAGGGACGAGATCGTCAAGGCAGGAATGCACTCCAGCAGCGAGTTGGTCCCATTCCAAGTGAAGAGTGAGGCCTCCGACTTGGCCCTGGCCGCCACACTGAACCAGACAGGCAGGCCAGTGGCATTTTTTTTGCACACCCTGCAGGGCCACAAACGCAGACACTCTGCCATAGAGAAGGTGGCACAGGCTATAATGGAGGTGGTCCGCCACTGAAGGCACTATTTGGACGGTAGGCCATTCACCCTGCGGATGGACCAGAGAGCCATTGCCTTTATGTTTAATAACAAAGAGCAAGGCAAAATTAAGAATGACAAGATCATGCGGTGGAGAATTGAGCTGTCCACATATTATTACAAGATCTTGTACTGGCCGGGTGAGCCACGGTGCAAGTAAATCGCCTACATGCCCTCCACAATAGCCTCTGCCACCCTGGGGTCACAAGACTCTAGCACTTTGTGAGGACACATAACCTTCCCTATTCGGTGGAGAAAATCAGAGAACTGACAATGCAAGCCACAGTTTTACAGGCAAGAAAGAGCCCACCTCATCAAGGCCATTCGCCCCTTTGAACACCTCAGCATAGACTTCAAGTGGCCCTCCTGAAGTCAGCATATCCACGAATCTGAAGAGCTATTTCCTGAACATTGTGGATGAATACTCACGCTTTCCATTCGCCATTCCCTGCCCAGACATGACCACAGGCACAGTCATTAAAGCACTCTGCACCACATTCACTTCGATTGGGTACCCCGCGTATGTGCCGAGTGACCAGGATTCCACGTTCATGAGTGAGGAGCTGCGACAATACTTCCTCTCCAAGGGCATAATAACAAATAGGACCACCAGCTACAACCTCCAAGGGAATGGCCAGGTAGAGAGGGAAAACGGCACCATTTGAAGGGCAGAGAGGGATGAATGTGTCCCAGATAATCAGTTTCATCAGGATGCAATCAGGATTGTTAATAGTCAGACAATCCTAAGTGTACAACGAGGAAACAAACAATTCCATGCCTCTGCAACTAACCTGATATATTCTTTGGCTTGGCTTCGCGGACGAAGATTTACGGAGGGGGTAAAAGTCCACGTCAGCTGCACGCTCGTTTGTGGCTGACAAGTCCGATGCGGGACAGGCAGACACGGTTCCAGCGGTTGCAGGGGAAAATTGGTTGGTTGGGGTTGGGTGTTGGGTTTTTCCTCCTTTGCTTATTACAGCCACCAGAATTGTCCAAACTCATGCCTTTATCAGGTAAAATATTAAACCCTAACCTCATACTTTATTTAAATGAAATGATCAGACACAGTCCTGTGGACTTCCTGAGCAACTTGTGAAAAGAATATTAAACTAATAGCAAAGAAGAAAAAGAATTTAACTTCGCTGAAACTGATTATCTGGTTGTTAATCTTGCGATGAATAAAAATTTGCGAATTGGCATTTTTTTTTAATCCAGATTTTGATAGGAGCTGCAAAGCACTTTGGGTCACACTTTTGGCAATGGGAAAAACATGATTTTTTGGGGGATGTGGGGAGGAGGGGGAGGACAGCTGCATTCTCAAATTGTTGACTTAACACTTTCAATTATCAGATAAACTACCAGCCCAGTTAATCAACATTAGAATCCTTCAGTTGAAAAGTGCACAGAGAAACTTTGTCATCCACAAATGTCTACAGGCACCATGGTTTAAATTAACACAAAATGCTGGAGAAGCTCAGCAGGTCAAACAGTGTTATAGTACAAAAACAAAGATACATATGTTTTGGGCTTGAGCTTGGTTTTGAGCTTTCATCAATTTGAAAGACACTTAACAACACCAGACAACGTTTTGATTTCTGAACACTTTTGGTGGTACAGGTACACGATCCTTTATCCAGAACCCTTGGGGATAGTGTGTTCCGAATTTGGGATTTTTCTGGATTTCGGAAAGCCAGATTTAAACCCACCCGAATTGTGCTGCCGTATCTACCCCCACCCCCTTCCAATCGCGCTGCCACCTCCCCACCCCCCTCCCCAGCCCCAGCCCGACTTGCGCTGCCGGTCTTCCCCCCCTGCCCAACTCATGCTGCCAGTCTCCCCCCCTCGCCCACCTGACTTGCGCTGTCGTCTCTCTCCCCATTTGCCGGATTTTGGAGCTTTCTGGATTTTAGATGTCCATATAAAGGTTCATGTGCCTGTATTATTTAGACATTGGGCTGCTGATCACAAAAATCACCTGAAATTTTTCCTTTAACATACTTTTTTTTACATATAATGTATTTGTGTGATTTCCTATGATATTTTGTCCATGAGTACATTGCCTACAAGCCAAGCTGTTTTGATCAGTTGAAGCATGCCTGGGCATGCACTCAATGCAGGTGTGAAGCAAACGTTGTCTGAGGTCCGGGCATGCTTAGTCAGGATAGATGCCGAAAAGCTATAAAAGCAACTCACATATACAGACGCCATGTATTACTGTGATATAGATTGAACACATGTACTTCAGACTACTTAATAATAGCATTTATTGCCTTCAAGAGGATCCAAAATAGCAGAAATGTCTCATCAATGTTACAACAGCTGCAATACATTCTGTAACATTTGTGGTGAGTATACACTTAAGGCTCAAAGTTGCAACACGATTGTACTTACTAAGAAAGTCTATGAGGTACACTTTGGTTGTAAAATTGGTGGCCAAGACAAACCCAGGCCTCAACACATTTGTTGTGCAACATATGCAGTTAACCTGAGAGCTTGTGGACTTCAGGAGGAAGTCAGGGGAACACGACCCAGTCCTCATCGAGGGCTTAGTAGTCAAGAAAATCAAGAACTTCAAATTCCTAGGTGTCAACATCTCCAAGGATCTGTCCTGGAGTCTCCAAGTTAATGCAATCACAAAGGAAGCTACACTCTGTGAGGAGTCTGAGGAGATTTGGTATGTCACCAAAAACTCTCAAAATCTTTTACAGCTGTACTGTGGAGAGCATTCTGGCTGGTGGCATGGAGGCGCCAACTCTCAGGACAAGAATAAACTCCAGAGGGTTGTCAACTCAGCCTGCGACATCACAGGCACCAGACGCCACTCCATCGAGGGTCATCTACATGGGATGTCTTCAAAAATCAGCTTCAAGCCTCAAAGACCCCCACCACCAGGCTGTGCCCTTTTCGCTCTGCTACCATTAGGTAAAAGGTACAGGAGCCTAAAAACGAGCCCACGGCGGCAAAATAACTTTTTACCCGCTGCCACCAGATTCCTGAATAATCAATGAACCAAAGTTACTGCTATTCTTATTTTATGTATATAGAGGAGGATTTAGGCAGAGAACACCGAGGAGGGAAGTTGACTGGAAATTGTATTTGTGAGGTAGTACAACCTGTTTGTGCAAGCATCTCACAAAGGCCCCTGACCCAGATGTAGATTAATCAGTTCTCTTTATAATGAATATTTGTCTGTCAGCAAATATGTCAATGCTAGAAGGGGATTTTTGGTAAAAATATGGATGTTTGAACTATGTCGACGCTGCTGCAAACACTGAATTTCATGACTTGTTCATGACAATAAATCCTGATTCTACCTCGGAAGTACTCAGAAGTCAATGCCATTTTCAATTCCAATGATGTGGCGAGAACACGACAACAGTTTGCCAGTTACAAAGCCACCAGAGGCATGGAGCCTTTCAAGATGACGTTGTGATTGAGAATTTCAATGACAACGACAGAGCATCAAACTACATCCAGCTGATTGGTGACATGCTTCAAGCATACAAAACTACAAAGTGTAACGAAAATTAATTTTCTGAATTCGCACTTGGACTTCTTCCCTGCTGATCTTGATGCAGTCAGTGTCGATATTACGGTGAAAGGTTTCACCAGGACTTTGTGACCATGGATAAGAATTATCAGGGCAACTTGAATCATCAATGCAGCTGACTATTGTTGGACACTGACACGAGAGGCATCAGATGCTGAGTACAAACGAAAAGCAACAGCAAAACACTTTTATGTTCATTGAACACATTGTATCAGCATCATTATGCAATTAAACATGCTAAATTCATTAAATGTTAATTTAATGTTTTTCCAACTTTCTACGTGATATAGCAAATCCGAAAACGTCTTTGTGTTCAACACATAGTTGTCTGGCATAATCCCCATTTTGTTTTCAGGAAGCAATCCTTTTGAAAAAAATTATTGTCCAGTGTTATTTAGCTAGCCCTTGGCTCAGTAAGCATCGTCTGGTAGTGTAATCAAGTCTGGCAGATTATCATGTCTGGGATAACATGTTTCCTATAAATTGTGTTCAAACTGTACAACTGTAACTACAAGCTTTGGCCAGTGATTATATGAAACAATTTTATTCTAAAGTTTAAGAAATCATTTCAACCTTCACTGAGCATTTACCTTTGTGTAATGCAGCAGTTAATGGATCTAATTTGTAGTAGTTGAGTTATTAAAAACAAATAACCTAACACCCAAGGTCTTTCCAAAGATGGTTTGATTTTGTTCTGCATTATAAATTGAGGTTGAGCAGCTGCCATGTTGGCTGAGCTGCAAGGGACTTGGATTCAATCCTGACCTCTCGTCTTGTCTGTGATAAGTTTGCATGTTCTCCCCATGACCACGTGAGTTTCCTCTGGGTGTTCCACGTTGCAAAGGTGAAGGGTTTGCTCAGTTAGATGACTGATGTAAATTGCCTGTGTATGTTGGTGAGTTAATAGAATTTGGGGTGAGTGGCAAAAAGGGAGAAATAAATGCTACACTTGCGCCCACACCTCCTCCCTCACCACCATTCAGGGCCCCAAACAATCCTTCCAAGTGAAGCAACCCTTAACTTGTGAATCTGCAAGGGTCAACTGCTGCATTCAGTGCTCCCATTGTATTCTCCTCTACATCAGACACAGACTGGGAGATTGCTTCATTGACCACTGCAATCGTGGAAATCTTCCAGGGGCAACCTATTTTAATTCCACACCCCATTTCCATGCTGACTTGTCTCTCTATGGTCCCATGCACTGCTAGACTGAGACCACCCATAAATTGTAAGAACATATTTCATCTGAGCACCCTCCATCTGGATGGCATTAACCGGTTTCTCTTAGCCTGTTCCCTCTCAACTCTCCCCATCTCTCCACTTCCCCATCTCTATTTTACTTTAATTCTGTCTCACCTTCTCTTTCCTTCTCACTCCATTCCTCCAACTTTGCATTTACAGAGCCACCACCTCCTCCAATCAATTCTCACCTTTTCTCTGTCCTGTCATAGCCATATCCAATTAAAACTTCGTCTATTGGTCTGTACTCCTCCCATTGCCATCTCTTCCCTTCTCTCAAAGCCTTTTCATTCAGGTGCCTCCCTGCTTTTTTGCTCGTACCTTGAAGAAGGGCTCAGGCCAAAAACGTTTGTGATTTATTTTTACCTCTAGTGGACACTGCGAAAACTGCTGTGTTCCTCCAGCAGTTTTGTATTTTTACTTCAAATAATAGCATCTGCAGATGTATGCGTTTCACTCTGGGGAAAATAAAATATGATTCATGTAAGATTAGTGCCATGGGTGCTCATTGGTCATCATGGAGTCAATGGGCTGAAGGGACTGTTTCCATGCTGTGTGATTAAAGGAGGCTGTCTGTGATAACCAAAATATGGGTTAAGGACAGAGATACACAAATATGCTGACTCAGTTTTAAAGAAAGTATTATGAAATGCCATCACCAAGTAAGCTGCATTCTGCCACACTGGCCATCCTGTTCACTGGTTGGATGCTTCAGCTACTGAAAATGGGAAGAAATGGAGAAGTATTTTAAAGTGGATTCTTGCAGCCAGGTTAAAGGGAAAGAAGAACAATTCACCAGAAGCAATACCATCACCTTTCCTATTCATCATATTCCAGCACTGGCAGCTGTTCTGTTCCACTTTTCACTCTCTTGGCAGTCCCCAACTTTACCCTCCCCTCCCTTCGATCTATCTGCCCTCTTTGTCTGCCTGCCTCCCCTCCTATCCCTCTTTCCTGACCTAGCCCCATTTGCCATCTGCCTGCGCTGGTGATGCCTCCCTCCCAGATGTACTGAACAACTCCTATGCATGTTTTGAGATGAAAAACGATGTGGTGGCGAAGAAGACCACCTCTCCTCCAAATGATCAGGTACAGGGTCTTGCAGTGGTTGATGTAAAAAAAAGAGTGAGGCAAGGTCAATTCACAGCAAGCTGCTGGACCAGGTAATGTTCCCAGCAGACAGGACCGGATTAACAAAGTAGTGAAAATCCCATATGCTACAGGCCCCGCATTTTAAAGACCCCTGCGTTTATGACAGTACTATGAATTATGTACTTAAACATTTCTGTTCTCATCTTTGTGCAGCAGCTATGAGAAACCACACTGAGAGTCTGTGTTAATAGCTCAAATTAAAGGTGAGAATGGAACAATGGCTGTCTGTTACCCATAATCCCCCACACAGCTGGAACTTCTCTGCCAATGTCGGTGCCTGGGAAACACCCAGGGAATTATGGGTAACAAAGATGGCCATTGATCCCACGTTGAGCCAGCCGCTAACAGCCAGCCACTGCCATAAGTGTGTTTTGTTTTCATAAAATATTTAAATACATTTTAACAGAGGAGGAGAGGGGAGGCGCAATTTCAATGTAAATATAATTTCAGTGTGAGTACTTCCCCCTCATTGTGCATGCACCAGCAGGCATTATTTAGGACCGTGCATGTGCTAGCCAGCACAATTTAGGACCCCTTTAAAATGTATGCTACAGCCCAGCAAAACCTTAATCCGGAACTGCCAGCAGAGTGCTCAGGGGATGGTGTGGCTCAGCTAGCAGATGTTATCACCGACATCTCCCTGAGAATGCCCATGGTCCCAATATGTTTCAAAGCCTCCACCATTGACCCCGTGCCGAAGAAGTCATCTGCCTTAATAACTAATGCCCTGCCCCCTCTCCTCACCCAGATGATATTCAATCCACTGCTATCTGCTAGCCGATTGATACTTGCATTAAGATTTCCAGTTGCATTTTCCTTACTATTTACAACTGTTCTCATCCTTGTAGATCAAACATGGGCAAATTTTACATTGTTAGTGAAGTTGTTAATTATTCCTTAAATACAGGTGAAACTCATGATATATCACAATTTTGAAATTACATCCATAGGGCAATGAAATTCCCTCTAATTTCCCAGACCCACACTTCTCTATCTTCCCCTATTCCACAGAAACATTTATGCTATGGGCACATCTTTTATCAGTGACCTCATCTCACACCCTCCACTGATTTTTTTGTTGCACATTCTCCTACCCTCTATCATTTTTCTTCTTGCTCACTCGTTCCCAACTATTTCCTCTTCTCTGGTCCTGAACAAAATCAGTTCCTCTCCAGTAATCTCCCATTCTGTTGAAAACATCTCAAACTGAAATATTGGCTTTGTTTTTTTTTCCTTGAGAGGTGTTTCCTGATATTCTGAGTGCTTCGATTATATTTATAAAATATTAAAAGAGAAAATTTATTCATTATTTTTTGTGTGCGTGTGTGTGTGTGTGTGTGTGTGTGTATCTATTCTGGTAGTCATTTAATGAATAACTTTCATTTCTTCTTGAGATGTCATTCTTTCAATAATATTGAGAATCATGACTGACAACACTTCAGAGATTAACAAAAGTGTGACAGTCAAAAACTAGCAGGAATATTTTACCTTTTCTGTTTGTTAAAAAAAAATGTCAAAATCCATTCCAAACTATAGCAAGCAAAAGTTTATAAATTTTGTGTATTTATTAAAATGACAATAATAAATCTTGAAATCTTTCCATGTTATCCAAAAACTTTTCCAAACACTGCATTCTACCTATTCAAGGAATGAGTAGATCATTTCAATTCCAACATTTTCCATTTTGTTTATCATTGTTTAAAACCAGTCTCGTGAGAATACAAAATGAAATTTAATTTTTCAAAATTTTCTTCTTAAAATTACCGCATCAATTTTTGATGCAAAAAGTTAATTTGGACAACATTAGATCAAAGTCTAAATGAAAACAAGAATGACATCATTGATGCATCACAAAAATTCACATATACAGCAAAACTTTTAACATCTCAGCTTTTTACTGATGTATTCTTAGTGCAATGATCAGAAAAATGAATTTGACAGAATTGTCTAAACCTTCCATCAGTTTTTTGCACAAACCTTTGCAAATACTATCATGGTCTTTGGTAGACTCAGAAAATTTAAGCTGGATTTAACACTTTAATATGCCACCGCAACCAACTTATTTATCATGATACATGTAAGCACAAAAACATTATTGTTGCTGCTAGCAATGGGACCGAAGACTTTAAGATTCATCTTCCTTGTGCCTTGCTACAGGGTTAAATTTTCTTCTATTTCCCACAATAAAGTACTAACTTCCTGAATACTAAACAAAGGAAAAAGCAGACATGTGCTGCTGGCTGCCAGTTTTTTTGCAAGCTTCAGAGAAGTAAGCAATGCCTTATGCACTTCAAGAATGCTTAGAGCGCACTGACTGGCGCATGTTCAAGGAAGCAGCAATCTGGAGAAGTATATGGCATCAGTGATCAGCTACATTAGTAAGAGTACTTACAATGTCACTGTGCCAAAGACCATCATTACTCGCTCTAACCAGAAGCTATGGATTACTATGGAGATGTGTGTGCTTCTCAGGAACCATAACGATGCCTTTAGAGCAGATGACAACAAGGTAGTCCTAGCTATCGCAAGAGTCAAGCTCCCTAAGTTCACCAGGGAAGCAAAGTGTGCACAGGCCCAGCGCATTCACAGTCATTTCCTGGACAGCAAGGACACACAACGCATATGACAGGGCATCCAAGATATGACCAACCACAGGACTACACCATCTGCCTGTGCTGATGATGCCTCCCTCCCAGATGCACTGAACACATTCTACACACATTTTGAGGCAAAAAACAACGTGCCAACGAATAAGACCACATCTCCTGCAAACAATCAGGTGCTGTGTCTTGCAGCGGCCAATGTGAAGAGAGAGTTAGGCAAGGTCAACCCACGGAAAGCAGCTGGTCTGGATAACATTCCTGGCAGAGTTCTCAGGGGATGTACGGCTCAGCTGGCTGATGTTCCTACCAACATCTTTAACATCTCCCCGAGAAGCACCGTGGTCCCAAAATGCTTCAAAGTCACTACCATTGTCCCCATGCTGAAAAAGTCGTCTCAATGACTATCGACCGCCTTGTCGCATTCCTGTCCGTCATTATGAAGTGCTTTTAGAGACTCGTCATGGGGTACATCAAGCTCCTACTGCCCCAGACACTGGACCCCCTGTAGTTTGCATAGAGATTCAACCACTCTACAGATGATGCTATCGTCACTGCCCTCTATCTAGCCCTCTCCCACCTGGAAAACAAGGACTCATATGTTTGACTGCTGTTTGTCGACTTCAGTTCGGCATTTAATACAATCATACCTGATAAGGAAATTGAGCCTGCTGGGTCTAAATACCTCTCTCTGCAATTGGATTTTTGACTTTCTGTCAGGGAATCCTCAAGCAGTCCAGATCAGTAACAACACTTCCAGGACCATCAAACTGAGCACAGTGTTCCCTCAGGGCTGCGTGCTTAGTTCACTGCTGTTCACTCTGCTAACCCACAATTGTGCAGCTAAACACAGCTGGAACTACATCATCAAGTTCACTGATGACACGACTGTGGTGGGCCTTATTAGTAAGAATGAAGAGTCACCATACATAGATGAGATGGAGTCGCTAATGGGCTGGAGCAGAGTCAACAACTTGCATTTGAACGTTAATAAAACAAAAGAGATGGTTGTCAACTTCAAGAGGGCCAAGGAGGACCACGCTCCGCTGACCAATGCTGGCTCAAACGTTGAGGTCATCAAGAATATCAAGTTCCTTGGATTGCATTTGGTGGAGAATCACACCTGGACCCTTAACACCAGCTCTATAGCCAAGGAACCCCAGCAGCGCCTCTACTTCCTACTAAAGCTGAAGAAAGTTCATCTCCAACCCTCCATCCTCACTACATTCTTCAGAGGATGTATTGAGAGCATCCTGTTCAACTGCATCACCACCTGGTTTGGAAGCTGTACCTCCTCAAGACCCTGCAGAGGATAGTGAAGTCAGTGTAAAAGATCATTGGGGGCTCTCTTCCTACCATGAAAGACATTTAAAACACTCAATGCAGGCAAAAGGCAATAAACATTATGAAGGACTCCACGCACCCCTCAAGTAAACCGTTCTCCCTTCTGCCATCTGGTAGGAGATACTGTAGTACTCAGGTCCTTGTGTCCAGATTGGGCAACAGTATTTTTTTCACCAAGCCATCAGGCTCCTGTATTCCCAGAAAATATGTGGATAATGTATCCTGGACTGTTACTGTATATGTCTTAATATTTTAACGTGTTTAACTTTTATTCTAATTTGTACTTATGTAAATATGCTCTGTGATCCTGGAGAAAAGCAATCTTGTATTTACTGTGCGAGCATGGTATGAACAATAAATAAAGGTGACTTGACATGAAGTTAGAGAGTATATTTTAATCCCTATCCAATACAAATAAAGAAAAATAACATTTGAAGGAAATAATGATAGGGTTTGCTCACCTTCCCCACCCTTCAGAACAAGCTATTGCTTGAACATTTACGGTGGCAGAGATGTTTACTCTGCAACTTGGCTCAGTGGGCATGACTTCAGATGTTTCTTGAACCCAAGTACTGATCCAGCTTTAGACTATTAGTTTAAAAAAGTTCTTATTTGCTGCAGCTAAACAGGTGCTTCATTAAAAATGAATGCAAAACACTTTAAATTAAAAAGATGATAATTACAAAATATGACATAAAGATTATTATTATTTTATCATTACTCATGTTAAAATTTATGGAGCTTTTCTCTTTTTTTTAGACTCGTGATTGGTAGCTTCAGTTTTTGCCTTTTTTTTATGGAATGGAATTCAAATTGTAATTTCCCTTTGCTTCTTCCTCATTCTCAGACGTGCATGGTGCTTTTCTGATATGCATTTTACTTTGCATCAAATTCTTTTCTCCTCTGGTTTTCTCATCTGCTTCAACTGAATCTTATTATTGCAAGGAATCAGTCTGTGCTGCTTCTTTTCTATTCCTTCAAAAGTCTTTCCATCGCAAGATTCTTCAAAGCAACTACAGTACCACAGTATTGGGGAGCAAGATTTTTTAAAGCAAATATAGTACCACAAAGTGTTGGGGATCTACTGTATATCTCACACATAGTTTGGACTCTCCTTTGTGCTTTTGTATCATTTCTGAATTAATATTTTAAAATAAAACTTTGAACACCCAAGACTCAAAACATCAATTTTCTACCTGAAGTAATTATTTGTGGCTCTCATTTTTACCCCCAGCAGATTATTACATCTGAGAACATTACAGGGGCAGGTTAAGGATCTTCCTCAATGAGTAATCTTTGGTTTCAGAAATTTTGCTCAGGTAGGCCTCTCTTACAGGCTTTCTCCATTATGACAAGTAACAGGTGTGAGAGAGGACTGAATGCTGTCCTAACAGAGAGTCAACTGCTAGAAGAGGTGTTTGACATATTTGACATTGCTGGTTTCCAGTGAAGTTGAGTTATTTATGTCATACATTGACAAAGGCACCAAATTAAATTTTGGAAGTTGATTTGACTGCTAATAAGCTGTACGTTTGAAGGTCTTCCAACAGCTGCAAGTGCTGTGCTGTTTGCTTTATCATCTCTTCAGCCACCTTAAAACTACAACTCTTCAACATTTTCAATTAAACTTTCACAACTGAAATTTAACATTGAAGTTTTGCTCAAATAATTTGCATTTTACCAAGCCCAATGTAATTTTTTTTTTAGAAAAGCAGAGTTGCATTGACTGAAAGCACAATATTAACAAATATCCCCATTCTAAACCATACAAAACCTGTCACAATGAGAAAATGTAATTATTATTCAGAGAACATGAACTACTTTCAAAGGGAAAACTGATCATAGAGCAAACTGTTGACATGGCTAATTTGAGTACAACACAAACTATAATAAAAATCAGTGAATCATTAATTAATTACACCTGTGCTATCACATTGTATAAAGATGTTCATGTCCATGTGGCAGTCAGTAATAATTGTGGTTACTGTCAGATAATGATAGTATAAATGATTTGCTTTCCTCAGTGTTCACTGAAAAGACAAGTCAGGAATAAGCAAACACTCTCTCATTAATTGCAATACTTGCCGCTGATTACTCGACTATGGCTTGACATTCATCATACCATAAAGATGCTGATATTTAAAGTCAGAAATTAACATGCTGCTGTAGCAACAGCTACTCTGCTTAATGAATAACTCCACAACCAAACAGGTTGAGTTCATTGAGCAAAACTGATTTATTGATGTCTGCCTGGCTGTTCTTATACTCCCAGCCCAGACCTGGCTGAGAACCGCGCTGTGGACCCAGATGCCGTCAGGGCATCACGTGGGCCGCAGAGCATGGGCTTCTAAGCCTGGTGCCAAGGTCAGGAAGAAACCTCCGATGGTGCCATTTTGGCCAGCTGCCCCGCTGCGTGAGTGACATGTAGGGCCAGTTGCCCTGCCTAATGGCGTGCCGCCACACAACTCCCCCCCCAGAACAGGCGCTAATGTCCTTGCCGGGCAGCCTTGCTTCTTGGGATGGGCCGCAAACATTGGCTCATTGGGGTCGAGGCATGCTGGCTTTAATCTGTCCACTATAAAGAGTTCCTTCTTACCATCAATATCCAGTGTGAAGGTGGATCCTGAACACTGGATGACTATGTACGGCCCTGCATACAGTCTTTGAAGGGGTGCTGTGGATGGGCCTCATCTGATAAAAACATATTCTATGGAATACAGCTCGCTGGGGATGTAGGAGCCCCATGTGCCATGTCTGGGCGGTGGTGTGTGTGTGAAGGAGTCCGTCTGGGCCCGGAGGCGAGGAAGTAAACTGTGCGGTGACTGCTGAGGGCTGTGAGGCGCATTGATAAACTCACCGGGCAGGGCTAGTAGTGCACCGTAGACCAGCTCGGCACATGACACCTGCAGGTCTTCTTTGGTCAGATGCACAGGACTACCCGAGGAAGCTCATCCACCCAGTCGGGGCCAGTGAGGTGGGCCATAAGTGCCGACTTACGGTGGCCATGCAATCGTTCGACCAGTGTGTGGCGAGCTGTGCCCAAAGTGTGGAGGTGAACTATGCGCCTCAGTCGCTGGTGAGGTGGGTCGGGACGCCGAACCTGGCAACCCAACCAGTCAAAAGTGCTCGCAAGCAGGAGTCCACGGAGGCATCTGGCATTGGAATTGCCTCGGGCCAGTGAGTGGTGCAGTCTACCACTATGAAAAGGTATCGGTTACCTCAGGAAATGGGTAAGGGGCTGACAATGTCCACGTTTATGTGGCTGAACTGTTCACAGACGTGTTCGAAATTCTGCACAAGCGCTCTGGTGTGCTTGTGTACCTTGGAAAACTGGCAATGGGTGGAGGTCCTGGTCCAGTCTGCAATCTGCTTTCAAAGCCCGTGCCAGACAAAGCGTTCTGCTACCATATGAACCATGGATCTGATGGAAGGGTTGGAAAGGTCGTGGATACGGTGGAAGACTTGTGTGCGCCACTGCTGGGGAACCACTGGTTGCAGGGTGCCCATGGAGACATCGCACAGGACGATATTGTCACTGAGAGGAGTCGGGAGGTCCTGGAACCACAGGCCCAAGATGGCAGTCCTGAAGGCCAGCTTCTCTTTGTTGGACTTCTGGTCCTGGGCAAGCTGGTCATAGTCTAACCCGGGTATCAGCGAGCAAATGGCCGGTTGGGAGAGCGCATCGGCGACTACGTTGTGTTTCTCCACCTTGTGCTGAATGCCGGTGGTGAACTCCAATACAAAGGACAGGTGATGCTGTTGGCGGGCAACCAGGGATCTCTTGCCATAGCGAGCGCCTGAGTGAGGGGTTTGTGGTCGGTAAAAATGGTGAAAGGCCTCCCCTCCAAGAAATAGTGAAAATGACGCACAGCGAGGTACATGCCCCACAACTCATGGTCGAAAGCACTATACTTGCGCTCTGGCGGATGAAGAAGTCGGCTGATGAAAGCTAGTGGTTTCCACTGTCTGTTAAACTTCTGCTCCAGGACAGCACTGTAGAGCTCGTCGAAAGAACCAAAGACTTGTTGATCCAAACCAAGGCTTTTATTAGCAAAAGACCGGAGCTCTTCACAGGTGGCCGACCAGTCCGGAATGATCCGACCTGGCTAGGGACACAACCCTTTAAGGCCCAGACAATAGGAGTGGCTTAGCTCTCAGCCAATCGCTGTAAGCACAGTCTAGATACAGTAACTATATACACTATGTACATTGGTGATAGACCTGTACTATCACATGCACCAATGGCGGTGGCGGAAGTATCGACAGAGAGCACCATATGAAGGCCAGTGCATGGGTGGATAAGCAAGGTAGCCTTCTCAAGGGCACCCTTCGTGGCTTTGAATGCCCTGCTGGCCTCTGGAGTCCAGGCAAGCGTCTTGTTCTTGTCCGCGATGAGGGCAAAGAGCGGCTGCATGATGCGTGCAGAGCCTGGAATAAATCGGCTGTAGAAGTTGACTATACCCCCGAACTCTTGTAGCCCCTTGAGGTTGTCCGGGCGCGGAAACTCCCCGAGTGCGGCGGCCTTCATAGCAGCTGGTGTAGCTCCTTCGGCGGTGATGGTATGGACCAGGAACTGCATGGATTCTTTCCCAAACTGGCATTTGGCCAGGTTGATTGTTAGCCCGAAGTCGGCCAGTCGGGAGAAGAGTGTGCGCAGGTATGACTTGGGTTGTGCCCGGTCTCTGCTGGCGACAAGAATATCCAGATAAATGAACACAAAGTTCAAATCTCTGCCCACCGTATCCGTGAGATACTGAAATGTCTGGGCTGTGTTCTTGAGCCCGAAAGGTATTCGTAGAAATTCGAATGAGCCGAAGGGGGTGATGATGGCCATTTTGGGGCTGTCCTTGGGGTGCACCAGGTCGACCTTAGAGAACACCCTCGTGCCATGCAGGTTGGCCGTAAAGTCCTGAATGTGAAGGATCGGTAACAGTCAGGTACTGTTGTGTTGTTAAGCTGTTGATAATCTCCACAGGGGTGCCAGCCACTGGAAGCTTTCGTGACCAGGTGGAGCAGTGAGGCCCAAGGACTGTCGGAGATCTAGCTCCTGCAGATGCGAGAACACCTCTTTTGCTATCTGGAGCTTATCCGGCGGGAGCCGGCGTGCCTTGGCATGGATAGGAGGGCCTTGGGTGGCAATAAGATGAAACACCCCGTGGTGTGGTGATGCAGCAGAGAACTGTGGCTTGAGGAGGGCCGGGAACTCGTCTAGGATGCGCTGGAACTCGGCCTTGGCCGTGGCCATCTGTGGCTGCTCTGTGCAAGAGGCGTTGAGGCGAACGGATTGGAAGGTATGGGCATCAACAAGTCGCCTACCTCGGGGGTCAACCAGGAGCCCGTGGGCGAGGAGGAAGTCGACACCCAGGATGGAGGTTCGGAGGAACGAAATGGTGAACCTCCACGAGGACTTCCGCTGGCCGAGCTGGAAGTGGACGGTCTTGTTACCATGAGTTTGGATCTCTGTCGAGTTGGCTGCACGGAGTGGAGGTCCTCGAGGCCGGATCCAGGACTCGATGGCTGTGGCTGGGATGACACTGATCTGGGGCCCATGTTGATGAGGAAGCATTGGCTGCTGATTTAATCTTGCAGGTAGAGAAGGCTGTGTTCTTGGCCAGCCGCTGCAGCCATTAACAGCGGCCGGCCTGCTCGTTTCCCTGGAACGAGCAGAGCTGATGGCACTTCCGAGCCTTGGCTCCCTAGCGCTGGTGGAAGAAGCAGAGGTCTGAAGTGGATGGCTTGCTTCTGGCTATGCTTTTTGAGGCCTCTACAGGGGCTGAGTGTTCCTCCGCAGCACTGGAGGAAGGATTGGCATGGTCATGCCCAGGACTTGTCACCAGTTGGACTGCTGAGCTCTCCCGGAATTGTTCAAGCCATAGCTTCTGAGCTTTTTGAGCGACCTTCCTGGGATCGTCAAAGCTCTCCTGGGACAATAACAGCCGGATGTCTTTGGACATATGGTCGAGGAAGATGTGCTCGAAGAGTGGGCAGTCGGTGTGATCACCCATGAGCGTGAGCATCTTATCCATCCACGCGATTGGAGTTCTGTCTCCCGAGGCATCGAGGTGAAGCATCAGAGCGGCACTCTGGCGCCAGGAGAGGCCGAGGGACCCGGTGAGCACCCGCTTGATGGTCCCGTACTTATCTTCCGCGGGAGGGTGCTGAACAAGGTGCAGAGAATTCTCACTTTGTCAAATAGGACAAACAATGCAAGTTAACTTGTTCATTATTTACTGATTTTTACTTTATTTTTGTGTATTTTACATCAATTGTTTTGATGTTTTGAATGACATTTTATCCCCCAGAGTTGAGGATGACTCGCTTCCACCAACTTCTATGGGTTTGCATCAATGGTGATGAGATGGAGATAGAAAACAACTTTTTTGTTCCTGGGCGACAATATCTCCAGTGACTCATCGTGGTCCTTCCACACCAATGCAATGCTCAAGAAAGTGCATCAGGGTATCCATTTCCTCAAAAGCCTGACGGAATCTGACATGTCACTTGTGTCCCTTACCAACTTCCACAGGTGTACCAGTGGAGCCAACCCTTCACTATATGGAAGAGGAATTGTCCTGCCCAAGATTGCAAGAAATTACAAATGGTTGTGAACACAGCTCAGGGCATCACACAAACCCACTGACTCCAATTTATAACTCCCACTGCCTTGGAGAACCAGCCAACAAATTTAAAAAAGACACATTCCATCCCACTCTCTTCAGGAAAGAAATTCACGAGTATGAAATAATGCACCATTCCTTTTCTGTCATGGTATGTTGTAATAGTTGCATTATGTATGAGATGTCTAACTGGTCAGCCTACAAATCATCACTGCATTTTGGTACATGTGACAATGAACAAGGAGGCTAAACTACCTGCTATGTGTCAGGTTTTGTACGTAGACCTTGACAGGCCAAGCATGTGAGTTATTTGGATTATTCCATGTTGCTTCCACCTGGAATGCATGTGCTCCCAACAAAGTGCCAGGCCCAGAGATTCTCCTGAATAGGTCAGGATCTGAGGGCTCTTAAGAAAACTTCAAAGGTATTCATTATTGCTTTTTCTGATATTCTTGCCAATGTTGAAGTTCAAAGTAGAGTCCTCGTATCAGGAATCTGGTTTCAGTTACAGAATGCAGATAATACGGGATACCTTTTTTCTCTCCCATTCTCTAAAGCAAAGGTTATCTAAGTAGCTGCTGTGATGAGTGTGAGCAAAAGGCATGTTTGTCGGCAAGGAAATAACATCATTACTTTGTCTCTCCCACCAATTGCGCTGGTGTCATATCTCCAGTGTTTTGAGATGCCAACTGCTGACTGTCCACAACCTTTTTCCTGCTATGTGTCAGGATATCAGAAATGTTGCATCTTGGAAGGTTTGGTCTTTCTGCAGTTACGTGAAGGATCCAATGGTTGATTTGGAGACAGTTGGCCTTTTCACACTGCTGTGTGAAAAGCGTTCTGAATCTGCAAATGGCCGAACAGGGAAGCATCATGACATCAGCTCTTGTGTGCTGTGTCATTGTGTCATCATTTCAGCATTTAAAGTTTGTCAAGCTCAATAAATCAGTTCATTCTGCTATTTGTTAATTTTTCATGATTACTTCACACACACACACACACACACACACACACACACAGAGTCTTCTGACTTCTGGTAGGATTTCCTGTGAGCGTGCAATGATGCCATCACTGGGAAAAATTGGAGGGCAAATTACAGGGAATTTGGACCATGGTGTGAAAGGCCTGGGAGGTCCTGACTTCCCTGGAATTTAACCCGGGTCCAAGTAGGGTCACCACTCGCCTGCAATGTGAAAAAGGCCTAGTGATAGATTTTGACACAGATGACTCTATTTCATAATGACTGGCTCCCCATATACAGATACAAAATTATCCATGTTGCCTACTTTGTTAAGGCAACTTTTGCCACTTTAAATCAACAAGAAAGTTAAGCTAACTGAGGAAAATTTATACCATTTTGACGAACAAGCGATTGCAAATATTTCAATCATATGTACAGCTGATAAGTGAATATTTGTTTCATGAATTCTTTCACCAAATTTGCACATACAAGGCTCAGATGTTCATTTTCAAGTTTTGCCATCTCCATCAGAAACATTAGATGGCCAATGCAGGCCAAGGCTCTGACCTTTAGTTAATGTTACAAATCTTTACACATAGGCTCATGAATTAGCCAAGCTCCTTACAGACCAGCCACCACATGTAGATTATGTGCACATCAGCTGCTAATGAACATCAAAAGAAATCCGTTCAGAATTAACCAACACATGTTCAATTAAACATTGAACTTATTAAGCTCTTAAACATTTAATCTGACCTGATACATCTCAGCATGTTTAATGCATGTACCCAGATAATGCTGGTCTAAGACCATACTTGTAACTCTGAGCTTTGCCCCGTTCTCACATAATAATTCAGCCACATTCACTGGAGAGCAATCAAAAACAAAACCCTGGATAATCTTAGCCCATTACAAAAGTCACAAGGGTAAACGCTTGTAACCGTAAAGTGGAATACTGGAGAAATAGACTAATAGAAAAGCTGGGTTAAAATGCTTACACACTTGAGAAAAAAAAACTTCAAACTGAAGATCCGCAGGCAAGGACGTAGTTTCACAGACAGAACATACACAATTTTGAGTTCACTCAAATAAGCTGAACCGATGTAGCAGTGGGGAGCCAATGGTAATGTCAGCAATGGACTTCCTGCTGCAAATTTTAGTTGCACCTTGGACAATTTTTATGGTCGAAATGACATTTCCATCCTCCCACCCAATTCCCTTCCCCCTCCTCACCATCAAGGATAATATAATTAAATTCCAAGACGTATCTCTGCAGAATTAATGGGAATGAAATTATTAGGAAATATGATCATACCAAACTTATAGCTGTGAAGATAAAATGTGCATTTCACAATATCTGGCTAATTTCAGAGTAAATCTTTGGTGTACATCTCAGATGGAAACGCAACTTATGTGTGGTTAAATGAGTCACTAAGGCTGTGAGTGGACTGTTTATGCAAACCACAGCTGAACCACCCTTTTCAGTCTCTTTGCTAGAATACTGTGCATAAGCATTTCTGGCATATCACCCCTATGTTTCTCATGAGGGAGGATGCTCTTGAAATTGGCTTGATTGAAGTCCCAGCTATTGTGAATGTGGACTAGGAATACTTGGTTTAGTGGTTGTTACTGGCTCTGGTTTCATGTTCGCATGGGGTGGTATGTAAACTGCAGTTAGTATATCTGTCATGATTCCTCCTGGTGGGTAACTTCCTTACTTGGTATTCTAAGTCCAGGATCTCACCAGGACCACCATATCCCAGCATCATACGTTTTTCATGAGAAAGCAGATGCCCTTGTTTAGAGTCTTCATTTCATGACATCCATCACTCTGTGTCTTTAAAGCTGAACTATCCCAGAGCAAGAGGCATTTGTTTAATAATTTACACAAGCTATGGTGTTGCTATTCTAAAGCTTCATATTAGGATTAGGTACTTTTTTTCTCCACTATGCTTTTATTGCCATATTTTAATGACATTCTGTCATTTACAAGTGCAATTACGTGAAACAATCTTGTTAGACAAATTGACAACATACTGTTAATAGTTAAAAAAGGCAATAAATTTAAATTCATTCTTTTCCAACTGATAATATATCACAAACTACTGCATGCCTAACAATAAAATATGATCAGGGGAAACATCATTAACCATTATGATATTGCTAAGAAAACAAAGCAGTTTGAGGACAGATGACTCAGAGAGCAAATATTTATACATTTCCCATCCAATATATAGAGGGGTTTTTATAATTTGCAAACTTTTAAGCAAAAGAGTTATTTCGAGTTCTGTCCAAAAATGGCACCAGATCTTGATCACCCAGCTGATGGAGTTTTCTCTGCCATTTGAATTTTGTTTCAATTCTGCAATAGTTTTAACTTTGAGATAAAATCTAAAAAATGGAATGCCTTCTGGTTTTGTTTAAACAATTTATTTCATCTTAGTGTTTTAGGTGGGAATGAAACAGCAACTGCAAATGAAGCTGCTCACAATCCCATTTCCAATAGGAAACACTTTTCTCAACTGGAGGAAGAAAAAGTCAGAAAGGGAAAACACTGTTTTGCTACAGCTAAGGCTATTATAATAAATCTTTTTTTGCACTTCATCCAGTTTGAGGCCTAATTCTTTACTTCTTATATTACTTAGAAGAAAGATCTCTGGATTTTTTGGTTTGTTGCTATTTGTGATTTTATTTAATACCCGATTTAGATCTTCCCAAAACTTTTCCACTTTCTCACATGCCCAAATTGCATGTACTGTTGTTCCCGTTTCCTTCTTACAGCGAAAACATCTATCTGATACTGTTGGGTCCCATTTATTTAACTTTTGGGGTGTGGTGTATAGGCTGTGTAACCAATTATATTGTATCATGCGTAACCTCGTGTTTATTATATTTTTCATTGTTCCAGAGCATAACCTTTCCCATATTTCATTTTTTTATCTTTATATTTAAATCTTTTTCCCATTTTTGTTTGGGTTTATAGCTTATTTCCATCATTTTCCTTCTCTTGCAGCTTGATGTACATGTTTGTTATAAATCTTTTTATTATTGTTGTTTCTATAATCACATATTCAAAGTTGCTTCCTTCTGGTAATCTCAATTTGCTTCCCAATTTGTCCTTTAATAGGTTTTCAATTGGTGGTATGCAAACATTGTAACACGAGTTAATCCATATTTGTACTTCATTTGTTCAAATGTTAATAAATTATTACCCAAAAAACAATTTTATTTTCTTTTAATTCCTTTTCTCTCCCATTCTCTAAAGCAAAGGTTATCTATTGTGAAAGGGATAAACCATATAACCATTTACGGAGTGGAAACAGACCATGTTGGCCTTTCGAGTCCGCACTGGTTCACTGATTTTGTGCACCCTCTTCAGGCAATGGTCCTATTCTTCTTCTTCTTAAACAGGGTCTCAATATCTTTGAAAACCAACGTTCCATACACCTTCCGTACATCTTACCTGTAATCTAGTTAAATATACTTATTGAAAAGTTTCAAGGACATTTTATGATGAGAAGGAAATATATTTCCTGGTAGTTGATTTTGCATCAATAATAATTTTGGTAGTTGGTAATTTGTTTTTTCCTTTCTACGTGAATCTTCTTCCATATGTTGAGTAAATGGTGCAATATTGGTGAACTTCTATATTGCCCCAGTTTTTCATCCCACTTATAAAGTATATGTTCTGGTACCTTCTCCCCTATTTTATCTAGCTCTATCTTGGTCCAATCTGGTTTTTCCTTTGTTTGATAAAAATCTGATAGATACCTTAATTGTGCTGCTCTATAATAATTTTTAAAGTTTGGTAGCTGCGCCATCCTCGGTTTCCCCCCCCCCCCCCCCCTTATGTATAATGTCAACTTGGAAATCAGAAGAGAGCCTGAGAGTACAGCAATGGTACATAAAAATGAATAAATGTATTCCATTGGAAAAAAAATAACATATAATTTAAAAAATAAAGTCACATTATTTGAACAAATTTGGTACCCGTACATGGAACACAACAGAGAGGACTTATCGCGGACCTCCACCCCCTAAGATGATAAAATGATAAGAAGACAAAATGACTTGATCCAGTGTGTAAAAGTAGATGACACAATTTTCTTGTTTATTTTCATTGTGTGATGACATTGTTTCATGGTTTTATTGTATTGTATATGTTGAACGTTTAATGGGTTTGGAGGGGGGTGGGAAGGGGGGGAGGGAAGGTGGGGGGGGGGGGGAAAGGGGAGAAAATGCCACTGTGTATATTTAAGAGGGAAATGTTTGTATGTATTCTGATTGATATGGTTCATAGTGTGAAAAATAAAAAAATATTTTAAAAAAAGAAAGGGAAAACACACCAATCTGAGTTGGAAATAAATGCATTACTGCTGCAGTTGGTAGCTGAGGAATCCATTGAAAAGTATTTCCATGATTATTAAAATGTTGAATAATGGATGTCTTTTGATTAAAATGATTCATAGAAAATGAGAATGAGTTATGAATCAGCACTGGTGTCTCCCAATAAAATTATTTCCTCAATCTTTATCAAACTGAGAAACAGCTGAACTCATTCCACACACACAGAGATGAAGCAGTGGATGACCATCAGACCACACATTCGGCAGGTGTTCTCTTGTTGCAAACAGGTAGTGAAAGTGCATGCAGATAAGCTGGGTCATCATTTCCTCAAATTCCACTGTAAGTAACCAGGAACATGGCAGTGAAGAGGAGCAAAGATTTTTCTCCATTTTGACCATGTTGGTCAAAGTAAGACCATGTTTCTTTTGATTCTGGAAAATACTGGTCAAAATTGTACAAATTCTAACTTATAAATAAATTGCCAAAATCAGATGTAGTTATTTTGAAAATAATCCCCAGCAACAAATCAGTTCTGTCATCTAGCAAGCTTCATAGAGATAATTATCAACTTAACACTGCACATTCATAGCTTTGTCATACACATAAACAGAAAACATTGTTCATTCATGACAGGAATAACATTGAGACTGATAAAAGATGGTATTGCAAAGTACCAACATCTTCAAACCTGCACACATTCTCCAAATTATTTTTACACCTGATAATGAACTGTGTGCCTTCTATCTCACTTTTCAATGTTGATCTATTGAATGTCATGCTACATAGGGAGGCTGATTGATATCTGATATGTGTTGCTAAAATCATTTTGGTAAGGCCTTAGAACTGCAGGTATCTGCTTGAATGATACGCATCACACATTTTGGATTTGAATCACCCAATCTTTTATCTGTGGCTGTAATTCAAAGCACATTGTCTGAGGAACTAATCTATTCAGGTAAAATTGATCAGAGACATCTGAGAAGCAGAGTGGGAGAAGGCAGACCTGTGAGTAGAGAGGAGTATGGTAAGAACAAAGCAAACTGGTTGTAGGCAGGGGTGGCCAACCTTTTAATTTTTGAGAAACACAGCATGATAATAGGCCATTTTGGCCTACAAGTACGTACCAGGCTTGTAGATTAATTGGGTGGCACGGACCGAGGGCCAAAATGGCCTGTTACCATGCTGTATGTCTAAATTTAAAAATTAAAAGGTTGGCAACCCTATTTGTAGGGGATCATGAAAAAGCAATAGAAGATTGGGAGCTCAGAGTGCCAAGGAGAACTGGATCAGGGAGACAAGGACCAAAGGTGACAGTTGCTCAAAGCAAAGATGAAGAAATTGATGTCGAAGTAAATAAAGGGATTGGAAAGGGAAAGGGGAATAAAGGTGAGAGACCAGATGAATAGGATAAAAGATCAGGTATAGGAGAGACATTTTGCATAGTGAAGGACAGGCAATCTGATCCAAGTGACTAAGTTGGAAGAGAGCAGCATTCCTGATTTCACACTCCTTCTTAGTTTCACTGGACCAAGCACCAATGAAGAGACAAACATGACAGATACTTCATGTGTGGTCTCTTCTGGGAGCCCCGACAAACACAGAAGCACAATGAGAAAAGGATCAATCTAGAAATTGCCCGCAGCAGAGATCATAGAATAAAATCAAGGACACAGCTTACATTAAAATACATTTTGAATGAAGATGGATCGCCAGCTGTTCATTTTACATACATTCGTACAAAGTACAGGAGAGATCAATCATAGATAATCAAGAGCTGTCCAAAATATCATTCACTCTATGGAAGACTCAAACCCCTCTCAATAGCCTGATTATAAAGTACAAGGGCACACAATGATATATCTACAGGGCAATACTGATTTACTCCAAATTGATCCAGGCACATTATCCATGATTTGAGGACACCTGTAATTTACTCAGTGATTGCTGAGCTTTGCGTGATGTGATCAGCAGTTGCGCCTGAGTCCTTAATAGGAGGCATGAGATGAGGACAGAAGGGAGTACCTGATTTGGAAAGAGATGACTTACCACAAACTGGTTAGAGTACAGTATGAAGGCATCATAACCATTGAAAGTAAAGCAGGTGCATGCCTACGATTTAAATAAATGCACTGAACTTTCAGAAAGTGAAATTACCTCTGCTACATGAAGAACAACCTCAGCTTACCTGGTCTATCCATCATTTATTATTCAAATAAATTTTTAGTAATTCTCTTTAATATCCTCAATTATGCCTTGCATCTTTCTCAATCTTCCCAACCACTTAAATTATGTACTATAAATGCATCCCGCGATCTCTTTGCTCTCACTCTCATTGTTGCTTCTGCTCATATTTCCATCATAACAATTCACATTCAACAATAACCTTAAGCTGCCAATTTTCCACCAGTCTCACTTTGACTATCCTTTGAGAGTTGATTATGCTTTCAAGTTGTATTTCATCTCCCAAATTGTACGAAGAAAGATATAAACCATCCATTAAGATCACATCAACTGCATTTCCCTCATCATCCCCGTCTGTTAATTTATCGTGAATAAATCCATGCTGCCTTTGTCTGACATTCACCCAAGTGACTTCTGATTCTGCCTCTCATTATTGTTTCAATAATGTATCCCACCACAGAGAACAAACCAAAAGGTCTTTATTTACTGGATTTTCACTTGCACAAGACAGCAGTTGCAAAAACATGTCACATCTGGAACGTTCCAGCCCGCAGGTATCACTGCTAATTCCTTAAATGATCCTCAATAACCAAGAATGTACCCATATGGACCAGGTGATGTATCCACTTCCTTCTCCTTCACTTCTTTGCCAAGGAATCTCAATTACATCTTTCTATGCTGAGGTTGCAGTACCACATGATGAAGACTGAAGTATTCATTTAGTACCTTACCGTATCCTCTGTTACCGAATAAATTTGTCTCTGATGAGACCCAGCTCTTATATCCTTTTTTTTTTTCCCTGTTCACATCCTGAAAGAATATTTCTTTTTCATTCTTGATGCCAGCCTTTTCTCGTGCCCCATTTCCTTTACGACTTCCCAATTGAACCAAATCTTGGCTTATTTGATAGATGATTGGAGAACAGAATCCATCCAAAGGAACAGATGCAAGGTGAACTCCCTGAAGCTAACTCATGCAGAGACAGGATTATGATACATCTTACAATAATGGTGTCTACATGTAATTTTTTTTTAAATTAGACATACAACATGGTAACAGACCATTTTGTATCACGTGTCCATGCTGTCCAATTAACTTACACCCTCTATATATTTTGAACATAGTGTTGACCAAGATGGTATAGTTTAAAGATTTCTCCCTTTCGAAAAATGCACTGAATTTCTCAGACTCTTCCTTCCTCAGGCAGCCCTGAGAGCTTGAAATTATCATCTCAAGTCGAGAGATCAAGTGTACAGTATAAACCCTTGTTATCCAAAATTCAAGCAACCGGCAAAAAAATGAGGAAAATAAAAAGATAAAAATTAAGGAAGTTTTAAAATTGGTGTGCCTCACTCTTAGTTCACTAATCATACAACACAGTCTCAAGCAATTGGAAAATACACTTATACAGCATCTACCAATCCCCCTTGATGCTGGATATCAGGAGTTTTACTGTATTACATGCGCATCATTATTTTTGTTAATATTGAAAATGTTCATAAACATGTTGTGCAAGAACAATGCAGCAAGTAGTGAACATATTCTTATTTGATATCATGAAAGAATTATCCACAAGCTATTTAATGATGTATTTTGTCTTAGGAATGAAATTGTTAGTTTCATTAAATTTATAATTGATCTTCCACTTCAATCTAGCTTTACTCCTAATACCCTTCATCCCCTTCAAGTTCTGAAATGTATTGATCTCTGCTTTGAAAGGACAAAACGATTGAGCACCCATAGCCATTTAGGGTTCCAAACAATGACCACCCAGAGAAGAACTTTCTCCTCATCTGAATCCGATATGACCCAGCCTCATTCTGCAACTTTTCAGCCAGGTAAAACATCCTCCCTTCATTCAGCCTGTCATGGAGCCTGACCTGAAACATTGACTGATTATTTCTACTCCTGGATGCTGTCTGACTTGCAGAGTTCCTCCAGCAATTCTTCATTTAAATAAAATCTCCTCACCATGGCCAACTAAACTATTTGAGTGTGCATGTGGACTTGGAGAGAAAGAGAATGGTAATTTCATGGTATTAGTTGATATTCTTCCAAGTGGATCAGCTGAAACACATGGATCATAACAAAATAAGTGAGTTTATATTCTTCCAAGTGGATCAGCTGAAACACATGGATCATAACAAAATAAGTGAGTTTAGGTTGACTTGTACAAGTCCTAGTATATCTGTGGAGCTTGTCAGTAACAATTATACTTATTTGTTCTCAAATACAAATAATGGTTTCAAGCAATTAATGCTCACTATTCCCTCTAAGCTGTGTGCAAGCACACAATTTTTTCAACCAGCACACCAAGGAAATTAATGTGCGCACAAAAAGGTTTGTTGCACAAAAGGGTTTGTTACCCAAAATAATGTTATTATAATTATGCTAATTGAAAATAATCTCTCCGCTAGCTGTTTCTGTTACTCATTAGTCAGTTAAACAAATAGTTTATCATAAATGCATTATATTAAAACATGCCAATACAATTTTATTAGCCATAAGAGATAGGCTGTGCCATTATCATGAAACAATTTAAAGTTTACATTTGCACAAGCATTCAGTGCACACATTCTTTTGCACTGGGAAAAAAATGCACAACACAAGATTGTGCACACTGATTACTAAAAATTCGAGGATCATTGATTGAGTTCAAAATGAAATGAACAGAATGTCAGTCAGAATACCAGGAAACTCCACAAAAACATTCCCTGGCCAATTTTGTGCACAATTCTGATCAAGATTTTGGGATTGATATGCCTGCAGCATTCTCAATGAAACAAAGATTAACAAAGCACCAGCCCTGTTCAAAGGTCAAGTCAAAACTATGATGACACTAATGAAAAGGAATGTTGGCTTCAAGAACAATGAGTTTGCTCAGGTTCTTGGCTAACCTGATAAGTCAAGCAAGAGCGAAATAGGAACTATAGTGAAGGTTTATGGAACCTAAGTATTTGCAACGGCAAAATCCAAAAGTTCGATCCAGATACAGTCTCTGTTCGATATCAATTATAGCTCGATCGTGACTGAATCAAATATAAAATGTCTCCAAATTTGAATTAATGCAGACTTCAGTGAATGAAACATGAGGAGGTTAGCACAGCATCTTTACAACACCAGAAATTGGGACCAGGGTTCAAATTCTGGGCTCCCTGTTTCTGTGTTTATTTTCCTCTGGGGCTCTGGTTTCCTCCTATCGTTCAAAACATATCAGAGGTGTAGGTTAATAGGGTGCAAAATGGACGAGAAGGATTCATGGGCCGAAATGACTGTATGTCCGAATTTAGTTTAATTTAAATAAAATCTAAGCAAGATCAACAAAGAAAATGAACCTTCTTTAAGTTCAAATTCAGATCAACAATCTAAAAGTTGGTTTGATAACCAAATTTTTAAGACTATTCAGAAGACTCTAAAAGCTGAGTGCAAAGCCACACCATCCACAGGAAAAGGCTAATTATAAGTATGCCAAAATGTGTTGATAGATTAACAAATTGTACCTTATGGCTATGTGTGAAAGGGAGAATGGGCGGAGTCAGAGTGGGAAGGGTTTAGCTCAACAGGCTTCAGAAAGAACAAGAGGCAAGGAAGTCAGAAAGGGCCACCCTATTCAAGGAAGAAAAAAGATTCAGCAGGTAGGCACAGGTAAAGGCAAGTTTTTTTTTCCAATTTTATTTTATTCATATAGGTAATGGGAATGGCACCCAAGTCAGGGGAATGCTCCTCTTGCAAAATGTGGGTTGTCAGGGAAGCCCTGATGACTTCATCTGTGAGGTGCATCCAGCTACAGCTCCTGACAAGCTGAGTTAAGAAAAAGGCCAAATTTGAGGAAATAAGAAAGGATCTAGAATGCTTGGATTGGGATAGGTTTTCCAGCAAGGATGTGCAAGTAGAGGACCTTCAAAGATGAAATTTTGAGAGTACAGACTTTGTATGTTCCTGTCAGGATAAAAGACAAGGTTAGAAGGCATAGGGAACCTTGGTTTTCATGAGATCTGGTTTAGAAGAAAAGAGAGAGGTGTATCACAGGTATGGGCAACATAGAGCAAATGAGGTACTTGAGGAGTATTAAAAAATGCAAGAAAAACCTCAAGAAAGAAATCAGGAGGCTAAAAGATGGCATGGGGTTGCTTTGGCAGACAATGTGAAGGAAAATCCTCACAGTTTATACAGGTATATTAAGAGCAAAAGGACATTAAGCGATAAAATTGATCCACTTGAACATCAGAGTGGTCAGCTTTGTATTGAGCCAAAATAGATGGGAGAAGTCTTAATTCTTTTCATCTGCATTCACTCAGGAAAAGGGTGGAGAGTCGTGGGATGTAAGGAAAATAAGCAGTGAGGTCATGGAACCGATACAGATTAAAGAAGATGAAGTGCTTGCTGTCTTAAAGCAAAAATTGGTGGATAAATCCCAAGGACCTGACAAGAAATTCACTTGGACCTTGTTGGAAATTAGTGGAGAAATTGCAGGGGCTCTGGCAGAAATATTTAAAATGTCCTTAGCTATGGGTGTGGTGCCAGAAGATTGAAGTTCCATTGTTTAAAAAGAGGCTTCAAAAGTAACCCATGAAATTGTAGGCCGGGGAGCCTGACGTCAGTAGTAGGTAAATTACTTGATGGTACTCTCAGAGATCAGATATACAATTATTCGGATAGTCATAGACTGACTCAGGATAGTCAACATGGCTTTGTGCATGGTACGTCATGTTTAAGCAATCTTCGAGAGCTTTTCAAGGAGGTTAGCAGGAAAGTTGAAGAAAGAAAAGCTGTGGATGTTGTTTGTATGGACTTTGGTAAGGCCTTTGACAAGGTCCCACATAGGAGGTTCGTTATGAAGGTTTAGACGCTAGGTATTCCTGGTGAATTAGTGAACTGGACAGGAGAAGCCAGAGAATAGGGGTGGATGATTGCTTCTCAGACTGGAGCTATGTGACTAGTGGTGTGCCTCAGGGATCTGTACTGGGACCATTGTTGTTTATCATCTATATCAATGATCTGGATGATAATGTGGTAAATTGGATCAGAAAGTGCACAGATGACACTAAGATTTGAGTTGAGAAGGTTTTTCAAACCTTGCAGAGGGATCTGGACCAGCTGGAAAAATGGCAGATGAATTTAATGCAGACAAGTGTGAAGTGTTGCATTTTGGAAGGACAAATCAAGAAAGGACATATATGTTAAATGGTCGGGCACTGATGAGTGCGGTAGAATGGAGGGATCTGGGAATACAGATACATAGTTCCCTGAAAGTGGTGTCACAGGTGAATAGGGTTTATAAAGAGAGCTTTTGGCATATTGGCCTTCATAAATCAAAGTATGAGTACAGGAGCTGGGATGTTATGTTAAAGTTGTATAAACTGGTGAGGCAAAATTTGGAGAATTGTGTGCAGTTTTGGTTACTAACTCCAGGAAAGATAGCAACAAGATTGAAAGATTGTTGAAAAGATTTACAAGGATCTTACATGGACTTCAGTAACTGTACTACAGGGAAAGGTTAAACAAGTTAGGATTTTATTCCCTGGAGCATAGAAGAATGAGGGGAGATTTGATTTGATAGTGGTATTTAAAATGATGATGGGGATAGATGTAGATGTAGATAAGTTTTCTCCACTGAGGTTTGATGAGATACAAACCAGAGGACATGGGTTAAGAGTGAAAGGGGAAATATTTAAGGAGAACACGAGGGGGAACTTCTTCACACAGAGCATGGTGGGGATGTGGAATGAGCTTGCAACTGAAGTGGTGAATGCAGGCCCAATATTAATATTTAAGAGGAATTTGGACAGGTACAGGGATGCGAAAGGTATGGAGGGCTATGGACTGGGTGCCGGTCAGTTGGATGAGGCAAACAAAAAGGTTTGGCACAGACTAGAAGGGCCAAAGAGCCTGTTTCTGTGTTGTACTTTCTATGGTTCTATAAAATACCTTTAATTTAGTGTAAACAAATAGCAAACAGGTTTGTTCATCAATATCCATTGACTCTGTGATGGATATACTCATGTGATGTGCCTGCCATGTAACTACATCACTGAGTGCAGCACGGTCTCCAAGCAGAAGTCTGAACATGCAAAAAGTTTCTTGGTCAAGTGGCCTGCCTTGGAAATAAACTACCATCTCATTCAATACATGTTTCTCAATACATCAGGGAAATAGCACATTTGACAAGCATTCAGCAACAAAAAAATATTCACAACAACTTGTCAATTGCTAGCAGGAAAGATGGCCCTGAGAGGAACTATGGTGACCAAGGATGAAGATGGGCTCCAGGTGCAATCAAATGTCTCGGTCACTGAGTCTGACCCAGCACAGAGGCTGGTGGAGCAGTCGGGGGGGGGGGGGGGGGGGTGGTTGGCATGGTATCCCAGCCCTCAAGATTAGGCTTTCAAACAATCTGTCTTCACACAAGCTGAAGCTGCAGAAAGCAGAAATGGCATTTTTGTTAGATCGATCTATATTTGTGGAAGATAAAGATATGCTGTTTAATTATTGGATGGTGAAATATATCAAGACTAAGTGGATCTTTCCATCCAACAACACATCAGGCAATGCAATGCTTGGTGACAGTATGACCTCCAGTTCTCTGTCTGCCTTTCACTGATCTGAGGACTGCAGCAGAATACCACTCTCGTGTGACAAGGGAGGCTAAGGTGAGGTAACACCAATTGATGAACACCTTAAACATGACAATGACACACTCATTGTCATTTCTGAGGCAAAAAAAAATTTATTGGTGTGAGGATCCTGGGCTTTTTGCTGGGGTTCCTTAGCCAAATCACCAGTGGGTAACAAAGAACTCCAACCAGATGACGGCAGCTGCTGGGGGATTTTGTGCACAACTGGAGAAAGTTCTTTCTGCGCAGCTGGGCATTCATTGCAAAACATTTCACTCCATAAATGAAGATTCCAGGCAATCAGCAATGGCCTGAGAGGCACTCTGTGCAGTTGATAATCCCCAAACATTGGAGGGTAACCAGACAGAGCTACAAACAAAATGGCCCCTTCATTCTGGAGCCAAAACTAAAACAACCTGCAGCTGAAACTCAGTGGTGAAACAACATCAGTGAGAGAAAAAGGATGGTCAATGTTCTGGGCCAGAACCCTCCAGCAAGACTTGACGAATATACAAAGTGAAGGGAGGAACCTTTAGGGGAGATTGTAGCACTATCAATCAACCACATTAGTCTGAGAGTTGTGATTTACATCAGAGATCAGATTGTCTTTTAAATTACACAGAGTGTGGGTACCTGGAATACCTTGCTGGGGGTGGTGGTGGAGGCTGAAACATTAAGGGCATTTAAGAGACTCTTCAAGAGACACATGGCTGAAATAAAAATAGACAGTTGTGAGGTCGAAATGGTTTCCTTTTTTTTAGGTGGTGTGAGAGATGGGAAAATTGATCTAAAATTATGAACATGGAAGAAACTAAAGTTCATCAGTAAAATGGCTGAAACCAGTTCAAACAGGATAAGTTTGGGGCTCAGGATGCAGGAAAGCAGAGTCAGCACGATTAACATAAGAATCTTCTAGCCTTTGTGACAAGACCATAGGACTAAGATAAGGAATGGTAAGGTACAATAGAATGTAGGAAGTGAGGTAGTCTGGATCAGATAAGGGTCTCCTAGCCCTGGACAGAAGTACCAAGTCATACATTTCTAATTAGCTAACCATACACAGATTTATACATATGAAATTAGCCAACCCTAGATAGAATGAGTCAACTCTGCATATCAAGAGACTGTAGCCCAGAGAATCAGGAAGGTGTGAATAAGGACAATGACATGATGGGGCACCCACAGGATACCCCCTGGTCCTCCAAGTGTACTGAAACTGCACGTAGGCAGGAAGAATTACCTATGCCAAACCCATCCAGGGGGCAGAAGAATGTAAGGGGGAGGGCATTCTGATACTGAAATTGACTGTATAAAAGTTGGGTGAGCCCCAGTATGTGTGTGTATTCCCAGGGTAAGGGGAAGCACCCAACTTTGCATTGTTGTAGTAATAAATGTTCTTTGTTCTCAATTTTTGTCTCGAGCAATTTCTTTAAAGGTACTTTAATTTCTAACAGTGGGAATATATAGGTCAGCATAACATCAAGGGTCAAAGAGTTTGCATTGTGCTGTAGTGCTCTATAATCCATGCTACTGGCCCAAAACATTGACAATTCTTTCTCTCCCACTGATGCTGGTCGATCCGCAGAATTCCTCCAGCAGTTTGTTTTTGCTCCAGTCCTAGCATCTGCGTGCTCTCTCTCGTGTGAGCCCATTCATTCTGACTGGCCTCTTCAACTCCTGCAAACAAAGCACCATCAGTTGCTGGTATCATGAAAGAACTGCTGTTTGTGATATCCCCACATACAACTCCAGGAAAGCTTTGGAAGGACTTTGAGACATGAAAGTTGAGGGCATGGTATCCATTTGGACTAATAGGCAGCAGTCTGAATCCTAAAGATGCTGCAAGGATCTGCCACCCTCTGTCATGATGCCCAGACAAAGATGATCATACTTTTCCAGATAGTTCAACCTTAGCCTGTGGACCTCATGAACACTGGCCTCCTATGAACTAGACCTCATAATGCCTTTTCTTGTGTACAAGTGCAGGGAAGTAACTAGCAGTCTGCAGTTTTTCCAGAAGGTCTTGGGGTTGTCTACATCCAAAGGTACAATTGCACAAGCTTCAGCAATGTTGAGTAACGAAAGAGAGCTCCAAAGTGCAGACAGGTCCAAAAGACATTGAAAGTGAAATGCAACACACAACAAAAAAAATATCAGCACAAATTCATCAAAAAATCTTTATTTTTCCCTTAGTGTCCAAAGGAACCAAAGCAACCCCTCTGGAAATAAAACTGTTTCAAAGAATGACACTGTAGTATTTATAGCCAGATTTAGTTGCCAACTTCCTCACTCCCATTCAGTGGTGTGATCCTCTCTTTATGCTGACTTCTGGGGAACCTGGGAAATCCATCCACTCCCAGTTAAATTCAAAAGTGCCCTTAATTAATCACCAAGAGTGGTGTTAACATATTTAAAATGACAGCCCATCTCTCCCACAGGGGCATTCTGATTGCCCATTATGCACATGGGTTTTAATTCAGAAGTCAGCAGATAACATCTGGTTTCAATACACACATTTTTAAACCCTCTCACCACTTCCAAACTCAATGACTGAGAGAAATTAAAATACTCACCAAACATTAAAATAAATTGCATACAATCTTGATTTACTTTTAAGTTTAAATCTTGCACGTTAAAACACTTGCAATGAATATCACAATCAACGTCAGTGCAGTATTAGTTTCTGACAAACTCTTCAGCAGCATCGGTCCTACAAATGAGAATCTGCCGAGTTTCATTGATATTTTAATAAATATATCACTTTTGTTCATACAATATTTTAATTTTTAATTACATTGTATGGCTGAGTCAGTAATTGACAGGCTTTTATTTTATGCATGGGTGCTCCCAGATTATTCTCCATAATGTGATTGAATATGAACATATTTATTATTCTGAAGTAACCTTCCAGAGATTTATTATGTGGTGACCTGCCTACTTGAAAGAAACACTTCCAAGACAAATTTGCCTCGTATTTATTTTTTAGTTCCGAATAAACGCTACATTTCAGATAAGCGCCACTCAAAAAAACTGAATTATAATGCTTGTTGAAAATTGCCTCGTCCAATCCATGTAATACTTAAAAGATGTTGTACGATTGCATACTTCAAGCACAAATCAATTTCCTGTCATGTGACTTTGCTCCCCTGTGAAAGGAACAAATGCTGAGAAATCCAAATCTACTTTGCAGGCAAATTGTCAGGGTCCAGGACGACTTGCTTGCACTCCAGTTTTGTGGCTTCTGACATGACTATTGAGGCCACAGTGGAAACTGCCAACCTTTTCATATATGGAGAGGTGCCTGATGGATGACCGTGTGGGAAGATTGTGTGGATGTACTCCTTCTATTACTTATTCAGTGCTTGTGTGCTCCTGATGCATAGACAATAGATTGTCAATACCATCCCAAATGCTCCTTCTCCTCTTGCAGTGGTAATGGGCCAGGATCAAAGACAATGAAGCGGTTGCCATTTTTCAAGGCATATTTGAATACATCCTTTCTTCTGCTGTCCTCGCAATCATTTCCTGTGACACAATTGGAAACAGTAACTGCATTTCAGGAGAGCATATGAATGCCATGGCTGAAAACTATCAAGGTGAGTAAGAGGTAATCAGGAACTTAATGCTTGGAACGTTGGCCTGGGAGCATTGGTTTTCTTATTGTGAGAGATGGGAAAATTGATCTAAAATTATGAACATGGAAGAAACTAAAGTTCATCAGTAAAATGGCTGTAACCAGTTCAAACAGGATAAGCTTGGGGCTTAGGATGCAGGAAAGCAGAGTCAGCACGATTAACATAAGAATCTTCTAGTCTTTGTGACAAGACCATAAGACTAAGATAAGGAATGGTAAGGTACAATAGAATGTAGGAAGTTGAGGTAGTCTGGATCAGATAAGGGTCTCCTAGCCCTGGACAGAAGTACCAAGTCATACATTTCTAATTAGCTAACCATACACAGATTTATACATATGAAATTAGCCAACCCTAGATAGAATGAGTCAACTCTGCATATCAAGAGACTGTAGCCCCGAGAATCAGGAAGGTGTGAATAAGGACAATGACATGAAGGGACACCGACAGGATACCCCCCCTGGTTCTCCAAGTATACTGAAATTGCACGTAGGCAGGCAGGATTGCCTAATGCCAAACCTCTCCAGCAGGAGGCAGAAGAATGTAAGGGGGAGGGTATTCCTACACTGAAATCAACTGTATAAAAGTTGGGTGAGCCCCAGTGTGTGTGTGTATTCCCAGGGTAAGGGGAAGCACCCAACTTTGCATTGTTGTAGTAATAAATGTTCTTTGTTCTCAATTTTTGTCTCGAGCAATTTCTTTAAAGGTACTTTAATTTCTAACAAATGGGGGCTCGTCCGGGATCACACTCCCTCCACTGAAAGAGTACCCCGATGACGAGAGTAGGTGCACCCCGGCTGATTCAGCTGGACTCACGGGCGACGGGTGGCTGGTCAGTGGAAGAAGCGAGTGATATCCGAGAAGAGGCATTGAGAACAAACGGCGGAAGGACGCGCGCTAGAGCAGTACTGCCAGAACTCGGTAAGAGTATTTTACTTGTTCCTAAGCATGGGAATAGCGGGCAGTAGAGATGAGAGTCCTGACACAGGACGTGACCACCAGATAGCTACGTACAGCCCGCTTGGGTTGATGTTATCTGAGTGGGGCACAGGAAAGACCCGTGGTAAAGAGAAACTGACGACGGTCAGGTATTTTACTTGTTTCTAAGCATGGGAATAACGGGCAGTAAAGAAGAGAGTCCTGACACAGGACGTGACCACCAGATAGCTACGTACAGCCCGCTTGGGTTGATGTTATCTGAGTGGGGCACAGGAAAGACCCGTGGTAAAGACAAACTGACAATGGTCAGGTATTGTTGTATTGAATGGGTTAAATACCCGGTTAAAGGGAGCTCCGTGTACTGGCCAAAATTCGGATCCGAGGATGAATGGATGTGTAAAGCTTTGAACCTATGGCTCTATCAAAACCAGAAAGACAATGTTGAGAGCAGGGAATATGCAGCCTGCTGGCTCAAGGGATCCATTGAACAGCTGGTTTTGAATGAGAAAGAATTCAGGGATAAGAGAGAGGAGGAACCTTTTGTCCCTGAATCACAGGGTTGGAATGTGTTACATTCCCTCCCTCCACCTTATGTTCCTCCTATGCCGGCTCCTATCTTTCCTTCCCCTCCTATGACCTACCCTTCTGCACCTTCCCCACCTCCCCCACCACTAGAGAAGAGAGAAGAGAGCAGGAGTGGTATGATAACTTGCTCACAAAGCACTCGATTACCACCTCTGTTGACAGGAGAGAGAGGTAACTTTAATTCAGAACAGCGTGAGACTCTTCAGGAAGAAAGGGCAGAACCCTTTGATTCATTTCCCAGGGAGCAGGAACCCAGACCTAATAAGCTAAGAAACCAATTGGATGAGACCACTGCGGGAAGTTCCCATGGGAGAGGGTCTCGGTTTCGTAAATGTGCCCCTGACCAGTACTGAAGTGTGTAACTTTAAGAAAGAACTGACCTCCCTGATAGAAGATCCCCAGGGATGTGCCGAACAGTTAGACCAATTTTTGGGACCAAATATATATACAATATGGGGGTCTCGACATAGAATCCCCAGCAGGGGAACAATTGGTACTAACAGGTTTTGTTACCAACTCAGCCCCAGACATTAGGAGAAAATTACAAAAGACAGAAAATTGGCATGAGCAGGGAATAACCCAGCTTCTACAGATCACACAAAAAGCATTTGTCCAGACATCTGAGGATAAGCAGAAAGCAAAGGCTAACATTTTGATGCAAGCAGTTAAAGTAATAGTAGATGAGTAACATGGAAAAGGCAGGGACTGTGTGCCAGCTCCTGAATGTTGGGAGAAGCGTCGGGAGTGGGAGAGTAGAGACCAGAGATAATTTCATAAATCACGACTTCCCACTTCAGTCACTGACCATTATTGATTAAAATTCATGCTAAAAATTAAATGTCATAAAGGATCGTTTATCAATACTGTAGAATGAGCGAATTTAACTACCAGTTAATTCCAATTTATGAAATAAATTGTATTCAAATGTGATTTTGCACAGGGAGTACCTGAGAGTTGTGATGTTATAACATTTGCAGGGAGAAATGTTTGCGCAAATAGGGTGAGTTCTACACGTCTTATTTTAAGTGTATGTAAGATAAAGAAAGGATCTGATGTGTAAAGTGGCTGGTTCAGCCAGTTGAAGCAGGAGTGTGCATGTCCCTTTAAGTGCACTGTGGCACTTGAAATTGAGGCTTCAGGCTCTTGTCTTGCAGTTAGAGGTATTTCTTCTACACATTCAGCAGTCAAGGTCCGTGAGTTTAAAGATCACCCACCTCTGGAGAATAAAGATACCTCTGGGGATTCCTATGGGGATTCCTATAAGTTTAATCATTCATTTCTCTGGTGCATTTTCCTCCGGAGTGAAATTAATGCCTCGGCACAATTTCTCTGTATTGCCGCTGTTATTTAATTCATGATAACTTTCCCCCATTCATCGGGTTTATATTTAAATCAGGTAGTGCAGAAGTTACATTGTAAATGATCACGGAGGTAAACCCTGCGCAAGTGGATTCAGCTTAATGGAGAAATAAACCTGCGAACTGGTCTATGGTGCTGTGTGAGTACTGCTATAGGTGGAATATGATTTAAATTGGTGGCATCGTTCAGAACAATTGGGTGCATAAGAATAATAATATCATTAAGAACTCACAGATCTTGTACCAGATGCTATTCAGTACATCTTGACTTAAGGACTGGAGAAATTGGTATGTTAGAATGAGATTGGCATGGTACCAATATTTCTTGATTCAATAATGACTCCACAAGCTCCAGGATTCATGCAGCAGAACTTTTAAGTGGAATATAATAGAAACTAGCCTGTACTTAAATTATTGTGTGTGCAATCTTCATAAGAACATCTTTTAACTTTTTTTGGTGCCTGTTTTACAGACTGTTTTAAATAAGGCCAGCTCCTGTGAGCTGTGGCACAAGGCATTTTACTTAAGGCAGAACTAAAGGTTGAATATGTTTCAAGTTCTCTTGCAGGGGCTCTTGTGCTGCAATGTCTGTTATGTACTCACTCTAACAAATTGGAGGGTTGTGCCCCATACAGACAAGCAGCTCCAACTGCATTTTAATAAGGTCTAACATATTCAAAACCCATGCAAATATGGTTTGTGTTTCATTTTACAATTTTTACACTAACACAAAGGAAAGTCAGATTGTTATTCATTTTATTAAAATCTAGTGATTGGTTATATGTAAAAGCATGGCAAGAGGATCAACTAAAACCTGCCTGGGATGGTCCCTTCTGTGTACTTTTAATTACAGACACCGCAGTAAGAACAAGAGAGAAAGGCTGGACCCACATTCAAAGAATTAAACCAGCTTCTGAACCACAACATCACGACACACAGATTCAAACCTCAACCTGTCGTGCAGTTCCTCATCCATCAGACCTGAAACTTACACTGCGCCGTGACAAAGTGCCGTAATGTTACTCGTTTTTTTTGGTTTATTCAGTTATTTTTGTATTTTATTGCTGTTTTCAATGAGCTTTACAGTTATGGTGGTTTATTCAGTTATTGTTGTATTTTATTGCTGTTTTCAATGAGCTTTACATTTATTGTGGTTTATTCAGTTTTTGTTGTTTTTTATTGCTGTTTTCAATGAGCTTTACAGTTATGGTGGTTTATTCAGTTATTGTTGTATTTTATTGCTGTTTTCAATGAGCTTTACATTTATTGTGGTTTATTCAGTTATTGTTGTATTTTATTGCTGTTTTCAATGAGCTTTACAGTTATGGTGGTTTATTCAGTTATTGTTGTATTTTATTGCTGTTTTCAATGAGCTTTACATTTATTGTGGTTTATTCAGTTTTTGTTGTATTTTTTGCTGCTTACAATGGGTCTTACTTTCATTGTTGTTTACTCATTTTTTGGAATACTGTTCGTTAATGTTTAAGTCCCCCCTGGAATAGGGGCAGCAGAGGTTACAATTGGGCTCCTTTAGAATGTAGACAGGGCATAGATTTAATGTATAGTCATAGTGGGATACAAGGGATTCCAATACGGACCAGGGGAACTGAACAGCTTTAGTGGAGTACATCTAATTTGTATCTTAGCCTACACAGGTATTAAAGACAGGAGTTTTGAAGCGATAGCACAAAGGACATGGTGGGACAAAGACAGACAGAATGGTAGTCAGGATTGTACATATAACAGAGAGAGAGAGAGTTAATACATATGCTAATGTTAACAGACAGGGCAACTCACAAGTTCAATGATATATATGCTAATGTTAGCAGACAAGCTGCAACACACAGTTAAATCACAAGAAACAATCCCCCCCCAGCTTGGTCACTTTTCATCACCCCGTGAAGGGGAGCACCAGTTTCCAACAACGTGAGCTGCTTGACACTTTAATATCAGGCTCCAAACAGCCTTCGGAGATCGGTGGCCCTAGAGTTCGGGGCTGAAGAGGACATCAGATACTAGCCACAATTCAACGGAACCGCCTGACTACTGCTACTCGTTCGCTGCTGAAGGCAGCGCTTCTCACAGACTGCTACTTGTTCGCTGCTGAAGGCAGCGTCTCTCACAGACTTCGTCAGGACGATGCTTACAAAAGTCGGGTGGTTAAAAGACACTGCTTCAATGTTTCAACGTGAATCTGCCCATGCCCATGTTCAGACGTGGCAACTTCGGACTGATGTGGGATGGACTAGACTCTTTACTGAGAACTGGAGCCTGATACTCGCAACCCTAATAAGCAGCTGGACTCACTACTCTGACGTTCATGGTGCTCCCCTACCTAAAGACTTTACACAGAGATTACAATTCGGTTATTGACCAGCTGGGTAAAACTACACCTTACACTTGAAAGATCAGTATTACTGATCTAAAAGAAAAGTGAGGAGGGGGGGGGGGGGGGGGATCAGTCACACTGACACTAGTAGCCAAAGATCAGTAACACTGATCATGGTGAAAGATCAGTATTACTGATCTAAAAGTAAAGTGAGGATTGTGAGAGATGGGAAAATTGATCTAAAATTATGAACATGGAAGAAACTAAAGTTCATCAGTAAAATGGCTGTAACCAGTTCAAACAGGATAAGCTTGGGGCTTAGGATGCAGGAAAGCAGAGTCAGCACGATTAACATAAGAATCTTCTAGTCTTTGTGACAAGACCATAAGACTAAGATAAGGAATGGTAAGGTACAATAGAATGTAGGAAGTTGAGGTAGTCTGGATCAGATAAGGGTCTCCTAGCCCTGGACAGAAGTAACAAGTCATACATTCCTAATTAGCTAACCATACACAGATTTATACATATGAAATTAGCCAACCCTAGATAGAATGAGTCAACTCTGCATATCAAGAGACTGTAGCCCCGAGAATCAGGAAGGTGTGAATAAGGACAATGACATGAAGGGACACCGACAGGATACCCCCCCTGGTTCTCCAAGTATACTGAAATTGCACGTAGGCAGGCAGGATTGCCTAATGCCAAACCTCTCCAGCAGGAGGCAGAAGAATGTAAGGGGGAGGGTATTCCTACACTGAAATCAACTGTATAAAAGTTGGGTGAGCCCCAGTGTGTGTGTGTATTCCCAGGGTAAGGGGAAGCACCCAACTTTGCATTGTTCTAGTAATAAATGTTCTTTGTTCTCAATTTTTGTCTCGAGCAATTTCTTTAAAGGTACTTTAATTTCTACATCACCTTTGTTGACCTCACCAAAGCCTTCGACACCGTGAGCAGGAAAGGGCTTTGGCAAATACTAGAGCGCATCGGATGTCCCCCAAAGTTCCTCAACATGATTATCCAACTGCACGAAAACCAACAAGGTCGGGTCAGATACAGCAATGAGCTCTCTGAACCCTTCTCCATTAACAATGGCGTGAAGCAAGGCTGTGTTCTCGCACCAACCCTCTTTTCAATCTTCTTCAGCATGATGCTGAACCAAGCCATGAAAGACCCCAACAATGAAGACGCTGTTTACATCCGGTACCGCACGGATGGCAGTCTCTTCAATCTGAGGCGCCTGCAAGCTCACACCAAGACACAAGAGAAACTTGTCCGTGAACTACTCTTTGCAGATGATGCCGCTTTAGTTGCCCATTCAGAGCCAGCTCTTCAGCGCTTGACGTCCTGCTTTGCGGAAACTGCCAAAATGTTTGGCCTGGAAGTCAGCCTGAAGAAAACTGAGGTCCTCCATCAGCCAGCTCCCCACCATGACTACCAGCCCCCCCACATCTCCATCGGGCACACAAAACTCAAAACGGTCAACCAGTTTACCTATCTCGGCTGCACCATTTCATCAGATGCAAGGATCGACAATAAGATAGACAACAGACTCGCCAAGGCAAATAGCGCCTTTGGAAGACTACACAAAAGAGTCTGGAAAAACAACCAACTGAAAAACCTCACAAAGATAAGCGTATACAGAGCCGTTGTCATACCCACGCTCCTGTTCGGCTCCGAATCATGGGTCCTCTACCGGCACCACCTACGGCTCCTAGAACGCTTCCACCAGCGTTGTCTCCGCTCCATCCTCAACATCCATTGGAGCGCTCACACCCCTAACGTCGAGGTACTCGAGATGGCAGAGGTCGACAGCATCGAGTCCACGCTGCTGAAGATCCAGCTGCGCTGGATGGGTCACGTCTCCAGAATGGAGGACCATCGCCTTCCCAAGATCGTATTATATGGCGAGCTCTCCACTGGCCACCGTGACAGAGGTGCACCAAAGAAAAGGTACAAGGACTGCCTAAAGAAATCTCTTGGTGCCTGCCACATTGACCACCGCCAGTGGGCTGATAACGCCTCAAACCGTGCATCTTGGCGCCTCACAGTTTGGCGGGCAGCAGCCTCCTTTGAAGAAGACCGCAGAGCCCACCTCACTGACAAAAGGCAAAGGAGGAAAAACCCAACACCCAACCCCAACCAACCAATTTTCCCTTGCAACCGCTGCAATCGTGTCTGCCTGTCCCGCATCGGACTGGTCAGCCACAAACGAGCCTGCAGCTGACGTGGACTTTTTTACCCCCTCCATAAATCTTCGTCCGCGAAGCCAAGCTAAAGAAGAACTTTAATTTCTAACATTATCCCTCCAGAGAACTCAGAGGATTCTGCAGAGTCTAAGTGATACCTCCCTAGTGATGTTGCAGGGTTTCAGAAGTATATTGGGGGGCAAGGGTCACTGATGACCCTTACATCGTAGGTTTTGAACCAGCTCGGAGGTTCTGATTCTTGCATTTCCTTTTCCTCTGTTACATTAAAGGTGATAGTGTATTTCATCTTTATTCTTGGCTACCATTAGTTTGGATCCTGATGGAACTTGGCCTATTTTTGGCCACGACAGCATCAAAAATCTGTGTATGGCATGTCTATCAGCAAGTTGCTGGGACTCCTGACTCCTTGCAAGCCATTGAAGGGACACAAGGCTGGGAATCATATAGTAGAACAATGACCGGGCACTGTCCTCTGTCAAAGCTGTGTTGGAGAGATAAATACAGTCCCAAAGTAGTGGAAGTTTAAGCATCAGATCTCAGTACTGTTTGTGAATGAAATGAACAAGGATGGTTGGGTATATTGGGTGGTTGAATGAGGGTGTAGTGTAGAGGGAGTAGGGATGCTGACAGTCAACAGCATCAACGTCTGAGAAAATTATGAATAATCAGGAGAAGGGTAAATGAGGGAAAGCAGGCTCATGTACAGGGAAAGGCAGAGCAGTAGATGGCGGATAAAGACCAGAGAAGGGGATTTACATAAGCTAGAGGTGATGATAGGTGGTGGCAGAAACAGTAAGGAGAGGGGCAATGAGGGTGCATGGTGTGAGTAGTAGTGGTCTAATGTTGAGCAAGATCATTTAACAGGCATGATATAGTCCAGGGAATCCTTTTGATGGGCTTATCCAGGTCAACATGACCAAGTTCTGACAACACCAGAAAGAAACATAGAAGATAGGAACAGGAGTAGGTCATTTGGCCCTTTGAGCCTGCTCCGCCATTCAATGAGATCATGGTTGATATTAAAGTTCAGTAGCCCGTCCCCGCCTTCTCTCCGTAACCCCTAATTCCATTATACTGAAGAAATATATCTAATTCCCCCTTAAATAGATTCAATCACGCTGCTCTCCATTGCAGGCAAAATCTTCGCTAGGATTCTCCTAAATAGAATAATACCTAGCGTCGCCGAGAATATTCTCCCAGAATCACAGTGCGGCTTTCGCGCAAACAGAGAAACTACTGACATGGTCTTTGCCCTCAGACAGCTCCAAGAAAAGTGCAGAGAACAAAACAAAGGACTCTACATCACCTTTGTTGACCTCACCAAACCCTTCGACACAGTGAGCAGGAAAGGGCTTTGGCAAATACTAGAGCGCATCGGATGACCCCCAAAGTTCCTCAAAATGATTATCCAACTGCACGAAAACCAACAAGGTCGGGTCAGATACAGCAATGAGCTCTCTGAACCCTTCTCCATTAACAATGGCGTGAAGCAAGGCTGTGTTCTCGCAACAACCCTCTTTTCAATCTTCTTCAGCATGATGCTGAACCAAGCCATGAAAGACCTCAACAATGAAGACGCTGTTTACATCCGGTACGGCACGGATGGCAGTCTCTTCAATCTGAGGCGCCTGCAAGCTCACACCAAGACACAAGAGAAACTTGTCCGTGAACTACTCTTTGCAGACGATGCCACTTTAGTTGCCCATTCAGAGCCAGCTCTTCAGCGCTTGACGTCCTGTTTTGCGGAAACTGCCAAAATGTTTGGCCTGGAAGTCAGCCTGAAGAAAACTCAGGTCCTTCATCAGCCAGCTCCCCACCATGACTACCAGCCCCCCCACATCTCCATCGGGCACACAAAACTCAAAACAGTCAACCAGTTTACCTATCTCGGCTGCACCATTTCATCAGATGCAAGGATCGACAATGAGATAGACAACAGACTCACCAAGGCAAATAGCGCCTTTGGAAGACTACACAAAAGAGTCTGGAAAAACAACCAACTGAAAAACCCCACAAAGATAAGCATATACAGAGCCGTTGTCATACCCACACTCCTGTTCGGCTCCGAATCATGGGTCCTCTACCGGCATCACCTACGGCTCCTAGAACGCTTCCACCAGCATTGTCTCCGCTCCATCCTCAACATCCATTGGAGCGCTTTCATCCCTAACGTCAAAGTACTCGAGATGGCAGAGGTCGACAGCATCGAGTCCACGCTGCTGAAGATCCAGCTGCGCTGGGTGGGTCACTTCTCCAGAATGGAGGACTATCGCCTTCCCAAGATCGTGTTATATGGCGAGCTCTCCACTGGCCACCGTGACAGAGGTGCACCAAAGAAAAGGTACAAGGACTGCCTAAAGAAATCTCTTGGTGCCTGCCACATTGACCACCGCCAGTGGGCTGAAATCGCCTCAAACCGTGCATCTTGGCGCTTCACAGTTTGGCGGGCAGCAACCTCCTTTGAAGAAGACCACAGAGCCCACCTCACTGACAAAAGGCAAAGGAGGAAAAACCCAACACGCAACCCCAACCAACCAATTTTCCCCTGCAACCGCTGCAACCGTGTCTGCCTGTCCCGCATCGGACTTGTCAGCCACAAACGAGCCTGCAGCTGACGTGGACATTTACCCCCTCCATAAATCTTCGTCTGCGAAGCCAAGCCAAAGATATTCAATGAACCTGCCTCTACTGCTCTCTGTGGCAATGAATTCCACAGATTCACCACCCTCTGGGTAAAGAAATTCCTCCTCATCTCGGTTCTAAATGGTTTGCCTATTATCCTCGAACCATGGCCCCGGGTTCTGGATTCCCCCACCATTGGAAACATCCCTTCCGCATCCATTCTGTCCAGTCCTGACAGAATTTTATACGTCTCTATGAGATTCCCTCTCAATCTTCTAAACTCCAGCGAGTACAATCCCAAATTGCGCAATCTTTCCTCATAAGTTATTCCTGCCATTCCAGGTATCAGCCTGGTGAATCGCCTCTGCACTCCCTCCATTGCAAATACATCTTTCCTCAGATAAGGCGACCAAAACTGCACACAATACTCCAGGTGGGGTCTCACCAAGGCCCTGTACAGCTGCAGTAAGGTATCCTTATTCCTATACTCAAACCCTCTTGATATGAAGGCCAACATACCATTTGCCTTTTTAACCGCCTGCTGTACCTGCATGCTCGCCTTCAGTGACTGGTGCACAAGAACCCCTAGGTCTCTCTGCACTTCCCCATCTCCCAATCCATTGCCATTCAAATAGTTTTGAATTACCAAAGTGGATAACTGCACATTTATCCACATTGTAATGCATTTGCCATGTATCTGCCAAGTCCCCCAATTTATCCAAATCACACTGGAGCTTCCTGACCCCCTCTTCAGTGCACACAACCCTTCCTAGCTTAGTGTCGTCTACAAATTTGGAGATATTACATCCAATCCCCTCATCTAGATCATTAATGTAAATTGTGAACAGCTGGAGTCCCAGTACAGATCCCTGTGGCACCCCACTGGTCACCGCCTGCCACTCAGAAAATGAGCCATTTATCCCAACTCTCTGTCTTCTACCTGCCAGCCAGTTCTCAATCCACGTGAATACCTTGCCTCCAATCCCATGAGCCTTGATTTTGCATGCCAGTCGTTTATGTGGGACCTTATTGAAGGCCTTTTGGAAATCCAGGTACACCACATCCACTGGCTCTCCCCCATCTATTTTACTTGTCACCATCTCAAAGAATTCCAATAGATTTGTCAAGCACGATTTACCTTTTGTAAATCCATGTTGACTCTGTCCGATCCCTTCTCTGCTAGTCATATGCTCCACTATTACATCCTTAATAATGGATTCCATCATCCATTTTGTGCAGCTTTGGGGTGGAAATCATACAGCAGTCACAAAAGTGTCCAAATGATCAACCTTACTGGCATGATTTAACCCAGAGATGGTCACAAGTACGATGTCCTCATGCTTTGCTCCATTTCCACTCAACAACCACTGCAATCTGCTTTCCGGTGAGGTGAAAGACAACCTGTACCAAGAGCAATCGTAAGTTGTCAGAAGATGCAGGGAATGGACACAGCATAGCAGGTTACTGGAGCTTCCAATGTTGGAAGGAGGGGCTGCAGATTAATCTTGCATCGCTCCAAAAAAATCAAATCATCATCAGAGAGGCAGAACAAAAGAAAGACCGAGAAGGTCAAAATGGTCACTGAGTAATGGAAACTGCTTGCCTCTTTGAACTGAAGGACAAAAATATATCTTCTTCATATCTTTCACCCCTCTCCAGAGATTTATTCATGAAGAAACCTCATTAAGGAGATTAATATTTTTTTTTTGTTTTTAAACATGTTGGAAAATTGCAGAATTTGTATCATGGTATTTAGAACTGTTCATTAAATTAAATGTTTTTCACTGACACAATCATCAAACATTTTTCCATTATATAGTGGCCAGAAGGCCTGACTGCCTAAAGAAATCGCTTGGTGCCTGCCACATTGACCACCGCCAGTGGGCTGATATCGTCTCAAACCGTGCATCTTGGCGCCTCACAGTTCGGTGGGCAGCAACCTCCTTTGAAGAAGACCACAGAGCCCACCTCACTGACAAAAGACATAGGAGGAAAAACCCAACACCCAACCCCAACCAACAAATTTTCCCCTGCAACCGCTGCAACCATGTCTGCCTGTCCCGCATCGGACTTGTCAGCCACAAACGAGCCTGCAGCTGACGTGGACATTTACACCTCCATAAATCTTCGTCCGCGAAGCCAAGCCAAAGAAGTGGCCAGAAGGCCTAATGCTATAAGACAGGTTCACTCTTCTCAAAATACTATGAAAATTCACTCCTTAAAAGTAGTTATGATAATAAAGGCAGTAACTGAAGGGGCATAAATTGGAAATGAAAATCCAAGCTCATTTGAACTTGACCTTTTTGAATTTATTCATGAATTTCAAAATTGCTTTCAGTTCAGCTAAAAACCTGATGATTTTCTTTGCTAATAGCTTTTACTCACCTGCCTTACTCTATTGAATGGGAATATGATAGAGACACAAATGCTGTACTTTATTGCTGAAATTTTCAGCTGGCACTGCAAACATTTACTTCCTATCCATAATTTTTCCTGAGTAGTTGATGGTGATTCCCCATTCTTGAACTGGTGCAACCCTTTCTGGTAAAGTTATTTCCACAATGTTGCTGGAGAAGGACTTTCAAGACTTAGACCCAGTGACAAATGAGGAATGGTGATAGATTTCCCAATAGCATGGAAGTTGAAGCAAGCACTGGTATTCCCATGTGTTGAAAACCTTTGTAATTTTTGGTGACAAAGGTCCCAGGTGTGAGAAGCACTGTCAGAGCAGCTCACCCAATAGCAAGCATTTTGTTGATGGTACACAGATGGAGGGAGTGAATATTTCGGATGGTAGGTAGGATGCCATTCAAGCAACCTGTTTCATCCTGGATGTGATTAAGCTTCTTGAGTGTTGCTCAAGTTTAACTCACCTAGTCATTTTGAGAGGGTATATCTGCATTGTGCCTCCCAGATGGTGGGAAGTTTGTAGATTATCAGGAGGTCAGTCACTTGCCAGTTTATTCAGATTCTGATCTGCTCCTTTAACCACTGTATTTATATGGCTGGATCAATCAAGTCAATGGTGTTTCTTGCCCTCCCCTGACAGCAGGATGTTGATGCTGGAAGACTCAGTGATGGCTTTGCCTTGGATTATCAAGGTTAGGTGGTTAGTCTCTGCCTTGTCATTTTCTGGTATTTTGTGACATTAATGTCACTTGGTATTTATGAACCCATGCCTGAGAGTTGTCTCAATTTTTGAAAGCATTGACTTAATTCACTTGCTGAGGAATTGCAGCTTGAATTGAGAATCATGCAATCCCCACCACAGATGTTTTCTTTCCAGCAGAAGAAACTGGGAGACTTCATGGAGATGTGTGAAATTATGGCGGGGGGGGGGGGGGGTGGGGGCAGGCGGGGAGACTGAATAATCTGAAAAGGAAGGAGCTATATTCCAGAGTAGGAAGTCAAAAGTCATAGGGAAATTATCCATGAGCATCCCTAATTTGGACAGTTCTGAATATATTAAGGTGTTTGGGCAAAGAACACTATCTGTAATATTGTCCTGAGCAGGGATGTTGGAGCTCCAACACGTCATCCACCTTCATGAGCAATTGATGACTCCAGCCACTGGACAGGTTTTCCACTGATGTTCGTGGACTTTCCAGGACTCCCTGAATCCAGACTCCAATGCTGCCTTGGCATCAATCTGAACATATCTCTGAAGTTAAGATGTTTGCTTCGAACATGAAGCAAAAGAATCTGAGATCAAATGGCCTTGATAAGCACATCAGCACTTCTACTTCCTCAGGGATTTGCAGAGGTTTGGTATGGCACCAGAAACCCTGGCACATTTCAATAGATGTGTTGTGGGAAGTGTGCTGATCGGCTGCATCACAGTCTGGAATGGGCTCATCAATACCCGAGCATGAAGCCCTTCAAATGGTAGTGGACACCACAGACAAAATCCTCCCCACTAACAAGAACATCTACAGGAAACGCTGCCATTAGAGAGCAGCAGCAATCATCATGGATCCACACCAACCAGCACACACTCTGGTCTCACTGCTGCCATCAGGAAAGCGGTATAGGTGGCACAAGACTCGCACCAGCAGGTTCAGGAACAGCTGCTACCTGTTCACCATCAGACTTCTCAATGACAAACTCAATCAGGGACTCATTTAAGGACTTTTACTTCTGCACTTTGAGGGGGAGGAGGGATGGTGAAGAAAGGGGGCACTTACCATGTTAAATGCGGCGTCCGAAAAAAGTAAGGCAGTGTCTTTGGTTCATTGATTATTCATGAATCTGATGGCAGTGGGGAAAGAAGATATCCTTGTGCCATTGAGTGCTTGCCTTTAGGCTCCTGTATCTTTTCCTCAATGGTAGCAGAGTGAAGAGGGCTTGGTCTGGGTGGTGGGGTCTTTGAGGATAGAGGCTGCTTTTTAAATACACCATCTCATGTAGCTGTCCTCAATGGTGTGAAGTCTGGTGCCTGTGATGTCACAGCCAGAGTTAACAATCTTCTGGAGTTTATTCTCATCTTGAGAGTTGGCACCTCTATACCAGGCAGTGATGCCACAAGCCACAATCCTCTCCACGGTACACCTGTAGAAGTTTATGAGAGTCTTCGGTGAAATCTCCTCAGACACATCACTAAGTATAGCTGCTGCTGAGTCTTCTTTGTAATTGCATCAACATGGAGGCTCCAGGACAGATCCTCAGAAATGTTGACACACAGGAATTTGAAGTTCTTGACCCTCTCCACAACTGAGCCCTCGATGAAGACTGGGTCATGTTCCCCTAACTTCCTCCTGAAGTCCAAAATGATCTCCTTGGTTTTGCTGACATTGAGTGCAAGGTTGTTGTTGTTGTTACACCATTCAATGAGCTGATCAATCTCCCTCCTATACACTTCCTCAATGCCGCTTGTGATTCTGCCAACAACAGTGGTGTCCTTGGCAAACTTGTAGATAGCATTAGGCTTGTGCCTGGGCATATAATAAGTGGACTAGAGGACTAAGCGCGCATCACTGGGGTGCACCTGTGTTGATAATCTGTGAGGAGACACTATTTTCTATGGGATGAAGCCATTTCCCAGCCTGGTAGTCTGATTTTAACACTCCTGCAACTCTTTCTTGATGGTAATTGATGAAAAATGCAGTGTACTGGATGGATCAAAGTGTTGCAAACCCAACCTGCATTCCTCTTGCTCCCTCCCACTAACCTGAGACAACTTTCAGCCTGTCAGTTTGGCTGACGGCCATGTTACCATACACAGGGAGCAAGATGTTGTGGACAGTTGAAGGCAGGGTTCTTAGGGTGATAAGGCAGCAGTGGGAGACCACAGAGGCTGAGTAGTTCAAGTGGGTGTGGGAGTGAGGTGAGAGTTTATTGGCGGAAAAGTACAAAAAGGGGTCAGTATTTATGAAAGGAGTGCTTTCTTTTCTTTTTGCTTTCAAAAAAAGAAAAATCTGAGATACGTCACCATACTTTAATATTAGAATAAAAGCCTCACCTTCACTGAAACATTTTATGTTTTAAGCAATGTAATTGCATACCGAACTCAGAACCAGAGGGTGAAAATTAACCCATAAATTACACTTTCCTGGTGAAATGCTTGCTCATGATTGGTTAGAATTTAACCATTTATGGAGCGGATAATTTTCAAAATGAAGGCACACATACATGCTTACCAGTTTTTGAAAGCAAATTTGTGGCACTGGCTGGTAAATTGCATTCTCACTGAATTAGTTGCAAAGGGTCAAGCACATGATTTTCTGTTTGGCAGCTCACAATATGTCTCTTCTCACATCCTACATTTTCACATTATGACCTAAATCTTCACTGTTTGTCTCCTATCATTCAATGGAATTTCTCATGGTGGTCATGTTTTAGATCTCACACTTGCGCAATCCAATCGGCAGAGGTTGTAACGAGGAGAGGATGACCAGTTCATGCAGACTGCTTATTGCACAAAATATAAAAAAAGTGATGTGAATGCTGGAAATGTAAAACAAGATCAGAAAAATGTGGGGAATATTTTGTGATTTAGGCATATAGAGAGAGAAAGAGAATTAACCTTTTGTGCTTGTGCTGGTTAAAGCGACACTGAGTTCATTCTTCAATCTCATTTACAGTGAACTCAAAATTTCAGGTTTATTGTCAGAGTACACACATGATATCCCATACGATTCCGTTTTTCCTGCTGGTGCACCAGAATTACCACTAATTGGTAGTGCAAAAAAGAAACTGCACACAGTGTAAAACATGTCAACAAAGAACTATAAACAGATAACAAATGTAAACAAACTGACAGGTCGAGCAAAGAAAATCAATAAAGTGCACAAGCAAGAGTCCTTAAATTAGTCCCTGATTGAGTTTGTTGCTGGTGGTGTGTCTCTTGAATCTTCTTATTCATTGGAGTGAATACAGTCCAAACATGATTAAGATTTTTTTTTAAACATTTTCAATTGTAAGAATATAGTAAACCCGTTGAATCAAGTCCACCAGCCTCTGTCACCCAAAGATTTGAGAAATGTTTATAAAGGTGAAAATAATAATACTTGTCTCAAGCTTATTTTCCAAGAAATGCATGTAGAAGTTGCCTCATAGTCTGTAGTTAATTAGAATTTTGGGATATAATATTTTTGTTGACCTCCTATTTCAAGCATTTAGGTGTAACAGAAAGCACTACCTAAATAATTTTAATTTCCTGGAATTGCTATAACAAAGATACCTTGTTCTTGCAAACTTCAGCCATAAAAAAGCATTTGCCATGTCAGCTGAACACAAGAGAAAAATACTTGAATTTAATCTGATTCAGAGCAAGCTGTTATGGACAAGACTTTTAACAGTTAAACCCCAGTAATGGAATTGCAACGGTGTGAATGAAGGGAGATAGATAAAAAGAGCTTTAGCGCTAGTGGAAGGCATAGTGTGCACTGGCTTACGTTGCCAAGCATCCAAGCTGCAGAACATCCCAAAGCATTAATCTTTACTGTTCAGTTGCAGTGAAACACCAAAGGTTTTCACAGAAACCGTGCAATTGTTAAGAATTTTGGTCCTTCACACAACTTGCATTCTGTTCTTTGCTTCTCTTTTTCCCAAGTTATGAAATTTATGGCACCTTTTATGAAATATTACCCCATACACAAAGCAAATGTATGCCACAGTTTTGCAAACATTTACTTTGTGTATGGGGTAATTTTGAAGAGAAGCTACAATACCCAAATACTTCCCCCCCCCAATTTTAAGATATTAAGATGGATAACCCCCATGCAAAGTTAAATTGCTCTTACAACACAATATATTTTAGATCATTGATCAACTATGTAACTATTAATAAAAAGACTATCATTTTCAAAGTCAAATTATTACTGATATCTTCAGAGACTACAATTCAAAAGATATGCAGTCTTCATACTAGAATAAATCTTTCTCTTCTGATAACAGATTGGAAATATGCATGTGACCTTCTGAAAACAAGTTTGATTGTCATGTTCTGCAAAGTTTCAAGTCACCTTTAGTTATCATTCATACCATGTTCGCATGGTAAAGACAAGGCATTTCTCCAGGACCACGGAGCATATTTACAAAAATATAAGTTTGAATAGTAGTTAAACACATTCAAATATTAAATTATTAAAACATACAAAGTAGAAGTCCATGGTACACTATCCACATATGTTCTGGGAATTCAGAAGCCTGTTGGCTTGGTGGAAAAACTTTTGCCCAATCTAGACTCAAGGACCCAAGTGCTACGGTACCTCCTACTAGATGGCAGAAGGGAGAACAGTTTACATGAGGGGTATGTGGAGTCCTTCAGAATATTTATTGCCTTTCACCTGCATCGAGTATTCTTCTTCTTTGGCTTGGCTTCGCGGACGAAGATTTATGGAGGGGGTAAAAAGTCCACGTCAGCTGCAGGCTCGTTTGTGGCTGACCAGTCCGATGCGGGACAGGCAGACACGATTGCAGCGGTTGCAAGGGAAAATTGGTTGGTTGGGGTTGGGTGTTGGGTTTTTCCTCCTTTGCCTTTTGTCAGTGAGGTGGGCTCTGCGGTCTTCTTCAAAGGAGGCTGCTGCCCGCCAAACTGTGAGGCGCCAAGATGCACGGTTTGAGGCGTTATCAGCCCACTGGCGGTGGTCAATGTGGCAGGCACCAAGAGATTTCTTTAGGCAGTCCTTGTACCTTTTCTTTGGTGCACCTCTGTCACGGTGGCCAGTGGAAAGCTCGCCATATAATACGATCTTGGGAAGGCGATGGTCCTCCATTCTGGAGACGTGACCCATCCAGCGCAGCTGGATCTTCAGCAGCGTGGACTCGATGCTGTCGGCCTCTGCCCTCTCGAGTACCTCGACGTTAGGGGTGTGAGCGCTCCAATGGATGTTGAGGATGGAGCGGAGACAACGCTGGTGGAAGCGTTCTAGGAGCCGTAGGTGGTGCCGGTAGAGGACCCATGATTCGGAGCCGAACAGGAGTGTGGGTATGACAACGGCTCTGTATACGCTTATCTTTGTGAGGTTTTTCAGTTGGTTGTTTTTCCAGACTCTTTTGTGTAGTCTTCCAAAGGCGCTATTTGCCTTGGCGAGTCTGTGGTCTATCTCATTGTCGATCCTTGCATCTGATGAAATGGTGCAGCCGAGATAGGTAAACTGGTTGACCGTTTTGAGTTTTATATATATCTGTAATGGTAGGAAGAGAGCCCCCAATGATCTTTTCCGTTGACTTCTCAATCATACTAGTATGGGTGGATCTTCATCAGTTTTCCATTAAAGGATAGCATGATGAGAAAATTTGAGGGGGAGAATTTTAATCCCAACACAATCTATTCTGTGATTAAAAAAGCAACATGCAATTGCCCGTTGAGGATATCAAAGGAGTCTCGAATTGCCACGATAAACGTTTTAGTAGACAAAGCTATCCATCAAAACCTTGAATATTACAGTTGGTTCAATGCATACATCTGGTTTTGAAATAGACGAAGGTGCTACTAACATACTGAAACAGTTCAAGGTATATTAAAGAAAACATTTACCTTAACAGTGTAATAGAATCAAATTTTCTCCTATCCAAATGCACGAGAGAGAAAAAGAGCAGAAGATTGTCAGGCCAAGATGCTTCACTTTCTACAGTTCAGCTCCATTTGATAAGTTGAATTTTAGATCTCCACAGATAGAAAATCTATCTGAAGTCTGTGATTCACTTTGCAACTGTGATTCATTCTTCTGCATTAAAAATAACCATTTCCGCATGAAAGAATTCATTATGCTGGAATATGGGTGTTGGCAACACAGACCAAGAATCTGCAATTGGGCAGATGTTGTAGATGGGTGTAGTGTGGATGATTAACCTTTAAGTTACCAGCCAAAGCTTCTCTTATGTCAACAAAATTGAATGCACTTTTTAAAAAAAATTCACAAAGGAGTAGACTAAGCAAAGTAGAAATCAAAATTGGGAAAATAAAGTTACTTCTCTTTACTTCTACTTACACTCTCAACTAGTCCTGTCAATCAGCACCCCTTCTAACCTGGATGTCAATACAGTACACTCCCTCTTTGCTTCACCTAACAAGGCTATTTTTTTTAAAGAGTTATATTATTACCAAAGAAGAGGTACAAGGACTGCTAAAGAAATCTTTTGGTGCCTGCCACATTGACCACCGCCAGTAGGCTGATATCGCCTCAAACCTTGCATCTTGGCGCCTCACAGTTTGGCGGGCAGCAACCTCCTTTGAAGAAGACCGCAGAGCCCACCTCACTGACAAAAGACAAAGGAGGAAAGGCCCAACACCCACCCCCAACCAACCAATTTTCCCTTGCAACCGCTGCAACCGTGTCTGCCTGTCCCGCATCGGACTTGTCAGCCACAAACGAGCCTGCAGCTGACGTGGACATTACCCCTCCATAAATCTTCATCCGCAAAGCCAAGCCAAAGAAAGAAAAAAAAGAAAGAAATATATATTACATACTTAATCATACCCAGGCAATTTCCCCAATAACCTGGCCTCAGTATTGATCTTCCCCAACCACACATTGATTCATAATGATCTTCATTGTATAAGATCCATATACGTTCATGTAACACGAAGATCTATCCCTTCTCTCAATCTCTCCACTGGTTTTATTTCATTACCAAACCAGCCGTTCTTGATAAACCACACCACCATACCTTTGCCACAAATTCACACCCTCCCTCAATATCCCTTTTCATAAATGGGATCATAGCTGTGTCCAGTTTTTCTCCACTTGTTTTGGGGGTTAAAAAAAGGATATCCCTGCATTGGAGGCAGCCCAAATAAAATTGATTCAGTTCCTGTGGCAAGAGCATTGTCCTTCATGAATAGACAGGAAAAGTCAGAACAGTTTAGAGAATGAGGGATGATTTTATCAAAACATTTATGATTCTAACGGGCATGATAAGGTGGATGCGGAGACATTGACAATCTTAGAAGCATCTCAAAGGGACATAATTACAAGGGGGTAGTTATTTCACTAGAATTTCCTTTCACTTCATTGGATTGTAGAAGTGAAAATACTGCCAGTATTTAAAGAGATGATTGATTTTTTTTAAGACTAAGGAGACTGGAGGTTATGTGCAACTGGCACAGAAGAAGAATGGAAGCCTGGGAGAAATCAGCCCGAATCACAATGAGAAAATGGGTGATCTTCCCATGCTCATATTTTTCTTATCTGTTCTATAAATGAAGCTATCGCAACCTTTGTGCATTATTTGAACTTATGTGACCCTCATCTCAAGGCACACATTATATTAAACAGATAAGGTTATTTTCTTCCATCTCGGTAATAATGTGCATCCAACTCTGCTTCATAATTTTCTTTGACCATTTTCATCCTGAGCTTCATTGTTCCTGTACTGTTGAGGCTATCCCTGAACATATTTACCCTGTATTAAATAAAAATCTGGTGCTTCTAATTTTACCAGAAAAAGTCTCCCTCAGAACACCTCTTTATTGGCTAAGTGGCAGTGGTTCACAACCCTAGAGGAAGTCATTGGCCAGTCCCACCCTCAGATGCAGTCTATCAAACCCAATGCTGTAATATTGGAAGTAGAGGAGACTAACCTGGTAACAGTTGCAGGAGGATAAGCTGAAGCAAAGGGAACCGCAAAGGAGAAAGCGGAACTGTAGAGAGAGAAAGAAATCACTGAAGAAAATAAAGCGGAGTAGTGGCAGGGGCAATTGAGCTGATTTGAAGGAAGTCAACGGTTTAGAGATAAGGAGAACTGGAGGAAGAAAATAAAAAAAATAAAAGAAGATACACAAGTCTGAAACAATCAGTCCCGATGCTGATCATCGAACTCATTGCCAATCATTACAGTTGCAAAACTGTTCAGAAGTAGGAGAAATGCAAGATGGCGAGGGTGGGGGTTGTCAGTGGGGTTGTGCATGTGGGGAGCAAACGTGAAAATGCTTCAATATTCTGTTTGACGGTTAGGAGGCAACACATCAAGCAAATTCTCAGAGGTTTGGCGAAGGGATGGAGAGGGAGAGCAGACATACTATTGAAGAAATAATGAGAGCGCGTGTTTCTTGGAAGAGGAGGGCAAGTGCTGTCAAGGCTGAGAGAGTCCACTTGAGGGAGCAGCATATTCCTTCATCGGGGGCAGTTGCAGCAGTGTTTGTATGCATTCTCAATGAATATCGTTCACTGCACAAGGCAACCTGCTCAGCAATGCAACCTGTTTGAGATAACAAAATCGCTGCCTTTAAACATTTGTTCATTGGGAGAAATAATGTGTAAGTGCTTTGTTCTATTCTTTACGCCAACGTAAAGGTAATAAGATCACAGAGTAGATTGATTTATTACCAGGTACTGTTCTTTTGGGAGTTTGTATAATTTAATTTTAACATTTATTCTGCCTTCTTCAAACATATTTCTTTTGTGAGTTTTATAGCTAAAGCATTTTAGCCACAGGCAGAAAAATGGCAGGTGGAGTTTAATCAAGAGAAGTGTGAGGTAATACAGCTAAGGAGGTCGAATGTAAAGGGAAAGTTGCACCATCGGGTTCACAGCTGCACCATCAGACTCCTCAACAACAAACTCACGCAGGGACTTGTTTAAGGATTCTTACTTGTGAACTTCATTGATTTTTTTAAATTCTCTTTGTATTGCAGTTTGTTTACATTTGTAATCTGTTGACAGTTTAAAAAAATTCTTTACTTATTTACTGTGTACATTTTTTTCCATTAATCGTTAATTTTAGTCACTTTCAGGTGGCCACAATACCTGACTGTAAAGCAGCCTATTGTGCTCCTATGCGGCTGTCGGGTGGCCACCTGAAAGGGGAGAACCCGGGCAGGAGGTTTACCTACCTAACGCTTCCCCTGTAGGTGAAATATCCTGCTCCGAGAATCCCCTGTTGCACCTGAAAGCAGCTGTGGGCAAAGCTGATAGCAGCTTTCAGGTGCCTAGCAGCGGGCAGGCTGTTGACAGTCAGATGGCGACCCGCTGACAGCCACCCTCCCCGCTGCTGAACCTACCCTCCCCGCTGTCTGACAGTCCCCCAGCATGGGACTGCAGGGCTGGGGTGGCCGGCGGGGGACTGCGGGGCTGGGGTGGGGAACTACTTAACTTTTTTTTACTCAGAGAGTGGTAGGTGTCTTGAGCAGGTGGCCGGGAATAGAAGAGAAAGTGGATACAAGTGGTATTGTAAAGACCTCCAGACAAACATATGAAATGCAGTTAAAGAGGTTATGTATTACATGTGTTATATAGTCAGGATATTGTGAACTATTTTGTAACCACGTAAGCATACTACCTTCTCCACCACTGTGTGGTGTGAGGGAGAGAGAGAGAGAGAGAGAGAGAGAGAGAGAGAGAGAGAGAGGAAAACAGCTTCCTTAGAATGTGGAAGGCATTAGTAAGTAAAGTCTTTTCTGTTAATAAAATTGTGCATCTCTACTTTATTTAGGAAGCCTCCCAAGTAACTCAAGAGATATAACATGGTGGCAGTGTTTTAAGAGAACAAGAATAAAGAATGTCACTGAAATACGAAGGGGAAGAATAGAAAAAAAAAACATGACTAAAAAAATGGCTGAAGCAACAGGCTGAAGACATTGTTGAATCATTTAAAAAGTTTCAGCAGAAGTGCAATTTAGCATTCAAAAGCAATATTAAAAATGCAACAGCAGAGGAGAAGGTCAATTCTATACTTCTCTGGACAGGGGAGCGAGGCCTTGACTTATTTAATAGCTGGGGGCTTACAGAGGTGGAGAAAAATGATCCAGAGCAGATATTTGCAAAGTTTGCTTCTCATCTTGAACCCAGGAATAATTATAGAAATAATCACTATGAATTTCAAAGATTAACACAAGAGACTAATTAAACTGTTGATGACTTCCTCACTAGACTAAAATTTGTTGGTGCAAAATGCAGATGTAAGGATATAGATGAAAAATTAGTTGATCAACTAATATGGGGAAGTGCCCATCCCAAAGTGCAAAAATCACTTAGAGGGAAGGTTAGCTTGAAGCTGGCCGAAGCTATAGACACAGCCAGAGCCTTCGAAGCCACAAGGACACAAATAAAATCCCTATCTCTACAGACCCACCCACAGGAAGAGAAGGGAGGGTTGATGCTATAAAGAAAACAATCAGAAAAGTGCAAACCCCCAAGACGTGCAGGAGGTGTGGCGGACAACACCCCTTCGATGACCAAAACAAATGCCCTGCATGTCATTCTGAACATAGAGCCTGTGGCAAAGCAAACCACTGCACAAAGATGTGCAAGTTTGCTATGAAGAAAACAGTAATACCAGTGAAGAAAAAAGATAAAAAGATACACCACAAAAACAGGAAACAACAATGAGGACACCAACACCCAGATACTGGACATGGAATCCATACACCTTCACGAGATGTCAGATGAAATGAAAGAAGGAAGGAAGCGAGTTGCACACAAGGATCCAAATACAAAGGACAATCCAGAACAAGCCAATGATATTTAACCTAAAGGTGAAGCTGGATACTGGATCACAAAGCAACACCCTTCCACTCAGATTCTACCACCAGATGTTCACAGAGAACATAAAAGGGTATCCAAAAGATGGTACATTGGAAACAACAAGTCAATTATCAGCCTAGCAGCTAGGGAGAGCTAAGATCAATGGCTGCCATAAGGGAAAGAACATCCTCTGCACATTCTATGTGATAGACGCAGATGGACCAGCAATTCTTGGTCTGGATAGCTGTTGGGAGTTGCAGTTGATCTCTGTCAATTATGAGATACAGACGAAGAAGATATCCAAAAGTACAGACAGCCACAACAAAAAGAGGAAATGATTTCCACAGAAGTACCTTCTAAGCCATGGCAAACATTGGGAGCAGACTTGTTCACTGAGAATCAAGAGTGGTATTTAATAGTAGCCTGTTACTACTCTAAGTTTCCATTCGTCAAAAGGGTGAAAGACCTGAGAGCATCAACTATCACCTCAGAAATGAGAGCGCTCCTTGCTGAACAAGGAACAGCCGAGCAAGTTATAAGCAACAATGGAACACAGTACATGTCACAAGAATTCGGAAATCTGGCTGCAGAGTACGGGTTTGTTATCACTACATCATCCTCATACTACCCCAAAGGTCATGGGTTCATTGAAAGACAAGTGCAAACTGTGAAACGCACACTAGTTAAGTGTCACGAAACAAAAGAAGACCCAGACCTAGCTCTTCTATCACTACGAGCAACACCTTTAAGGGCTGACATGAAATCCCCATCAGAACTTCTAAATGGCAGGAGATATAAAACAACTCTGCCAACACCCTCCAGAAGAGCAGAAGGAAACCAGAAGAAGACTGGTTGACACACAAGAAGGACGCCAGCATTATAACAAACATGCACAAACATTGCCAGAACTCTTCAGAGGGCAGCATGTGTATTCAAAAGATTATGTTAAAAAAATGGACCCCAGCCAAGGTCATCAGAGAAGCTGAGACACTAAGATCATACATTGTCAGGCAATCATCTGAGGAGGAACAGAATTCACATCCAGTTGACACAAGACGTGATGAAGCAGAAAGCTTTAATACCACCAAAGCCTGCAACACCACTATCAAGTGAGGTATTAAGTAAAGAGACCTCAACCACTAACACTGAAACATCAACACAGCAGTTGTCAGGTGAAGCACAACAAGCTACATCACCTACACCTATACCAGCAACACAGAGCCCAACGGTCGCAGCCAAATCCACAAGATGGTGAAGGAACATACTGCCGCCAGTGCCACATCAATAAGAACTTTTTTTAAAAAGTTGTGTAAATAAACTAATGAAGAAGTTCAGTTACTTCCGTTGCATTGTAAAGAAGGTGATAAAGAACACTAAATTTTTCTTTACCTTGAGAAGGAGGGATGTTATAGTCGGGATATTGTGAACTATTTTGTCACCGCATATCTATAGTGCACCACTGTAAGGTGTAAATATATGTGAATGTGTGTGTACAGTTTCCTTAAATGGTGGAAGACATTAGTAAGTATTTTCTGTTAAGGAAATCTCCCATCTCTAAGTTATTTAAGAAGCTTCCCAGGTAACTGAAGAGACATGACAATGTGGAAAAGCAACAGAGTGCAAGTTTAATTTGGGCATCATGTCCTGCAAAATATTAAAAGATTTTCAAACATCTCTCTCCTCTCATGGTTTTTGGAAACAGTGAGACATTTTCCAACGTTAAATGCACTTCATAAGTTCCAGTACATTCTTTTTTTTTGCTGTAGAAAGGCCAAGCAAATCCACTTCAAATGAGAGAAAATCTTAACACCTGCACTAAAAATTACTATCAAGCCCCAACTCCATTAAATAGAAACTCAACTGAACCAGCCACATGAATCTAAATTACAAGAGCAGGTCACAAAAGTTGTTCAAGCTGTAACAAGTGACCTACCTCCTGATACCCCAAAGACTTTCTACCCTCAATAATGCACATCTCAAGTGCTGTTTCTACTTGCCTGCACAAATACAGCTCCAAATCATTCAGGATGACAAAGCAGCCCAATGTGGCATCCCATCCACTATCCCAACATTACTTCCACCATCTTTGCATCACAATTGCAATGTGTTCCTGCAACAAAATCTTTGGCTTGGCTTCGCGGACGAAGATTTATGGAGGGGGTAAAAAAGTCCACGTCAGCTGCAGGCTCGTTTGTGGCTGACCAGTCCGATGCGGGACAGGCAGACACGATTGCAGCGGTTGCAAGGGAAAATTGGTTGGTTGGGGTTGGGCAACAAAATACATTGCAGTTATTCATACAGGTGACTTCCAAATTCTGCAACCATTAACATCAAAGAGCTCGCAAGAGAATGGGACACAACCGTAGGAAAGATTTCCTCTTAGGCACAAATGATGCTCACTTATAAACACAATAGCATTACTCCTGAATTTCCCTCACCAGGTAGACTGCAGCAGTTGAATCAAATAGCTCATCACCACCTTTCTCAAGATGGACAATATGCCTTGAAATAAATTGAAAAATGTTAAGATAATAAAATTAAATGCCTGGCACTGCAATGTTAAACTGTTTACACCATTTTATGTTTAAAATATTTTATACCAATATTCTTCTTAAAGTGATCCAAAATCTATTGCATCAATAAAAGGGTCTACTGATGCTAAAGAAAATCAGTGGCAATATATACCTCATTTAGCTCAGTAAAAAGACTTCTTTTCTGGTTAGTTTGTAGTTTCACTATCAGTGACCCAATTGTTAATCAGCACAAATGTGTCACCAGAAAGAGTGAAAAGTGAAATGAGGTGACTTTATGTACAAGCCAAAAATTCTTCAAAGGAATTCATGGTTTACAGGAGACTTTCAAACACTGCATTGAAAGGGATTTGATTAACCTTTGACTTCCACTGGAAACCTTTTGAAAATGCACACGGAAGTTGCAATCAAAAACACGGATATACCAGACTTCCACACATTCTGGATTCTTTAGAAATGAAGTAATTAAAATTATAATTTTATTATCTTGGATTTTTGTGCACATGTATTGATTTATTTTACAAGAGTATTGAGAAGAGGTTTATAAAAATTCAATAGTCAAGGAAGCACATGGGATCTGCGAATGTGCGAGAGCCTCCAGCATCTGAGGTTGCATGATGAATTATTGGTGTTTGAGAGCAATGGGAAGAAAACCAGTAAATAAAAACAAATCAAAATCCAGCACCACACCTACTTGTGGAATAAAAATGGAAAATCTTGATGCCATTCAGGTGGTCTGGCAGCATCTGTGGAGGGAAATGGAGTTGAGTTTTCTGTCAATGGCCTCTTATTATTGTTATAGTTGTTGAGCAGCTTTTGAACAGCAAAACATCCCAAGTCTCCGCCCAGAAGAATGATGGAGATATTGGAGAAAAAAGTCAAAAGCTTGTTTGAAGAAATAGCTCTGAAGTTACAATCAGAGAGTCAGAGTTGTACCATGTGGAAACAGGTCATTTGGCCCAACCTGCCCATACCGACCAAAACTCCCAGCTACGCAGCAGGATTACCGGTACATTTGCTACAGATGTTGATAAGTCTTCTGCTGACTAAGGTCTAACCCTTCCAAATTCTCTCTCCTCTTTCAAGGTGATCCATGACCTTCATGCTTTTTGTCTTAAATATCCCTTCATGTGGCTTGATGTCAACTTAAACAACAGTCCTGTGAAGTGCCGAATATATTTTAATTAAAGTAAATCTAAACTGCTGCCATTTTTAAAATCAGAGAAAATGTTCCAGGCTCTAATAATTAGTCATAGTGTACAGTGTGAATATAAAGCCTGGATATGAATGAAAACCAGTTGAAGAACCATTATCATCAAAGAACAGTAACTGATGCATAATTATAGTGAAAAACCAAGAGAATGGAGGCTTCGACATTGTTGGTTCCTTCATCAATAGGCCAAATCTACAATAGATAAAGCTGCTTTGTCTGATGCAGTTCTGAGTAATTTAACAGCGGATGTAAATTATTGGAAGCAAGAACATTTCAGCAATAATGGCCATAAGCTGATTAGGTTTGCATTGAAAATAAATGAAGTTAACAGTCTTTGGACTTGCAATTAGTTCATTTATGTTGGATGGTTGTGGACAGAGCCAGATTAATTAGTCAAAAAGGGGGCATATCAAACAGCAGCCTGGTGGTGAAAGAAACAAATAAAAGAGAGATTGGCTGCAGAATACAATGAAAAGTAATAAAACGGAACAACAAGCATTAAGAGCAAAGCATATTGCACCAATGTTCAAAAGAAGGTAAAGAATACAAAATAAGATTTGTTATCAACGTGAAGAGCAGTTAAGTGCTCATTTAAGGCCCATTTAGAGTGAAAAATAGCAATTTGTAAAGACAGGTTTCCTCTGCCTATAATATGCATCACTTACCTGCATAAAAGGTGCTAAAGATTGGCAGGTCCAACGCGATCTGCATTCCATCCGCCAAGGGTGGTAGTGTCAGAGATAGAGCGAAGTTGCTCCACCTCCTCTGTAAAAGGATTGCCACTGAAAACAGCTCCAAACAGGGAAGGTAAGCTGATTGACGTTGCGTTGACAGCCCCTTCACCCAGCTGTGCTTTCACAGAGCAGCTGATGGCACTGTTAGGCTGTGCTTGCTCACTCCAGTCTGCTTACTCATGCCGCCCAGCTCCCTCAAGCCCCACTCCCCTGCCCCACTCCCTCAAGCTGCTCCCCCGCCCCGCTCTCTCAAGCTGCCTGCTCCTGACGAGGCTGTCAGGCAGAGGGGCGATGGGGCTGTCAGGATGGAGCAGGGCAGTGGGATCAGTGTGGGGCTGATTGGGGGAAATGGAGCAAGAGGAAGGAGGAATGGATGACAGAAGGAGGGGTGGGGAGGGAGGGGAATGGAGCAGGGAGGGGAATGGAGTGGCGGGAGCTGTCAGGCAGCAGGCCGGGGTTGTCAGGCAGCAGGGTTGGGGTGGGGGAGTTTGTCAGGCAGCGGGACTGTCACAGGGCAGGCACTGCTGTGCTATACATCCCGTCCCCTCTTGCCCTGGGAAGCCAGAGTGCTGCTCTGGGCTATGTAAAATGACCTCGCAATCTGCCTTTTCTATCCTCTGTATGAAAAGTAAATTCACCTTTCAATTTTGAAACATGAACAGGTGATATTGTGGCTTTAGTGCATTAAAAAAATCCTTTAGCTAAAACCACAGAGAGCAATAGAGCATTTTGAATTATTCATGATTGAGGTGCATAATAGCCAGTTAAATTGTTTTTTGTTTCAGAGGATATTAAAGTAGAATTTTTGTGCACTTGAAAACTGCTGGAAGCACTTTGCAGGTCAGGCAGCATCGGTGGAAAGAGAAACACATTTCCTGATTCAGGTAGAAGACCCTCCCACTGACTGTGAAAGAGGAAAATCAATTTTTTTTTTAAATTGTAGAAAGAGCATAGGAACATCTCCAGATCATCTGTTTTTATTTCAAAGTTGCAGCAGATACAGTTTGTTGATTTTCATTTATGGTCATAAAGCCATCTAGCACAAAATCTTGCCCTTTAGCCCACCACTTTCTTGCCTGATCGCAGGTAACCATCTTAACATTAACTACCAGATGTTTGCAAACATTCTGTCTTCGCAAGTTAAAAGTTGGGTATAAGCCTGCCCTCTGCTGGACATCATGATGCCCAAATCATGATGTCACTCTTCCACATATATATAACCCTGTGTGTCAGTAGCTAGGTTAGTCTATTAGAGGTAAAGGATGAGAAAGCATCACGTCTCTGAGTCTTAATTGTATGAGTGCATACACAACAGTGGCGATGTGGAACGAAACAAACCCAACACATACTCCATGCACCAACTGTGAGGAAAAAAAAACAAGAGAAGAAAGGAAGAAAGCGACTACCTAACAACCCCAACAAATTTCCGCTAATAGATCAAGGTGAAAGCGCGCCAAGATGGTTGAGGGAAAGTTCGAGGAATTTGACGAAGTTGAAGAAAGTTGGTTTAACAACAAAGAATGGTTTAACCACCACTGCGTAGCCCACAATATTGTGGAAGGTCCAGTAAAACACAAACATGTCCTCTTCCTCAGTATAATGAACAGAAAAACATTAGAGCTCCTTAAGACTCCAGAGGATCCAGGGACGAAGACATGCAATCAATTATGCAGAGCTCTAAGGAACCATTTAAGCCCCAAACCACCAGATATGGCAGAAAGGCAACAATTCTATGAAAGGAGACACAGTAAGTGAATATCTGGCATTGTTGCGCAAACTGGCAAAGCACTGTCATTTCGAGCACTTTCTAAATCAGGCACTGCGAGACAGATTAGTGATGGGGTTGGCAAACCTCCAAGCAAGGCAAAAATTATTAGCAATGGATGAAGACGTTACATTACAGATTATATACAGGGTTGCCTGCAGCTCTGAAATGACAGATAAAGATTTGGATGTAGGTCAACCAGACCTACTGGTCGGGAGGTTTTCCCGCCAACAATGCTTCCGTTGTGGGAAATACCACCACTGACCAGAAAACTGTTTCTTCAAAAATTCTAAATGCAACCATTGCAAAACAGAAGGACATATCACAGCTAAATGTCCACTTCTAAAGCGCAGGTGGCCTGCAAATCAACAGGTAGCTAAAATCAAAACAATTGCAGATAGAGAAGAAACCTAGCAACGATGATGATAACAGCCCAAAGGCTGACCTTCAAAGTCCTGAAATTTCAGCTCCTGAGATATTACACATCTGTAATATCTGAATAATAAATAAAGGAAACACAGCAATCTTTATACAGCTAAAAATAAATGGACACCCCCGAAGATGGAGTTAGATACAGGGACAGAGGTGTCCCTAATGCCGTTACATGTAAAGGAACGCTTGCTACCACATCACCTGGCAAAAAATAACTGAAATAACGCTAAGATCTGGTACAGGAGACAGAATCAAAGTGTTTGGAAAATGTATGGTCTAAGTACAACACAAACAACAGCAACCAAAAACACTCTCTCTCTCTACATTGTAGATACCCAGGGACCAGCACTTTTCGGAAGAAACTGGCTACAACAAATTCCCCTAGACTGGCTGGAAATCAGTTCAATACTAAATGCAAACCAATTATTCAAGAAAGATTAATCATGGTATAGGAACACAGTAGATCAACTAAAGGAAATACTAGCGTCAACAAAAAAGATGCAACCCTAGGAAAGACATTACACCAGCCGTGAATGCTTCACCAGTGGGTCTAAGAGTGGTACTATTCCAAATCACATAATAAGGTGAGCAACCAGTAGCGTATGATTTTCAAATATTAACCACCAAGTGAAGCCAATTGCACCCAACTAGAAAAACTAAGATTGGCAATAATTTTTGGTGTAAAAAAAATTCGACCAATATCTTTACAAAAACAAAATCACCCTGATCACAGACAACAAGCTTCTTAATTTAATCCTGGGATCACACAAAGGTATACCAGTATTAGCTGCAGTCAGAATTCAAAGATGGGCCATGCTACTAGAGGTATATAATAATGATATAAAACATAAACCAGGAAGGAACACTCAACAGCCATGCAGATGCCTTATCACCCGAGACAGAACAACGAGAAGAAATTATTAAATGGACAACAGGGTTTGGATGGAAATTTTCCGTGGGTTAGCTTCGGCTTGTGGCATTTTTGGCTGCATTGACTGACATATTTTGCATTTTCTTACTGTTGTTTCAATCTCTCTGTCCATGGAGGGCCACCAGACATTCATCCAGGCCATCAACCAAGAACAACTTCTGTGTTGACAGTGTTACGAAATTATTAAATGTAAGATATAGTATGGTGAATTATAATTTCATTCATCAACTGCATTTAACACCTGAAAAGTTGAAGAAATATGGCTTTATTTCTTCAGATTTGTGTTTTAGATGTGGGGAATAGATAAGGACTTTTATGCATTCTGTTTGGGCATGTGAAAAAGTTAAACCTTTTTGGGAAAAAGTTATAAAATTTTTGAGAGATTTATTTAAGGTAGATTTGCAATCGGATCTGATGATGTGTTTATTGGGTTATATGAATGTACTAATGTTAAGGTTGCAGATGGATAAACCACAATTAGCTTTTATATGATTAAGGTTAGCAGTAGCAAGAAAGTGTATAGCTATTATGTGGAAAAATGATGTAGAGTTGAATATACAAAGAAAGCATAATGAATTACAATTGTGTTTATATTTGGAAAAAATAACATAATTTGCAAAATAATTATTCTTTTTTTGTTAAGATGTGGAGTTTATATTTAGAACATATGGTTATAGATCTTAAGTAAACGATATGTACAGAGTCGGCATCCCAAACAGTTAATATTGAATACCTGGTTAAAAAAAAATTAAGGCTCCAGGGGTGGTGGGTGGGATGGGATGGGATAGTTTAGATGGGGGGGGCAGTTTATTTCCCTCATTATTGTATTTTTTTGTTATGTTTATAGTTTTACAAAATTTTTGAATAAAGTTTCAAAAAAAACCCAAGAACAATTTCAACAACTGCCCATTACAGCCCAGATGATCGGAAAGAAAACCCGAAAAGAAGCAACATTAAGCAAGATCCTATACTTCACCCTCAATGGGTGGCCTGAATCTGAAGTCATCCCAGAAGATCTAAAACCTTGCCACACACACCGCCAAGAACTATCAGTCAAAGAAGGATGTTTACTTTGAGGTACCCATACAATTATTCCAGCCAAATGGCAAGCTGGCATGTTATCAGAACTACACCACAACCATCCGGAAATGGCACTGGCCCGGATGAATGTCTGGTGGCCCTCCATAGACAGAGAGATTGAAACAACAGTAAGAAAATGCAAAGAATGTCAGTCAATGCAGCCAAAAATGCCACAAGCCGAAGCTAACCCATGGAAAATTTCCATCCAAACCCTGGCATCAGATTCATGTAGACTTCGCTGGACCATTCATAGGTGAGACTTTCCTAATTGCCGTGGACGCACAATCTAAATGGCCAGTAGTTTCACAGATGAAAAATACCAAAGCAGATCCCACGATTGACTGTCTATGAACTACCTTTGCCACTGACAGATTGCCTCATGAATTAGTTACGGACAATGGGCCTCAATTTACATGAGAACATTTTTACAAATTAATGCACAACAAATATCAGACAGATTTTGTCCTCACCCTATCACCCAAGTACTAATGGGGAGGCAGAAAGTTTTGTACAAACTTCCAAAAAGGAAATTGAAAACCATGAAACTTCTAAATGCCTCCAGGGCACACAAAACCGCAGAGTTCTTATTGGGATATAGAAACAAACCACATTCTACCACAAAACGCACCCCAGCAGAATTAATGTTTGGCCGCAACCTGCAGACCAGGCTGTTCACAGTTCATCCAGATCTGGGTCTCCGATTGAAAAAAAACAGCATCGCCACAAACCTCACCTAAAACACTGGAAGTGGGGGAGAGAGTTCTGGTACAAGATTATAGACAATATAAAGTCCCATGGGTGGTAGGAATAATCTTACAAAAATTGAGCCCCTGTTCATACTCTGTTCTAGTGAGGGACCCATTGTGGAAGTGACACATTCACCAATTATGAGGATTGACTGACACTAAGGGAACTGCCTCATGAACTGGAGGAGCTGGAACCAGACCTGCCATGGCCTGCCTCAACCATCCCACTCCTCAGGCCAGGTGAGGGGGGACAGAGACATTCTCGGCCCCGAGCAGTTCAGTCAAGAGTCCAGTAACTGAGACACGCAGCCAAGAGGGCAGCAAAGAAGGGCAGTCACCGCCAAAGGTCAGTGAAGGCAGGCAGTCGCTGCCAACTCGACTATCTACGAGTCCTGAGCAAAGACTGGAACAGCAAACCACATCGAAGTAGTCCAAAAGATAAAGAAGACCACCTGAACGTTTTAAGGACTATGTGCTCTGATTATTATTGAATACTTTCCCTTTTATAATTATAATTACTCATGAGATGTATTCTAATTCTCACTTGTAGTCCTGGGCCCAATGTAATCTTATTAGTTCGAAGGGGCCCAGTCAGCATTTATTGCTCAGGGGTAAAACAGTATTATGTATACGCCCCACCCTCTGCTGGACATCATGATGCCCACATCATGATGTTACCCTTCCATATATATAAAACCCTGTGTGTCAGTTGCCATGTTAGTCTATTAGAAGTAAAGGCTGAGAAAGCATCATGTCTTCGAGTCTTAATTGTGTGAGTGCAGGTGTTGTAGGAAAATCTGCATCCACCACTTTCTCTCGCAGTAACTTCCAGATTGCAGCTATTAGCTGAATAAAATAAAAATTGCTTTTATTTACCCTCTCACTCCTCACCTTAACTCCATAGTCTGTTTTTTGATGTATTTATTATCAGGAAAGTTTCTTACAATGCACCTACTTTCTCTGCCACACCAAAGTTTTATAAGATTGTACCAAAACCACCATGCTCTTATATTCTATACCCTGGCTTCTGATGGCCAACATCTTCTTTGACTGTTTCACCACCTTATTGGCGTGTGCTGTCATCTTTTGGGATCTGTGTGCATCAAAGTCCCTCTGTTCCTCACTGTTCTTTATGTTCCGACCATCAATGGTATTTGCTCTGAGACATTGCAAATTTCATCACTGAACACTTCTCTCTGCTATTGCTCCACCCAATTATCAGTTGGGCAATATTGCCCTGCAGCCCAAGACTATCTTCCTCACAATTGACACTGACTTTCTCCATTCATATCCAAATCAAAATACTTTCAGTGTACATTTCTGGATATTTAAAAAAAACTATTTGAGAAACGACATTATCACGATCAAAATGTGTGCACCCAAAATCATTCCTCAAGCAGTCATCCAAATACTTTAGCATCAAGGCCCACTCAATGGTATGGTATCTTGTAGCAACAGACTCACTGTCTGACAGTCCAAATCTTTTCTACCATTTCTAACACATAAATCAATAGCCTGATGGAATACTTACTGCATGTCTGGAAGGTAAATGCTGATCTTGCTTGCAACATAAAAAAATACATAAAAAGGGAGAAAAGATTTTAAGATTGAGGAAATAGAATTGAAACATATCAAATGAAGAATCACAAGAACCAAATATCCTCTTTTATTCTCTCACTTATATAATGGCATGAAAACTGTTAGCATTATTTATGAGGAAATATGATGTACATTTATTCCTTATTATTCACGAGGGATGGGGCAATGACTGCCAATAGATACAAAATAAATGTGGATACCACAAACTCTGCTGGCAATGATACCAAGACTATAATGACAAATAGCAGCCCATCAACCCACCAATGGAGCAACTTCTTTGTAACTTTCAGTTTGTCAGGACAAGGAAGAACATGCAAGAACTCAAGACACAGCCTCAGAAGCAAACTTATCCATAGTCATAACCCTGACCCCTAATTTGTCCTTATCCCAATCCTGGCTCTGATCACACACACCCAGCCCACACTCCAGAGCCAGGATTAGCAAAGATTGCAGCTGGAGCTCTGGCAGTTCACCGACTATATTAGGGTGGGACGGTTAGTATTGCGGCTACCACAACTTTGTTATAGTGTCAGCAATTGGGATTCCAATCTGGTGCTGTCTGTAAGGAGTTTGTAAATTCACCCTGTGTCTGCATGGGTTTTGTCCAGGAGCTCCAGTTTCAACCAACCCCCCCCACTATTCAAAACATACCAGATTTGGCCTATATGGCTAAATTTAAATTATTTATATTTTACCACTTGGTAGTGTAAGACATCAAATATAATCCACCTCATGACTGGAATCTTTACTTAATTTTACTTATACCAGTAATTGATTATTGTATGCAATTTTGGTCTCCTAATCTGAAAAAGACGTTCATACCATTTAGGGGGTGAAGAAAACAAGTTAACCAGACTGATTCCTGGGATGGCTGGACTGATATATGAAGAAAGACTGGATAAACTAGAGTTATACTTATTGGAATCTGGAATAATACAATGGGATCTTGAGATGTATAAAATTCCAACAGAACTATAATGTAGGAAGAATGTTCCCAAGTTGGACAACTCAAGAACAAGAGGTTACAGTCTTAGGGCTATGCCACTTAGGAGCAAGATCACTTTCTCTCAGAATTGTGAACTTATAGAACTCTACCACAGAATGTTGTTGAGGCTAGTTCATTAGATATATTCACAATAGAGGTATAATTGTTATATGGTGTTGCCCTTTTGGTTAAAGGGATCAAGGAGTATGGGGATAAGTAAAAACATTGCTCGAGAAACTCTGCAGGGCAAACAGAGTCCTTTATACAGCAAAGATAAAGATACATAACTGTCATTTTAGGCTTGAGCCCTTCATCAATGTAATAAAGTAGGAATAGGGTACTGAAATTGTATGATAAGCAATCAGGGTTAGAAGATCCTTCAAGAGGGTGAACCTTTGTAAGGCATCAGGCCCTGATGGCATACCTGGCAGGTACTGAAAGTCTGTGCCAACCAACTAGGTGGAGTGTTTACAGACATTTTCAATCTCTCATTCTGCAAATGGAGATTACCACCTGCTTCAAAGGGACATCAATCTTATTGGTACCCAAGAAGAGCAGAGGGAGATGCTTCAATGACTATTGGCCACCAGCACTAACATCTACTGCGATGAAATGCTTTGAAAGGTTGGTCATGGCTAGAATTAACATGGACCTAAGAAAAGATATGAGCCCGTTACAATTGATCTACAATCGTTCCACAGTAGGTGCAATATCATTAGCTCTCCACTCAGCTCTAGACAACAGCAACATGAATATCAAGCTACTCTTCATTAACTGCAGCTCATATTCTCAGTGCTGGTCAACAAGCTCCAAAACCTGGGCCTCTGCACCCCGCTCTGCAACTGGATCCTTGACTTCCCAGTTGGAAGACTGTGGACTTAACGAATTAGAAACAGCATCTCCTCCTCACTGACAATAAATACAGGTACACATTGTTGTTCACTGGCTTGGTACAATTCAAATGCCATCTACAAATTTGCTGATGACACCATGAACATCAGCAGAATCATGTACAGCAATGAGGAAGTGTACAGGAGGGAGATAGATCAGGTAGTTGAGTGGTGTCCCTACAACAGCCTTGCCCTCAACATTAGCAAAGCTAAGGAGCTGATTGAGGACTTCAGGAGGAGGAAATCAGGAGAACATGAACCAGACCCCATCGAGGGGTCAACAGTGGAGAGGGTTAAGAATTTCAAATTCCTGGGTGTCAATATCTCTGACGATCTGTCCTAGGACCTCCGTGTTCATGCAATCATGAAGAAGGCTCACCAATGGCTATACCTTGTGAGGAGTTTGAGGAGATTTGTTATGTTATTGAAGACTCCTGCAAATTTCTATAGGTGTATCGTGGAAAACATTCTGATTGGTTACATCACTGTCTTGTATGGAGGTTCCAGTGCACAGGACCGGGAGGAAAAAAAAACTACAGAGAGTTGTAAAAGACAGCACCATCATGGACATCAGTCTTCACTCCATCGAGGACATCTGCAAGGGGCGGTGCCTTAAGAAAGTGGCCACTATACTTAAGGGACCCTCTCAAACCAAGCCATGCCCTATTCACGCTGCTGCCATCAGGAAGGAGGTACAGGAGCCTGAAGACAAACACCCAGCAGCACAAAGACAGCTCCTTCCCCTCTGCCATCAGATTTCAGAATGGACAATGAACTACAGTCACTGCCTCACTTTCCCACTCATTTTTAAAAAAATGTAATTTATAGCAATATTTGCACTGTAATGCTGCCAGAAGAAAAAAACCAATTGTGTGACATGTTCATGACAATATATCCTGATTCTAATTCTCATTCTACTGAAAGGTGGAGCAGGCTTGAAGAGCTGACTGGCCTCTCGTTCCTATTTTAAATGTTTCGATGATTAATTAAAAAGTCTGCACTTCAATTCAATAATAACAATGAGCTGGACTGTGTCTGCAATGAAGCAAAGCTCCCAAGCAGCGCAACTGAAGGATAGTCAATGGACACTGAGATATTGTGACCTCTGGCGAATTGCTTGATTGAAAACAAGGTTTTGCAGAACATCTAAAAAAAAGTAAAGATAGAGGGATTTATCAAATGAGCTTCACTCTGATGATGTTACTGGGTTGTGACAGATATGTGGTTTGTACTTCACCTTGTGGTTATATATCACACCTTAACTGCAATTAGTGTTCATTTCCGGAAAAATACATAGGAGACAAACCTGGAGTTGGTGGCAGAAGGATTGGTTTACTGATAAGAACTGAATACAGCTTTAGGTTACCAATAATAACTCACAGCTTTATCACACTACTTTCACCAGACCTTAAAATGTAAACAATTGTAGTCAACATCGTAAAATAGTGTCATAAATCAGAAAACGATTTGCAAATATAAATCATGACATCATTGTTCCAAGGACGACGTTAGGAATAAAAAGATAAATAATCACATTTATTTAATTTTTAATTTAGAAACCTTGATTTATCATAATCTGTTTCATATTATGAAGTGAGTGAAAAGAATTAGGTGAAAAGATCCTCTCCCCGAAAAACCTGATCAAGTTTAAAAACTTTATTTCAAGCGTTGTTAGAATTTAAAAAATCAATGTTCAGTCAAGCAGTTAAACAAACCTGCATCACCACAAATTTACAGATTTATCCTCCTTAAACTTGTTCACATTGATCCCAAAGGATGGGCACAGTAGCCAGTGCTGCTATCTCCTAGCTTGTGACCTCAGTTCCATCCTGTCTTGGATGTGGTGTGGTGTTCCTTGTTCTCTCGTGACTGTGTGGGTGCTCTGGTTTCTTCCCACTTCACAATGATATGTTGATTGGATTATTGGTTACTGTAAAGTTGCCCTAAAGAGCAGGTTAGTTGCAGAAAGAGTAGGGAGTAGTTTAAGGAGGGTTATCAGGAGATCGAGTAGAATAGGACACATAGGATTGATTCCTTGATTTTTCTGGGATGATGTGCCAAATGTCATGTCCCCATCTGAGGATAATGTGCATGCTCCCTTCAGGAGAATAAAACCAAGGAAAGCATCCAGCCCGGATGGAGTACCTGGCCAAGTATTAAAAAAATCTGTGCTGACCAACTTACCAATGTATTCACAGCTATCTTTGAAATCTCACTCTAGCAGGGCATGGTACCCAGGTGTTTCAAAGAGACATCATTCATACCAGTGCCCAAGAAGAGTGCAGTAACCTGTCTCAACAACTATCAACCTGTAGCAGTTACATCAAGTGAAGAAGTGTTTAGAAATGCTGGTGTTGGATATGTTCCAGTTTACCTATCGTAGCAACAGGTCTATTACAGATGCCATCCCACTAGCTCTACATAAAGCCCTGGAGCACCTGGAGAGTAAAGATGCATTCATCAGGATGAGCTTTATTGACAACAGTTCGGCATTTAACATCATCATACCCTCAAAACAGATCCACAGACTCCAAGACCTGGGACTTGATACCCCACTGTGTAATTGGATCATGGATTTCTTCACTTCCAGATCACAATCATATCCTCCATAATCTCCATCAGCACTGGAGCACCACAGGGCTGCAGTCTTACCCCCCTGCTCTGCTCACTTTACACCTATGACTGTGTGACTCAGTATGATAATAACAACATATATAAATTTGCCGATGATACCACTTTAGAGGTTTGTATAAAGGAAGGTGATGAGTCAGGATCCAGGATAGGGATTAAAAACTTGGCTGAATGGTGCACCAACAACAACCTGCACTAAATGTCACCGAAGTGCCAGTTAATGAAGAAGATGAAGGCTGTGTAGTTAACCAGTAATCATGGCTTTTATTAGCAGAAACTAGTGGTAGAATAATGCAAGACAATGGGTGCCTACACAGTTATACCAAAGGGGTGTGTCTTTAGTGGTAGAGATAATGCACATCCAATGTCAGTAAAACAGACTAAGTGGCAGCGAGACACTGACAGCTCAACATAGATTCACCACAGTCTCCCCCTGGCAGAAGTTGGGTTAAAATCAAAAGGACAGCTGCAAGAGTAACATTCAAGCAGGCAAGCAATCTACAGTGAGCATAATACCACAATAAAATAAATGGCATTGAGAATTCACGGACATAGCCAAAACAAGGCAAGTCGCCAGCAGAGCAATCAGAATGTAATGAGATGTTTATGAATACTGAAGTCTCTCAGGTTGTTTACGAACACAAGTAGACCTCCTTATCAGGACAGATGGTGGTTTTGCAGGAGTGGCAACCTTGGGAACTGGTGGTGTTGATACAGTTCCCTGGTCTGTAGTGTGAAATGGCAGGACTTCTGGACCCGCTCCAGAATCACCAGCGTGAGGTAGTGGGGCCTAAGCATGGCCATCTGAATTCTTACTAGGGGTCAGAGGCTGGTGTAGTGCAACCAGCCTCTCAGGATCACTCCAAGTAGGGGTGTGCGAAAGGGGTGAACCAGGTTGGGCCAGATCTCTTAGGGGTACAGTGTCGGTGCTCCTGTCTGGGAATTTAACATGGGCATAATTGGGATTGGTGTGCAGTAGCTGAACTGGTTGGATTAGAGGATCCATTTTACATGTCCGAGCATGTCTCTTCAGCAGTACGGTTTCAGGCTCAGATAGACAGGCTGGCCAGTCCATCACAGTTCCTGATTTCTTTGGAAAGGCAAACATATGTTCATGAGGTGTTTGATTTGTTGCTGTACATAGAATGGACCGAATTGAATGTTGCGCCTCAGGCAACACCTCCTGCCACCGAGTGACAGGATAACCATGTATCTTTAACGCGAGGTTAACAGTCTTCCAGACTGTGGCGTTAGCCCTTTCGACCTGCCCATTGCCCTGGGGATTGTAGCTCGTGGTGCAGCTGGTGGCAATCCCTTTGGGTACCAGAGCTTCGCACAGCTCTGCTCTCATGAATGCTGAGCCTCTGTCTGTATGAATGTAACTGGGAAAACCAAAAATAATGAAAATTCTGTCAAGTGCCTTAATGACAGACATTGTCGAGACATCAGGGCAGGGTATCATGAAGGGAAACCTTGAATATTCATCAATTACAGTAAGGAAATATACATTTTTGTTGTTAGAAGATAACAGCCCTTTAAAATCTAAACTGATCCTCTCAAAAGATCGGGTTGCTTTGATGAGAGTGGCCTCCGGAGCTTTAAAATACTGCGGTTTGAATTCTGCGCAAACAGGACAGCTTTTAGTCAGTTTTCTGACTTCTTCGAGAGAGTAAGGAAGGTTGTTAGTCCTTATATAGTGGAAGAATCTTGTGACCCCCTGGGTGGCACAGCCTGCCATGGATCTCCTTTAGTCCTTCAAGCTAAGCACCAGCAGCAGTTCATGACAATGTGTCAGAGGGATCATTTAACTTGCCAGGTCTGTACAGGATCTCAATTGTAAGTTGAGAGTCCTATTCACCTGCATGCCATTTTATAGTTTTTAATTTTACTTTTGTATTTAGTACTAAACGTGTAGGCTACAGATTTCTGATCAGTGATCAGGGTTAATTTTCTGCCAGCTGGAAAGTGTCTCCAGTAGCAAACACTTCAATGATAGCCTGGGCTTCTTTTTCAATGGCCAGATGCGTAAGTTGAGGTCCGCGTAGCGTGCGGGAGAAAAATGCCACTGCTCTGTCCTTTTAATTAAGGGTTCCTGCACAATCTGAGGCATCAGTTTCCACTTGGAATGGGACATCCTCATCGATGGACGAAAGGGCAGCTTTGGCAATATCAGCTTTAATTCTCTCAAAAGCTTTCAGAGCTGCTGGAGAGAGAGGGAAAGATTTTGTGTCAAACAGGGAGCGTGCTTTCGTAGCGTAGTCACGTACCCATTTGCAATAGTGGGAAAAGACCTCTTAAGGTCTTTTGCTGAGTCTGCGGACGGCAACTTCTTAAGGGTGGCCATTCTTTTCGGATCGGGGCGGATCTCACCCTCGCAAACAATGTAGCCCAGAATGGGTAGTTCTGTTGCATTGAAAACACATTTACCCTCGTTAAATGTAAGGTTGAGTTCTTTAGCTGTTGCTAAATTTTTTTTAGGTTGTTATCTTGTTCATTCTGGGTCTTCCCACAGATAGTGACATTATCCAGATAGGGGAACGTACCCTGTAACTCGTACGTTGTAACGATTTCATCCATCTCCCTCTGAAACACTGACACACAGTTAGTGACTCCAAAAGGTACCCTTTTAAACTGGTATAGCCCACATCAGCCTTGAATGCCATATAGGGTCATTTGCTATTTTTAATACGGATTTGGTGGTAAGCTGCCTTAAGGTCGATATTCGAGTACACTCTATATTGAGCTATCTGGTTAACCACTTCATTGATTCGGCATCCAAGTAAGAATAACGGTTAATTGTCTGGCTGTGGTCAATAGCCAGTCGTTTCTTAGTGTGATTTTTCACAACTACCACCTGGGCTCACTATGGACTTCTGCTGGGTTCAATCACCCCCTCTTTAAGTAGTCTCCAAGTCTCAGCTTTAATAAACTCATGGTCCTCTTTGCTGTAAGATGGGCTCTTAGAGGCAATCAGTCGACACTCTGAAGATAGATTACTGAACAGGGAGAGAGCTTTGATCTTTAGCGTCGAAAGACCGGAGTAACTAGTGCGGGGGATGGTAAGTGTTGGGAGTGGCCTATCAAAGTTTAACACTGCACTTTTCATCTGAGATTGAAAATCGAATCCCAGTAACACAGGAGCGCAGAGATCAGGCATTACGAAGAGCCAAACATCAACAAGACAATGTCCCTGTAAGTTCAAAGTAACCTTGCACTTGTCTCGTATAGTCTTTTTAAGTTCACTACAAGCCATCGATATATGTCGGTTCGCTGTATATCACTGCAAATTTAAAGCTTTGGTAACCTTTTCATGAATGTAGCTATCAGTACTACCAGAGTCTATTAAGCAATCAACAGTCTCACTATTCACCTCCCCCTTCATAGTCGACCGTTCCAGTCCGTAACAACCACCAAGCTTCACAGTCAATTGAGTTTCTGCTAATAAAATTGAAGTGCCAGTTAATGAAGAAGATGAAGGCTGTGTAGTTAACCAGTAATCATGGCTTTTATTAGCAGAAACTAGTGGTACAATAATGTAAGACAATGGGTGCATACACTGTTATAACAAAGGGGAGTGCCTTTAGTGGTAGAGATAATACACGTCCAATGTCAGTAAAGCAGACTAAGTGACAGCGAGAGACTGACAGCTCAACATAAATACACCACAGTCATGAAAACTGAGGAACTGATTGTTGACTTCAGGAAGGGAAAGCAGAGATATACAATGATCCTTGAGGTATCAGAACTGGAAAGGGTGAGCAAACTTAAGTTCATGGGAGTCACTATCTCAGAGGATCTTTCCTGGACCCATCACATTAATGGAATCGTGAAGAAAGCATGTCAACACCTATACTTACTCAGGAGTTTGCGAAGGTTTGGTATGACACCAGAAACATTGGCAAATTTTTACAGATATGTGGTGGAAAGTGTGCTGACCAACTGCATCACAATCTGCTAATGGGACACCAATACACATGAGTGTAAAGTCCTCCAAAAGATAGTGGACGCAGCCCAGGATATCACAAGCAAAAATCTCCCCACTATCGAGAACATCTATAAGGAACACTGCTATCAGAGAACAGCAGCAATCATCAAGGATCCACACCACCCAGCACTCGCTCTGTTCTTACTGCTGTCATCAGGAATGAGGTCGAGGTGCCACAAGACTCACACCATCAGGTTCAGGAACGGCTGCTACCCCACCACTATCAGACTCCTCAACAATAAACTCGATCAGGGACTCATTTAAGGATTCTTACTTGTGCACTTCATTTATTTTTTATAATTCTCTCTGTATTGTACAGTTTGTTTACCTCTGTTAAATGTTTACAGTTGTATACGCTGCGTACAGGGTTTTTTTTTTGCACTACTAATAAGTGGGAACTCTGCCTCGCCTGCAGTTAAAAAAAAGAATCATAGGTTTTTATCTGATGTCATGTATGTACTCTATCAATAAATCTGAAATGGTCTGTTGTTATCAATAATTACAAGCAGAATTTCCAGAGACAAAGAAATATTTAATTTCATTATATTGTTATGTATATAAGCGGCATCAAAGCAGCTAAATCCAATTTACCAATGAATGGAATAACCCGAGGAGAATCTGTAGTACACATTTAATGGATTACTCACCTTATATTAATAATAATTCAAGACTTCAAGTTATCATGAAAAAGCATGGTCACAGGCCATTCAGCCCACTAAGTCCATGCTAATCATCAAGCCCATTTACATAAATTCTGCACAAATCCTACTTGATTTTCCCACATTCCCATCAGCTCTCCCCAGATTGTACGCTTCACAACCAACCAACCTGCCCCTCCTTGGGACATGGGAGGCAACATGAACACTCAGAGGAAATCTTCACCATCACAGGGCAATCCACAAGGCGACATCAGAGGTCAGGATGGAACCCAGGTCACTGGAGGTGGCCTATTCATGATCTCGGCTCAATGAAACGTTCCTTGAGCTGGGTACATTAACTTCCTAGGTCTGACAACAGCCAACTGTGAATTCAAAGATTTCCTGAAGTCTTTCGAGGTGTGAATGCTTTGACCTGTATGATGTGGGATGTATGATTTTCAGCTTTAAAAAAATAAATGTATTCTTTCCTTCAAACGTCGCAAGATTTTTAAAAATCATTTGCACATGGAAATGGAACAGATTTTGTGGCTGTGGAGAAGGAAAAAAAAAAGATATATTTCTTACATGTAATTAAACTGTAATAATTGACTATTAACTGGAAAAGGAAATTGCATGAAATGATTATAGCATACTTCAGCTATTTTCAGTAAATGAATGTTAACGACAGGTTTATCAATTTAAAATATAGCAAACCGAATGATTGCAAATGGACATATTCTTCAAGTATTTGAATTTTCAAGGCTTCGTGTGCTCAAATCGCTTGAAGAGATCATCATATGGTTATTAAAATGCATGCTGAATGAATAAAGTCTCGGAGACAGAAGAAAGTATCAATTGACAAGTCAGCAAATGCTCCATACTTTGTTTCCAATTGTAGATACTGTTATTTTCCACTGAATGCAGCCTCTTTTTTAAAGCTATTTGAAGACGCTACATAATTTATCATGACTATATTATTGAGCTATTATTTGGGTTAAATGGAGAGCAAATTCGTCAGAGGGCAACCAGCGAATGTAAGTGAGCACACACACACAATGCAAGTCACGCTGATGACCCACATTTGGAAAGATAATGGTGGTGCAATTTGAAGAACTAGCAGAAGTATTCAGACGAAACAAATTTTGCTTCATTACACAAGTGACATTACAACATTGAAAGTGATCATCTCACTTAATATTAATGATCACTGATGTCAAGTCAATTGTTTGAAGCTCATCTTGGGTTTGAGACCAATCAGATTCTCATTAAGCTTCTCGAGAAGGAATGAAGTTGATGTATGTGAAATGGCACTAACATTTTCTTTGTATTACTCCAGACCAACTCTGGGAGCGGAAGGAGATTCCACTAGATGTAGTTGTTTAAAAGAAACAAGAATTGATGAGCATACATCGATCCTTTCACAGCATGGAGATTTCCCTTTGGTCTTGCACTCTATCAAACTCCTACTCTCAGCAATACTTCTTCTTCTTTCTTCTTCTTTGGCTTGGCTTCGCGGACGAAGATTTATGGAGGGGGTAAAAAGTCCACGTCAGCTGCAGGCTCGTTTGTGGCTGACCAGTCCGATGCGGGACAGGCAGACACGATTGCAGCGGTTGCAAGGGTCAGATGAGAACAAATATCAAAAGAAGATTATTTATTGAGTCACGTGCAATTTCAGAGAACAATTGATGGAAACTTAAGAGCAGTTTTAGCATGTGCTGACATGCTCAAAATTAAGAAATTCAGAGGGCAAACTAGACACCAACTTGCTTTCAACTACAAAATCATTCATTGGAATGGTATTCAACATTTCATTAATGACTGCATTGCATGTTGGAGAAAGATTATCACAAGCACTTGTAACAGCAACAAGGAGTATATGGAAAACATTTTTAAATGATATTTGAGGAGAGATCTATGGGTAATTTGGGGCTAGTGCATAAAATGGAAGAAGAAAGCAAAATCTTGGTGATATCTTTGAAATGCAATTTACATGTAATCTTAAGTACTTTTTGTTATTTTGTATGCTCTGAGAGTGTAGAACTGGCTGCCAGATTTAGAGTTCAAGGCAGGAAATACCTTGGCATTGGTACATGAAGAAAAAAATGGTTAAGGAGATATGGAAACAGATGGGTAAATAAATTACAAATATCTTTGACTGCTTTTCAATAGTCATTGCTGACAGGAACTAGCTCACCCAAAGACCTCAGTCAACACTGAATTCTTTGCATTTGAGTTGTCTTCAAAGAAGATTGCTGAAATCTATTTTGCCAAAGGGGAAAAAAGAACTTCAATCAATCAGTTTCACAATCATCCCACTCTTTTGACAGTTAATAGTAACCTGGTGTTTCACAACTCTGTGGAGAGGAGTATAACCTGCATTTTTATTCTGTATTTTTATTCAACGGAAGCAATCATTTGGTCAGCTAGTCTTAATAATTAAAACTTTTCCACAAGTGTATTCAGCAAGGTGGAGAACATAATGAAAACAAAGCAAAAGTATTACGAACTGGGAGAAAAAAAACACATAAAATATTAGCCTGGCAACTTAAAAGAGAACAAGCTAAATGAACGATACTGGCGTCAAGGAAAAAGGACAAACTAATTACATATAATCCAACAGAGATTAATGAAAATTTTAGGGAATTTTATGAACAATTGTATCAAACTGAGAACGAGGGGAAAGACGATAAAATAGAGGAACTTTTAGCTAAAATTGAACTGCTGAAATTGCAAGAGGAACAAAACAAAAACAAGATCAAACTGGATTTATTAAGAAAAGACAAAGAGTGGACAATGTCTGCAAACTTATTAATCTAATTCATGCAGTTCAAGGAAATAAGAAACCAACAGTGGCTGTTGCTCTAGACGCAAAAAAAGCCTTTGACAGAGTGTGATAGTACAGATTCTATCACCAATGTGTACATGTACACATGTACAGATGGTAGTACAGGATGACTGTGATTGGCTGAGAGTGTAGCCACACCTACTGGCAGGTCTTAAAGGATTGCTCCAAGCCAGACCAGGTCATTCTGGACTGGTCGACCTACTTGTGATATGCTCCAGTCTTTTAGTTAATAAAAGCCTTGGTTTGGATCAACAATTCTTTGGTTCTTTCGACGCGCATTACACAAAGTAGAGTGGAATTACTTATTTAAAGTATTACAGAAATTAAATCTATCAGAAAAATATATAGATTGGATTAAAGTATTGATTAATGGACCGTTGGCGAAGGTAACAGTAAATGGATATGTATCGAGTCACTTTAAATTAAGTAGGTCAACTAGATAGGGATGTCCTCTGTCCCCCTCATTGTTCACCTTAGCAATAGAACCTTTGGCAGAACTGATAAGAATAGAAAATAAAATAAAAGGGATAAAAATAAAGGAGAAGGAGTATAAAATCAGCTTATTTGCAGATGACATCATAGTATACCTAACAGAACCAGGGGTATCAGTAAAAGAATTACATAAGAAATTGAAGGAATATGGAGAAATATCGGGGTACAAGATCAACGCAAATAAAAGTGAAGTGATGCCAATGAGTAATGCAGATTATACAGAATTTTAAAAAGAATCACCATTTAAATGGCAAGCACAAGCAATCCGATACCATGGGATCAGGTTAGATAATAACTTGAGCCACTTGTACAAACTAAATTATCAGCCACTAATAAAGAAATTGCAGGAAGACTTAGAACAATGGAAAGAATTACCACTAAAGTTGATAGGGAGGGTAAACTGCATTAAAATGAGCATGTTTCCAAGAATACAATACTTATTTCAAACATTACTAATTCCCTTAACAGAAAAATTATTTAAGGAACTAAAGAGAATAATAAGGAAATTCCTGTGGAAAGGGAGGAATTCAAGGGTAGCATTAGATAAATTAACAGAGAGGTATAATCAAGGTGATTTACAGTTACCAAATTTTAGAAATTATTATAGAGCCGCACAATTGAGGTATTTATCAGATTTTTACCAGACAAGGGAAAAACCAGACTGGACTAAGATAGAACTAGATAAAATAGGGGAAAAGGTTCCGGACATATACTTTATAAGTGGGATGAAAAGCAGGTGCAATATAAAAACTCACCAGCACCGCATCATTTACTTAATACATGGAAGAAGATCCACTTAGAAAGGAAAAAAAGAATTATCAAATACCAAAATTACTATTGACGCAAAATCCGCTAATCCCTTTTACTATAGACAACCTTTCCATTAGAGAATGGGAGAGAAAAAGAATCAAAAGAATAGAAAATTGTTTTTTGGGAAATAATTTATTAACATTTGAACAGTTGAAGTACAAATATGGAATAACTCATGATACAATGTTTGCATATCATCAATTGAAAGCATATTTAAAGGATAAATTGGGAAACAGCTTGAGATTACCTGAAGGAAGCAGCTTTGAATACATGATTACAGACACAATGATAATCAAAAGATTTATAACCAACATGTACACTAAGCTGCAAGATAAGGAAAATGAAATAAACTATAAACCTAAGCAGAAGTGAGAAAAGGATCTAAACATAAAGATAAAAAATGAAGTATGGGATAAGTTATGTTCTGGAACTATGAAGAATACAATAAACACAAGGTTATGCATGATACAGTATAATTGGTTACGCAGGGTATATATCACCCCTCAAAAATTAAAAAAAATGGGATTCAACATTATCAGATAGATGTTTTCACTTTAAGAAGGAAATGGGAACAACATTACATGCAACTTGGGCATGTGCAAAAGTGAATGCGTTTTGGGAAGAATTAAATCAGATACTAAATAAAATTACAAAAAATAACATACCAAAAAAACCAGAGATATTTATTTTAAGTAACATAAGAAGTAGAGAATTAGGCCTCAAACTGGATAAAATGCAAAAAAAAATCATTATGATAGCCTTAGTGATAGCAAAAAAATGTATAATGTCAACTTGGAAAATGGAAGAGAGCATGAGAATACAGCAATGGTACATGGAAAAAATAACATACAATTTAAAAAATAAAGTCATAATGTTTGAACAAATTTGGGAACCATATATAGAACATATGAGAGAGAGCTTGCCTATGACCTCCATCCCCTAAAATGAGAATGAAAATGATGGGAAGACAAAACGACTAGATTCAGTGTGTAATAAATAGATGACGCATTTTTCTTGTTTATTTTCCTTTGTGTGAAAATATTGTTTTGTAGTTTTATTGTATTGTAAATGTTGAATATTTATGGGTATTGGAGGGGGTGGGTAGAGGGGAGGGAGGGAAGGGGAGAAAAAATGGGAAAGACCATTGTGTAAATTTAATGAGATACGTTTGGACATATTTTGGTTGATATGGTTCACAGTGTGAAAAATAAAAAAATATTTTAAAAAAGTGTATTCAGCAAGTATTTAGCTTTCCACTTTGTATTTTATATTGACCATTAAGAATAATTCTACTGTTGTTATTTTTAACATTCACATACGATGTGAAAATTTAAGTCATTCCCTAAATTACACCCAGTTGTTATTTACTATCAGTTCTGTTTTCTATTACTGAACTAGTGCAAAATCAACCAGAAAAAAAAGTGAAACATGGGACAACCAAACAGTTCTTCAAGTCAGAAACTTCTAATATGCACATTATCCATCTTATCCCATTCCCTCCTACCCCTCCCTTTCCTGGTTCCACGAATCACCCACTATGCCATTCCTCCGATGTGCTGGCAATCGTGCCTCTCAGTCCTTATGCAGGGTCTCAACTTGCCTCTTTTTCCCCCACACTTGGTGCTCAGAAATAAAGAAAATCCTGATTGTTATCTGCCATTAACTTGGCATCCTGATCTGGAAGGGATGAGAACCAACTGGTCAATGGATGGGCTCGAGATCCCTTGAAAATTGTTGCCAATGTCCTTGATTGCTCCACGTTCCCAGAAAGTTTTTAAGCCATCCTGGCAATGCTGCAAGCATTTTCCTGTACATGCTTATTTAACTTTTACAAAAGCTATTTATCATAAGTCCCCTTTAGATTTCTCTGTGTCCTCAACCACTGAGAAAAAGAAATATTAGGAAGACAATATATCCTTGTCCCTGGGCCTGACTCCTATGTACCAATAGAAAAAAAAACACAAACCTGCTGGTCTAAATACTGTAACTAAATATGTTAATCATTGCATTGTGAAATATGCCACGTTCACACAAGTAAATTATAGAGACAAAAATTTCACAGTCTAGTCTCAGTGGAAATATTCTCCAGAGTAACTGTGTGTGATCAGCTACTTAATACTCAGCCACAGCCAAGTTTAATGAAGACTAAATACAAAAATCTATGCTGAGAACAAAGCAGAGGCAGAGAACATTTTCTAAGCTTTGTATTTTGATATCACATTAGATTTGAAAGAAATCTGCACAAATTGATTTTTTAAAAAATGGAACCTTATGGCACTTATTTAACCAGTTTGTTTTTTTTTCTGTTGCAAACAAATTAAATTGGATTTATTTTATGGAGTTGACAATATTACCCAGTGCTGTTTAGGTAAAATAATCATCCTTAGAATTAAAGAAAACATCTCTCAAAGGTATTTCTTTAGCCAGGATGCTATACTGACTTAAGCTGAACAGTTAACATCGTAATTTCTTGAACAATCCTGATGTACAAAGACCCACTGCAAGTTCAATTCCTACTGTATGACTCAGGGAACTGCAGGTGGAGTACAATTTTTCATTATTGTCTGAGGAATCTCCTCTTTGCTTCACCATCAGTCAGTCCTCTTGCAGGATCCAAAAATCTAACAATTAAATGGGAATTCTCAGCCTTCAGCACAAGGAAGTCAGCTTTTTCATGCTATTTTATTTTAGTTCAATATTTTATCTCATTTATATGTTTAAATAATCTAAATAACATGTTATTTTTAATTATTTTAGCATTAATTATGAATACCAATTTTAATAGCTCCAAGTGTAGTATGAAAAGGATTCAAACTTCTGAGAGGAGTTGCAGCTCCATCCCAAAGGCTGTTCTGGGGACCAGCTTCCTCTGGTCTCACTGTGCACCTCAAGGGTGTGGAAGGTCAGCATAGTTGGTCTGATTCATGGTAGTACAAACCGATGGAATGCTGGGGAAGCTCAGCAAGATGAGCCATTGCACTGTTGTTCATCTGACGTCCAGAGACAGAGAGAGCTAAAGTGGTAATCCATACCAATAAAGTAAGAGTTTTTAATCTCACACAGAATCTACCTTGAGCATTGCTCAAAAGCTGCAATCAGCAGTTACTAAGTCTCAGCTTTATGAAAATCTTTGGCTTGGCTTCACGGACGAAGATTTATGGAGGGGTAATGTCCACGTCAGCTGTAGGCTCATTTGTGGCTGACAAGTCCGATGTGGGACAGGCAGACACGGTTGCAGCGGTTGCAAGGGAAAATTGGTGGGTTGGGGTTGGGTGTTTGGTTTTTCCTCCTTTGTCTTTTGTCAGTGAGGTGAGCTCTGCGGTCTTCTTCAAAGGAGGTTGCTGCCCGCCGAACTGTGAGGCGCCAAGATGCACGGTTTGAGGCGATATCAGCCCACTGGCGATGGTCAATGTAGCAGGCACCAAGAGATTTCTTTAGGCAGTCCTTGTACCTCTTCTTTGGTGCACCTCTGTAACGGTGGCCAGTGGAGAGCTCGCCATATAACACGATCTTGGGAAGGCGATGGTCCTCCATTCATACTACTGCACCTAATAGCCTAAATACACCTGGGACTGTCTGATCTCGGAAGCTAAGCAGACACAGGACTGGTAAGTACTTGGAGGGGAGAGTACCTAGGAACACTAGATGGTGTAGGTGTCTGTGAGGGGCACTGTACAGAGGCAACTTTGTCTGCTTTAAAGTATGTTACATTGTAAATTTAGTATTACATGACAAAAATGTAAACTTTACCTTTGTTGGCTGAAAACACTGATGTGGCAATAGCCCCTTTCACACTTACAAGTGATCCCAGAAATTAATCACCAATCAGCCTTTAAAATGCCTAGTGTGAAAGCAAAATCAGCTAATTTTAACCAGGCAAATATGAAATGTGTAATTGCTTTGTGGGATTAAAATGACCCAAGTTTTTGTATGAATATAGGAACATGAAGGAAGAAAATATTAAAATGAAGGTATGAGAAAGTTGCAGTTGGGGGGAAGAGAGAGAGAGAGGAAATAAATACCAATAAATAGCAATAACGGATGATTTTTAAACAGTGTGGGAAAGATGGTAGTGTTATAGTGCACAGTTTATAAAGACCATGGTTACATGATACTGCTTCCAACTTTCCAATGCTGTTTAAATTGAGTGCTATAGTACTACCAACTTTCTCATGATGTTTCAAAATTGTCCACTATTGCTATTTATTGCCAGCACTTTCCCACGGTCCATTATAAAGTTTTATGTAGGTCGGCATAACAACAACAGGGGCTGAAGAGCTTGTACTGTGCTGTACATAAAGCTTAATTATGTTATAATTAGACAATTAATTTTGTTCAAATACAAGATAATACATTTATCAGGATTTAGGGCAGGGCTACCATCACTCGAGGCATCATGATGTCACTGGTAGAAGGTAGAACAATCCTAACCCCAGGGATGGCTTCTTGCAAGTATGAAAGCATTCATTGTCCCAGTTCGGAGTGTTCAAGTATGAAAAGACAATCCTCAATTCCAATCCTGGGACTCTGAATGGCCAATTTAGTGGGAATAAAGTGTGTAAATGAAGAAATGTGTACATGTATTATGAAGGTTGATCATTACTTCCATTTGCTATGACCATTTGGGACTTTAATATCAGATCACAGATATTTAATAATGGCACAGTAAACATGATGAAAACAATTAAGATTGTCAGTTTTATTTATTTTTAAACAACTAATGCCAAAATAATGAAAAGCTAATCTTTCACTTTAATATTCCTCATTTTTAATTGTAAAGTTCTCAAAGGTCAACTCTGATTAGCAGCTGGTTACTGATTTTGATCAAGGAATGAGAACAACTGTTCACCCACTCCATCAGATCCATTCACAAGGAAGTTAATTGTTGCCCAGAATGCATATTTTCATTGGTAATATTAATTTATTTATTTATTTTGTTCAAATTAAAAACGGATTCATTTCATAAGAGAATAAACTTGCCACTATGCAGCCTCTGGGCTCATGAAATTATACAGAAGCTATAGCTATTGTCTTATATTGTGTGGAAGGAAAATAGATCAAGTCAGAGTTATTGATGCTAAGGAGCAAGGCCAGGGGAAGAGTGGATAAAGACTGGTGTTCAATGTGGGAATTCTGAATCCAGATGACTTCAACTCACAAAGGACAAAGATTTCTTGTTCAACGCTCAGCTGATGAATCATTCCTCCATTCTGGTTACCTCTTGGAGGAAGCCTTGAATGAGGAAGGTGCTAATATATTTGAGGCAGGGAAAATTCAACATACATCATAGATGCAAACTGCAAGTGCAAACACTGACCCAGACTGCCAAATACTTTGAAGCTAAATAAGGTTTGCAGCAGACAGTGAAACACTCAGCCTCATCCTTTGTCTACGGTACATAGCACAAGTAGGAAAGGCTGACATACAGCTCATGTCAAGGCTAAACTAACCCCTTACACCGTGGTTACTTGCCTTTTGTCAATTCCATCATGCCAAGTCAGACAAACAGATCCAGGAGCTCCTAACATGGCAACAGGAAAGACTATTCAATATTAGATGCAAAACTAGTACTCAAACACAATTCACAACCTCAGTTTAGTGTTACATACACTTTGAACCAATAACATGAAACACCTGGAAGTGTTATGCCAAACTGGGAGGGTTACAGGAATGTTGAAAATTGTATGCTATGGATCAAGCCAATGACTAATCTCCCATTTTTATCTGGGTGGGAAGCACTAATCACAAAATAAAATAAAACTGGCATGTAAGTTACTCCTCAAGCAGATAAGAGGCAAGTAATCTGCAGCAAATGAATCACCTGGGATTTCAGCACACCATGGCAACAGTAAACACTGACGAGAAGAAGCACTAGAACTGGTAACCAAGGCTTCTCCAACAACACAGTCTTTGCTTGCAGTCTCCATCAAATGGAAGAAGGCAGCAGATGCACTGAACCAATTGAAAGAAAAGCCACACACCAAAATGCTAGAGGAACTCAGCTGATTTTTTTCCAGCGTCCATAGGATACAAAGATATATTACCAATGTTTTGGGCCTGGGCCCTTCTTCAAGGAATAGGCCAGAAGCAGGACATCTCAGGAAGTCTTGGAATTCAGACAGTGCTGGTTGGGGGAGGAATCCAGACCAATAAACAAATTGACCAGCTGAGTTCCTCTAACATTTTGGTGTTTTTACTACAATCACAAAGTCTGCAGACTTTCATATTTCACTCTGAACCATTAGTACCAGATCATCTAAATCACACATGTCAAACTCAGGCCCGCGGGCCGCAAGATCATATCAAATATGTATTAGAGCTGGCCCGCTGGCTGCTATGCCAGTATAGCACATGCACAGTTAATACTACAAATCCCAGAATGCTTTGCAAATGCATTGGCGCCGGCCCATCAGCCCACTAATCGCCCCCACCTTCTCTCTTTACTTTCATTAGCATCTGCGACCTGTCGCCCAACTCACGTGTAATAAACCCCTTACAAAAAATGGCCAAACGAAAGACAGAAAACAGGACATTTGGTTAGGAGAAAAAGGGAGGTGTACAGGAGGTATAAAGAACAGAGAGCTGACAATTTGAAGGAGGACTACAAGGAGTGTAAAAGGAATCTTAAGAAAGAAATTAGAAAGGCCAAAAAAAGGCACGAAGAGGCTTTGGCAGACAGAGTAAAAATAAATCCAAAGGGTTTCCATAAGTACATTAAAAGTAAATGATTAGTGAGAGATAAAATTGGACCCCTTGTAGATAGTGAGGGTAGGCTGAGTGAGAAGTCAGAGGAAATGGGGGAAATTTTGAATGATTTCTTTGCCTCGGTATTCACTAAGGAAAAAAATATTGAACCAGTTGAGGTCAAGAAAAATAGTGGGGAGGTAATGAAGCATATAAGGATAACCGAGGAGGTAGTGATGGCTGTGTTGAAAAAGATAAAGGTGGATAAATCTCCGGGACCGTGGATAAATCTCCGGGACCGGACAAAATAATCCCAAGGACACTCAGGGAGGCTAGTGGACAGATAGTGGGGCCATTAACAGAGATATTTAGGATCTCACTGGCCATGGGGGTAGTGCCAAAGGATTGGAGGGTGGCGCATGTGGTTCCGCTGTTTAAGAAAGGGTCTAAATGTAAACCTGGGAATTATAGGCCCGTGAGTCTGACGTCTGTGGTGGGCAAGTTGATGGAAAGTGTTCTGAGGGATGGTATTTACAATTATTTGAAGGTACAGGGATTGCTAGGGAGTAATCAGCATGGTTTTCTCAGGGGTAGATCATGCTTGACAAACCTGAAAAAAGGTGGAGGCATTAGGTATAAATGAGGAGGTAGTGAAATGGATTCAGCAATGGTTGGATGGGAGGTGTCAGAGAGTAGTGGTAGAAAATTGTTTGTCCAATTGGAGGCCGGTGACTAGTGGAGTTCCTCAGGGATCGGTCCTCGGTCCACTATTGTTTGTTATATATATTAACGATCTGGAAGTAGGGGTGGAGAATTGGATAAGCAAGCTTGGGGATGATACAAAGATTGGTGGTGTTGTGGACAGTGAGTAAGATTACCATAGATTAAAAGGTGATTTAGTAAGGCTGGAGGTGTGGGCTGAGAAATGGCTGATGGAATTTAATACAGATAAGTGTGAGGTGTTACATTTTGGAAAGGCAAATCTAAATAGGTCATATGCATTAAATGGTAGGCTATTGAGATGTGCAGAGCAACAAAGGGATTTAGGAGTTGTGGTAAATAGTACCCTCAAGGCTGATACTCAGGTAGATGGTGTGGTGAAGAAGGCATTTGGAATGTTGGCCTTCATAAATCGGAGTATTGAATTCAAGAGTAGGGAGGTTATGATGAAATTGTACAAGGCATTGGTGAGGCCAAATTTGGAGTACTGTGTACAGTTTTGGTCACCAAATTATAGGAAAGATATAAACAAAATAGAGAGAGTGCAGAGAAGGTTCACGAGAATGTTGACAGGATTTCAAGGTTTGAGTTACAGGGAAAGGTTGTGCAGACTGGGGCTTTTTTCTTTGGAGCGTAGAAGATTGAGAGGGGACTTGATAGAGGTGTTTAAGATTTTAAAAGGGACAGAGAGTAAACATGGATAGGCTTTTTCAATTAAGAGTGGGGGAGAATCAAACTAGAGGGCATGGTTTAAGATCGAAGGGGGAAAATTATAAGGGGAAAATTAGGGGAAATTTCTTTACGCAAAGGGTGGTGGGGATGTGGAATGAGCTTCCGACAGACGTGGTCGAGGCGGGATCATTGGTTACATTTAAGGAAAGACTAGATAGTTACAAGGATAGGAGAGGACTGGAGGGGTATGGACCGGGTGCTGGTCAGTGGGACTAGGAGGGTAGGGATTTGTTACGGCATGGTCTAGTAGGGCCGAACTGGCCTGTTCTGTGCTGTAAGTGGTTATATGGTTATAGGACCTTTCAAGACAGGTGGGAGGCAAACTCTGACCCCAGAGTTTGATGAACTTGCATCTAAGAAGAGATGCCAAGTATCTGGTTTAGACCCAGGTGCATCAGAGTAAATCACAGTGTAGCAAGCTAAGCTTGGATTAATATTTTCTTTGGTTAACTTTGGACTGTTCATAGTTGAAAGATTGGATTTTCATTGAAGCAAGTTGTTATTTTCTTGACTTGTTGGCTTGTGAAAAAAATACATTTAAAAGAAACTTAAAGGTTATAGAGAAATATTATTTATTGAATATTTTATTTCTCATTTGTTAATGCTTCTTCTGGAAAGAGTTTAACCAAAACTATTATTAAATATTAATTTTAATAAGAAAAAGTTTAACATTACATATGTTGAAAGAAGAGAAAACTTCCAGATGTTGTTGAAAATTTTCAAGAAATATTCAGTTTGGCCCACGATTTAGTCCAAGTTTTTAATTTTGGCTCTCTGTGAATTTGAGATTGACACCCCTGATCTAAATCATTCACCATCATGGCTGGAAATGTCTGGTGGTTTCCTCATTGTTGCTGGATCAAAGTCCAGGCACATCTTCTATTACACCACATGAGCATTTGCACCACATGCAGGAATTCATAAAAGCCACCACCACATTTTTGAAGGTAAAGATTTTGAGCAAAATCAACCCTTGCCAGCGATGTCTAAATTCAGAGAGTGGTTGAACAAAATACTGAGCAACTAATATTCAAATGAAATGGTCTTTCCTGTGAATTTTGCTGGTATTTTCCAGTCTTCACAATCATCTATCATTCTTAATTAAAGATTGAATGCATTGTTTTGAAAACTTAATTGGAAGCAGGATGCAAACCCATTGGGTTTAATTTCAGTTTTTCACTTCATACTTTGCAATCAGGACTTGATTGCTCTCTCGGTTCTGGCTTGGTCTCCCAGGATTACACAAACACTGGTTTTATGGGCAAGAACAGTACTGTTCAAACATAAATGGCCTCTACTTTTCCTTTGTGAGAAGAGGAACCAGTTTTGCCATCATTGTTAACACACAAATTCCCAGACCTGGCTTCATTAGACATTTATATGCTGGGGCTTCCTTAAAATTCAAATGAGAATTACTGCAACAAGGAGAATAAAAAAGATCAGGACAAAAAGAAAAATTCATTACTAACATTTGATTGTACCGACATGCAAAACCTATTCAAGATCTTCAATCCAATGATAAATTCCTTTTTCTCTTGATGAAATGAAGTCGTATATTTAGCAAAGAAAATATCAAATAATAGAAAACTATAAATTCAGATCTGTTAGTTATGATGGTTTTAGTCTTCTCACAGAGAATTCTCATGTTCTCCTTGGGAAAATTAGTCTTTAATTAAAGTGTAGCATTCGTGGAGAATGACACGCACACCAAAGTCTTGAAGTCGAGAGTGGTTTATTGCACTGGCTGTTGTGTTTACAAGGGCCCCAGGCACTGACGTCAGGGGCCCATGTCATTGGAGTGCTAGCCTGGGATCAGCCAGCGTTCCCACCACAGTTTCTGTCTTCCCGCCATGCGGGAGGTCATCTGGGATGACGGCTGGTGTCCCCCCAGATACGCGTGTTCATCAGCCATTTTGTGGGCCGGTCCACATCTCTGTGTGAGAGCCACTACAATAGCGTAAAACACCAATATAAAGGACTCCTACAATAAAAAAAAATGAAAGTTGACCGAAAAAGATGCTTTTGGCAAAGAATTCCATGTCTAAAATGTTCATGTCTAAAATGTGGGGAGATTGTGTAAATTCACAAGATTATGCTGAAAATACCGAGGCCGGGGCCGCCGTCTCCCCCTTGCTCCTGCCCGTATCGGGGCCGCCGCCGTCTACCTGGACTACATCCTGGTGCGAGAAAGTGACAAACAAGATGTGCTCCACACCAGGGTCATGCCTAGCGCGGAATGCCACACTGACCACCGGCTGGTTCGCTGCAAGCTCAACCTTCACTTCAAGCCAAAGCCCAGGAACAATAAAGCCCCCAGAAAGAGGTTCAATGTTGGAAAACTGCAGTCAGACGAAGCGAGAGGAAACTTCCAGGCAAACCTCAAAGCAAAGTTCGACGTTGCAACCCGCCTCACGGACACGTCCCCTGAAACCCTCTGGGATCAGTTGAAGACTACCATACTGCAATCCACTGAAGAGGTACTGGGCTTCTCCTCCAGGAAAAACAAGGACTGGTTTGACGAAAACAGCCAGGAAATCCAGGAGCTGCTGGCAAAGAAGCGAGCTGCCCACCAGGCTCACCTTACAAAGCCGTCCTGTCCAGAGAAAAAACAAGCCTTCCGTCGCGCATGCAGCCATCTTCAGCGCAAACTCCGGGAGATCCAAAATGAGTGGTGGACTAGCCTCGCCAGACGAACACAGCTCAGCGCGGACATTGGCGACTTCAGGGGTTTCTACGAGGCTCTAAAGGCTGTGTACGGCCCCTCACCCCAAGTCCAAAGCCCGCTGCGCAGCTCAGACGGCAAAGTCCTCCTCAGCGACAAGATCTCCATCCTCAACCGATGGTCAGAACACTTCCAATCTCTTTTCAGTACCAACCGCTCAGTCCAAGATTCCGCCCTGCTCCAGCTCCCTCAACAGCCCCTAAGGCTAGAGCTGGATGAGGTTCCCACCCTGGATGAGACAAATAAGGTAATCGAACAACTGAAAAGTGGCAAAGCAGCAGGTATGGATGGAATCCCCCCAGAAGTCTGGAAGGCTGGCGGCAAAACTCTGCATGCCAAACTGCATGAGTTTTTCAAGCTTTGTTGGGACCAAGGTAAACTGCCTTAGGATCTTCGTGATGCCACCATCATCACCATGTACAAAAACAAAGGCGAGAAATCAGACTGCTCAAACTACAGGGGAATCACGTTGCTCTCCATTGCAGGCAAAATCTTCGCTAGGATTCTACTAAATAGAATAATACCTAGTGTCACCGAGAATATTCTCACAGAATCACAGTGCGGCTTTCGCGCAAACAGAGGAACCACTGACATGGTCTTTGCCCTCAAACAGCTCCAAGAAAAGTGCAGAGAACAAAACAAAGGACTCTACATCACCTTTGTTGACCTCACCAAAGCCTTCGACACCGTGAGCAGGAAAGGGCTTTGGCAAATACTAGAGCGCATCGGATGTCCCCCAAAGTTCCTCAACATGATTATCCAACTGCACGAAAACCAACAAGGTCGGGTAAGATACAGCAATGAGCTCTCTGAACCCTTCTCCATTAACAATGGCGTGAAGCAAGGCTGTGTTCTCGCACCAACCCTCTTTTCAATCTTCTTCAGCATGATGCTGAACCAAGCCATGAAAGACCCCAACAATGAAGACGCTGTTTACATCCGGTACCGCACGGATGGCAGTCTCTTCAATCTGAGGCGCCTGCAAGCTCACACCAAGACACAAGAGAAACTTGTCCGTGAACTACTCTTTGCAGATGATGCCGCTTTAGTTGCCCATTCAGAGCCAGCTCTTCAGCGCTTGACGTCCTGCTTTGCGGAAACTGCCAAAATGTTTGGCCTGGAAGTCAGCCTGAAGAAAACTGAGGTCCTCCATCAGCCAGCTCCCCACCATGACTACCAGCCCCCCCACATCTCCATCGGGCACACAAAACTCAAAACGGTCAACCAGTTTACCTATCTCGGCTGCACCATTTCATCAGATGCAAGGATCGACAATGAGATAGACAACAGACTCGCTAAGGCAAATAGCGCCTTTGGAAGACTACACAAAAGAGTCTGGAAAAACAACCAACTGAAAAACCTCACAAAGATAAGCGTATACAGAGCCGTTGTCATACCCACACTCCTGTTCGGCTCCGAATCATGGGTCCTCTACCGGCACCACCTACGGCTCCTAGAACGCTTTCACCAGCGTTGTCTCCGCTCCATCCTCAACATCCATTGGAGCGCTCACACCCCTAACGTCGAGGTACTCGAGATGGCAGAGGTCGACAGCATCGAGTCCACGCTGCTGAAGATCCAGCTGCGCTGGATGGGTCACGTCTCCAGAATGGAGGACCATCGCCTTCCCAAGATCGTATTATATGGCGAGCTCTCCACTGGCCACCGTGACAGAGGTGCACCAAAGAAAAGGTACAAGGACTGCCTAAAGAAATCTCTTGGTGCCTGCCACATTGACCACCGCCAGTGGGCTGATAACGCCTCAAACCGTGCATCTTGGCGCCTCACAGTTTGGCGGGCAGCAGCCTCCTTTGAAGAAGACCGCAGAGCCCACCTCACTGACAAAAGGCAAAGGAGGAAAAACCCAACACCCAACCCCAACCAACCAATTTTCCCTTGCAACCGCTGCAATCGTGTCTGCCTGTCCCGCATCGGACTGGTCAGCCACAAACGAGCCTGCAGCTGACGTGGACTTTTTACCCCCTCCATAAATCTTCGTCCGCGAAGCCAAGCCAAAGAAAGAAAAGAAAGATGCTGAAAATAAATATGAAAAAATTCCACATACTGAAACTGTCAAAATTATTTTTATTTTTGTGGTATTTTAGTGTTTGGCTTGTACATATATTTATGTGCTTTCATTTTTCTCCACATATGGAATTAACCACCAGTTTTTTAAACCTACTCAGCTAATTTAAAATTAAGGAATCATCCAAGAACTTGCAAAAAGAAATGAAAAGGCATGTAATGATCCAAAATAGATTGAAACCAAAGGGAATTTATTCAAATAAAACACAAGGAAAAATTGAAGATTTAAAATATCTTTTAAATTTTGGATGACTTTTTTTAAAAAAGAACATTTTTAAACTGGATCAATAAATTATGTTGGGAATATTTCAAATTTTTTAGTTTCTGTGGAAAATTCTGAAATGTATTGCTAATTTATGATCACTCAATTAAGGACAAATAATAAGATAGCAGAATGAAACAGGGGACTTTCTTTCCCAATGAATTTATTCCTCCCAATTGCTCCTAATATAATTGATAATATTTCAAACCAAATAAACATCTGCAGAGTTAGAAATCTGAATTCAAAATAAGGTAGCATCAGGTAACATCTCTGGGGAGAGAAATAGAGTTGAGTGAAACATGATAGTCTGCAGACACTGTGATTGTTGTGAAAATCAGGAACTCAGCAGGTCTTGCAACATCCATAGGCAGCAAAGACATATAACCAACATTTTGAGCCTGAGCCCTTCAGAATATGAGTAAAAAGCAGGCAGGTGCCAGAATTAAAAGGCTGGAGAGAAGGAAAGAAAGGGCAGGGGGAGGAGCACACACCAACAGAAAAAAATATGATAATTGGACATGGATAGGACTGGAAAGGTGAGAATTGGTAGGGATAGGGTTAGCTCTGTGAATGCAGATCTGGAGGTAACAAGACAGGGAAAAGGAGAGAAAGAAAGAGAAGAAAGGAGAAATACAGATAGATTGGGGGCAGAGGGATAACTGAAACCAGAGAAGTCCATGTTAATGCCATCCAGATGAAGAATGCACAGATAGAAAATGAGGTGTTGTTCTGCCAATTTGCATGTGGCCGCAGTCCGTCAGTGCATGAGACCTTGCACAGACATTTCAGAATGGGAATGGAGAGGGAAATTGAAATGGGTTGACACTGGGAAAAGGTGGGAGATTCCTGCTATTGCGGCAGAGAGAGCTGAGGTGCTCAATGAAGCAATCTCTCAGTATGGAGGGAGTGACATAAGGAGCAGTACCTGCAGAAGGTGGAGATGGCAGGAAAGAGGAAGAAATTTCCATGCAGTGGGTGTGGGAAATAGCAGAGGATGATATGTTGGACTTGGAGGCCAGTGGATTGGCAGGTGAGGAAAAGTGGAACCTCATAGCCACTGTGTGTGGGGTGAGAGGAGGACCAGAACAGAGTGTGAGTAACAGAGGATATGCGGGTAAGGGCAATATTGATAGTAGTGGAGGGGAATCCATGTTTTTTGAAGAACAAGGATGATCTGGCATGGAAAATCTTGTCCTGGGAGCAGATTCAATATAGCCAGAGGAATTGTAAAAAAGAAATGGAATCCTTACAAGAGACAGGGTGTGAAGAGATACTGTTGAGGTAGCTGTGGAAGTTGGTGAATTTGTAGAAAAAATGTCAAGATTTTGTCTCCCAGAATGGAGACAGAAAGAAAGAAAGAAATGGAGAAAAAAATATTGCTAGAAATGAACCAAGTGAATTTGATGTTGGGGTGGAAGTTGGCAGCAAAATAGATAAAGTCAACAAGCTCATCAAACATGCACGTGGAAGTACCAAAGTAGTCATCAATGATGTGGAGGAAGAGTTCTGGGGCCTTGCTTATAAAATGGATTGCTCCATGAAGCCAACAAAAAGGCAGGTATAGCTGAGTCCCATGCAGGTTACCCCTCTGACTTGGAGAAAGTGGGATGAGACAAGGGAAAAGTTATTCAGGGGGAGGAGAAGATCTGTCAGTCAGAGAAGGGTGGAGGCGGGCGAAAAAACATAGCAACAGCACAGTACAGATCCTTTGGCCCTTGATATTTTGCCAACCCATATATTCCTAAAGATAAAGTACTGAACCCCCCCTATCCTGTAACCCTCCACTTTTCCTCCATCCATGACCCAAATATTTCAACCTCCACCACCATCTCGGGCAACGCTTTCCAGGCACCCACAACTCTCTGTGCAGAAAATTTTACCCCTGATGTCTCCCCTAAACTTCCTTCCTTTTACTTTGTGCTTTTGTCCTCTGGTGTTTGCTTTTCCTGTCCTGGAAAACAGGTGCTGCTGTCCACCCCATCAATGCCTCTCATAATCTTGAAGACCTCTATCCAGTCTACTTTCATCCTTCTATGCTCCAAAGAGAAATGGCCCAGCTCTGCTAACCTTGCCTCATAAGACTTGTTTTCCAATCAAGGTAACATCCTTTTAAATCTTCTCTGCACCCTCTCTGTAGCTTCCACATCCTTCCTAATAATGACGTGACTAGAACTGAAGGGCTTAGAGGCCTTTGAAATGGAGGTCGAGGTGTGTAGTCATTGGATGTCCACGGTAAAGATGAGACAATTGAGTTCAGGGAACTAGAAGTAATGCAGGCATGTGAAGTATCACTGATATAGAGACTGAACTGGAGAGGCAAATGGAATAGAAGTGAGCAAGAGCACGAGGGGTTAACCAGGATGATTGGGTCAATGGGTTTTCATCAGAAGAAGGCAATGTTAGAAAAAAAGCATGTTTTATGTGGCAGAGAGGGAGAAAGGATGGTGGGAACAAAGAGAATGTCCATGATTGGGAAGAAACCAACGCAGACAATGATGAAGCAACAGATAGTAGTGATACCAGCTGGAAGATAATGGTATGGACTCTTCAATTGCTGTGATCTTTGTGGAGGAAGGAGAAGGATCAAAGGAATAATAGTGCTGTAACAGGGAGATTCATAACATTCATTGGAAATTTGATGCTGTCAGTAGTGATGATTGAAGATGGTAAAAATCAAGAAACCTCAATAAGATGAGGAAATCTTCATTTGCAAAAGATATCGGAGGATTTATACAAAATAAAGAGGAAGCATATATCAGCATTTGGATATAAAAGAGAGAACTAAGGAATTAGGAGGACATCTTCTTCTTTGGCTTGGCTTCACGGACGAAGATTTATGGAGGGGGTAAAAGTCCACGTCAGCTGCAGGCTCGTTTGTGGCTGACAAGTCCGATGCGGGACAGGCAGACACGGTTGCAGCGGTTGCAGGGGAAAATTGGTGGGTTGGGGTTGGGTGTTGGGTTTTTCCTCCTTTGTCTTTTGTCAGTGAGGTGGGCTCTGCGGTCTTCTTCAAAGGAGGTTGCTGCCCGCCGAACTGTGAGGCGCCAAGATGCACGGTTTGAGGCGATATCAGCCCACTGGCGGTGGTCAATGTGGCAGGCACCAAGAGATTTCTTTAGGCAGTCCTTGTACCTCTTCTTTGGTGCACCTCTGTCACGGTGGCCAGTGGAGAGCTCGCCATAGAACACGATCTTGGGAAGGCGATGGTCCTCCATTCTGGAGATGTGACCCACCCAGTGCAGCTGTATCTTCAGCAGCATTGACTCGATGCTGTCGGCCTCTGCCATCTCGAGTACTTCGATGTTAGGGATGAAGTCGCTCCAATTAATTTTGAGGATGGAGCGGAGACAACGCTGATGGAAGCGTTCTAGGAGCCGTAGGTGATGCCGGTAGAGGACCCATGATTCGGAGCCGAACAGGAGTGTGGGTATGACAACGGCTCTGTATACGCTAATCTTTGTGAAGTTTTTCAGTTGGTTGTTTTTCCAAACGCTTTTGTGTAGTCTTCCAAAGGCGCTATTTGCCTTGGCGGGTCTGTTGTCTATCTCATTGTCGATCCTTGCATCTGATGAAATGGTGCAGCCGAGATAGGTAAACTGGTTGACCGTTTTGAGTTTTGTGTGCCCGATGGAGATGTGGGGGGGCTGGTAGTCATGATGGAGAGCTGGCTGATGGAGGACCTCCGTTTTCTTCAGGCTGACTTCCAGGCCAAACATTTTGGCAGTTTCCACAAAACAGGACATCAACCGCTGAAGAGCCGGCTCTGAATGGGCAACTAAGAAATTAGGAGGACATAATGGGTGCAAAATGGCCTTGGCAAGCATGATTAAAGAGAATCCCAAAACCTTTCACGTGTATTAGAATAAATAGGGTAGCGAGGGAAAACAATGTAGTAATTGTGCGCAGTAGGTTGGTCCAGAAGGTTAGGGCACAAGTATCTAAAATATGCTGGCGATCTGGCCCCAAAGTTGCTAAAGGGAGACAGTGGTGACAGGATGGCTTTCCTCACTCAAGTCTGAAATCATTGGTGTCCCAGTGGGATCAGTTCTGGACCATCACAGGGCTAAATGACTTGGATGAGTGGTAGAAAACAAAGAAGGTTGAGACGGAGATTAGCTGTAAAATTGGATGAAGCAATGATAGACACAATTTAAACCAAATAAGCGTAAAGTAATGCACTTTCAGATGTCAAATACGAACAGGACGTACATCATAAATAGCAGGGACTTCACGAGTGTCGAGCGACAGAGGGATGTTTGGATGCAAGTTCAATCTCCCCTAAAAATAGCATGGATCGGGGAATGAAGGTATTCGGCACGCTTGTCTTCTTGGGGTGAGGCAAGAGTTAGGATATCATGATAAATCAGTGCAAAGCATTGGTCAGGCAGCACTTGAAGAACTGTGCACAGTTCCGGATGCCACACTGCAGAACAGGTGTGGTCATATCAGAAAAAAAAGCATAGAAGAGATTCACCAGAATATTGGCCAGTATTTCAGGGAGAGATTGGACTGGCTGGGTTTATTCTCACTAGAACATAGGAAATTGAAAGGTAACCTGATAGAGGTATAAAAATGTTATGAAGGGTATTGATAGAGTAGACAATCACAGATGGTGGGGGGTGAGCCTAAAACTAGAGGTCAAAGGTTTAAGAGGAGAGGGGAGAAATGTAAAGGAGATCTGAGGAACAATTCTTTGCACACAGAGTGGGGTAATATGGAGAGAGGAAGTAGTTGAGGATGATACAGCTACACCATTTGAAGGGCATTTGGATAAATGGTTTAATAGAAAAGGATAGGGGTAAGTGGGATTAACCTTGATGGGCATTGTGGATGAGATGGTCCAAAGGCAGTATTTCGGTAATGTATTATTCTAGGTTTCTCCGTCTCAGTAATCCAAAGAAAGATTTCAACAAATTTGGGGATTCTCTGAAAGTATATGTAAAACAAACAACAGAAAAGCAAACTATGGTATATATACCAAATTAGTCATACTTTCACAGACCCACAAAAATCAGAATCACTGCACGGAATATTTGATACTACTTATTTTGAGGATTCAAATTATGGTTTGTGTCCAAAGCTGTACATGAGCCAGTTGTTCAGCCTGAAGGACCCTGATCATTTTGATTCCAGAATTTAAAGTGATCATGCCCTGGTTTCTCTCAACTAAATTTCAAGTGCCTGCAGCTATCAAATGGTCCACTTACCCACTGCTTCTTCACTGACAGATAATTGTAGAATACAATGGTGGGCATCTGTGGCTCTTAGCAACGTGAGACTTGCACTTATTGCTGAACAGGCATTTTAATATCAAATGTGGTGTTTGGGACTCCAAGCCTTGCACAGAAATACATTAGTTAACATGTGGTGCTTTACTCATTCAATTGTAAACAGGCTTTGAAAAATCCATGTTTTCTGCTACTTGTCAAAATGTAATTTGCACATTCACATCTTATGAAATATTCTTTCTAAATGTTTTTTTTTAAATGTAGGCATACAACATGGTAACAGGCATTTTGGCCCATGAGTCCATGTCGCCCAATTACATCCGATTGACCTACACCCTCAGTACGTTTTGATAGGTGGGAGGAAACTAGAACCCTCGGGGAGAATGTACAACACCTTACAGACAGTGTGGGATTCAAATTCCAGTCCTAATCGCTGGCGCTGTAAAGGCATTGTGCTAACCACTATCGCAACCACGCTGCCCTGATTTTGGACCGTTTTTTATCTTCAATGAATAAATGGCGATACACTTCCAAGGTGGGATGACATAACATTTGAAGGGGAACCTGCATTTGGTGGTGTTCTCCAGCACCTGCTGCCTCTGTCCTTAACACTGGAGCTGAAGGGTTAAGGAGGTCTTGTTGCAGTTGCCCAGATGAGTATATGCCATGACCAGTGATTTAAAAAAAACACAGGTGGCATGGTGGTTTAGTAGTTAGTGTTATTGCCCTAGGTTTGATCCCAGCCTCCAGTGCAGCCTGTGTGGAGTTTGCACATTATCCCTGTAAGGAGTTTAAAGCGTTGCGCTTTAAACGCTGCCACCTGAATGGAAATTTAAAGGGCCGCTTCTGCTTCTTCAGGCGCATTCTTAGCGTAGAATGCACCTGAAAAAGCCCTTAGGTAAACATCCAGGAGTGACCTTTCTATGAGCAGTTTGCAGAAAGAGTACTGATAGACAGAATGACTCCAGCAAGACAATGGTCAAGCATTTTATTATGTCAGTTCAATTAACACCTACTTGTGAAAGGTGCTTACATTCTCCAGAGATCCTGCAATGTGAATTCTTCAGTCTTTCAAATAAGATCTGTTTTAAAATGTTTGCATGTATGTGACCTACTCTAAAATCTTATAAATTCTCCCCAAAATATTAATATTGTTACACTATTGTCACAATCCCTCCATAGCAGATGCAATATCACTGATTCTTTACTCATCTCTGGATTACCTCGAAAACAGTCACTCATTTATACAGCTCCTCTTCATTGACTACAACTCAGCCTTCAACATCATTATTCCCTCAGTGCTGGTCAACAAGCTCCAAAGCCTAGGCCTCTTCACCCACCCTGCAACTGCATCCTTGCCTTCCTCATCAGAAGACTACAGTCAGTACGAATTGGAAACAACGTCTCCTTCTCACTATCAACGCAGGTGCACCTCAAGGATGCCTGTTTAGCTGACTGCTCTACTCATTATACACTCATGACTCTGTAGCCAGGCACAATTCCAATGCTATCTACATATTTGCCAATGACATTATAGTTGTCAGAATCACAAACGGCAATGAGGAACCATACAAGAGGGAGATAGATCAGCTCATTGAGTGGTGTCACACCAACAACCTTGCACTCAATGTTAGCAAAACCAAGGAGATGATTGTGAACTTTAGAAGGAAGTCAGGAGAACATGAACCAGTCATCATCGAGAGCTCAGTAGTGAAGAGGGTCAAGAACTTGAAATTCTTGGGTGTCAACATCTCCGAGGATCTGTCCTGCAGCCTCCATCTCAATGCAATCACGAAGAAGGCTCGCTTGCAGCTATACTTTGTGCAGTACTTGAGAAAATTTGGTATGTCACTGAAGACTCTTGAAAACATCTACAGGAGCACTGTGGAGAGCATTCTGGCTGGTTGCATCACTGTCTGGTACAGGGGTGCCAACGCTCAAGACAAACAAAAAACTCCAGAGGGTTGTTTACTCAGCCTGCGACATCATAGGCACCAAACTTCACTCCATCAAGGACATCTACAAGATATGGTGTATTAAGAAAGCAGCCTCTTCTAATTTCCAGGTTAACATAATACATTTTTTTGCTACAGCTAAGGCTATCATAATAAATCTTTTTTGTGCTCCATCGAAATCGAGTCCAAGTTCTTTACTTCTTATTTTACTTAGAAGAAAGATCTCTGGATTTTTTTGGTATGTTGCTTTTTGTGATTTTATTTAATACCTGGTTTAGATCTTCCCAAAACCTTTCCATTTTCTCACATGCCCAAATTGCATGTACAGTTGAATACAGCAATGGTACATAGAAATGAATAAATGTATTCCATTGGAAAAAATAACATATAATTTAAGAAATAACCTCACAGTATTTGAACAAATTTGGAAACCGTACATGGAACACAACAGAGAAGTCCTACCGTGGACCTTCACCCCCTAAAATGATAGAAGAAGAAGACGACGAAATGAACTGACCCAGTGTGTAAAAGTAGAAGACACAAATTTCTTGTTTATTTTCATTGTGTGATGACATCGTTTAATGGGTTTAATGTATCATATAGGTTGAACATTGAGTGAGTGGAGAGGGGGGGTGAAGGAGGGAGGGAAGGGAGGGGGGAAAGGAGAGAAAATGACACTGTGTATATTCAAGAGGGAAATGTTTGTGTGTATTTTGGTCAATATGGTTCATAGTGTGAAAATTTTTTTTTTAAATTAAAAAAGAAAGCAGCCTCTATCGTTAAGGACCCTCGCCACCCAGGTCATGCCCTCCTCACTCTGCTACCTTCGGGGAAAGGGTACAGGAACCTGAAGGTGAGCACCCAGAGGCACAAGGACAGCTTCTTCCCCACTGCCATCAGATTCCTGAATGATCAACGAGCCAAAGACACTGCCTGACTTTGACTTTTCGTGCGCATTTTGATTTAATTTTGTAAGGTGGTTTATATGAATATTTACACTTCGATGCTGCTGCAAAACATCACATTTTGTGACTTGTTCATGACAATAAATTCTGATTCTGATATTGTTGGGGGAAGTTGAAAGTAAAAACAATGCATGAATTGCAATATTGTAAAAAAAAATGTGAATCCTGAAACTTCAGCTTTCTGTCACATCAGACCATCTAATTTCAGAGCCCCCTGGTTTCCCTCTCTGCTTCTTCTCCTTCCTCTCCACAGCTTTGGGACTTATTCCAGATCCCTATCATCATCTGCTTCTGTAGCAAATGCAGCAAACCAATCAAATCATATCCCTGGACTGAAATGCAGAACTACAATAATATTTATCGCGAGTGATGGATGGATACAAGGCAACATCCTGCAATATCATTTAATGGGATGACTGAAATGCTCTTTATAAAAATGGATTTTCTCACCTTCCTTCTCTCAAGAAATAAAATATGCCAACTGGATTATGGCTGATCCAACTGTAACCTCATTTCCATTTTCCGCTCTCCTGGCTTAGAACCTATCTGCCTTAAAAATATTCAAAGACTCTTCCAAAGACACATGACCTTCAAAGGAAAAATGAACATTCACATTGTCTCTGTCTTAAACGCACTACCTCTTATTTTTACACATCCAGAAATAAAGCTGGAAATGCTCAGCGCGTAGTGTCACCTGATTAAACATCTCTGATCTGAAATGCTGACCCCTGATTCTTTTCCGACCGATGTGGCCTTGGCTTTCCTGTTTTCGTATTAGATTTCCTGCATTCGGAGAGTGTTTTTTATTTCATTCAAAACATTCACCCTGACCTGGTTCTCAGCAATACTTCTTAATTGCTACAGTTTACAGATATTGACGAGGGGAAGGAGTGAAATAAAACAAAGGATCACCTGTGGCCCGCAAGAACACAATGGGGCAAAAGGCCTCCTTGTGTGATGGAAATTTTTATGATTCTATGATCTTCCCAAAGAGAGGAGCTGGTTGACTGTATTAGAATAAAAGATGGAGAAGAATCTGAAGCAAAGTATGATTATTACCTTATGGTATTCCTCCCACACATTTCCAACTCATTCAGTTCAAGCACGCTTCATCTCAATATTTCATTAAACTTTTTCTTTGGCTTGGCTTCGCGGACGAAGATTTATGGAGGGGGTAAAAAGTCCACGTCAGCTGCAGGCTCGTTTGTGGCTGACAAGTCCGATGCGGGACAGGCAGACACGATTGCAGCGGTTGCAGGGGAAAATTGGTTGGTTGGGGTTGGGTGTTGGGTTTTTCCTCCTTTGCCTTTTGTCAGTGAGGTGGGCTCTGCGGTCTTCTTCAAAGGACGTTGCTGCCTGCCAAACTGTGAGGCGCCAAGATGCACGGTTTGAGGCGATATCAGCCCACTGGCGGTGGTCAATGTGGCAGGCACCAAGAGATTTCTTTAGGCAGTCCTTGTACCTTTTCTTTGGTGCACCTCTGTCACGGTGGCCAGTGGAGAGCTCGCCATATAACACGATCTTGGGAAGGCGATGGTCCTCCATTCTGAAGACGTGACCCATCCAGCGCAGCTGGATCTTCAGCAGCGTGGACTCGATGCTGTCGACCTCTGCCATCTCGAGTACTTCGACGTTAGGGATGTAAGCGCTCCAATGGATGTTGAGGATGGAGCGGAGACAACGCTGGTGGAAGCGTTCTAGGAGCCGTAGGTGGTGCCGGTAGAGGACCCATGATTCGGAGCCGAACAGGAGTGTGGGTATGACAACGGCTCTGTATACGCTTATCTTTGTGAGGTTTTTCAGTTGGTTGTTTTTCCAGACTCTTTTGTGTAGTCTTCCAAAGGCGCTATTTGCCTTGGCGAGTCTGTTGTCTATCTCATTGTCGATCCTTGCATCTGATGAAATGGTGCAGCCGAGATAGGTAAACTGGTTGACCGTTTTGAGTTTTGTGTGCCCGATGGAGATGTGGGGGGGCTGGTAATCATGGTGGGGAGCTGGCTGATGGAGGACCTCAGTTTTCTTCAGGCTGACTTCCAGGCCAAACATTTTGGCAGTTTCCGCAAAGCAGGACGTCATCGCTGAAGAGCTGGCTCTGAATGGGCAACTAAAGCGGCATCGTCTGCAAAGAGTAGTTCACGGACAAGTTTCTCTTGTGTCTTGGTGTGAGCTTGCAGGCGCCTCAGATTGAAGAGACTGCCATCCATGCGGTACCGGATGTAAACAGCGTCTTCATTGTTGGGGTCTTTCATGGCTTGGTTCAGCATCATGCTGAAGAAGATTGAAAAGAGGGTTGGTGCCAGAACACAGCCTTGCTTCACGCCATTGTTAATGGAGAAGGGTTCAGAGAGCTCATTGCTGTATCTGACCCGACCTTGTTGGTTTTCGTGCAGTTGGATAATCATGTTGAGGAACTTTGGGGGACATCCGATGCGCTCTAGTATTTGCCAAAGCCCTTTCCTGCTCACGGTGTCGAAGGCTTTGGTGAGGTCAACAAAGGTGATGTAGAGTCCTTTGTTTTGTTCTCTGCACTTTTCTTGGAGCTGTCTGAGGGCAAAGACCATGTCAGTAGTTCCTCTGTTTGCGCGAAAGCCGCACTGTGATTCTGGGAGAATATTCTCGACGACACTAGGTATTATTCTATTTAGTAGAATCCTAGCGAAGATTTTGCCTGCAATGGAGAGCAACGTGATTCCCCTGTAGTTTGAGCAGTCTGATTTCTCGCCTTTGTTTTTGTACAGGGTGATGATGGTGGCATCACGAAGATCCTGAGGCAGTTTACCTTGGTCCCAACAAAGCTTGAAAAACTCATGCAGTTTGGCATGCAGAGTTTTGCCGCCAGCCTTCCAGACTTCTGGGGGGATTCCATCCATACCTGCTGCTTTGCCACTTTTCAGTTGTTCGATTGCCTTATATGTCTCATCCAGGGTGGGAACCTCATCCAACTCTAGCCTTAGGGGCTGTTGAGGGAGCTGGAGCAGGGCGGAATCTTGGACTGAGCGGTTGGCACTGAAAAGAGATTGGAAGTGTTCTGACCATCGGTTGAGGATGGAGATCTTGTCGCTGAGGAGGACTTTGCCGTCTGAGCTGCGCAGCGGGCTTTGGACTTGGGGTGAGGGGCCGTACACAGCCTTTAGTGACTCGTAGAAACCCCTGAAGTCGCCAATGTCTGCGCTGAGCTGTGTTCGTTTGGCGAGGCTAGTCCACCACTCATTTTGGATCTCCCGGAGTTTGCGCTGAAGATGGCTGCATGCGCGACGGAAGGCTTGTTTCTTCTCTGGACAGGATGGCTTTGCAAGGTGAGCCTGGTGGGCAGCTCGCTTCTTTGCCAGCAGCTCCTGGATTTGCCAGCAGCTCATTAAACTTACTTCCCACATATCCCCTGTAACTAAACTGACCAGGATGCATATGACTGCTCATTTCTTTTTCACCTACACTATCCAAAAGCACAATTTAAATTCATCCAAAATGACAAACCAAGATTAACAAAGCAAGCAAAGCTTGATGACATGGTTATGGGGAATTGGATTTCTTGTGGGTTGTTAATTTTCAAAACAAAAATGAACTGGTTTCCAATTAGGTAATTTTAAATTCTTGATCATTCAATCATTCCCTTAGAGTCATGCTGAAGTAATACTGATTAAGCAAGGATACCCACACTGGATTTCTTTCACCTTCGCTGCCAGTAGTACACTCGGCCTGTTGCCAAATTCAAATAGCAGAACTTGCCAAGTACTCCAAGCAGTTGCTTTACATAAATTAGGAAGGCAAATTTTATTGAGAACCTTGAGACCATGTATTGGAAACAGAGCAAACTGGCAGGAGCTTCATTAACCATCTCACAACCCACAAAGTCAAAAAGAATCGTCAATCCCAAGAAACTATGAAGAAGATGTAGAAAATGTTATTAAAAAGAATTGGCAGAGTAAGATGCATGATAAAATAAGGTGGGGATGTTAGAGACTGACTAGCAACTTAGCAGGAAAGATTTGAAAATGAAGCCTTGTATTTGAAAAGACTGTATGCAAATAAGGAGAAATTTATTTCACCTTTATATTCAGCAATAATATGACTGCTTACCTTGTATTTATTGAACTAATTGCATCAACTTGAATGTTGTTTTCTTTTTCCAGTTATACAGTCTTCCAAATATATTCTCAGCTTCACAAATGTGATTAAAAACAGTTAAGATAGAACAGTTCAGCAGAGGAACTGGCCCTCCGACCCATGAGTGTGTCGAACATGATGTCCAAGTTTAACTAAAACTCTGAAGCTTGCACGTGCTGCTCCATTCCCTGCATATTCATGTGCCAAGGTCAAGTCAACTGCAGGAACGTTTCTCTTGATACATAAGCAGTCAATGCAAGAGTTCCCTACTTGCAGAATAGCTGACAGTAAGATACCAGACCTATAATATTGCTCAGTCAGAATATAACAAACTAATTTCAATGACTTAAGGCTGATTGTATGGATTAGAATTGTGACATTGCAGTGAACTGGGATTCATCGGTAGTATGTGGTGCTGATGGCTGGCTCCACCCCAATCTGCTCACAAAAAACCCTGGTTTCCTGCCTAAACCCAGAACCCTTCCGAAGACTACTGTAAGAACCTACCATAGTTATGAGCTAAAAAAGTGTTTGTTCTCCCTCCATTCGTGAGAGCTTTTATTCGCACTACAATTTCATTAGCTTATTCCCTAATGATGGAAGTGCTATTTAAGCCAGGCACGCTGCTGATAGACCCTCTGTCCCCCCGATGCGGCTGAGGACTTCACGTACTGGCTAGACTGCATCCAGGCCTACCTGAACTCGACCAGAGACGTCTTCCACACTGATGAACTCAGGAGGTCCGTACTCGTTTCGAGGGAAGGAACGAAAGGGTATGCAGTCATCAGGGACTGCACTACATTTGATGCTGCCATTGAGGCGTTGAAGGCTCTGTACCTGAAGTCGCAAATCGAAGTCCTAGAGGGGCACTGACTCACTCTACGTTGCCAATGCCAGGAGAGACCATCAATGACTACCTGCTGGATCTGTGGACACTTGCCAAGAACTGCAGGTACGCAGCAGCTATGGGCCGTGTTTGTGAAGAAGAACAGATCCGGGACATTCTAGTCATGAGGGTCTGCTCAAGGTACATGAGCCAGTGACTGCTCGAATTAGGTAAGAAGGACCTGGCTAGCCATGTTGAACTGGCCAAATCATGGAACAAGCCAAGCTCGATAACGACATCCTCAAAGCCAGCGAGCTTGCTCACCCAGGTGACCCCTTCCAAGGACTGGCTGCTCCTACTACCCCAGCCCTAAAGGCTGCTGCTTCTTATGCTAGGGAGCACTCTGCAGCAAGAGCCAGCATCCCCGATCTCGTTGCCTGGCTAAAGACTCAGTGAGTTCTAGCTGTAGCAAGAAAGGGCATTGGGTGAGGGTTTGCAGTGCAAGCCCGTGGAAGTCTGCTGCGTGCACCGCTCCCAGATCTGATTTCATCCCCAAGCTATCTGCCCCAAATTCACCCGAACCTACTTGCTCAAGTGAGGAGAATGGAGTCTCCGGGGTCCTAGCCTCAATGGTTCTAGATCATGTCAGACCTCACCAGCTCAGCAACTCTATAATGACTGTGAAGGTAAACGGACATTCGACTAAATGTCTGATCAGCACAGGCTCTATTGAAAGCTTCATAGACTCGTGGATGGTGCAAGGGTACAACCTAAAGAAATATCCTTTCACTTAACGCATATCCCTTGCATCTCATTCGCATTCTACGCGTGTTCAACAACATTGTATAGTATATCTGTCATTTGAAGGGGGGGAAATTCTGTATATTTCACCTGTATATACTTGATGAATTGTGTGCTCCGGTGTTGTTGGGTCTGGACTTCAATCAGAACCCACAGGCAGCCTCTCCACACTGAATATCGACCATCCTCCTTTCTTCTCGAATCTATCCTCGGACTGCAAACCTATTGCTACCAAGAGCAGAAGGTACAGTGCAGCAGACCGAGATTTTATAAAGTCTGAGACACAACGTCTGCTTGAAGAAGGTATCATCGAACCTAGCACCAGCCAGTGGAGAGCGCAAGTGGTAGTGGTAAAAGGGGAAACAAGTCTAGGCTAGTAATTGACTCTAGCCAAACTATTAATCGGTAAACACTCCTGGCCGCATACACCCCTCCATCGAATTTTGGACATTGTAAATGATATTGTGCAGTGTCAGGTCTATTCAACCATCGACCTGAAAGCTGCTAATCCATTCTGAGGACCGACCATATACGGCACTCTATCAATTCCGGAAGGTCCCCTTCGTTATCACTAATGGGGTTTCTATCTTCCAGAAGCAGTTGGACAGAATGGTGGACGAGTATGTGTTGAAGTCTACCTTCCCCAGCCTCAATAACATCACCATCTGTGGCCATAAGTTGGAAGACCACAACGCCAACCTCCAGAGTTTTCTCCACATGGCGAAAGCCCTGAACTTCACTTATAACTCTGACAAGTGCATGTTCAGGACTAAACATCTGGCTATCCTTGGCTACGTGGTGGAGAATGGCATTATTGGCCCTGATCCTGATAAGATGCACCCCTGTTAGAATTCCCCATTCCCAGGACCATGAAGGCTTTGAGGAGATGCCTGGGGTTTTTCCTCATATTATGTTCAGTGGATCCCTCAATATGCTTATAAGATTCCCCCTCTCTTAAAAGCCATTAATTTTCCCCTCTCGGCTAAAGCCCAAACAGCTTTTAACTACCTTCAAAATCACATTGCGAAAGCCACCGTGCACACGGTTGACAAGAATGTACCTTTCCAAGTGGAAAGCGATGCTTCGGATGTAGTCCAGGCCACTACCCTCAACCAGGCCGCTACCCTCAACCAGGCGGGCAGGCCTGTTGCATTTTTTTCCTCAGAGATCACAAGGCCAAGAGCTCTGGAATTCCTCTGTGGAAAAGGAGGCTCAAGCCATTGTAGAAGCCATGAGGCACTGGAGGCACTACCTGGATGGTAGGAAATTTACGCTCCTCACTGACCAGCTCTCGGTCGCATTCATGTTTAATAATATCAAGAGGGACAAAATCAAAAATGACAAGAGTGCTAGGTGGAGAATCGAGCTCTCCACCTACAATTATAACATCGCCTATTGGCCAGATGCCTTATCCAGAGGAAGCTGTTCCTTTGCACACACTGACCAACTGCGGTCTCTGCATAATGAGCTCTGCCATCCAGGGGTTACCCGCATGGTTCATTTTCTTAAGGCGCGCAATCAACCTTACTCCATGGAAGATGTCATGGAAATGACCAGGTCTTGCCAGGTCTGCGCATAGTGCAAGTCTCACTTCTACTGTCCCACAAAGGCGCACCTGATCAAGTTACCCAGGCTCTTCAAACGGCTCAGCATTGATTTTAAGGGACCTCTCCCATCCACGAACAGGAACACTTTCTTCCTCTCTATCATTGATGAGTACTCCCACTTCCCATTCTCCATTCCATGTCCAGACATGTCCATTTCGTCAGTCATAAAGGTCCGAGACTCCATTTTCGCCCTGTTCAGGTATCCCAGCTATAGTCTTAGTGACTATAGCATTGCATCCAGCAGGACTACTGTCTATAATACCTGGGGGAACATGCAGGTTAAAAAGGAGAATGCCACAGTTTGGAAGGCTGTCAAGCTGGCCCTGAAGTTTAAAGGTCTTCCAGACTCATGCTGGCAGGAAGTCCTCCCTATGCCACTCCATTCCATCTGGTCTCCATTATGCACCATGACCAACGCTACTCCTTATAAGTATTCAATAGACAATAGGTGCTGGAGTAGGCCCTTCGGCCCTTCGAGCCAGCACCGCCATTTTACAGGAGTACTCCTATTCAATTTCAAAAGAAGGTCAGCCTCGGGAACTACACTCCCAATCTGGTTTACAACTCCTTCTCAAGAAGAATGTGAGGAGAAGCAAGTCCGACCCCCTGGTGGAAAGGATGAAACTGCTCCATGCCAATCCCACGTACACCTATGTAGAGTACCCAGATGGCAGAGAGGACACCATTTCCATCAGGGACATGGCACCCACTGGAACAGAGGGTCCGTTGCCTCAAGTGCCCTGTGAGCCACAGAGCTCATTCTCACCAGCCCCAGTCAGGGCTAAAGGAGATCTGGTTCAGGAGAAAAGTGCATTCCCCTCCACCATACAGCCGGAGACCCAGCTCACCTCTCCTCCCTCACAAGGGGACCAGGAGACCCAAGGAGTCCAAGGCCTCCCGGTGCTAAGGCGCTCCACCAGGACCTCCAGACATCTGAACCACATACATTTGTAAATTTTTAAATAACTGTACTTTTTTTTTTCTGAATCCATGTTCTCTCTCTTCATTCACAGACCCTAAATTCTGCAGGAAGGGGTGAATGCAGTGAACTGGAATTCACTGGTGGTGTGTTCCACCTCCTGGCTCTGCCCCATCTACCCATATATAACCCTGGTTTCCCACCTGAACCCAGAACCCTTCCAAAGACGACTATGAGACCCTACCCATAGTTATAAGCTAATAAAAGCGTTTGTTCTCCTTCCAGTCGTGAGAACTTTTATTTGCACTACAGACATGATGGAAAATGATCTGACAGCCCTGACAGCTGGGTAGTTGTAAACCAATGTAACTTTATCCTTAACCAAGATTCTGCTGTCCACATGACAAATCTTGTGCCACAATCCTCATTTAGAGCACACAGTGTAGATAAAGAGCTGTGTATTGCCAGATGTCCACTAGATTATCATTGTTAGTTCATTTATAAAAAGTTAAGAAAAGAATCAAAATATTAAAACTACGATTTGCCATTTTTATCAATAAAGTTACAAACTTTGCGAAGTTTGGCCTATTAACTATGTCCAGGATGGGTCTATCCAGGCAGATTAACACTCAGAATCCTGAGCGTCTCTGAGTCTCTTCCAAAGCCAGATTCTGAAGTCCAACCAGTACTTCAGAAGTCCATTCTCACCAGTTCTTCAGAATGGACTAAGATTAGAATTGTTTCTTTGCCCAGATAAATTCATTGAAGCATGATAATATCCTATGCAATATTACAGAAAAATCCAGCCTATTGTCACCATCTTCTTGGAGGCATTGAATGACTTGAAGCAAATGACAAAGAAAATTTGACTCAATTTTAACAACATTATAATATATAAAATCTAACCTTTGTACAAATTATCACCTGGCATATCCAATAATAAAATTTCCTTTACAATGATGGATTTTTAATGGGCACAGAACAAGTTTTAAAGCAATAAGCAAACATGCTGGTAAATGCACAAGAACAGTCGCTTCATCTTTTTTAAACTCACCTACATTCATACCCAGAAGGAAAGAGCTTCCATGAAAAAAAATAAAGTTTGGAACACCAAAATTATCAATGTGAGCTAACATTTGTAAATTATTTAACTGTCGAGTGAAACTCATGTAAATTACATGACAAAAATGCATTTTCTGATGTCTCTCAATGCCCCTCTCACTTCATTTTGTAACCCAACAAGTTTCAAAACACTCAAGAAAAAGTGTAAGAGCATTAGATTATTGTACACATGTTATTTGCATTATATTAATAGGTTAACAAATAACCTACTTGTTATTTGCATATTTGCATTTTAGGGATGTTCAATGACAAGATTAAAATCATATTTCACCTAAGTGATGCAATGTGTGGTGTAATTTCTCTGTTGTCAAACACTGTGAAGCCTTTAGAATTTGTTAAAAGAGAGTATGATCAGTTCAAAGAGGAGCAGGAATCAAATGGCAATTCTGCCAAAACAGCAGGTCAACATTTTGATCATCTGTTTTCAGAATGAAGATGAATAAAAACTTACCCTAAGAGCACCTGGCCAAACTGATTCAAGTTCGATTATTTCACTGAAACACTGCAAAATACAAATGAAAAAAATAAATTATTTAACAGAAGCAGACACATGTAAAATAAAAATAAAGAAGGGAACAAAATCCAAGATGAAAATGTCACTTTCAGATTTGCATGTATAAACCATCCTCCAATACACTTGTTGAAATTGGCAAAATACATTAAACATTAATTTGCATTCTATCTGAATTCTCCAGTAAAATTCTCAACATATTTTGGGTTTTTTAAATACTGTCAAATTAAATGCTTTGTGTTAACAGTAACTCATTTAACACAATTCAGTTCAATTTTTTGGGCTGAAACTATGTGGCTTCTTTGCTGGCGTGGAACTTCATGAAAACTGAGAAAGGGTTTGTTATGGGTTATGTTATTTTGGTTATGGATAAATATGTATTTAAAAGAGATAGGTTGTGGGGGGTTTAATGTAGGTCACTTCACAAACAGAGTAACAGTTCACAAAAGACATCTCATTTAAAATGCAAGAGTTTTGCTGAAGCTAGATATTGAGGCTCCGGTTGATTTTGCAGAGACAATGGAACTGCTTTGGAAAGAATTTTAAAAGGAGGTGCAAATTGGAACAGAGTCCAGGCTCAAGTGCTGATAAGATCTTTCAAAGATTGGGTTTGGAGCCCTGTAAGAAGTCATTTGCTTTTTACAGAGAGAGGAAAAAAGAAATAAGATTCGTCTCTGAGAGAAAGAGAGGGAGAGACGTCAGTTCTACAGTAGCAGTTTAGGCTGCAAAAATGCCAAGCTGGCAGGCTTATTGAAAGACCCCATTTTGAAGATAGGTTGTGAATTCTGTTCAGCCTGTTCAATCCTATTGTAGTCCTTAAAAGTGGAGATGGCTGGCTGGAGTGTTTCTCCTGAAATAATGGAAATGAAGAACTCTGTGGTGACCTGGAAGAAGATGTTATCATTTGGAAAACCCATGATGCGACGAGTTTCTTCGGCAAGACATTGAAGTGACCGATTGGAGGAAATCAGTTTGTGTGTGTCCAACGAGCAATAAATATCTCTCTGAAACCAACAAGAAGCTTCCTGAGCAGTAACCATTTAACTTTAAAAACCAGAGCCTGGTGAAGTTTCATAAATGTTAAATTCAGTGCACAGTATAAGAATTGCCTGATATTGGTGAGCTTGGAGAAGTGAGAAGTGAATGATTGGATTGAGAAACAAAGAACTTTCCTGAACATATAGACATTACATACACGTGAGCTTAGAATTAGAAGGGGGTTAATAGTAATAGGTTAAAAGTTGGATCTTGTTTTATGTTTAAAGAAAATTAAAAGCAGCTTTTGTTTAAGCAACCATTATCTTCGTAAATTTCTATTGCTGCTAGGTTTTGGAGTCCTCTGGGCTCGTAACAGGTCTCAGGCCTCAGTTTGGAGATGAAGTTCTCTCATTTCAGCCAAATACATGGTTTGGAGCAGAGAGTCATAGATTCCAAAGGCAAAATGATCCAAATTTCCAGTAATATGAAAAATAATATTGCCAATGTGGAAGTTAGACTTTCTTTGCTGTGTTCAACAAAATATGTGCAACAAAATAAACCTTTTTTAAAATTTCACGGGCAATGATACGTAAGGACAATGCCACTTTACATTAAGCCTTCTTCACACACACACATTTTGCTTGGGTTGGAGGAACTCATTCTAAGTATGCCGACTGTGAACTATAATTGCCATTGTTCTTGGATAAGATTCAAGATTATTTAATTGTCAAGCAATAAAAATGAAAATATGATATTACACAAAATTTCTACTTGTTTAACATAAGACAGACAAGGATTCACTATCAGTACAAATTTCCTGCACCCCATTCAGTCAGAGAAAGAGAAGCAAAAAAGAGTCCCCCCCAGAGTCATTAGGGTGCCCATGGATTTGCATCTAGCACTCCCACAACCTCAGCAGCCTTCAGTCCCAAACCATCAGCAACCCGAGATATAAATGCAAACTTCAGACATGATCAGAAAGCCTCCAGCACTCATTCATGGCACCCTCTCATGTCCTGGTTTCAATACCTGCTACCCCTTCAGCCAGTCTATTGCCAGTCTCCTGCAGTCTGCAGCTTGGTGTGTGTCTTTTGACCACAGTTGCCAGCAGCCCAGAGCTTGTGTGGGTTCCTCGCCTTGAGTCGCTAACAGCCAGTCACCTCTGTGTTCTTCAGCCGCAGAGCCCTTCGCTGGTCCACCACCGAGACTTTGAGTTAATGTTCAGAAAGAGGTAGGTGCCAAGAATTGTACAGCACTTGTCTTTGTGCATTGCTGCAATCAAGTTTCAGTGACAGGTCTATTGCGGGGGTCTCAGTGTGGGGTTTGACGAGCAAACAGGTGGTGGTGCCCAAAAAGGAGTACAACCCATATTCTCAGGCTTTCATTGCTCCTTCCATAATTTTCAATTGTACATGCCAGGCCTGTAATATAGAAGCAGGCCCTCAAAACACTTCTGAGTCCTGCTTCAATTTTACTTCATGTGGGTTTCCTGCAAACATGCCAGATGACGGAATTAAAACACTGGTTAAGTGCCGTCGGTCCATCTTAGGGAAAGCACTTACCCTTACATAGTTCTCCCTCATAATCTTGAAATGTGGCCACTTCTCTCCCCTCTACAGATAAAGCATAAACCCAGATGTCTGCACTGAACATGATGCCCAATTTAAACTAAATTGGGCATCATATATATATCACTCTATTCCCCATTTATTCATGTGCCTATCTAGAAGCCCCTTAAACAGCGACAGACCATTCCAGGCACCTACCACTCTGCACTATTCACCAGTCTTCCTGGCCCTCACTTGTTCCTGACAAGGATACAAAGTTCTATGTCAAAGCTCTAGCAAGCTCCTCATTTGCTTCTTTTAATAAACTCAGATATATCCCATTGGGCTCTGGAGATCATCTAATTTAATGCTTCACTAATGTCCCAGCACCATCTTTATCTTGATCTTAAAAAGCCCCAACACATTAGCATCTGGCACATTATCCACCCTATCACTATTTTCCATAACCTTTTCCTTCATGAATACTGATGCAAAGTCATAATTTCAATCTGCATGCCTCTACTGTAACTGGTCCACCAAATGCCTGATCCTATTCACAGCAACTATTATTCCATCAGGTGCTAACCCTTCATTCCCAACCTGCAAAAACTCAAATCACCTTTTGTTTTGAAAATTTTATTTAAATTTTTCATTTCTGCATTAAATATATACATAAATGGTCTTATTCAAAATAATAAAGATTAATACAGTGATTTAACACACCCCCCACCCTCCCCCTAAATAATAATTCATCCCCAAAGAAAAAAAAGGTAGAAAGAAAACATCTGGATATTATTAAAATAAAGATTAAAAAATTACAAATCTATCACCAAAACATATTAAGAAATCAGAACATTTAGGTTGTGTGATTAAAATCTAATGCCTGCAAATTGAAGACATGGTTCCCAAATCTTTTGAAAAGTTTCAAATTTATTCCGTAAAGTATACGTAATCTTTTCAAGTGGTCTGCAGCTATGTATTACAGCATGTCATCTATCCACTCCCAAATAAACATCCGACTTCAAAGTTACTGCTATGCATTTCCTCACTACTGCTGGAGCAATCTTTATGAATTCTTTTTCTTATTTATTTAATTTCCATTCTGTATCAAATATATTTGCAAGTAAAATAATATTTGCATCCTGAGGAAATTTAACTTTTGTATCTCGCTCTAAAAATAAATCTAGTTCTATCCATAAAAGTCTTAATTTTGGACATATTCAGGTAGAATGTAAAAAAAAGTTCCTATTTCCTGATTACAGCTAAAACATTTATCTGAAAAAAAAATGGATTTAATCCATTTAATTTCTGAGGAGTAAAATATAATTAATGTAAAAAATTATATTGCACCAATGTATAATAAACATTTATTGTATTGGTCATATTGTCTTGACAAAGTTCAAACCAAGTTTTCTCTTGAATATTTATACAGGTACACAATTCTTTATCCAGACATCTAAAATCCAGAAAGCTCCAAAAACCGGCCTTTTTTTCCAGGTGCTGGTACAGCGGAGGGAGGGAGGGAGAGAGAGAAAGAGGGAGAGAGAGAGAGAGAAAGACAGCAGCGCGACTAGGTTGGGCGGGGGGGGGGAGGGTTAGAGATGGCAGCGTAGGTCAGAGGACAGGATTGAGAAATGGCAGCGTGACCTGGGTGGGCGGGGGTGAGAGAGATGGCAGCGAGACTAGGGCGAGTGGGGTGGAGAGATGGCAGCGTGACTCAGGTAGACGGGGGAGGAGAGAGAGACAGCAGTGCAACTGGAAGGGGGTGGATACAGCAGCACAATTCAGGTGGGCTTAAATATGAGGCAGCTGGCTTTTGTTCTGAAATTCGGAAAAATCTAAAATTCGGAACACACTGTCCCCCAAGGGTTCCGGATAAAGGATTCTGTACCAGTATTTAAATCTGTCTCCCATCTTCATCTTGACTTGTGAACTCCTCATTTATACAATCCTTTTTCCAAACTTGTATACATGATATCGCCTCAAACCGTGTATCTTGGCACTTCACAGTTCGGCGGGCAGCAACTTCCTTTGAAGAAGACGGCAGAGCCCACCTCACTGACAAAAGACAAAGGAGGAAAAACCCAACACCCAACCCCAACCAACCAATTTTCCCCTGCAGCCGCTGCAACCGTGTCTGCCTGTCCCGCATCGGACTTGTCAGCCACAAATGAGCCTGCAGCTGACGTGGACATTTACCCCTCCATAAATCTTCGTCTGCGAAGCCAAGCCAAAGAAGAAAGAATACATAACTAAAATAAACTTCTTAATAGATGCATCTGTAATTAAGTTTTCCAAATGACCATGTTCAGCAATACCAAACCTGGTCTTCATTTATCCCTTAAATATGGTTTTAATTGATATTAAGAAAATATTGGATTATTTTGTATTCCATATTTATTTTTCAATTGTTCAAATGTCATTAAAGTTGAACCCAAAAACAATCTTTTATTCTCTTAATTCCTTTGTTAAAACAAGCATTAAAAAGTTGATTACTTATCGAAAAAGGAATACATTTATTTTGAGTCAATATTGTTCTTGGTATCTGATAATTTCTTATTCCTATTTCCAAATATATTTTTTAAAAATGTTTTAACAAAGGCATATCTCAGTCTCCACTTAATAATTTATCATTCCATTTATATAGAAAGTTCTCTGGATTATCCTCTCCTATTTTATTCATTTCCATTTGAATCCATGCTGGTTTCTCTCCCTCTTCAAAGAAGGCTGAGAAAAATCTCAGTTGCGCTGCCCTATAATATTTTTTTTAATTTGGTAGTTGTTCCCTCCTAATACAAATTTCCAAGTTAATTTTTCTAATTCAACCCTTGCCATTTTCCCTTTCCAAATACATTTTCTTACACTTATTTAATTCTTGAAAAACACATTGATACTTTCTCCACTCATCCTTAACTGCACTTCATAACCTCCCTCATCCATCCAATTACTATGACTTACTCTGTCCTTAATTCCTGGAACCTTGCTGATTTCTGAGGCAAGCTTAGATTGGCAGAGAGTGTGATGAAAAGATCAGACACAAGCTAACTTTGATTTGGTGGTGGTGAGATGTGATGGCCCACCGTGCACAAAAGATCTCAGCACCACCATTCAGTGTTTTGGAAAATGTATTTGCCTCTGATGTGCATTTTTTTTTGCAAACATAATACTCTTGGAAGATTTGTCGTGCAAAATAAAGAACTTTAACTGGCTTACAAATTCATGGAACAGACTCCAGAAGACTTGACGCTGTAAAGATATTCACACTTTATAGTCTTTTTAATCCCACTGAATCTATTCAGCTAATGCTGTAAAAATAGCTTTAATTTTCTAATACTGATCTTGCAGTTAAAACAAAAGATGCAACATTTCGTCAATTATTATCTCCTTACTATACTCTAACTTTCCATCATTTGTAAATTGGAGGAATATTATGGAGGTACATGTCCAGAGAAATGAGGAAAACCAAGCAAAAATTAAGCCTCATTAATGATAAGTTATAAATTCTGGATTAAAAAAAATATTTCCCACAACCAGGCACTTGCTTTACATTTACTAAGATTTCAAACTAGCCTGTGAGACCCTGATAAAAGATGGGAAGCAAGTCACCTATGACCCTGGAGAGACTGCTGAGGAAGAATGTGTTTATAAATGGAAAGGGCATTGTATTTTTTTTAAAGACTTGAGTGTGTGCTCATGCCAGGTCTCAATGGGAAGAAAAGCAAGAGAAATTGGATTTTAAATTAAATGTGAATGCTTTGAGAATGGATCAAAAAATAGACCAACGTGGAGAAAACATTTTTTCCCCCCAGACAACAGCTCATGCAAAAGGGTTTATCATGGAATTAGTTTGGCATTTTAGAAGTTTCAGCGTTTGATACTGGCACAAGGAGAAATTGTCAGAGATGTATCAATATTTAAAGTCAGGTCGACCAGAAAATACTTGGGTCAGAAGGGTCAGTAAAAGCTATAAATTTTGAAGTGCTTCAAATATCTCCTTAAGCCAATATAACACAAATTTAAAGATTCTCAAACACATGTCTGGACTTGATTTCTGTGCACTGGCAGAAATGTCTTTGTGACTACAGAGACATGCAAGAATTGGGATCCATGGACTTCTGTGTCAACTCTAGAGTCCATCAGTAAGAGTTGCTTTGGTGTTCATGAGGCATTGGTCACTGTAATAAGCAAATCTTGGGGGATTTAAGATGATTATTTGTGAACAAAACAGAAGGAGCAAGAGCCTATGGTCTGAAGACTCCCATGATCAGCTATATGCAATGGTTCACAGATATGTGTGATCATTACATGATCTGAAGATCATCTCAGTCATATAATTCTAACCCTCCCTGAACTCACAGCTACTTCAAATGCAGCCCATGCTCAAGGACATTGTCACTGCAACGTGAACCCAATACATAGAGTTATGTTCCATATGGCTCTTGTTTAGCAGAAAGCTCTTCACTGAAGCTTCTGTTGAAACATAGCAAAGGCCCTGTGCTTTCAGTGATCTCCTGACTGTTTGCAGATGGTCATGATTCTCCCCTCCCATAAATTTACATTGGATGGTTATGCTCAATCCATCCCATGCTGAGACAGAGGACTGAATTTTTTTTTCAGAACTGACCGAGCATTAATATAGTCAGTGCTATTGAGCTCAGCTTAAGTAAAAAGAATTTTAAATTATATATCTGAAATAAAGCTTGGCTTTAAATGTTAACATCGCAGCCCCATAGAATGCACAACCATGTTGGTTATAAATTGATGTTTCTGGGTTATTCTGAGTGATGTCACCAGTTAAATCACAATAACTTGGGGAAATAGCCACAAGAAGCTCCCAACAAGTTTCTCACCTATGACTCCCAGCAAAACACTTGATGGACGGAGTCCAAAATAAACCTCAAAAGTTCATATCCCCCTCCACATCAAAGGACTTGCAAATAATCACTCTCCAGACCCACACATGAAGAAGTTCTATTTGCTGCAGAGTATGTGAGGGCATTTACTGCTTGAGAGTTATTGCCAACACGAGTCGGATCTTCATAACAAGAGAAAGTTGAAGAGAAGGCAGCACAAACAGAACCACATTGATATAAACAACTGGGGAGGTTTGAGACGTGATCAGAAGTTATTTCACAATTCAAAGTAAATGGTCTGAAAGCAAAACAAGTTATTTGGAAAGCCATTTTCTATTTTCAATAGTTTGATCATTGGGAATGCTTGCACAGTACAATCAGAAAACTTCAATTAAAATTCTAATTTATTACTTTGTTATGAATGTTATGTTAAAAAAAACAGATATTAAGTATAAGGATGGAGAGGTACATGGCAAGTTTCTGCTGGTGATTAAATGGACATAGTGTCCTTATTCCCTTTTAGAGTGGTTGTAAGGGCACTTCAGCCCAACTTGTCCATGAACAGCAAATACTCAATCTGAGTTAGTCCCATTTGCCTGTATTTAACAGATATCCCTGTTTCTGTAATTGTATCCCACCTCTACCTCTTCCTCTGGCTGTGTGTTCTTCATATCCACCAGAACATAGAACATTACTGTGCAGTACAGGCCTTTTGGCCAACAATGTTGTGCCAACCAATGTATAACCACCACCCCCCAAAAAAAAAATTAAACTCTCCCTACCTCATAAGCTTATTTTACGATAGATTTGTTCACAAGTCAGGAACCCACGGATTTGTACAGAGCAAGGCAGTATGATAAATTGATGCTACTCAGGAAGGAACTTTATATGTTATGTTTTGGCTATGTATCTCTCTTGTTTGTATTGGAAAGAGGTATTTAGTACACTACCTTTAATTCTTGATAGCAATCTGACTCCGAGGCCTTTTATTGCTATTTTTGGAATGAGTGGGCCAATTAACTTAATATTGACTCCTTCTCAATCCCATGTCGTCGCTTTTGCTTCCCTGATTGTTAGAAGGCTCATTTTGCTGCGGTGGAAAGGTGCAGTCCTTCCCACACAGACACAATGTATGTGCTATTGGATTGGATGGCATCCCACTCTCTGGAGAAAATTACGTGTTCAACTACGAAAACGAGTATAACATTTTCTTCTCTTTGGGGTTCTTTTTTCAACTACTTTCACAATTTGTAAATCAATTATTTTTTTGGTCCTTATTCTTTTCCCTTTCCTTTTTTTTGAACCTATTAGTATCGAAATTAGTAGTTGACGTTTGACTTTGTCAGCAATCGCTTAGGTTGGGATTAGAAATTAGATTACCAAAAGATGCTTATTTTTCTTTCCTTTTTTCATCATTCGTTGTTTATCATCTGCAATTCTACTTTATCTTTATAGATACATTATATCATATGTATCTATGTGTGAGAAACAGAAGTACCTTCACAGAATTTGCTCGAGACAAAAATTGAGAACAAAGAACATTTATTATACAACAATGCAAAGTTTGGTGCTTCCCCTTACCCTGAGAATACACACACACACTGGGGCTCACCCAACTTTTATACAGTTTATTTCAGTATAGAAGTACCCTCCCCCTTACATTCTTCTGCCTCCTGGATGAGTTTGGCATTAGGTAATCCTGTCTGCCTACGTGCTGTTTCTGTGAACTTGGAGGACCTGTGGGTATCCTGTTGGTGTCCCATCATGTCATTGTCCTTATTGTCCTTATTCACAAACCTGCCTTTGTCCTTATTCACACCTTCCCGACCCTCAGGGCTTACTAACTTCTTATATGCAGAACCTGCTAATTCTGTCTAAGGCTTACTAATTACATATGCGGAACTTGCTGACTCTCTCGAAGGCTAGAAGACCTTTATCTTATTCAGACTAACTTTACTTCCTACATTCTATTATCTATTATCTATCCTTTCATACTGGCTTTATTCATCTCTCATATTTTCATATTAGTTTTACTCATTTCTCACATATGCAACCTGATTTTTATTCAAAAAACCAATAAAAAGATTGAAAAAAAAGTTTGCAAGATTCAAACTCAGTATCACATTAAATATTCAACACAGCAAATTCTGATGCTCACCCTTCACAAAACTAAGCAGCAACATTTGGGCCCTTCTGCTTATGCTCACATTGTCAGGTCAGTGCAAAGCCCTGACACTCTTTATAGCTCTAGCCAAGTCACGTGACCTAGCTGCTGAACATCAACTCCCTGAACAAGATTTTCTGCAATCTTTGCACAATGTGAACAAACAAATAAAAGAAATGGGATATCACAGGGCTGTCATTACGGTCTTGAGACAAAAATATATGTAGGCATTTTACCAATTTCTCAATGTCCCTAATCTTTTTTTTAACAAATGTAAACATTATGCATCTGAATAATATGCCATTAGTTGTACTGTTCCAAGTCTGCTTTGCTTTGAGTAGGGTATTACAGGCGGAGGAAAGGAATCCAATTAATGTTCTTGGATGAACAGTTAATTTATTATCTCCCAATTAATTCCTTAATTGAGTAACTGTAGCTGGATTCTCTTGTACCTCCTCATGCATATTTATTAAACATTAGACACTCTATGAATAAGAAATATATTAGGACAACTATATTAGATGGCTACAAGGATAGCCATTAACCATAATGACACATTCCAATTCAACCTTTTGTTATATCAAACCATTCATAGTTCTTCATTCATTACAATCATCTTAAAAATTGTGATGTGATTTTTACGCAGACATACTGACCTATTTTCTCTGATATCCACCTGACAGATTGAACCCTTAATATTGCTTACTCCTCTTCCACCATTGATTGCAAACCTCAACACTCTGATTGATAAAAATGCACTTTTTTGATACTTTCCTTCCAGACAGTTTAAACATATCCAATTTTATTTTTCTGTAGCCATTTCTTTTTAGCGAATGGACTATTTTAAAGCAGCACATGCAAATTTTAACATGTAATAGTGGGGGGGGGGGGGTCACGTGATGGAGTAGTGGCCGGTTGGGGAACTCCAGCCCTCTCCAGAAAAGTAAAAAAAAGACAGTGAAAAAACAAAGGCACAAACACAAAAACCAAAATAAAGTGAAAGTAAAGGTGTGGAGAAAATGGCAGCGAAAAAAAAGCCAAAAGCAACGGGAAGAAGAGAAGAAGAAAGGATGTCGGAAGAAGAAGGTGAAGGCCTTACCTGTGCGAGGAGGCCCGCTCCCTAAGGTCAGTTTAAGCCCCGAACTCGGGACTACAAAAATGGCTCACGGAGCCAAACAAAAGTGCGCAATCGCGCAAGACAAAAATAACACTGACGGGAGGAGGGACCAGCTGAGGAGTCGATCTCCACAGCTGAAATTGACAACCACAACAAAGCAGCAAGAGGAAAACACAGAAAATAACGAGAACAAGAAAGAAGAGAGTAAAAAGAAATCAAAGAAACAACAGATGACCAACCCAGAGGAAGAAGACCAGCATCAAGACACTTCTAGTAAAAATAAGACGACCAAAAATGCCCAACAACATAAAACAAACAAACCAACAAGAAAACCAGAAGAGACAGAAGTAAAGGACACAGATCCTGGAGTGGACTCAGAAGAAGAAGAGGAAGAACACAGAGAAATGGAAGATGAAGGGAAGGGCAAGTACATGGATATATTTTTTTAAAATAATATATGGAATCAGTAAAAGAATGGCAATCACAAGAATTCAGTGAAATAAAAAGAAGAGTAAAAAGTACAGAAGAAAAAATGAATAGATTAGAGATGATCATGTCAGATATAGGAAAAAGAGTGGACAAGGTGGAAGAACGAGAAACAGCTGTAGAAATGGAAGTAGATGACTTAAAAAAGAAATTAGAAGAATCTGATAAAAAAGTTAAAGAGACACAAGAGCTGTTAGCTCAGAAGATAGATATAATGGAAAATTATAATAGAAGAAACAATATAAAGATAGTGGGCCTTAAGGAAGATGAAGAAGGCAAGAATATGAGAGAATTTATAAAAGAATGGATCCCCAGGGTCCTACAAAGACCAGAATTACAGGAAGAAATGGAAATAGAAAGGGCACACAGAACATTAGCCCCTAAAACACAACCACAACAAAAACCAAGATCCATTCTAGTAAAATTCTTAAGATATACAACAAGAGAAAATATATTGGAGAAAGCAATGAGGAAAATAAGAGAAGACAAAAAAACCACTGGAATACAAAGGTCAAATTTTTTTTTTCTATTCAGATATAAGTTTTGAACTCCTGAAGAAGAGGAAGGAGTTTAATACAGCAAAAACGATCCGATGGAAAAAAGGATATAAATTTATGCTAAAGTATCCAGCGGTACTTAAAATAGTTATTCCAGGGCAGCAAAACAGACTATTCTTGGATCCGGAGGAAGCAAGAAAATTTGCAGAACAACTACAAAACAGACAGAGATAGGAAGATATGTAATGAGAACAAAAATGGCCACAAACTATATGTATGTGTGTATGTAGGTATACATATATATGTATATATATATATTAAAAAAATAGAATATAGGTAAGAACTAAGAGGGAAAGAAAGGAAGTATGGGGGGAATTAAGAGAGTGACCTTTGTTATATATGAAGATTAAAATCTTTTCTGGGGGGGCTGGGAGGGGAAGAGTTACGGTCACTGCGAAATCAGTTGACGCTTGCGAGTGAATTCGCAAATCCAAATGGAGAGGGGAGATGTGGTTGCCCGACAAGGGACAAAGGGCAACTCAGAAAGGGGAGGGACAAATGGGGTTAAAGGAATTTTAGATATGAGAATAGTGGAAATAATTTATGTTTTAGAAATGTTGTCTTATAAAGTGTTCAAAAAAAGTAAGCAGAAATGGATAAGAAGGAAAGGTGATGATGAGGAAATGGAAAGGAAAGATAAACAAAGTATGAAATGGCTATGTTGAACTATATGACTTTAAATATTAATGGAATACATAACCAAATCAAAAGGAAGAAACTGCCAAATTTACTGAAAAAAGATGGAGATTAAACTCCATGCTGCTTAAAAGGCAGGATTTTAGAGAATTAATTGAACAACAAATTAAAATGTATTTGAAATAAATACGGAATCAGTGAAAGATATGTTTATACTATGGGACGCAATGAAAGCGTTCATCAGAGGGCAAATAATAAGTTATGTAACTAAGATGAAGAAGGACTACAATTAGGAAACAGAGCAGTTGGAAAGAGAAATAGCAAATATAGAAAAAGAATTAGCAATGAAGGAAGACACAACTAAAAGAAGAGAATTGGCAGATAAAAAAATAAAATATGAAACACTACAAACATATAAGGTGGAGACGAACATAATGAAGACAAAACAGAAGTATTATGAGCTAGGAGAAAAATCGCACAAAATTCTAGCGTGGCAGCTTAAGACAGAACAGACTAAGAGAATGGTATTGGCATTAAGGAAAAAGGACAAACAAATTACGTATAATCCAACGGAGATCAATGAAAACTTCAGGGAATTCTACGAGCAACTATATCAAACTGAAAACGAAGGGAAAGAAGACAAAATAGATGAATTTTTAACTAAAATTGAACTACCGAAATTACAAACAGAGGAACAAAATAAATTAACAGAACCATTTGAAATATAAGAAATACAAGAGATAATAAAAAAACTACCGAACAATAAAACACCAGGAGAGGATGGATTCCCAATAGAATTCTATAAAACATTTAAAGATTTATTAATTCCTCCCCTTCTGGAAGTAATCAACCTGATTGATAAAACACAAAGCTTACCAGATTCATGCAAAACAGCAATAATTACAGTAATACCAAAGACAGGGAAAGATCCACTCGCACCAGCGTCATATAGACCAATATCTTTACTTAACACAGATTATAAGATAATAGCTAAACTATTAGCAAACAGATTAGCCGACTATGTACCAAAAATAGTAAATCTAGACCAAACTGGATTTATCAAAAAAAGGCGAACAACAGACAATATCTGTAAATTTATTAACAATTCATGCAATAGAAGGAAATAAAGCTCCAACAGTAGCGGTTGCTTTAGACGCAGAGAAGGCCTTTGACAGAGTAGAATGGAATTATTTATTTAAAGTACTACAAAAATTCAGCTTACCAGAGAAATATATTAATTGGATTAAAGCATTATATAAGGGGCCATTGGCGAAAGTGACAGTAAATGGATATATATCAAAACAATTTAACTTAAGCAGATCAACAAGGCAGGGATGCCCACTATCTCCCTTATTGTTCGCATTAGCCATAGAACCACTAGCAGAACTGATAAGAACAGAAAATAAAATAAAAGGGATAAAAATAGAAGACAAGGAATATAAAATCAGTTTATTTGCAGATGACGTTATAGAATACTTAGCAGAACCAGAAATATCAATAAAGGAATTACATAGGAAATTGAAGGAATATGGAGAAGTGTCAGGGTACAAGATTAACGCAAATAAAAGTGAAGCAATGCCAATGAATAATGCGGATTTCTCAAAATTTAAGAAAGAATCACCATTCAGATGGCAAACGCAAGCAATGCGATACCTAGGTATACAAATAAATAAAAACCTCGGCCATCTATATAAACTCAATTATTACCCACTAATGAAAAAATTACAGGGCGACTTAGAGCATTGGAAAGACTTACCATTAACACTGATAGGAAGGATAAACTGTATTAAAATGAACATTTTCCCAAGGATACAATACCTATTTCAGGCATTACCAATACGCTTAACATAGAAATTCTTCAAGGAGTTAAAGAAAATAATAAGGAAATTTTTATGGAAAGGGGGGAAACCGAGGATAGCACTAGATAAATTAACAGAATGGTATAAACAAGGAGGCTTACAACTACCAAACTTTAAAAATTATTATAGAGCCGCACAATTAAGATACCTATCAGATTTTATTCAAACAAGGTAAAAGCCAGATTGAACTAGATTAGAACTAGATAAAATAGGGGAGAAGATACCTGAACATATATTATATAAATGGGATGAAAAATTGGTACAATGTATTGCATCATCTGCTCAACATTTGGAAGAAGATTCATGTAGAAAGGAACAAAACAAATTACCAACTACCAAAACTAATACTGACGCAAAATCAGCTAATCCCTTTTACAATAGATAACCTTTCCTTTAGAGAATGGAAGAAAAAAGGGATCAAAAGAATAGAAAATTGGTTTTCGGAAAATAAATTATTATCCTTTGAACAAATGAAGGATAAATATAATATAACTCACGATACAGTGTTGGCATACTACCAACTGAAATCCTACTTGAAGGACAAATTGGGAAGCAGTCTGAGGTTACCAAAGGGAAGTAATTTTGAATATGTGATTACAGACACAATGATAATCAAAAAATTTGTAACAAACATGTATATTAAACTACAAGAAAAGGAGAATGAGGAAACAAATGGTAAAACTAAACAAAAATGGGAACAAGATCTAAACATAAAGATAAAGTATGAAACATGGGAGAAGTTATGCTCTGGAACTATGAGAAATACAATAAACATGAGGTTACGTATGATACAATATAACTGGATACACAGGCTATACATTAAACCTCAAAAGTTAAATAAATGGGACCCAACAGTATCTGACAGATGTTTTCGCTGTAAAAAGGAAATGGGAACAACAATTCATGCAATTTGGACGTGTGAGAAAGTGAAAAAATTTTGGCAAGATCTAAACCAGATATTAAATAAAATCACAAAAAGCAATATACCAAAAAAGCCAGAGATCTTCCTCCTAAGTAACATAAAAAAACAAAGAATTTGGACTCAATTTGGATGGTCCACAAAAAAGATTTGTTATGATAGCCCTAGCTGTAGCAAAAAAATGTATTATGTCAGCCTGGAAGTTAGAAGATAACTTGAGAATACAACAATGGTATATAGAAATGAATAAATGTATTCCATTAGAAAAAATAACCTATAATTTAAGAAATAACATTACAATATTTGAACAAATATGGGAGCCATACATGAAACATAATAGAGAAAACCTACTATGGACATCTACCACCTAAAATGACAGAAGGAGAAGAGAATGAAAAGAACTGACTCAATGGAATTTCTTGTTTATTTTTATTGAGTGACAACATTGTTTGACGGGTTTAATGTATCTTATATTCTGAACTTTAAATAAATGGGTGGGGAGGTAGGGAGGGAGCGAGGGGAGGAGGGAAGGGGGGGAGAAAACGACACTGTATATATTTAAGAAGGAAAATGTGTGTATCTTGATCAATATGGTTTATAGTGTGAAAAATAAAAAATTTTTAAAAAACATGTAACAGTAACATCATAACAACACTGTTTGCTTCACTACATATTTCCAACAATGCTAAATAGGTACTTTGGCATCATAGTTTATTCTGAGTGAGATGGCGATAATTTTCAATAGATTTGTTTTGTGTTTTTGAAGAATGATGGAACAACTAATCCATTCAAGATCAAACACTGTCATCGACTTAAAGTACAGGCATACCCTGTATAACATAGTTAATGTGCTCCAACCAAGTTGAGTTTATAAAACTGCACCGTTCAAAGTATTTTTACAATGCACGTTAATGTAATATGTTCCAATCTGATAAAAGGGATCAATAAAACTGATCTTTATTGGCAATAAGTGATCATTTATTTAAGAAAATAATTGTCTAATATCGATTTACTTCATATCACCCACATGAGACTTTCAGCTTGCAACAGTTTAATAGGAAAATAAATTCTGGAAAGTAAAATTTAAACATGTTTCCTTCTTAATTGGTAATTTACATCAAGTCGTATGGGTAAAACCTGCCACTGTAGAATAAAAGGGCCATGCAGAAATGTCTCATGCTTTGCCTTATTCATCACAGTTTGCCATTCAAAACACCTCTGATTACAAATGCACTTCAGCCAGATCATTTAACATCAGTTAATCTGTTCAAATCCAGGCAAAGAGATCCAAGTTTTGTTGCTTAATGTTCAATCTGTTTCATGAATGGGTCAAGAGTTCTAATCTAGCTCTGAAAGGACCCACTGTCCATGAAATTGTATTATGTGATACTGAGATTTTTTTTGTATTACTGGTAAACAAAAAAAGTAACTGCACATTTTTTTAGCATGATTTACACTAATCCAGAAATTGAGATCGTACAACAGCATGGATGTCACAACCTTGCAGTGAAAATACAAAAGGCAGTCCTTCTCTATATTGATTCAAGGTCAGTGCTGAAGGGGTAACCCACATCTTAAAATTTACAGAGGCAGGTAAGTTAAGGAGTCTCTCTGCTCAAGAAAAATTGCTCATCTTTTCTCTTCAGGTATAAAAAGGCAGTGAAATTTAAAAAATTAGACAGCTTGACTTACCAGTTGGAATTCCCATGCTTATGATATAGAATTGATACACAGTCTGAAAAGAATCAATTGAACTGATTTCCTTTCAGACAGTGCAACCAGATCAAGTTATTCTGTCCGAAATCAATGGTGTATTTCACTATCATGATCTCATGGCATCAGAATTATACCGGAGTATTTATTGACAAGCATTCTTCCAGGAAGGAAGCTTGCTAGTCTGTGCATTAACAAATATTGAGTTAGTTAACTCTCTCGTACAAGAAAATAACCTCAACAACACTTCATATTAAGTACAAGACAAATGCACGAACAGTAAGGTTATAAAATACTCCATTTAAGTACCAAAAGATAACATTGCAATGATGTGAATCATGAAGCTATTGTCTCTGCATTTCTGGCAAGCAATCTGTTTACATCATGTAGAACTGAAATACTGCCTGAAGAGAATTAAATAAAGGATTGAAAAATCTATAAACCAAAATTGATAATTTTTTGTTACCTAAAATGTTATGGGAAACAAGGCAGAGAACTGAGGTTGCATATCAACCACCATCTCACTGAATGCCTAAATAGATTAAAGGACCCACTCCTATGTGCTATGTAAATAACTCAGAGCACCATAATCCTTTTTTTGTCCACTGTATCTTTGATGCACAACATAATAAATCGCTTGCAGCACTAGCCACAGTCCTTTGAAAGATACAACTCTTTCTTTTATATACTAGTTGGCAACTGAATCGTGGGAGATTGTTAGCTGGGGAAATTGCAACTTAGAGTGACCTAGTAATCAGAACATGAAATACTTTGGTATATTAAAGTCTGAATGATCATTTTGAGAAAACAACTTATGTGGCAAATATTGACACAGAAATATAAAGAAAAGCAATGATTTTGTTTTAATGTGAAAAGAGGAGTTTGGATGTCAGTAAATATGCAACCCAACCAAATGGGGAAAGAGACATTAAGACAATATATACATTGAGGAAGGAGATGCTAAATGCACACATAATCAAATTCAATACTCATTCCTTCTTTCTGTTAAAAGTGCACACCTGATCTCATCTCAGAAATGCAGAATGGAAACAACTAAAACACAATGAAGGTGAGAGTTGCAAATCATGTTTCTTCCGTGGAAATTACACATCAATTATTCTCCTATCTTCAACATTCCACCCCCCTCCCTCATCACTCGCTTAGCATGATGCTGAAACAAGCCATGAAAGACCTCAACAATGAAGACGCTGTTTACATCCGGTACCGCACGGATGGCAGTCTCTTCAATCAGAGGCGTCTGCAAGCTCACGCCAAGACACAAGAGCAACTTGTCCGTGAACTACTCTTTGCAGACAATGCCACTTTAGTTGCCCATTCAGAGCCAGCTCTTCAGCGCTTGACGTCCTGTTTTGCGGAAACTGCCAAAATATTTGGCCTGGAAGTCAGCCTGAAGAAAACTGAGGTCCTCCATCAGCCAGCTCCCCACATCTCCATCGGGCACACAAAACTCAAAACGGTCAACCAGTTTACCTATCTCGGCTGCACCATTTCATCGGATGCAAGGATCGACAACGAGATAGTCAACAGACTCGCCAAGGCAAAAAGCGCCTTTGGAAGACTACACAAAAGAGTCTGGAAAAACAACCACCTGAAGAAACACACAAAGATTAGTGTATACAGAGCCGTTGTCATGCCCACAATCCTGTTCGGATCCGAATCATGGGTCCTTTACCGGCATCACCTACGTCTCCTAGAATGCTTCCACCAGCGTTGTCTCCGCTCCATCCTCAACATTCATTGGAGTGACTTCATCTCCAACATCGAAGTACTCGAGATGGCAGAGGCCGACAACATCGAATCCACGCTGCTGAAGATCACACTGCGCTGGGTAGGTCACGTCTCCAGAATGGAGGACCATCGCCTTCCCAGGATCGTGTTATATGGCGAGCTTTCCACTGGCCACCAGACAGAGGTGCACCAAAGAAGAGGTACAAGGACTGCCTAAAGAAAGCTCTTGGTGCCTGCCACATTGACCATCACTAGTGGGCTGATATCGCCTCAAATCGTGCATCTTGGCGCCTCACAGTTCGGCGGGCAGCAACCTCCTTTGAAGAAGACCGCAGAGCCCACCTCACTGTCAAAAGACAAAGGAGGAAAAACCCAACACCCAACCCCAATCAACCAATTTTCCCTCGCAACCGCTGCAACTGTGTCTGCCTGTCCCTCATCGGACTTGTCAGCCACAAACGAGCCTGCAGCTGACGTGGACATTACCCCTCCATAAATCTTCATCTGCGAAGCCAAGCCAAAGAAAGAAGATTAGCCTATAAATTGTGTTAGAGTGTGCATAGTGTTTTGGAGCACAGGGGGCATAAAAACTATATTCTCTGGGTTAGATTGCATCAGAGATAATTCCACAGCTACACAATGTCCAGCAAATATGCCTAGATATTTCCAAATAAAATCCATCTGAATGTATTGAAGGACATCACTCATGCAGCTGCTGTTTCCATGATTACCAATGTAAATAGGCACGCGAGGGTGCAATCTACAATCCTTACTTATTTTTATCATTTTATTTATATTTTCAAATCAACATGAAAACATTAAAACATGAAATTCATCAATTTCATAAAAGCTTTTGAGTAAGAAAAGAAAAAAAACAAGAGAAAAAGAACAAGCCCTAACCTTCCCCCCTCCCAACCACCGAGGGGAAAAAAGGAAAGAAAAAGTCAATAAAATTGAAGCGAGAAAAAAGAGCAAAAAAGAAAAGAAATTAAGAAAAGGGTTTCATTGGATTCATCAATCTCCTGCCAAGGGACAAATATCCTGACTTACCCAGAATCCCAGGAATTGTTAAGAATCTACACCTTTGTGTTGAAGGGTATAGACTCCAAAATTTAAGGAAAACAGTATTTTTTTCCTAAGGATATAAATACTTAAAGTGGACTATCAGTGGAAAGGAAAAGGTTGAGAACCATTGTTTTATACCATTTCGAGGCCACTTAAATTGTGAATTTCTCTAAATTTGATTATAATTCTGTCCCAAGAGTGGCAAAATTTTGCTTTTATCTGACTTGATTTTATCACCCAAAACTATCCCATGATCCTCCAGTTTTGATTGTAGTTTTGGTAATGAGGTTGTTGGCTCTGTCAGATCTATCAGTGCGTCATCAGCAAATAAATTAATTTTATGTTCTCCCTGAATCTTTTTTATGTCTGGATCTTGTTGGATAGATTACAGTAACAGCTCTATAGTGAGGATAAAGAAAGCTGGAGATAATGGACAACCTCATCCACTGGATCAGGATAATGGGAATGCTGATGAAATTAGGCTCAGAATATAGAGATTTAATTCAATTTATAAATCTTTGCCCTAACCCAAATTTTTCCAGCACCTTAAATAGAAAAACCCATTCCAGTCTGTCAAAAGCTTTTTCCGCATCAAAGGCCACAGCGACACTCAAATCATCTAATTTGTACCAAATGAATTATGGTGAGCAATCTGCTTACATTATCTGCAGATTGTCTCTTTTGCACAAAGCCTGTTTGATCCACTTTAGTTAATTTTGGCAAGGCTTTGGTAAAAACCTTAGAGTCCAAATTCAGTAATGATATGGGTCTATATGTTGATGATTTCAATGGATCCCTATCTTTTTTAGTTAGCACCATAATTATTGTCATTGAAAAAGATTCCGGGAAGTTACAAAAACCTGATCCAATACCTCCACAAAAGAGGTATTTAAAGATCTTTAAATTCAGGGAAGGAACCCATCCTCTCCCAAGGAATTATAAGTTTGTAATGAGGCCAATGCTTCCCTTATCTTTACTTGAGTAAAGCGAGTAGTTAGACCTCTTCGTTCTTCTCGATATAAATTTGGAGGGTCCAAATGTAACAGGAAATCCTATTTTATTCTCATCTCCTAATCATTGCGACTTATATAATTTAACATAAAATTGTTTGAAAGCCTCATTAATGTCTTGTGGTTTATAGGAAATCCTGTGTGGTTTTATTTTAATTGCATTTATCATTCTGGAGATCTGTTCTGCTTTCAACTGCCAGGAGAAGACGTTATGGGCTCCTTCCCCTAGCTAATAGTGCTTCTGTTTAGTTCTAATTATCATTTTTTTCTGTTCTGTAAGTTTGTAATGTATTGTACTTGAGCTTTTTGTTAATTAATTTCCTCATTGTTGAAGGTCCTTTCAGAACCGTTCCCAAATAATATCTCTTGCTCCAATTCTCCTACTTCTTTCATATATTCCTTTTTAATCCAAGAGATATTTGTCCCATAAAAGAAATGTATCAGTAGTTGTATTGCAGCTGTTTTCACAGAATGAAGTAATTTCTGTCTTAATAAAATTACAAAAATCCGGTTTCTTCAACAATCTGCAATCCTTAGTTGTCAGCAATATATGAAGGCAAACAAGTGAACCAATGCAACATCAAAGTTTAACTCAGAGAATCAGCCATGCCTCATCTCCACAGAAGTAAAGTTTTGCACAATTTCACCATTGCTTTTGCAGGTGACTTCCTTACATTTTGTGCACCTAAGAGTGAAATCCAGATTCGAGGCAACCAAAATCATATTATCAAAGGTTATCATGGTACAGCATCCTCTGAAAATAAGAACTACAGCATGCATTTTTTTGTATATATAAAAAAATAACCCAGCAAGATCTGGCTGATGCTTGGAGTTAAACTTTTGTGACAGATTATGTTGTGTTTGTATTGTATATAGATATGTTTTGGGGAGATAAATTGGGGCAGGTTTTTCTTAGTGTAGGTCACATACGAACACTTTAAAACAGATCTTGTATAAAATACTGGAGCTCTGCTAATGCTAGACATATCGGCGCCAAGAGCCTTTGCAAAGGCTTTGGAGAGTCCCCAAGACACTTCACTAATGGAATGTTGTTTACAAAAAGAACTTTTCTGAACACACACACGTGTGTTTAGAATAAGAAGGGGGTCAAGTAAGGTTAGTTAAGTCAATAGTGATAAGTTAAAGTGTGATTCTGTTTTCGTGTTTAAGGATAATTAAAAGCAACTTTTGTTTCAGTAACCATTTGTCTTGGTGAATATCTATTGCTAATGAGTTTTAGGGTCCTCTGGACTCGTAACACTTTGATGTTATATTTGTTCACTCCTTTGCTGACAAAATGTACCAGGGTTGTATATCAATTGTGCAGCATGGCCTTGTCGGCCCAAAGATCCTGTTACCATGCTGTATGTCTTAAAACAAATGCCCAAAGATGCAACACTGGGAATATTTTTTAAAAAAAACAAAATCGACACCAAAGCTACTTTCAGAGATAATGCAACTGATGACCAAAAGCTGTCAATAGCTTGGCAGCTTCAGGCATTAACGCCAATTTGTGTTGAGATCCAGAGGCTAGGTTCAAGGAAAAGCAGGTATCTCAGGTTTCAAACTATATGCGATGACAGAGTAGGAAAGGAGCAAGGCTATGGAGAGATTTGAAATTTTTTAAAAAATCAAGAATATTAAAACAATACTGCTGTTTAACCACAGTCAATTCAGATCACACACTCAGAGAGATGGATGAACATGATGACACAAGTTATGATCCAGGCAGAGATGAATTTGTGAAAATTACCTGACAGAAAGCTTTGACTAGCTACGTGTGTCATGTTCTGCACAGAAGTATCCCAGTGTGCTCATATGGCAAGCAATGCATGTTTGATGTGCTTCAACTGATTACCCCTCAAATAGCTTTATATTATCCACATAATAAAAATGGCAAAGTGGAACATCCATAAAAGGCCTCTTGCAATATCGAAGCCAGCAGCACCACCACCTTAGTCGGTACATTTTGTTATCAGTACAAGAGGTCTATTGGGGAACATTGCCACAAGTTCAGATTTATTGGAAGATCTTAAATGAAAAGTTCCAGTGGAAAATGTTAGTCATGTAATTATGGAGACACTTGATTGCAGCCATTCTCAATGTTTTTGTGCCTATGGCCCCCTTAGGATTCTGGTTAAAGTTTATGGGCCTCCTTTTCTGTGAAGCAGTCAAGTTTATTTGGTTTCTTCCATCCTTCTTTTCTATCAACCACATAAAAACATTACAAAGTATTTCATGATTTCAGTCTGTGCTCAACTTTAAATGTGCTGTGGCCCCCAGGGACCCCTGTTGAGAATGGCTGCATTACTGTAATGAAAGTAACAATTACATTCTCCAAGTGAAAGGAGAGCGACGTTATAAAGTGGTAAATGTTGGGAGAATAGAGCCAAGTAATGAGGGAGTTGAGTGCAGTGAGATCTGATGAGCAAATTTTCACCTGAACAAACTAATTAGTGGCTCTGAGCATTTAATCATCTTGGCTCTCGCAGGATTTTTATTGCTGCCAGTTTTCATCCATCATAGACGAGTTTTAAGATTCCATCAGCTTTCAATATTAAGTATATTTTTCCAATTCATTTGTCAGGATGCAGGTGTTATTGGCAAGGCCAGCATTTACTGCCCAACAAATATATCCTTGTAGTGGTGAATCATCTTCTTGAATTGCTGTTATCCTTCTAACAAAGCCATTCCTGCAAAGCTATCGATGAAGTTTCAGGTCTATGAGGTATTTTAATGTAGGAGAGGAAGCTGGTGGTGTTCCCATGTGCTGGCTGTTGTAGTGCTTCTTGCTAACAAAGACTGTGGGCTTAGGAAGGACTGCAATAGAGTTCACAGGAGTGACCGTCATGCACTTTAAGCCCTGTTCTACAACGTGCAACATTGTTTCTTTGACTTGAATGGCTGTAAACCCCATCAGGTCCCTGAGGATTCTGCTCAATGTTAATAAGTTCCCTTCCCTGTGAAGCAGTCATGTTTTGGTTTCTTCCATACTTCTCTCCTATTGCCGACACAAAAAAAATCAAAAATATTTGTTTCTTGAGGTGAAAAGAAAGCAAGGCTTTTACTTAAATGCACAGTTGCCCCAGGGGGAATGTAGGGCCCCCATTGAGAATGGCTGGTTTAGACTCTCTTTGTTGGAGGCTGCAGAGCATTCATGGCCCCTACCATTTATCCCCATATCCCTTCCAACATTGGAGGCTTTTCACCATATTTGGTCAATGCTGGCTCACAGATCAATCCCATTCCTCCACTAACTACCCCTGAAACTTATTCTCCCCACATTTCCATCTCTGGGGACAATTAATTGTGATTAATCAATTGTCAATTTACGTCTTTGGCAAGTGGAAAGAACCCAACACATTTGGAGTAAAAATCAAATTGGCATAGAAAGAAACTGCAAACTCCACAAGAACAGCATTGAAGATCAGGATCAAATCTCTCTTGCTTTTGATGCAAACTGACATGGACAACTCTTCCTTTGCTGTGAAATGTTGAATGAAATTGAACATTGCGCATTTGTCACTTAACGACCCAAATTTAAGCACAACCTAATATGAAGGTTTCTTATTAATTTCTTCACAGCCAGTTTCTCAAGGTTCAAGTGATCTTTCCAAGATTCATAGATAAATAGCCTATGAATGTTCTCATTTTAGAACTAGCACATAGGTATCTAACATCGTGACATTCACTTCATTTTTCTTTCTAATCTTAACAAGTGCACATCGAAAGGAAATGATGTCCCACAGACATTGATCTCAGCCAACAAATGTCTGGATTGTGGGTGTGGTGCTACAGTATCCAGTTTACACTGCAAACTAAACTTGGCCCACTGGGTTTAAAACACAGCACACTTAGAGAAATGGGACTATGGCCATAGACATCAGGAAGTGTATATTATGGTCTGCCTCACAACTCATAAGATTTAAGTTTTTGCATTAATTTCATGAATGGTAATGGTGTCATTAAATTGAAAGAAGTAAAAATATTCAAAGATTTTAAGCAAGAATGATACAAAGAATTTGTATTCTTTATTCAAGTACAGTAAACCACTGAGCCCTGCCTACAAAGCATCACTTATGCTGTATACTGCAACTTGTAACAGATTCTTGGGAGAAAATTCAAAGTTTTAATCAAAATATCCCCAGATCAGAATAAAGGAGAAAAAAATCAAGAGTAATTGCATTAGAATCAAGTTAAAGCAGCTATTGGAATAAGAAATATCTGTGGAAAAGTTTGCACTTTGGTCAAAGTGTCATTAAAGTTGGAAAAAGATGATGATGGGAGATTTGGCTAATCTTATGAAGCTATACAAAAGATCACGTTAGCAGTGGCACCATGGTAATTAGATTAGGGAAACGTTTAGATCACTAGGCATCGATGACTCCGAAAGACTGAAGTTGTGCAAACTGATAAGGCTTTATTTGCTATAGAACAAAGGCACATCCTTGCTGCTCGACTGTCCTGCACTGGGGAGGGGGCTGTGGAACAGTTACCTTTATTCAGGAGCCTGTGGGAGGAGCTACAGGTATAGTCGGCCAATGGGTGTGCACAAACAGATAAATATGTACATGGAGAGGTTTACCACATTCACTTCTTTTTTTTAATAAGAGTCCACCGGGGTGAAGTGGTGATACTACAGTTGCAAATTAAGTTTTTCACATACTCTAATTTTTTGCTGTGACCGTCATAATACCGGCTGCAGTTGCGGCGCAGTGCTGTGGTCCTAGGCAGTCTGGGAGCACCTATGTACAATCATCGGCGTTGGGCTGGTGGGTATGTGGCGATGAATCTGGTGTGACCTTCATTGGGAGTGAGGTAATGTATCATGGCTCTGGTGAATTGTGGGAGGCTAGGGGTGAGAGGGGTGTGGAGTGATAAGTGGAGGTCTCCAGAGCCCCTGAGGGTGCCAGATCCCTAATGGAGACAGTGTTCTCATGCCCATCAGGGTATGCCACTTAGGTGAAATGGTGGTTGATGCGGAGGAGTTGGACCCTTTCAATCAGAGAGTCGGACTTATGGATCTTCGCATGCTTCTGGAGACAGCCAGCCATGCTGGCATCTTGGTCCCTGTTGCAGATTTCCTGGGAAAGAAAAACATCTGTTCATGCAGTGTGGCATTCGTGGCGGTACATAGGAGGGACTTGATGGAGAGGAGCGCCTCTGGGATGACCTCTTGGCAGCTGGAGACTGGAAGGCCCCTAAACCACAGGGCTAGGAGGATGACCTTTCCACTTGCCCATTCCCCTGAGGCTTGTACCTGGTGGTCCTGCTCATGGCAAATTCCTCTGGCCAGCAGATAATGCCACAGCTCATCACTCATAAAAGAGGACCCTCCAGTCGCTATGAATATAGCTGGGGAAGCCAAATAGAGAAAAGAGACTGCACAGGGCCTTGATGACTGTGGCAGCTGTCATGTCAGAGCAGGGGATGGCAAATGAAAAACAGGAGTAGTCGTCAATAACTGAGGGAGTATGACAGTCACAGTGAAAAACCAGACCACCTGAAGGATTTAATTTGTAACTGTAGCATCACCACCTCATCCTGCGAGAATCTTAAAAGAAATAAGGAGTGAATGTGGTAAACCACTGTATGTATATATTTATCTGTTTGAGTACAGCCATTGGTTGACTGTACCTGTGGCCCATCCCACAGGCTCCTGAATAAAGGTGACTGTTCCTCAGCCCCCTCCTCAGTGCAGGACAGTTGAGCAGCAGGGATGTGCCTTTGTTCTATAGCAAAACATCAATGACTCCACATGACTAAAGGTGAGCAAACTGATAGGCTTTTATTTGCTATAGAACAAAGGCATGTGATGCTGCTTGACTGTCCTGCTAAGCATATCAGCTGGATGGAAATGAAGTACAGAATAATTGATTACAATGCAATTGGAGCTCCAACAGAATATCAAGACTATAAATCAATGTCGATCAATTACACAGAAGTTGGGGGAATAGCTGTCAAATCCCAATTGTCACAAAGTTAAAGACAACTCCTGCAGAAATAATAATAAAAAAAACTGAAATAAGGTTACTGATGAATTAGGGTGAAACTGTCAAGTCTTTTGCGAACACTAAGAACTATTTGAAGTTTTGCTTTGGTCCAAGCTCTCAGTCAAAGTGCTCCCCAATGTGTAGGGTGGCCGAGCTTGAACAAACCATCATGTTCCAAAAAACTCACCTCTGCTGCATGAGATTTTATTTGTGTACTCCCCTGATCTGAGCCATAATTAGAAGGGTGATGGGACCCTCTGAGAAAAGCCAGAGGCAGACATCCAGATCCCTCCATCACCCACACATCCTAATTCCTTATTGCACTGTCAAAGCTGACAGAAGAATTGAAGGTCATTTCATAGAAAACTTCTTATGCTATTTGCCCATATTTTAAAGGAGAGTTTGTTCAAAATTAGAAAAATGTCTGTAATTTGGCTTCCAAATAGCAGGAAAACAGGAACTGAAAATGAATTTCCATTTTGCACAAGGTATCTGACCAAGATGGAGAGTTCCACGGCCTTTTCCTCCAGCAGAAAGTGAGAATGACGCTGCAAGTCTTGGATGAGTGGTTTTTCCACAAATCTTACAAAATGAAAGTTAACCATAAAAATGCACAGCATGAAATTTGCTCTGATGCTCTTCTGAATATTATCGCAAGCAGACATCAAGGCCAATAAGCTTGGCAACCCTTGTAATATATGACTGCTAACGATGGTTTTCAAGTATGCTCATGAAAGCTCTCTTTCCATACATGGCAGAGCAGGTAGCGAGGGAAATAAAGGTGGTGTCTGGCACACTTGTTTTCTTCAGTCAGGGCACTGAGGGCAGAGACAGGGATGTCATATTACAACTGTACAAGATTTGGAGCATTGTGCATAGATTTGGTCACCCAGCTATAGAAATTATATCATAAATCTGGAAAAGCAGAAACACTGTGCCAGAATGTTACTGGGCATCTAGGACTGAATTTTGGAAGAGACTTTTCTTCCTGCAACATTGGAAGCTGAGGGGTGGGGCGGGGGGTGGAAAGAAATCTCATTACAAAATCATAAGGGGCATAGACAGGGCAAACAGTCCCAAGGTAGAGAATCTAAAACTTAAGGTGAAAGAGGAAAGATAAAGAGGGGAAAGACATGGAAGGTGGTAGATGTATGGAAGGAGCTGCCATGAAAAGTGGCAGAAGCAAGGATAATTGCAACATTAAAAAGACACTTGGATAGGTATATGGCTAGGAAAGGTTGAGAGGGAGATGGCCAACATAGAAAAATGGGATCACCTTGGTTAGCATGGATGAATTAGGTTGATGGACCTGTATTCATCCTGTAGAACTCCATGATCCCATGATTTCTATGAAATGGCTTAAACTGTGAGAGAAGCAGATGCCAAATCAGACCAAGTTACAATAAAATAAGTAATCCTGGTACTGGAATGAGTAATAATTGGCAACATCCAATTATCTTTGAAATAATTCTGAATTATTCTCTTAGAAATTTGAACACCTTTAAATATCATTCTGGTCTTTCCTTTATTTAATTTACTTAAGATTAGTTTTTCTGTTTACTGGTTTCAGAAAAAAACAAATCATCCAATTCACATTTTATATTGCCTTCCCACATAATAAACTGATTTTTCATAGCCGAAATAAAGGGAAAGAAAGGGCTGAGGCATCTCTAGGAAAATATAAACTTAAATTGATCTTAACAGTGTAAATAAGCCAACAAAAATGTCTTTTAAATTGAGCTCTGCAACAATTGATTTGTAAGAACTACTCTGAATATATCAAGTATTTAAATTGTAATATATTGAATAATTTACCTCAATAGACCTTGCTCACTGAGAATACATTTGGCAATTAAAAATTAGCGATTGCTTGGACATTTGTTGGTTTCAATATTTTAAAGTTCAATTTGGTTATTTTATAAATTTATTGCCCATTACAATTCAGTCTGGTGCAGTTTTTCCATGGAAGTGTGCATTTATTGTAAGCCATTTAATTTTGTGGATAGACTCAATGAAACATTCTTGTAATTATTTGATATCTTCATTTTTTGGGATTTGGGTATTGCGGTCATTTATTTTTCATCTCTAATTGGCTTACTGCCTGATTTAAGAGGACAGTTAAGAGTCAGCCACATTCGTGGATCTGGAGTCATCCACTGGCTGGATTGGGTGAGAAGAATAGATTTCCCTCTGTGATTTGTAAATAAGGAGAGCTTTTACACTCTCCATTATTTTTATGGTCATAAATGGGAACTTATGCTACTTTTTAAATTGCAGATGCAGATTGTTAATCTGGCTCTGCCTGGAGTTTGGTGGGATTGAATTTTTTGGACTATTGCATGCAAAGTGGATTAATATTCCAATACAATTTCAAATCAGTTATTTTAATGTGTTTCACAGTCCTCCTGCTTTCCAAATCACATTCCAATACCAGCTAATAGGGAAGGTCCAAATCCATGTTCCAGTGAACCTGGCAAGTTTAAAGTGAGCACAGGACCAGGACCTATGAGTGAGAAGGGATGCAAACATCGTCTGTGTCTCAGTTAACCATTGGGATCTTCAAACAGTCAGATCACAAAGTATTAGAATTTTACAATAATACAAATTACAAGCTGCAGCTGGCCATCGTGGAGTTTGACTCCAGCTGTCTGGATTGTTAAACCAGGCCTCTGAAATGGTTGTCCAGTAATTTAAACTCTGTCTCACCTCTGTCCTTCAATACATTACCTGCATTATTCTCAGTCCTCAAGTTTTCCAAAACACATCCTAGTTCCAGCTAATAGGGCAGTCCCAAGTCTAGCTTCACGTATCCTTATGATACATTAGTAATGAAGGTTGAACAAAAGCCAAATTGGACTAGATTAGAACTAGATAAAATAGGGGAGAAGATACCTGAACATATATTATATAAATGGGATGAAAAATTGGTACAACGTAGGAATTCTCCAGTATTACATCATCTGCTCAATATTTGGAAGAAGATTCATGTAGAAAGGAATAAAACAAATTACCAACTACCAAAACTATTACTGACGCAAAATCAGTTAATCCCTTTTACAATTGATAGCCTTTCCTTTAGAGAATGGGAGAAAAAAGGGATCAAAGAATAGAAAATTGTTTTTCAGGAACTAAATTACTATCCTTTGAACAAATGAAGGAAAAATATAATATAACTCAAGATACAGTGTTGGCATATTACCAACTGAAATCCTACTTGAAGGACAAATTGGGAAGCAGTCTGAGGTTACCAGAGGGAAGTAATTTTGAATATGTGATTACAGATACAATGATAATCAAAAAATTTATAACAAATATGTATATTAAACTGCAAGAAAAGGAGAATGAGGAAACAAATGGTAAGACTAAACAAAAATGGGAACAAGATTTAAACATAAAGATAAAGAAGGAAACATGGGAGAAGTTATGCTCTGGAACTATGAGAAATACAATAAACATGAGGTTATGTATGATACAATATAACTGGATACACAGGCTATACATTACACCTCAAAAGTTAAATAAATGGGACCCAACAGTATCTGACAGATGTTTTCGTTGTAAAAAAGAAATGGGAACAACAATTCATGCAATCTGGACGTGTGAGAAAGTGAAAAAATTTTGGGAAGATCTAAACCAGATATTAAATAAAATTACAGAAAGCAATATACCAAAAACCCAGAGATCTTCCTCCTAAGTAACATAAAAAACAAAGAATTTGGACTTGATTTGGATGGTGCACAAAAAAGATTTGTTAGGATAGCCCTAGCCGTAGCAAAAAAATGTATTATGTCAGCCTGGAAATTAGAAGATAACTTGAGAATACAACAATGGTATATAGAAATGAATAAATGTATTCCATTAGAAAAAAATAACATATAATTTAAGAAATGGTGGGGAGCCAGCTCCCCACCATGACTACCAGCCCCCCCACATCTCCATCGGGCACACAAAACTCAAAACGGTCAACCAGTTTACCTATCTCGGCTGCACCATTTCATCAGATGCAAGGATCGACAATGAGATAGACAACAGACTCGCCAAGGCAAATAGCGCCTTTGGAAGACTACACAAAAGAGTCTGGAAAAACAACCAACTGAAAAACCTCACAAAGATAAGCATATACAGAGCCGTTGTCATACCCACACTCCTGTTCGGCTCCGAATCATGGGTCATCTACCGGCACCACCTACGGCTCCTAGAACGCTTCCACCAGCGTTGTCTCCGCTCCATCCTCAACATCCATTGGAGCGCTTACACCCCTAACGTTGAAGTACTCGAGATGGCAGAGGTCGACAGCATCGAGTCCACGCTGCTGAAGATCCAGCTGCGCTGGATGGGTCACGTCTCCAGAATGGAGGACCATCGCCTTTCCAAGATCGTGTTATATGGCGAGCTCTCCACAGGCCACCGTGACAGAGGTGCACCAAAGAAAAGGTACAAGGACTGCCTAAAGAAATCTCTTGGTGCCTGCCACATTGACCACCGCCAGTGGGCTGATAACGCCTCAAACCGTGCATCTTGGCGCCTCACAGTTTGGCGGGCAGCAACCTCCTTTGAAGAAGACCGCAGAGCCCACCTCACTGACAAAAGGCAAAGGAGGAAAAACCCAACCAACCAACCCCAACCAACCAATTTTCCCCTGCAACCGCTGCAACCGTGTCTGCCTGTCCCGCATCGGACTTGTCAGCCACAAACGAGCCTGCAGCTGACGTGGACTTTTACCCCCTCCATAAATCTTCGTCCGCGAAGCCAAGCCAAAGAAAAAAGAAAAATTTAAGAAATAATATTGCAATATTTGAACAAATATGGGAGCCATACATGAAACACAATAGAGAAAACCTACCGGGGACATCTACCACCTAAAATGACAGAAGGAGAAGGAAATGAAAAGAATTGACTCAGTGGAATTTCTTGTTTATTTTTATTGAGTGACAACATTGTTTGACTGGTTTAATGTATCTTAGATTCTGTACTTTAAATGAATGGGAGGGGAGGTAGGGAGGGTGGGATGGGAAGAGGGAGGGGGGGAGAAAACGACACTGTATATATTTGAAAAGGAAAATGTATGTATCTTGATCAATGTGGTTTATGGTGTGAAAAATAAAAAAATTTAAAAAAAGTAATGAAGTTTGAACTATTACCCTCCTCCACCCCACTTTCTTACTGAGCAACAAAGGCAAGAACTGTTGCTTCTCCATCAATGAAGTCAATGGCCTGCAGTTGCTTGCATTATATTACAAATTGGTCTCTCTTGCCATCATCGCTGTAACTTTAACTAGGAAGTATGAGTCTAGCCGTTGACTATAACCCTGCATTTTCAACTCCTCCTAGCAGTCTGATATTCAAAAGTTTTCTGTAGCAGCCTACAGTGAGAAATGCCCCTTAATTTGTGCCCTCCCTCCAAAACTCGGCTATCATGCTCCTCCTCACATCCATTCCCCCATCTACACACACAAACAACATCACTAACAGTTCCTTTCTCAGCCATTCTAAGCTCCACAATGCCCTCCCTGGTGACTTTACACTGACCCACCACCATCCAATGCTCATGCATTGTGAAATCAATTATCCCATCACTGCCACAAACTTCTCAATGCTCTCAGTGGCCAGAATTCCTCCCTTTATTGCTGTAATTTCTTGACATCTTTCCCACATTTACAGTACAGGGCTGATATATTCCAAACAAACCCAAATTCTGCACCTCAAGGTCGGCCATGATCACAATGAATGGCGGAGCACGCTCCATGGGCTGGGTGGCTTACTGCAATTTCTTATGTTCTTATTTCTTCTAGCTGTTTCAGACCTTACTGCCCCTCCCCATGCTCCCACAAACTCTTCCCTTTGCAATTTGTACCTGTAGCCTACCTCTGAAATAATTCCCATCATCCCCTATCACTCCCCTCTTCGATTATAATAACGCGATCAAACATACCGATACATGATTCTTCTACAACCATAATTCATCAACATAATTACAGAACTGAATGTGATATATCCATTACTTCAATGTTAGATGCAGTTTGATTTCTGCAGTCACCGTAAGGTGTCTTGATCATTTGTGTACATTGCGTAAGCTCATCCAATGGATCAAGGAAATTATTTCTTCCTTTTGAGCCGAAAGTTTTGCAAATTTGCAACAATAATTGTAACCAGTCAAATATAACTCATTGCTAATTCCAGTGTCTAAATGTTGATGCAAGGCATTCTCATCCCAATGCACTCAAAGCAACTGATCGATGACAATATCATAGTTCTTTTTTACCACTCTTTCTTCGGAGGACTGTTTGAAATATCAGAAGGATTTGTTGCCCAATTAACAGTAATTAGTCTGGAAGCAAACAGAAAGGACGTTTTTAAAAGCTGCATTAAATACCCATTTTATTTAAACCTACTATGGAGGAAACATTTTCTTGTAACTAATTTATGAGCTGGCCCCAATTAGTTTGTGTATATATTTCTTACTTTTACAAGTTCAACGTCATGAAATTTCAAGCAAAACATTTGAACTGGAATGTAAAAAATAATGATGAATGTGAAATTTGCCTAATTAATTTCTCATTAGTTTAATTATTCACATATGACAGGTATGAAACTGTTTCTTTCCTTATTAATGATTCATACATGACAGTAATAAAACAGTTGTCTCCCTGAATACAACTTACAGTCATGCATCGATTGACTAAGTTAAGTGACAAAAAATATTTTTTTTAATCTTTAAGTGCACTATATATCGCATTTGTGAATCACCCAAAGTAACATTTTGATGTTAAGGCTCATGGGCCTTAATTTTAAAATTAAAGCCCATGAGCCTGTTCTGTCATACATGAGATTATAAACTCATCTGTGACCAAATATAATGTGTCTGCCTCCTCCATTCCCTCTGGTACCAAATAAAAATCTATCAATTTCAGATTATAAAAGATTAATAACTGAGCATGGCAATTAAAGCACCAGCAACCCGGGTTTGAATCCAGCATTTTCTGTAAGGAGTTTGTATGTTATCCCTGTGTATGTGTGGGTTTTCTTCAATCATCCAAAAACATATGGTGTTTCTAGGTTAATTGGTGTATTTGGCTGCACAGTCTTGTGGGCAGGAAGAGCTTGTTACAGGGCTGTACCTCCAAATTTTTAAATAATAATTTATTTACCAAAGAATGCTCAGAATTTTTATGTCCAAGAATCTCCTAAATGTTTCCATTTATCCTGAGCAGCCTTGAAAACAGCATTATTATGCTCTGACTTGATATTTCCACACACTTATCAATAACTCCAACATCCCAGCTAAAATTGCAGGCAAATTAGACACTCAGAATGCCAACTTGGCTGGCTTGAACAAGTTGGGTCAAAGTACCTGTTCCATGCAATATGACACTATGAAAAGGGAACAAGGTGATGCATGAAGAACCAGATCCTACTTTTAAGTCTTAGTCATAGTAAAAAAAAACTCAGGTGAAGAGATAAATGAAGCCCCATTGGCCATCAAAGCTGGGATAGAGGAGACCTAAATGGATATTCCCAAATTCCCTGCAGAACTGGATGGTGATATGCAAATTAATTCAAGTAGTTCTCTCCAATATTCCACCAACAAAATTCCACATGAATAGCCGGAGTCCAAGACCTTGTCCAAACCTGGAAAGAGTGTGGTGGCTAAATGTTTCCGGTCAAGGATAACATCCAGTTACTGTTGCAAGCTCATGTCACAGTTCTCCGAGAAAGAATTAGGCTTATATTTGATCCCATGATCTCTAAAGAGCTTGCCAGTTTTATAAATTACTATAAATGCTATTAATAGTTGCTGCCACCACAAGTCATGTAGAAGCAGAATGTCAATATAACATCAATATATTTCGATCTTTCCTTTCTGAGGTAGAAAATGATACTGAAACTATCTTGGCCTTTGGCTTTCAAGCTCTCAGCAATCCAATGTAAATGTGTTAGCCAGAAATTTATTTTTTAGACATACAGCACAGTAACAGGCCCTTTCAGCCCATGAGTTCATGCCACCCAATTACACCAAAATTGATCTATATACCCATTATGTTTTGAAGGGAGGGAGGAAACTTTAGCACCTGAAGGAAACCTTTGCAGACATGGGGAAAATGTACAAACTTCTTAAAGACAGCGCAGTGTGGAGAAATCAAACTCCAAAAACTGGCAGAGCGCGATTCATAGGTGATCTGCCTACATTGTGTGTGAAGTCAAGAATTGCCACTCCAAATCTGAAGCTTGACACCCAGGCCAATACCTCCATATTCCACCCTGACGTCTCTGGAACCATGAGATCATTCAACGTGCAATTTGTGATGTTCCTCTTGGCAGCACTCACACTTCACATGAAGTGCTCATCCAGTCAGTTGTACAATATTATATTATTGTCTTTGTACACATTCTAATGCAAACTCTCTGTAGGAAATATCAATGGTACAGTAATAATACTCGAACACACAATCCCAGAAAGCTGGCTTACAGCTCTCTCTATGACATTACAGGATTGGATAGGTTTAAATGGATTCGGGCCAAACACAGACAGGTAAGACTAATATGGATAGAACATTTTGGTTAGCATGGGCAAATTGCACTGAAGAGCCCATTTCCATATCGTATGACTTTATGACAATGACTCTAACAAACAAGATGCAATTGTGTTCAAGACCATAAGACCCTGACTAACTTGTAGCTACCACCAAACAAGTGGTATGCAAATTAATTGCACTGTGAAATGAATGAATGAATTTATTGTCAAATAGACAAGTACAATGTGTAGATTAAAATCTTACAACCCTTAGTAGAAAGTCTCTCAGTTCAAATGGACAGTGAGCAAGCAACTGAAGGCTAGCCATGTGAAAAGTTCAATTAAGCACTTATTTGAAGGCCTTGTGTCAGAAATGCTTGGATTCAGGCTGCACAAAACATCAATTGAGATCAAACAACTTTGGAGGACTACCTCCTTCATAAAAAGAAACCACAACCCCTACAGTCAATGTGAAATGAGGTTGCTTCTCACATTGCCAAACATTGCCCTCAACACATTGAGAGAAGAAAGTACCAAAACAAGTGGATTCTAATGACATATTGTCAAGCTCAATAGAATAACTCCTTAAATGTTTTGTCAATAATTCGTCATCCATTTCTTTTGGTTTTGAATTCCTCAAATAGTGGAAACTATTTTTCTCTCTACCCATCCTGTCATGATGATAATCAAAGCTTGCCTCACCATTCCAAGTGAAAGGAAACACAACTCCTGCACCCACATATGGTCTAATCCAGGGTGGGCAATTAGTTTTCCCAAGGGGCCACATGAGAAACAAAAAATATTGTGGAGGGCCAAACCAATAGGCTTAACTAAATTATGCTTAATATTAATTCTATCTCTTTATAAAAGCAGTAAATTGCATCATTTTGACAAGATGCGACTGGTAAGAGTAAATGTGATGATTAAGCAATGGAAAATAAGCTTAGGAAAAACATCATTTATTCAATCAAACTTACCCTAAACAATTGTAAACAAAATTTGCATGTTCAGAAATATACCATTTTTGAAAGACCAGCATTAAATAAGCTTTATACAAATTGTTATTACCATTTTGCTTGTAATCCAACCACCTCATTTGCACTTTTTCAATTATTTTTTCTTGTTCAGTAAGAGAAATCTAGACTCTGTTGGACTTGAATAAGTGCTTCGAAGTCAGGCTGAATATCTGAGGTGGATATGCGAAGGACAGATGACAGATGATCATCAGTGAGAGAGGATCTATACCTGAATTTGTTAAACTTCATCACTGAGAATATTTGTTCACATATGTAGGTAGATCCAAAGAGAACCAACATATTCTGAGCATGCCTCCTCATCTGTGGAAAGTTCTCCACCTTGAGAGAAGAGTAAAAATCCAGCAGTGATACTGACTTAAAGTGCTCTGCCAGTATCATATCACATTGCAGGCTGTACATTTCATGAACAAAAAGGCCCCTACATTGCAGTTTGGTATTTAGTTCATTCATCAGTGCAGTCACATCAACAGCAAATGCAAGATCTGCCACCCAGTTCCCATCTGAGAGCTCTGGTATGTCTTTGCCTTTCTTCTCACAAAACTCTTGAATCTATGCTTTCAGGTCCCAAATTCTTTTCAGCACTTTGCCCAGGCTGAGCCATCTTACAGTTGTGTGGTAGCCTATGTCACCATGTTCAATCTCATGCTCCTCCATGAGTGCAACAAACTGTCTGTGATTTAATGCTCGTCCCTGATGAAGTTAACTATTTTAGTTACAACATCAATAACATTGTTAAGTTTTAGCACTGACTTACACAACACATTCTGATGTATGATACAATGTAAGAATACCAATTACAGTTCTGGGTTGATTTTAGTCACTTTATCTTGCATCCGTTTCAAAAACTCTAATGTTTTTCCCCATTAGATTTGGACAACCATAACACCTGCCAGTCTGTCCCAATGTGAGAAGAGAGACAATGCATGTATCTGCATTTCATTTAGCTTCCCATTTGTGGTTGGGAAAATGCTGGAATTTATTGAGGTAACAGCAATAAAATATTTAGAAAATCATAATACAGTCGCAGTTGACAGTTTTTGAAAGGAAAATTATAATGAGTAATTTCTTTGAAGGAACAATGAGTAGAATGGATGAAGGGGGACCAGTGGATATGGGAATTTGGATTTCGAAAAGGCAATTGGAAAGATTCTGTGAAAAAGTTACTTCACAAGACAGAATGTCATGCTACTTGAAGGAATATATTAACACAGGAAGAGAATTAGCTAACAGGAAACAGCATTTAGATAAATGGACCAATTTCAGGTTGGTAAACCATAAATGTCTGGTGCTACTGGGATCAGTGTGGGGGCCTCAACTATTTACAATCCAAATTAATGACTTAAAGGGACTGAGTTCAGTATTGCCCAATTTGATCAAATCTGGAAGACAGGTGGGAAAACAAATTTTGAGGAAGATGCAAAAACTCCTTAAGAACTAAGTTTTAATGGTATTACCTTTTATTCTCGAAACACAAAGGAAAATAGATATACTATTTACACTAGTGAAAATACAAAAATGCTGGAAGAATTAATCAGATTTATCATGTAGATTTCTTGCTCTTTGGATGCTGAAGCACCCTATAGTGAATTAAGGTTTGGTTGGAATTTTACAAAATCATGTTAATCAGACCACAAGAATCTCACAACTGTTTTGCTAAGCTTGTAGAGTGATCCAAGAGCCACAACTTGAGTTTCAGCATGGACAAGACTAAGGAGATGATTGTGGACTTCAGGAGGATGTACTCCCCACTGCTTATCACTGGCTCCATCATAGAGAGAGTGGGGAGAAGACAGTTCCTTGGTGTCCATTTAAATCACAACACCTCTTCATTAGTCGGGAGGGTGCAGCACTTCCTCAGGAGGTTGTAAACAACACTTGAAAGGAGCATAATAGAGTGTCCTGGCTAGATGCATCAGAGTATAGTACCTGCAAAGCATCAGAATGGACATTAGCATGGAGGATGATTAAAACTGCTGAGAAGATCACTGGGGCTTCCTTTCCCTCTATCGATAACATCTACAGGGAGTTGTGGTCAAAGAGGGCTCAAAGCATCATTGAAGACTCTCACCATGCAGCCCGCAATATCGTTTGAGACTCTACCACCAAGGAAGAGGTACAGGAGCATAAAAACCAGGACTGGGAAACAGGTTCTTCTTGAAGGTGGTGACACTGTTGAACAATTCTATAAACCCATAATTTTTTTTATATACGTTTTAGTTTGCTCTGTACAGTTTATATGTTGTTTGTGTGCCCAATGGTCCAGAGATACACTGTTTTGTCAAGTTGAACATGCATATGTACAATCAGATAACAATAAACTTGAACTTGCATATATTGTATTGGCATTTATGCTGTTTTGGTGATAATTACTCCAGAAAAGGACAGCAAGAGAACTCCAGAACTTTATCAAATTAGGAGTGGAATCTTTTTATCTAAGATGTAACAATGCAGCACTCTGAGTGTGAAATATCAATCTATTTTTTTTATGATCCTGTCATTGAAATGGGGTTTAAACATATTTTACCTTTAGATTCTAAAGCCTGAGTGAAATCAGAGTCAAAACCTGCCACAAAATATTGGTTTCATTTTTCATCAGGATCTGATACAAATGGCTGAAACAGTCACAAATTTGGCAGAACAGATTTTCGTCCTGCTTATCAATTACATGATAATGGGAGTCATTGCATTCAGTTTAATCATACAGTGGTATATCGCGCACAAATCACAAAATATTCTGTTTTTAGGCAGTTAATTTGCAAAAAATGTAGTTCTGCTTGGGGGAAGGGATGGAAATAGTGCCTCAATCGAGTGTACTCAACATGCAAAACAAAAGTAACCCCACATGATATTCTACCTAGGCTATGTGCTTCCACTGATTGGAATTAAAGCAAATAGAGTACTGTGTAACTTGTGCATAAACCTGCCTTTTTAATTCATGAACTGCAAGTCTTTGAAGTTTAAAACAATCGGGAAAAGACCTCTTTTCCATTTGGAATGTCATGCAGCAATTTATTATCAGCTTTTGTTTGTCCAGGGTTTCAAATGAATGCGATTGCACAAACCTACTGATCATGAATAAACAGCAATCTATTGTTTTATAGCAAAGGGCTATCAAAATGTCCGTTGATCTGCTTTGCTTGTGGATTCAGAAAGTTCGAGGTTGATGTTCAGCTGTTATATGTGTGATTAACCGATGGTCAGAACACTTCCAATCTCTTTTCAGTGTCAACCGCTCAGTCCAAGATTCCGCCCTGCTCCAGCTCCCTCAACAGCCCCTAAGGCTAGAGCTGGATGAGGTTCTCACCCTGGATGAGACATATAAGGCAATCGAACAACTGAAAAGTGGCAAAGCAGCAGGTATGGATGGAATCCCCCCAGAGGTCTGGAAGGCTGGCGGCAAAACTCTGCATGCCAAACTGCATGAGTTTTTCAAGCTTTGTTGGGACCAAGGAAAACTGCCTCAGGATCTTCGTGATGCCACCATCATCACGCTGTACAAAAACAAAGGCGAGAAATCAGACTGCTCAAACTACAGGGGAATCACGTTGCTCTCCATTGCAGGCAAAATCTTCGCTAGGATTCTACTAAATAGAATAATACCTAGTGTCGCCGAGAATATTCTCCCAGAATCACAGTGCGGCTTTCGCGCAAACAGAGGAACTACTGATATGGTCTTTGCCCTCAGACAGCTCCAAGAAAAGTGCAGAGAACAAAACAAAGGACTCTACATCACCTTTGTTAACCTCACCAAAGCCTTCGACTCCGTGAGCAGGAAAGGGCTTTGGCAAATACTAGAGCGCATCGGATGTCCCCCAAAGTTCCTCAACATGATTATCCAACTGCACGAAAACCAACAAGGTCGGGTCAGATACAGCAATGAGCTCTCTGAACCCTTCTCCACTAACAATGGCGTGAAGCAAGGCTGTGTTCTCGCACCAACCCTCTTTTCAATCTTCTTCAGCATGATGCTGAACCAAGCCATGAAAGACCCCAACAACGAAGACGCTGTTTACATCCGGTACCGCACGGATGGCAGTCTCTTCAATCTGAGGCGCCTGCAAGCTCACACCAAGACACAAGAGAAACTTGTCCGTGAACTACTCTTTGCAGACGATGCCGCTTTAGTTGCCCATTCAGAGCCAGCTCTTCAGCGCTTGACGTCCTGCTTTGCGGAAACTGCCAAAATGTTTGGCCTGGAAGTCAGCCTGAAGAAAACTGAGGTCCTCCATCAGCCAGCTCCCCACCATGACTACCAGCCCCCCCACATCTCCATCGGGCACACAAAACTCAAAACGATCAACCAGTTTACCTATCTCGGCTGCACCATTTCATCAGATGCAAGGATCGACAATGAGATAGACAACAGACTCGCCAAGGCAAATATCGCCTTTGGAAGACTACACAAAAGAGTCTGGAAAAACAACCAACTGAAAAACCTCACAAAGATAAGCGTATACAGAGCCGTTGTCATACCCACACTCCTGTTCGGTTCCGAATCATGGGTCCTCTACCGGCACCACCTACGGCTCCTAGAACGCTTCCACCAGCGTTGTCTCCGCTCCATCCTCAACATCCATTGGAGCGCTTTCATCCCTAACGTCAAAGCATCAAGTCCACACTGCTGAAGATCCAGCTGCGCTGGATGGGTCACGTCTCCAGAATGGAGGACCATCGCCTTCCCAAGATCATGTTATATGGCGAGCTCTCCACTGGCCACCGTGACAGAGGTGCACCAAAGAAAAGGTACAAGGACTGCCTAAAGAAATCTCTTGGTGCCTGCCACATTGACCACCGCCAGTGGGCTGATAACGCCTCAAACCGTGCATCTTGGCGCCTCACAGTTTGGCGGGCAGCAACCTCCTTTGAAGAAGACCGCAGAGCCCACCTCACTGACAAAAGGCAAAGGAGGAAAAACCCAACACCCAACCCCAACCAACCAATTTTCCCCTGCAACCGCTGCAACCGTGTCTGCCTGTCCCGCATCGGACTTGTCAGCCACAAACGAGCCTGCAGCTGACGTGGACTTTTTACCCCCTCCATAAATCTTCGTCCGCGAAGCCAAGCCAAAGAAAGAATAGACCAAGGATTTGTCACCTGGAGGACAATGTCCCTTGAGTAGGGAAGGATAAGATGGCTGGTGTTCCCACTCCTAATCACCACCTGGTTACACTTGACAGATCGAGATCTATTTCAGTGTAAAGATAAACCTAGCTTGCATTTGACTTGATAAAGCTACTCCACAGTTGTCCTGAATCTGAATAACTCTTTCCACACCCATCTAAAGGTAAGCAAATCATCTCAACCTGTTCAAAATACCACGTAATCCAGCACAGAATAACCCGGCCAAAGTCAATGCTCAGAATGAACATCAGCACAGAACCAAGGACACAGTCATGCAGTGCTTCCACTGTCAGTAATGTCCTCTGTTCATGGTTGAAGCTCACAAATGAATAAGGTATCAAAGACATCATGAAATTGCACTGGACTCAAGATTTCTATATAAGTTACAAAGCTGAAACATGCTTTTTTAATTTGTTGACAGCAGCATTGACTCAATATTAATTAAATTTTAATATCAATTAAAAATGGCGGTGCTGCTGCCACAGATCCGTGGGCAGCAAGGGAGCTGAGATACAGCACTCACACACGGTCCAGCTGTCCAGTCGACTGCTGTCAGCTCTGGACGGGCTTTGAATGGCCTGTTGAGGGAGCTGACGGTGGTTTTTATTTGAAATCCCATGCCCTCGGGGTCTGCACCCAAGATGGTGGCATCTATTAATGGACAGCAGTCACGAGGGGCTGCAGACTCTGGGGAAGTGGAGGACTGGAGCAGTACCAGAGGAGGATGGGAAGATAACCCCCCCCCCACCTGTTGGAATCTAGGGGGTTAAAACGTTATGAAAGAAATGATTAATTAATAAGTTGATATGTACTGCATGGTTCAGGGGAAAAGAGGAATGTGATTAAGTGGCAATCACAGCATGGAGCAAAGTTGGCTGAGCAAAATGGTCTGCTCCCAAATACAGGGAGAGGAAATGCATAAAACGATTTAGGAGGAATGCTCAAACTAAAGGAGGTGGTGAGTAGCACAGGAGACACAGGCCAGACCAGAACAAAGAATGGCCTGCAAGAAACAAAGGGAATGGAAAACCAGTCTAGGAGGAAGATTAAGGCAGGAGGAGGTGTTAAAGAGAACAGCAGAAATTGGCTAGACAGGAACAGAATGATGATTAGAAATATCTGGGGATGAATTAATTTCTGATCAACACAACAGGATAGTCTGGCCTGGAGGATTAAGATGGGAGTGCTACACCCCAGATATCTGCAAAACAGGAGATGACTTGTGATAACCCTTATGCGAAAAGATCTAGCAAAGGAAGCCAACTTTTGTTCTGTATGATAAGGTTGATCTATATAAACTGAGCCAACTGGACAATAGGGGTCAGTCTTGGGGAATAGCTCACTGTGCAGGTGACCTATGAACTAACGATTGACCCAGAGCTCTGTTATGTTTTATTCTTGTGCTGTGTAATAAATTCACTGTTGAACCGAATACCTTCTCCTATCACTTCATTCAAAGAACGCGCTGGACTCAGACCACACATAGACTAAATTAAGAGTAAGGTAAAGCAAGAGTCCGACAATTTGGTGACCCCGACGTGATGAAGATGGAGAAGTGACGGAAGAAAAAGATATGAACCACCGGTCGATTGTGGTGTGGTGATAACAAGTGGCCATTCAACAAAGGGAGGTAAGCAGACGACTGTTTAAACGAAGTTCTGCTATTGGCAACGATAAAATTGTGTATTGTCACTACTCTGCAAAAGTCCTAGTTAAAGCCAAAGTATAAAAGCTTCAGGGGTTAGAGTCCCCTGCAAGAAACGGGGGTTAGAGTCCCCTTGCAGCGATCTCGAGATATAGGTTTAGACACTTGGCAAATTAGAATAAGGTGTATTGTGATAGTTATTTGTTTCTATAGTGTATAATAAGTATTTGTTTAAGGATCGTGTAGTGTATCATAATAGTGTACAATAAGTATTTGTTTAAGGATCGTGTAGTGTATCATAATAGTTTACAATAAGTATTTGTTTAAGGATCGTGTACAATAGTAGTGTATAACAAGTATCTGTATAAGGTGTATTGTGTTATAGTTATTTGTTTCTATAGTGTATAAGTATCTGTTTAAGAATCGTATAGTGTATCATAATAGTTTATAATAAGTATTTGTTTAAGGATTGTGTACAGTGTGCCGCTGGTGTTTATAATAATGTGGGAAGGGTCGAAGTAGATTGCAGGGTGTCAAAATCCTACCAGGGGAGAGACCCAGTGAAGTACGAAGTCTAAAGGGTTAAAGATCGGAACGGAGATGGAAGGAGTAAATAGGAATGTAGGGCAAGAGCTCGGGGAAGACAGAGGGGTTCCCCCATCTGTAAACCGACAGTGGGAAAAAACAAGGAATCAATTACTGGGAGGATTACCGAAGGGAGAGGAGGTACAGGCTATGGCACGGTACGAACAGATATGGAAAGAGCTGCAGAGTCAGGGGAAGGTACCACGAGGGTTTGAAAAAATCCGGCTGGTAATGTACTTAGGAGAAGCCGAGAGGGAAGCGGCAAAGGATGTACAGGAACATGAGGCAAAGGGACAAGGATCTATATGGAACAGAAAGAAGTGAAGGAACAGAGAAGGGCAGATTTACACAATATGACATTGGCTTGCATGGCTGTGGAAGCGAACCTTCAACATGATATTAAAAAGGGACCCCCTATCATAAAGGAGAAAACGGGGGAGGTTAAGCCGTCAGCCCCGCTATATCCAAAGTTACCAGAGACCTTGCCACCACCTTATCCGATTCCACAGATGCCAGTGATGCAGATAAATGAGGGAATAGCGAATGTCACTGGATTAGCAGGTCACGAACTCCAGGAGGCAAAGGAGAGACTTAAGAGAGTTATGCAGGAAAGGGTGGAGGAAATGAAGGAGTTAACAAAGGAAATACAGAATGATATATGTAAAGTAAGGGAAACTAGTATGCGACTGGAAAAAACAAATGAGAGAGAGCAAGAACAGACACTTGAGAATGTCAGAGGATCACACCACCCCCACTCCTCACAATAGACAAAAGGAGTCAGAGGATGAGGAGATCTTGACCTTTTTGAGTCAGTGTAAGGAGAGTTGGACGGATAAAGCAGGAGTACACCCAGCCACAGATCCCTTGAAGACTACACTTTTTAGGGCTGCAGTAACGAGTGGACTGCCAGCTGTAGTTAGGGAGGCGTTAGAGAATAACCCTGATATTCCTGGTTGCTCGAATGAGCAATGGGAAAAACATTTGACCCATCACATGAAGCGTTACAGGGCTAAGCAAAAGGAGGACAAACAAATTACAGAGTCTGCACAAGTGCAACTCCTTAAGCTTCAATTGGAAGAGGTTAAGAAAAAAGCAAATGAGGCAAAAAAGATTTCCTCAAAGGGTGCGAACCAGATGATTCCGCAGCCACCACAAGGGAATAATACGAGTTGGCACCCGGCCCCAAATGGGAGGTCCAATGGGGGGATTCCGAGTCAGAGGGAGAGGTCGGGGTGCTCCACGAATGCAGCCAGCCGTATGTTTTGTATGTGGTCAGCCAGGACACTGGAAGAGAGACTGCCCCCTAGTTTGGAGTCCTCAGGACACTGGGGGAAGGGGATATGGACCACCACAATATGAGCCTTGGGTCCAACCCCAGAGATCGTCAGTGCCACCCCCGGTACATCAGGCACCCCATGCGGCTCTATCTCCGACGAGACAATTCCCATTGCTGACGGAGGAGGAGCAATGTTCCCAGCAGTGACAGGGCCCGAGCACCCAAAAGCAGGTTAGGTTGGCAGACCCCTTCCTGCAGATTAAAGTGATGGACATGGAAGTATCTTTCTTAGTAGATATGGGTGCCAGATTTTCAACACTTACTAGCGCTGAGTTTCAATCTAAAAAGTCATCCTCTTGCGTCCAGTTGATAGGGTTCTCGGGTACACCAGAAAATCTGCCGTTTTCTACAGCACTAGTCACTTCTGTGGCAGGACAGACTTTTGCATATCAATATATTCTGTCGGCAATGTGCCCTACTAATCTTTTGGGCAGAGATCTGCTGGTCAGGTGTGGAGCATCGATCCTTTGCGAACCCAGTGGAATAGAGGTCACCTTTCCAAATGGGTATTCAATGAACTGTTCATTAACTACACTTCGTTCCAGTTCCCAGATGTTACTGTCAGCCGCTGGAGGATCCACGTCTGAGGGACTATGGGCCGACATTTACTGGGGCTGCTGGAACCAGAGGACCCTCAGAAGGGAGGGCTGCTAAAGCTTTATAATCAATGGAAGCCGTGGATCCAGGCATTACACCAGTATACTCCTCCCTCGGACCCCCCCCCCCCCCATATGACCCTCTTTTACGATATGGATGGGGATGAAATGTTTCAGCATGCCTACATAGTGGTAGGAAAGGAGGGAGTGGCCGCTACGGTAGCACTGACATCTGAACAGCTGAAATGGTATGAGATGGCAGGTGAGGCCATTCCTCATGTCACCCTTGCAATTGGCACTACTCACCAGGCAAAAGATTTGGGACAGATGTGTCGGAACTTGATGTCCATAAGTGACTGGTCCGATACCCAAATACCGACAGTGCAGTTCTCCTCATCTGGTCAGGCATACAGGATTTTGTCCCCGACATATGATCGAGTCCTCCTTGAGCATAGACAGATTGAACGCTTTCATGGTAGAGAGAAGATGGATCATCCCGACTCTGCTACTACGTTAGATTCTCTCCCTGAGGACCTTTGGTCAGTGGGACCAGCAGACGTGGGTTTTTGCCAGCAGGTTGATCCCATAACCTTTGAACTTTCAGATTATACTCCCATTTGGCAGACACAGTATCCCCATAAACCCGAGGCTGAGGTAGGTCTGGCAGATACCATTGATGGCCTAATGTATTCAGGGGTGTTGGAGCATTCGTGTTCGAGTTGGAATACACCCATCTTACCTGTTCCGAAACAGGACACGGGCAAATATCGGATGGCCCATGACTTAAGGCGCATCAATGGTATTGTGCGAACACCCACAGTTTCAGTACCAAACCCATATACTGCCATGACTGCTTTATCCCCTAACCACAAGTGGTTCTCTTGCATAGATTTAGCGAATGCTTTCTTTTGCTTGCCACTGGCAGAACCATTAAGAGATGTGTTTTCGTTCATGTATAAAGGTAGAAAGTTGCGGTATACTAGGCTTCCGCAGGGCTTTATCTTATCTCCAGGGATTTTCAATCAGGTGTTGAAAGAACAGCTGGGGGGGCTAGCACTGCCAGGTGGGGTAGTTCTGATCCAGTATGTAGATGACATCCTATTAGCAGCACCTGATCATACTTCCTGTTTGGAGGCCACCTGTCTCCTGCTAGTGCAGCTGTTCAAGGCAGGCTTTAAAGTCTCTCGCTCAAAGCTGCAATGCTGCAGACAGGTGGTCACCTTTTTAGGTAGAATGGTCTCAGCGAAAGGCACAGGGATTTTCCATGCACATCCAACAGCGATACTACATCATCCAAAACCAAAGACAGTTAAGGAGATGCTTTCGTTTTTGGGTTTGTCATGTTATAGTAGGCAGTTTATCCCATCGTATGGTGAGTTGACACATCCACTGTGAACTTTGGTGAATGAGCAGGGGATGAGGAATCTGGGAGCTACACTTGATTGGACTGCACAGGCTGAGATGAGTTTTACTCTATTGAAGCAAGCTCTTACAACAGCTATTGATTTGGCGATTCCAAATTATAAACTACCTTTCTTTTTGGATGTTTCTGAAAAAGCACACACAATTGATGGTGTTCTTTTTCAGAAAAAAGGGGGTGGAAGATGTGTGCTCATGTATGTGAGTATCACACTAGACCCGACGAAAGACAGACACCCACCATGTATGAGACATGCAGCTGGAGTAGCAAAGATTCTACAAAAGGTGGCACACATAGTAATGGGACATGGCCTGACGGTATTAACAACACATAGTATTGTAGCATTTGTGAGCTCGACAGCATTTACAATGACTTCGCTAAGGCAGACGAGACTAGAAAAGATCCTGAATGCTCCAAATGTTACATTTACCCATGAAGGCATTAGCATGGCAGACAATATGGGAGAGGGAGAACCACACTGTTGTGAGAAGAGGGTAGTGAAGGATATTAAAATAAGACCTGACCTACAGACTACACCCTTAAGAGAACCAGATGAAACCTTGTTTACAGATGGGTGCTGTTACAGACACCCCACAGATGGATTGAAAGCTGCCTATGCGGTGGTACGAAAAACTACAGGAGGATTTGAAGAAATCATTACAGGGACAGTGAGAGGAAAGGAGTCAGCACAACTCGCAGAACTACAGGGAATGATAGCAGCATTAGAATGGGCAGAAGGGAAGGAGGTCAATATATATACAGACTCGGCATATGTGGTAGGGACAATACAGGTTGAGCTTAGTCAATGGATTAGAAGTGGGTTTTTAACAGCAGCAATGACCCCAATTAAACACGAGAAGGACGTTAGGAAACTGGCTGAGGCCCTCCTGAAACCAAGGGCATTAGCAGTTCTTAAATGTAAAGGACATGATAGAACAGATACGATGATGGCTCGGGGAAATCAGGAAGCGGACATGGCCGCTAAAAGGGCAGCAGGATACGGCCCTCAGTTTATTATGATACAGGCAGACAGAACAGCACATGACTTATTACCACCGTGTAGGGTAGAAGTAATAATACAGGAACAAGCAAAGGCATCACTTCAGGAAAGGATGGTATGGGAGAAAAGGGGGGCAACCGAGGATCAAGGACTATGGAGATCGATAGACGGGAGGCCAGTTTTACCATCTGGACTCATGAAACCCCTCCTCAAGGAGGCGCATGGGCTAACACTCTGTGGAAAGAAGCAGATGATAAGGTACTTGATACATTGGTGGCACCCCTTCCTGCTGGCGATGGTGGAGAACCATATTAGAGAGTGTGAGGTATGTATAACTTTCAATGTCAAGGCGACTGTAAAGCCACATGAAGGACAGTTCCCGTTACCTAAGTTACCAGGGCAGGAAATTGTACTTGATTATACGGACATGATTGAGAAGGTAAGTGGCTATCGATACCTCTTAGTAGCAGTAGATGTGTTCACAGGGTGGCCGGAGGCAATCCCTGCCAAAAAAGAAGCTGCAAGGACGGTAAGTAAATTCCTGATCAACCAGTATATTCCGAGACACGGATTTCCTAGAAAAATTAGGTCCGATAATGGAAGTCATTTTAAGAATAACGATCTACAGGAGGTAGAAGCAATGTTGGGATTGAAACATGCCTTTGGAACGGTGTACCATCCACAATCCCAAGGGAAAGTGGAGAGGATGAACCAAACAATAAAAGGTAAGATCGGGAAAGTACAGGCACGGACCAAACTAAATTGGGTGGATGCGTTGCCCCTGGCATTAATGTCAATAAGGAGTTCGGTAAGTTCTGTGACAGGATTTACTCCATATAAACTACAAACGGGGCACCAGTTTCCGGGACCGGGAGCCGGAATTCAGACTACGAAGAATGAGGTAAGTTCAATGGGATGCAAGCTTTATTATGATAAACTAACGGCTCTGGTGTCAGATTTTTCACAACAGGTCACAAGTCCAAACAGAAAAGAGGAAACACCGATACCTTCAGTCGCGGAGTGGGTTCTGCTAAAGGTCATCAAAAGAAAGTAGTCGGAGCCCAGGTGGACAGGACCCTACAGAGTGGTGGAGAGGATGTCCCACGCGGTTCAACTACAGGGAAAAGGCGAGATGTGGTATCATTGGAGTCAGTGTACAGCAACGGACCCACCAACACGGACACCGGAATAGATTCGAAAGGAGGTGACTGAGAACCTGTGAAGCAACTACGGACTAAGAACACTTAACATGTCCCTTTTTAGAGAGACTATTGGACTACGGTGACTGTATATCAGTGGTTGACAGTATAATCAATTTATTGGCATCAAAACAATGAAGGGAACTGGGATGAATACTATGTGGGGACTATGGGTACTGGTGTTCCGAGCCCTTGAAGGGGCTGGGGAAGAAAACCACTGTACAAAGTGTTTGCACTCAGCCTGGGAGGCCCATATCGAACCGAACAGTACTTTGCAGATTGGACTGACATTCCTGAACACTGTGTTGGGGCCCCCACTGGACTGAAGTGTGTTCATAATGGCCAAGTTTGTGAGGTTAAGTTTGACAAGGGGTCGGAGATGCCGGTCCTTGCAAAAACTCCTGAGGTCTTGGTCCCATAAGTTAACTGGTGGTTGGTCTCATTTTCATGAGACCAAAAGGGGGACTGTTGGAATCTAGGGGGTTAAAACATTAAGAAAGAAATGATTAATTAATAATTTTATATTTACTGCATGGTTCAGGGAAAAAGAGGAATGATGAAGTGGCGATCACAGCATGGAGCAAAGTTGGCTGAGCAAAATTGTCTGCTCCCAAATACAGGGAGAGGAAATGCATAAAACGATTTAGGAGGAATGCTCAAACTGAAGGAGGTGGGGAGTAGCACAGGAGTCACAGGCCAGACCAGAACAAAGAATGGCCTGCAAGAAACAAAAGGAATGGAAAACCAGTCTAGGAGGAAGATTAAGGCATGAGGAGGTGTTAAAGAGAACAGCGGAAATTGGCCAAGGAACAGAATGGTGATTAGAAATATCTGGGGATGAATTAATTTCTGATCAACACAACAGGATAGTCTGGCCTGGAGGATTAAGATGGGAGTGCTACACCCCAGATATCTGCAAAACAGGAGATGACTTGTGATAACCCTTATGCGAAAAGATCTAGCAAAGGAAGCCAACTTTTGTTCTGTATGATAAGGTTGATCTATATAAACTGAGCCAACTGGACAATAGGGGTCAGTCTTGGGGAATAGCTCACTGTGCAGGTGACCTATGAACTAACGATTGACCCAGAGCTCTGTTATGTTTTATTCTTGTGCTGTGTAATAAATTCACTGTTGAACCGAATACCTTCTCCTATCACTTCATTCAAAGAACACGCTGGACTCAGACCACACATAGACTAAATTAAGAGTAAGGTAAAGCCAGAGTCCGACACACACCCCATCTGAGATGGAGAAGTGGAAGAGACAACCTATGGGACCGTGACCATGGAAGTGGACCAGTGAGGGGGCTGCTGGCAACTTGAGGCAAGGAACCCACGGAAGCAGCAAGCGACTGCTAGAGACTGGCTCAAACTGGCCAGAAGGTACCAGATCTCAGAACCAGGATGCGAAAAGGTGCCGAGAGTGCTGAAGAGTCCCTGACTGTGTCAGAGGTTTGGATCTAGAGCTCAATTGCCAATGGTTTGGACTCAACTCTGAGTGGTTGCAGAAGCACTGGAAGAGAATCTATGGACTCTCTTTTGCTTCTCTTTCTCAGACTATAAGAAATGTAAGTGGTGCCTAGGCAATTTCTGCCAATTGGCGTATCCGTCTGCTGTGCAGCAGGAAAAAGGTAATTTCATGTAATAGGACACTTTTTTTCCACTATGACAAATTGAATTTTGAATATTCAAATAACCGTAATCCCCCATTTAAAGATATGAGACTTTCAATTTTAAATTTAGACAGACAGCACTGTAACAGGTCCTTCTGGTCTTCAAGCTCGTCCCACACAGTTACACTCAATTAACCAACAATCCCAGTATGTTTTGAAACTTGAATGGAAGGAGGAAACCTGAGCACCCAGAGGAAACCCATGCATGGAGAGGACATGCAAACTCCTTACAGACAGCGCTGGATTAGAACCCCTGTCACTGGTGCTGTAACAGTGTTGTGCTAATGCCCTGTCCCTTTTCTTCCTGATACGAGTTCAATATCACATTTGAAAAGAATAAATGAAACCACATGAAGCTGCGGTCTGAGAAGATTTTCTACAATAAACTTCAATCTGCTCATGGTTAAAAAGGTAGCAGATCAATTAAATGCACAAAACAACTTAAAGCCTGCTGAACAAAAGGAACTCAACATTCAGGGAAGTATGCATACAAAAAATATTCTCGGTCACATTCTCATGTCAGAGTCTCGAGGGAATAAATTCAGATGATGCACAAGCTCTGAAGTCTTAAAATTTGCAAAATAAATAATTTGTAATTGTAAAACATTATGTAAAATACAAAATGTTTTATAATTAAATCAAGAAAAAAAATGCCCCTTTTACTGTGGATGGTCTTGTTGCTCTTAACCAAACCTAACATAGAACTAGTTTTTGATAGCTGTTTCCCATTTCTTCCTCTGAATCGGCACTGCATTTAAAAAAGTATTTCTCATGACAGAAGGCCATCTGACCTGCTTATACAAGCGACAATCCCATGAACCCCAACACCCACTTATTTCCCAGTAATCTCCTCTCTCACATGCCTGTCAACTCCATATTGATATCCTAATACTTACACGAAGTGCAGCTTACAGCAGCTGATGAATCTGCCAACCACCACAACTATGGGAAGAAACAATAGGACCAAGGGAACTCCACCTGGTCACTGGGAGATGGTGCCAAATGGGGTTCCCAAAGATCGCCATATACAAGTCGCCAGATAGCAGGGGCAAGGGCATAACCAAAGTGGCCCTCATTCTGATGATTACCTTTGAGTGTGGCTGTATCAGGCTGTGCATCGAAACAAAGTAGGAGGGCACCAAATGCCGTTATGTGCTGAGGTTCTACTTGCCTCAGGTATTACAAAAGATGGGCCTGCCTCCGTTGCCGCACAATATCTCAGTCAGCAAGTGCCTGTGCCACATCTCCTTCCTCACCACCATTCAGAGATCCAAACAGTCCTTCGAAGTGAACCAAAACTTTACTGGTGAATCTGCAGGGGTCATCTGCTACATCCAGAGCTCCCGTTGTGGCCTCCCCTAACTTGGTGAGAATGGACGCAGACTGTGAGATTGCTTCATTGAGCACTTCGACTCTGACTGCTGCAATAGCATGGATCTCCCATTGGTCACCCATTTCAGTTCCCAACCCCATTCCCTTGCTGAGATGGTCTCAAGCACTGCCAGACTGAGGCCACATGCGAACTGGAGGAACAACACCATGTATTCCATCTGGGTACCTTCCAATCAGTTGACATTAACCAACTTCTCCAGTTTCTGTTGAAACCCCACCTTTCCCTCACCCCCAACATAATTTTCCCCATATCCTTTCCTCTCCTGCTATTTTTTCCCTCTGTTCCCTTTCATGGAGCCAAAATCAGTTCTCACCTTTCCTCTTAACATATCCAATTAACACCTTTTGTCTGTTGGTTTGAACACCTCTCCCTCCCATTCTTCCTCCTTTCTTTCCCTAGCTTTTAATTCAGATGTTGGTCTTTTTTCACTCATACCTTGGAAGAAGAGCTCAGGCCCGAAATTGGTAATATATCTTTACCTTCTATGGACTCTGGGAGATCAGCTGAGTTCCACCAACAGTTCTGTTTTGATTTCAAATAGACAGCACCCATGGTCAGGATTGAACCTGGGTCCCTGAAACTGTGAGGCAGTATGCCCCATTTGTCACTATTAACTTAATCAACATCATTTTAAGCTTGAATGTGGTCTGTCTACCCCATTATCCTTAGTCACTGTGATGAAAATTAACTATCCTGGATCCATTTGGAACATTTATTGCCTTCCTGACAATGACCTAGTTTGTCTATAGCCACCTGTGCAAATCAAAATCCTCCATTAAAACCACTCTGGCTTGCATTCATTGGAGCGACTTCATCCCTAACATCGAAGTACTCGAGATGGCAGAGGCCGACAGCATCGAATCCACGCTCCTGAAGATCTAACTGCGCAGGGTAGGTCACGTCTCCAGAATGGAGGACCATCGCCTTCCCAAGATCGTGTTATATGGCGAGCTCTCCACTGGCCACCGTGACAGAGGTGCACCAAAGAAGAGGTACAAGGACTGCCTAAAGAAATCTCTTGGTGCCTGCCACATTGACCACTGCCAGTGGGCTGATCTCGCCTCAAACCGTGCATCTTGGCGCCTCACAGTTCGGCGGGCAGCAACCTCCTTTGAAGAAGACCGCAGAGCCCACCTCACTGACAAAAGACAAAGGAGGAAAAACCCAACACCCAACCCCAACCCACCAATCTTCCCTTGCAACCGCTGCAACCGTGTCTGCCTGTTCCGCATCGGACTTGTCAGCCACAAACGAGCCTGCAGCTGACGTGGACATTACCCCTCCATAAATCTTCGTCCGCGAAGCCAAGCCGAAGAAAGAAGAAAACCCCTGGTATCTGGCACCCATAGGGATTGGTATATGCAGGTAAGCAAGACTTCCAGTTGCTTGAGACTGCATGTTGCACGAAAATGGCGAGGCATGCCAATTTAAACTTCTGTATTTTTATCCACTTTTTCTCTCTCAATTTTTTTTGCCAGTTTCTTGAATTCTGGATAAGAGGAGTCTTACTGTATAAGCTGACTCTCAGCTTATTTATCATTTTTTTAGCTGTTTCCAAGAGTACAACACAGATCTCACTATCATCTTAAATCATTTCCCATTTCGTCTTCCTTGCTGGTTTATTTTTTTTTAATCTACTCTTATCATTAAAGGGATGCTCTTCCCTTCCATCATTTCTCCTCATTGTCATGTGGATCTCAGACTCCAACATGCTTCCTTCCAATCATGTCTCACATTAACCCAGCAGACCACACTTTCAAGAGAAGTCTATGGGTAATGAAGTAACTCTAAATTTAACTATTTTACAACACAGATGGATCAGAATCAGAATTTATTGTCATGAACAAGTCATGAAATTTGGTGTTTTGTGGCAGCATCAAAGTTCAAGGATACATATTATAACCATCTTTATGACTTTACTATATAAAAATAAAATAAATAATAATTACAATAATAAAGCACAAAGTCAGGCAGTGTCTTTGGTTCATTGATTATTCAGGAATCTGATGGCAGTGGGGAAGAAGCTGCCCTTGTGCCACTGAGTGCTCGTCTTTCGGCTCCTGTACCTTTTCTCTGATGGTAGCAGAGTCTTTGAGGATAGAGGCTGCTCATGTAGACACTACCACATGTTGATGTCCTCAATGGAGTGGAGTCTGATGCCTGCAATGTCACAGGCCAAGTTAACAACCCTCTGGAGTCTATTCTTGTACTGAAAGTTGGTGCCTCCATACCAGGCAGTGATGCAATCCGCCAGAATGCTCTCCACGGTACACCTGTAGACATTTACTAGTCTTCGGTGACATATTGAAACTCCCCAGACACCTCACGAAGTATAGCTGCTGGCGAGCCTTCTTTGTGATTGCATTAATGTGGAGGCACCAGGACAGATCCTCAGAAATGTTGAGATGTTGACAACGATCTTTCTTCCTTGCAATGTTTACTATTCCATGATCCAACACTTTAATCAAGACAAAGATGATCAGTTTGGAGGATCATCAGCTGAAAAATAAAACTTTGGTAGCTACATAAAAGTTTTTAAAAATCTCTTAATTTGTTGCTATTTTTATCTATTATCCAGCAATTGCATAAAGGTCATATTTATGGATTTCATCAAATTCTGCTGGTGCTCTACATATCTGACAATGAGATAGTTAATTATGGGGATTTGAATCATAATAAGGTAGACTCAATCCCCACAGATGAATGCATTATTCAAATTAGATCATAAAACAAAAACAATCTTCCACCGAAACCCACAATTTTGGCACGAGGTGTTTGAAATCATCATTACATCCACATCTGAAATGTCATGTGAAGCACAAAGTGTCATGGCAACAAATCTTTCTCCACACAAAAGGCAGAAGAAGGATAGTATAATTAATAAGAATTTGCTGAAAGAAACAGAAGACAATCCTGAGCGTATGATTTACATTTCACCCTTGGATACTTATGGAAGGTAAAATATAGTAGGAGAAACAACAAAAAAATCCTGACAGGCCTTGAATCAGAATGCAGGGTAAAATGGATAACAGTATTAATTCCTAATTACTTCTAAATATTGACGAGCTCTTTTATGGATTAAGAGTTCAAGCAAAAAAAAAGGTTGGTTTGTCAATCTTGCCGTCAGCTATCTTCAATTCTGCAGCAACATTCCTTCAATCAAAAAGGTCAGGTGCTGGGTGGTGAGGCTGGCACGGTGCTACAATCCATTTGCAATTTGTCAGATAATGAAGCATTCCATGCCTGCAAGCCACAAGATCTGGCAGATGAGAGGCAAGCAACAGTCATGCAATGCTCGAGATTATAACATTTTCATTTTAGCATTTAATGGCATCATATACACTTTGTCCCTTCATTATCATCCAATTGGTCACCAGTGACCAAAAGCTTAGCTGTGACAAGCATGCAACTGTCCAGGTTTGGCTCAAAGTGTCAGGAAATGTATGAAAATTACCAGACCTCTGGAAAGCTGGTCACAGACACACTGCACTAGTCTGTGCATCTAAGGCAACAGGCTCAAAGTGGTGCAAGCACCAGCATTGAGGAGCAACATAGGCATCAATTCAGGAATGAAGGATCTCTGGGTGAGCCCTCTCAAAACATTCCAATTATTATTACACTACTCAGAGCATTGCCTGGAATACATCAGTGGGGAAAATATCAGTGGAATAGTGCAATACATTATGCTTCTCATATCAAGTGTTCACTGCTATTAATGAGGGATAAATGACCAGGTTTGGGGAACATTGTCTATTCCCATCGCAGGGATAGAGTGTCCTGAAGGCTGAATTCCCTAAATGCTGCCCAGGTTCAGGACGTATAATCTGACCTGCAAAGGAATTTGCAGTGGGGGGGAAAGGTCCAGTTGTTGTGGTCCATGCGAATACCAAAAACATAGATAGAACCAGGAAAGAGGGAATTTGAGGAGCTAGGGACCAAATTAAAAAGCAGGACAAAAAAGGTGGTAATTTCTGGATTACAACCTGAGCCATGTGCATATTGACACAGGACCAAGACTATAGAGAGTTAACTGCATGGCTCAAGGTTAGGTGTGGGAAAAGTCAATTCCAATAGATTGGAAATGCACACCAATGTTGGGGAATTAGGAACTGTTCAAAGTGAATAGGCTCCATCTGAATCATGATGGGACCTGAATCCTGGCAAATTGCATAACTACAACTGTGGACAGGGCTTTAGTGTGATAAAGTAAAAGCAAAACTTAAAAAAAGAGAAAATTAAGAGTAAAGGGGCAAAATCAAGTGCAAAAGGGGCAAAGGCAAAGGTTACAGATTTTAAAAGAACAATGAGTAAAAGGGCACTTTGTCGGAAAGCCCATAGTATTTGAAACAAGGTCAGTGAAATATGGCACACATCAGTTCAAAGGGGTATGATTTAGTGGCCAAAAAAATCTGGTGGCAGGGTGGAGAGGATTGAGAATTAAATATCCAAGGATATCGGGTATTTAGGACAGGCAGGAAGGTAAGGGAGGCAGAGTAGTGCTCTTAATTAGGGATGACATCAGAGAAATAGTGAGTGATAACGTAAGATCTCAGGAGGAAAATGTTGAATATATTTGCGTGGAGATTAGGAATAGTGAAGGGAAAAAAAAGATCACTGGTGGGAATTGTCCATAGCCCACCCAATAACATTACAGTGGAATAGGCAATAACCAAAAAATATCGGAGGCAGGCAAGGATAGAATAGCATTTATTGGGGGGACTTTAACATGCACATAGATTGGGTAAATCAAGATGGTCGAGGCAACCTGAAGGAGGACTACATATAATGTATCTGGGATAGCTTTCTTGAACAGCATGTTACTGAACCTACATCTTGGATCAGGTCCTGTGCAATGAAACTGGTAAAATTAGCTGTCTGGTAGTTAGGGATCCTCTTGGAAAAATGATCATAGTTGCATTGAATTTCTCAAACAAATGGAGGATACAGTAGTTTAGTCCAAAAGCAGTGTGTTATGCCTAAACAAAGGAAACTACAAGGGGATGACGGAAGAGTTGGCCAGGGTAGACTGGGAACGGAAGCTATATGGAGAAACAGCCGAGGAACAGTGGAAGACTTTCAAAGAGATTTTTCACAGTGCTCATCAAAAGTATAATCCAGTTAAAAGCAAGGACAGTAAGGGTAGGGGGCAGCCAGCCTTGGATAATTAAGGAAATAAATGAAGGCATCAAACTAAAAGTGTACAAAGTCACTGAGAGCAGTGGGAAACTAAGAGTGGGAAACCTTCAGAAAGCAACAAAGAACCACAAACTGAGCAATAAAGAGAGGGAGGGTAGTAGACAATGTGAAAAGATGTGCACAAAATATAAAAACTGACAGTAAAATGTTTTATAATTATATAAAGTGCAAAAGGGTGGATAAAGTAAAAGTTTTTCCCTAGGAAGAAGAAAGGGGATCATTGCTATTAGGTAATGAGACTTTGAATGACTATTTTGTGGTCAATCTTCACAGTGGAGGAATGCTGAACATGCCAAAGACAGATGTTATGGATGTGATGGGAGGTGAGAACCTGGATGCAATAGCTATCAGTAAAGAGGTTTTACTCAGTAAGCTTGAGGGTCTAAAGATAGATAAGTACTCTGGTCCTGATGGAATGAATCCAAGGGTACTGAAATAAATAGCAAACTTTATAGTTGAGGTTTTGGAGCTAATTTACCAAAATTCTCTGGACTTTTAGCAGGTGATCATAGATTTGAAGATGGCGAATGTCACACTATTATTCAAAAAAGGATATAGGCACAAGGCCTGGAACTATCGGCCAGTTAGTTTAATATCTGTAGTTGGAAAATGCTTGACGCTATCATCAAAAAAGAAATAGTATCACATTTGGAGTGAAATGGATCCATCAGTCAGACATAGCAAGGGCAGGTCCTGTTTGACAAACTTATTGGAGTTCTTTTAAGATATAATGAGTTCAGTAGATAGAGGGTGTAGAGTACATCGAAAGAATCAAAGGCTTGTTGATCCAAACCAAAGCATTTATTAACTAGAAGAATAGAGCATATCACATGTAGGTCAACCAGTCCAGAATGACCTGGTCTGGCAAGGAGCAACTTTTTAAGACCTGCTAGTAGGTGTGGCTATGCTCTCAGCCAATCACAGTCATCCTACAATACATTCTGTACATATACACATTGGTGATAGAATCTTTACGATCACATTCACCCCTTCTTTGAGAACTGACCCCGGGGTGGATGGAGGGCTGTTAAAAGAAAAAGAAAAAGAAAAAAAGGGCCCGGTGGAGGTTAGGGGCTGTACCGGTCAGGGGGCCTGACCATCCGGCGTGACTGCTGTGGTGCCGGGATTGAGGTCACTGGAGTCGTGTCGCCAGCAGGCTCGTCAGGTGCGGCCATTGCTTCGCTCAATTCTCCAACGGCATTGTCAAAATCTGGCCTGAGCTGGTGGGGTGGTGCTGGACCCTCTGTTCAAGCACATGACTTGTGGGAGAAGGATTTGGAGAAGGTTGGGTTGGAAGCACTGCTGGGCCTGATCCGGCTTGGGCTAGGTCCCTTACCGAGACTGTGTCCTCCCGCCCATCCAGGTTCTCAATGTAGGTATAATGCGGGTTCACATGGAGCAGAGTCACTCCGTCAACCAAGGGGTCGTTCTTTGAATACAAGACGTGGCATCGCAGGAGGACCGGCCCGGGAACCGTGAGCCACGACAGTATGGCCATTCCCAATTCGGATTTCCTCGGGAAAGAGAACATCCTTTCATGAGGGGTGGCATTGGTCATGGTACATAGGAGGGAGTGGATGGAGTGTAGGGCACTAGTGAGCACGTCCTGCCAGCGAGAGGTGGGTAGAACTTTAGACAGGAGGGCAAGCATAATCGCTTTCCAGACAGTAGCATTCTCTCTTTTGACCTGCCCATTACCATGTGGGTTATAGCTGGTGGTCCTGCTTGAAGCAATACCACACTCCAGAAGGTACTGCCGCAGCTCTGCCCTCAGAAACGAGGACCCTCTGTCACTGTGGATGTAACTGGGGTACGCAAAGATGCTGTGCAGGTCCTCTATGGCTGAGGAGGCGGTCATGTCCGAGCAGGGCACAGCGAACAGGAAGCGGGAGTACTCATCGATGGTAAGGATGTAGGTATGATGGTTGGTCAACGGTAGGGGCCCCTTGAAGTCCACGCTGAGATGCTCAAAGGTCCTCAAATTTGCAGATGGATTTTTCTAGTTCCTGCAAGCTTGCTCTCCTCAACCCCTTTCCCCTTCCAGTTGTTCTCCCCCCCCCCCTCCCTCTTTGTTCACCTAGTCTTTCCTCCTCCTCTTGATTGCTGATTAACGTCCAAGGATATAGGGTCAAAGTGATCATAATGTCATTAGTTTCAAGCTAATTATAGAGAAGGATTGGTCTGGTCTTTGGGTAGAAATTGGAGAAAGACCTCTTTTGAGAAAATGAGGAAGAATCAAGAATGCATGGATTGGTTTAAGTTGTTTTCTGCCAAGGTTGTGCGAAAGATTAAATTTTGCGAGTTCAGAGTTTATATGTTCCTGTCAGGATTAAACAGGCATAGAGAACCCTATTTTTTTTAGGGATATTGGGGATCTGGTTCAAAGAGAGAGGTGTATAGCAGGTATAAGCAAGATGGAGAAAATGAGGTACTTAAGGAGTATAAAAATGCAAGAAAAAACTCAAGAAAGCAATCAGGAAGGCTAAAAGATGACATGAGATTACTTTTTCAGACAATGTGAAAGAAAACACTAAGGTATAATGCGGGTTCACAAGGGACAAGCTCAAAGATACCCAACAGCTGTAAACGTTTCAGCTCCTCCTCGTCCTTGTCTTTCATGGTGTAGGGCACTGCCCTGGGCTTAAAAAAATGTGGCCTCAGGGTCAACACTGAGTTTCACTGATATGCCCTTTAATGTCTTGGGTATAATCACACCGTCTGCTGGACATATAAAACCCTGTGTGCCAGTAACCATGTTAGTTTAATAGAAGTAAAGAATGAGAAAGCATCACATCTCCAAGTCTTAATTGTATGAGTGCATACACAACAGTGGCACGTGGAATGAAAAAAACCCTACACATACTCCATGCCCCAACCATGAGAAGGAAAACAACAGAAGAAAGGTAGAAAATGACTACCTAAGAACCCCAACAAATTCCTCCCAAAAGATCAAGGCAATGGCAGAGAGAAAGTTCAGGGAATTCAACGAAGTATAAGAAAGTTGAGTTAATTACATAGAATGGTTTAACTACTACTGTGTAGCCCACAATATTGTGGAAGATCCAGTAAACAGCAATCGTGCCCTCTTCCTCAGTATAATGAAAAAACATTTGAGCTCCTTAAGACCTTGCTGGGCCCGGAGGATCCACGGTCGAAGACATTCAACAAATTATGCAGAGCTCTAAGGAACCATTTAAGCCCCAAACCATCAGTAATGGCAGAAAGGCAACTATTCTATGAAAGGAGACAAGGTCCAAGAGAAACAGTAAGTGAAAACCTGACATTGTTGAGCAAAATGGAGGAACACTGTCATTTCAAGCAGTTTCTAAATCAGGCACAGCGAGACAGATTAGTGATGGGGCTGGCAAATCGCCAAGCAAGGCAAAAATTATTAGCTATGAATAAAGACGTTACATTGCAGATTATATACAGCGTTGCCTGCAGCTCTGAAATGGCAGATAAAAACTTGGATGTAGGTCAGCCAGACCTACTGGTCGGGAGGTCTTCCCGCCAACAATGTTTCTGTTGTGGGAAATACAACCACCGACCTGAAAACTGTTTCTTCAAAAATTATAAATGCAACCACTGCAAAATAGAAGGACATAACAAAGCTAAATGTTCGCTTCTAAAGTGAAGGTGGCCTGCAAACCAACAAGCACTAAAATCAAAACAATTGCAGAGAGAGAGGCAACCTACCAACGATGATGATGCAGCCCAACGGCTGACCTTGAGTGGCTGAGCACTCAAGCTCCTGAAATTTCAGCTCCTGAGATATTACACATCTGAGGAATAAATTGAGAAAACACAGCAATCTTTATACAGCTAAAAATAAATGGCTCCGTGAAGATGGAGTTAGACATAGAGGTGTTTCTAATGCCATTAAAAATAAAGGAATGTTTGCTACCATGCCTCCAGGTAAAAATAACTGAAATAACCCTAAGATCTGGTACAGGAGACAGAATCAAAGTGTTTGGAAAATGTACGGTCCAATTACAATACAAACAACAGCAACCAAAAACACTCACTCTCTACATTGTAGTGCGATGGAATATTTGGGAATGTTTTTGGGAGGTAAAATTAGACAAGGTTACACACACTTTAAAACAGATCTTATTTGAAATATTGGAGAATTCATATCCACAGTACTTTGAAGAAGAACTGTGAGGAATTATGCACATTTCACAAGTAGGTGCTAATTGAAATGATGTCATGAAATGAATGGACTATTGTCTTGGAAGAACTCCAGAGCCAGGTTGTCTGTTGTGGACTTTTTTGCAAGGCTTTTGACCTCTCTGCAAAGTGCTCACTCAGAGGTCATTGAGAAGTTATTGTTTACCTAAAAGAACAAATGGACCAGAAGACTAACTCCTATTGTTGGCTGGAGAAGGTTTTGCAAGTGAGAGAGAGAAGGATACGCTGCTGGCAGTTTTGAATCTCAGATAGAATGAGAGACAAAACAGTGTCTTTGACTCTGTGTGACACAGAAAACTGTAACAAGCCAGGAGAGCTTGTTGGAACTGAAAAGAAGCTCCAGAGTGGCAGATGGCTGGAATTTCTATCTGTCTGATGTTTCTCTTGGAATAAGTGGAACACAAATAAACTCTGTAGTAGCCTGAAAGAAAGAGGTTATCATCTGGAGAACCCTGATGGGGCAAGTTTCATCAGCAAGACATTGAGGTGTCTAATGGCGATACCTCAGTTATGGAAATCCTGGAACAACACCTCTCTCTCTGCAAACCTACAAGAACCTTCCTGAGTGGTAACCATTTACCTTTAGAACATCAAAGCCTGGTGAACTTTATAAATGTTAAATTCTGTGCACAATATAAGAATTGCCTGCAACCAGAGAACTTGGGAGAAGTGAAACTGAACTGTGAACCAAAGCACCTTCTTAATTTTTCGCACACATTACATACACGTGTGCTTAATATTAGAAGGGGGTGAAGTTAGGTTAGTTAGGTTAATAGTGATAAGTTAAAGTTTGATTCTGTTTTCGTATTTGAAGATAATTAAAAACAACTTTTGTTTAAGTAACTATTTGCCATGTTGCATATCTATCTCTGCAAGGTTTTGAGGTCCTTTTGGCTCGTAACAGTAGATACCCAGGGACCAGAACTTTTCAGAAGAAACTGGCTACCACACATTCCCCTAGACTGGCTGGAAATTGGTTCAACACTAAATGTAATCCATATGGACACCTCCCAGCCAGAACACAACCAAATCCTCAACAACCACATAGTAGTTTTCCAACAAGAATTGAGGAAAATCAAAAGCATTCAAGCCAAACCGCAATTAAAAGATGATGCAGAACCAAAATTCTTCAAACCCAGAATAGTTCCATTTGTTATGAAAGGGAAAATTGAGGCTGAGTTAAACAGACTAAAACATGAAGGCATATTAGAACAAAAACAATATTGTGATGGGGCAGTGCCCATCGTACCCATACGAAAAGCAAATGGTGAGATTCACATTTGCGGCAATTACAAAATCACCATCAATCCATCACTCAAAATACCCAAATACCCCATGCCCAAGGCAGAAGAATTGCTCCAAGCACTAAACGGAGGGCAAAAATTCACAAATGTAGATTTTCACAAGCATATCAACAGATAGAATTGGACAAAAATATCAAGGGAATATGTGACAATCAATACCCATCTGGGACTATTCACCTAGACACACGGGCCTTACGGAATTCCAGCAGCAGCTGCAAATTTTTAAGCGACAATGGACGAGTTACTACATGGACTCTCAGTTGGGTGTTACCTAGATGATGTCATCATGACGAGCTGAAATGACAGTGACCACTTACAAAACCTTGATAATATACAATATACAATTACGAAAGGGGAAACGTGTCTTCATGCGCCTCTCAGTAACATACCTGGGTTTACAATCAACAACAAGTGGGTGCGAATGAATACAGCAGGAACAGAAGCTGTTCACAAGGTCCCATACCCAACCAACAAATCCGAATTCTTAGGACTTGTTAATCACTACCGAAAATATATCCCTAATATGTCTACACTATGTAGCCCGCTGAACCAATGACTCAAGAAAGATAAAACATGGCATTGGAATCCAGAAACTAAATATACAGTTGATTAACTAAAGGAAATACTAATGTCAACAAATAAGGTGCTGATCCACTACGACCTTAGTAAAGACGCTACACTAGGCATGGATGCTTCACCAGTGGGACTAGGAGTGGTCCTATCCCAAATCACAGAAAGAAATGAGCAACCAGTAGTGTATGCTTTGCAAACATTAACCACAGCAAACGCAATTACACCCAACTAGAAAAAGAAAGATTGGCAATAATTTTTGGTGTAAAAAAATTCCACCAATATATTTATGGAAAAAAATCACCCTGATTGCAGACAACAAGCCTCTTGGTTTAATCCTGGGGCCACACAAAGGTATACCAGTATTAGCTCCAGCCAGAATTCAAAGATGGGCCATGCTATTAGAGGTGTATAACTATGATATAAAACATAAACCAGGAACACTCAACAGCCATGCAGATGCCTTATCAAGCATGCCGCTACCCGAGACAGAACAACGAGAAGAAATTATTAAATAGAGAGCGGAGGCAGCAGCCGTCAACCAAGAATAACTTCAAAAACTGCCCATTACAGCCCAGATGATCGGAAAGGAAACCCAAAAAGAGGCAACATTAAGCAAGATCCTATATGTCACCCTTAATAGGTGGCCCGAATCTGAAGTCATCCCAGAAGATCTAAAACCTTACCGCACACGCTGCCATGAACTATCAGTCAAAGAAGAATGTTTACTATGGGGTACCCATACAATTATTCCAGCCAAATGGCAAACTACCATGTTATCAGAACTACACCACAACCATCTGGGAATGGTACAAATGAAGGCACTGGCCCAGATGCATGTCTGATGGCCCTCTATAGAGAGAGAGATTGAAACAACAGTAAAAGAATGCAAAGTATGTCAGTCAATGCAGCCAAAAATGTCGCAAGCCGAAGCTAACCCATGGAAATGGCCATCCAAACCTTAGCATCGGATTCATGTAGACTTTGCTGAACCATTCATGGGTGAGACTTTCCCAATAGCTGTTCCAAACGGCCAGTTGTTTCACAGCTGAGCCACACCAAAGCAGATCCAACGATTGACTGTCTACGAGCCATCTTTGCCACTTACTGTGACAGAGTATTTAGAGGTGTTTTGGGAAGGATTATTAGAGCAAATTGCACACAAACATGTTAAAACACAGAATATTTGCAGGACTTTTTCAGAGTGCTTTTTGCAAAAAGAGCAACAAAGTTGCAGCATACAGCTTGCCTGGGAGAGCATGTGATTTTTGCAGGCAGACAGAACAGTTTTGCTCTCAGAGAGGGAGGGTGTGAAACAGAGAGAAAGGAGATAGAAATAGTTCGAGAAGGACAAAGCTGGCAAACTATTGGAAGACTGTCTGGTCAAAGGAAAAGACAGGCTGTCTGAAAGGTGACCTGAAAGAAGGAAGATCATCTGGAAAATCGTGAAGGGGGCAAGTTTCGTCACCAAGACTAATTGGAAAGGAATCAGGTGTGGATGTCCTGAAGCATAAAGAAATCTCTCTCTGAAGACCAACAAGAACCCTCCTGAATGGTAACCATTTGCCTGTGAAGCACCAAAGACTGGTGAACATTGTTAATGGTAACTTCTGTGTACAGTACCAAAATTGCCTGCAACCAGTGAGATTGGACTGTGATCCAAAGAACTTTTCTAATCTTAAATACACATTACACACACCTGTGCTTAGTATTAGAGGGGGGATTAAGTTGGTTAGGTCGGTTAGTAAGTAGGTTAAGTAATAAGTTAAAGTTTAATTCTGTTTTCTTGTTCATTTATAATTATAACCATATAACCGTTTACAGCACGGAAACAGGCCATGTCGGCCCTTCAAGTCCGTACCGGTTCACTTGAACAACTCCATCCATTGGAGATTGTAGATCCATTGGCGATGATCTTCCAGAAATTGATAGACTCTGGAGAGATTCCAGAGGATTGGATGGTTGCCAATGTGGTTCCGCTGTTTAAGAAAGGTGGGAGACAGAAAAAAGGAAACTATAGGCCGATTTGTCTGACGTCAGTGGTTGGGAAGATATTAGAGTTGATCCTCAAGGATGAGGTGATGAAATACCTAGAGATGTATGACAGGATAGGTCCAAGTCAGCATGGTTTTTTTAAAGGGTAGATCCTGCCTGACCAACCTATCAGAGTTTTTTGAAGAAATCTCAAGTAGGATAGACAAAGGGGTGGATGTTATCTATTTAGATTTTCAAAAGGCTTTCGATAAGATGCCACATATTAGGCTGCTAAATAATATGAGGATCCATGGAATTACAGGGAAGTTATTAAACTGGGACAGAAAAGTGGCTGATAGGCAGGAAGCAAAGGGTTGAAATTAAGGGTACCCATTCTGGATGGCTGCCTGTAACTACTGGTGTTCCACAGGGTCGGTATTGGGGTCGCTGCTGTTTACAATTTATATTAATGATTTGGATTGTGGTAAAACTACCTTTGTTTAAGTAACTCTGTGTTATGGTGAATATCTATTGCTGCTGGTTTTTGGGGTCCTCTGGACTCCGTAACACTTACGGATTGCCTTATTAATTAGTTATGGACTATGGGCCTCAATTTACATCAGAACATTTTTAAAATTTATGCATGACAACAATATCAAACATATTTTGTCTGGACCCTATCACCCAAGTACTAATGGGGAGAGAGAATGTTTTGTTCAAACGTTCAAAAAAGTAATGAAAACCATGAAATTTCTAAAAGCCTCCTGGGCACACCAGAAGTAAAAGAAGACAGGAAGTAAAACCCCTTACTCTGGAACCAGCCTCACTTTCAAATCAGCTCACATTGCAACAACCCCAATCTGTTACAGGAATTCTTCAAAAAGTGGTATATATAATATGCAGTATCCTGTGTTATTAAATCTCAAGGGCATTGAGCCATATTCATGACTGATAATGCCAGGTGGCTTTTAGCAGGTTTCCAGTGGTAAAGTGAAGTTGGTTTTGTCCATTCTTAGAAGTAATGCAATATGAATTATTTTTAAAACTTGCAAATTAATTAAACTCATGGAATTCCTGTTTAAAATACTTTTTTAGTTTTCAGTTCAATGAGTTTGAGTCTGGTTCATCCTTGTAATTGTTCCAAGTATCTTTTTTGAACTTGATTTTGTCATGAGAGAGTGCTATTGATACTCCCAAACACTAGAGGGAGTTGGAGACTAATTTGTTAAAGCTTTTGGTTGGATTCAAGATGAATGCCTCCACACAATCAAGAGTTCTATAGCTAATAAAGTATAGAGGCTTCAAAAGAATCTGTTTCTTTTTATAATAAAAGAAAAACATCACATGGTACCAGGAATGGAAGAAACATATGACTATGTTTTTAGATGCATGTAGATGCAGTGCAGATGAGAATGCACTAATAGCAGCAGAGAAATGGAAAGTGTAAAGACTCCCGATGTTGAAAATTGGACTGGAAATATCGACCATGAATGGAGGTTGTTCAAACAAAGATTCATGCTGTACCTGCAAGCCACTGGACTTGATAGCAAACCTGATGCATGGAAGATTGCACTGCTACTTATTGTGGCGAGACCTCAAGCACTTGAGGTTTTCAATACATTTGTTTTTTTTTCAAGGCGGAAAACCAAGACAAGTTCAACAAGATTATTGAGATATGTTATGAACACCGTGCATCAAAGAAAAATGAAATGTTCGAGAGGTATGTGTTTTGCTCATGCATGCAGCTGCAGGGAACGAGTTTTGATACTTTTTTAATGGTCTTAAAATTAAAAGCAAGAATATGCAATTTTGGATCACTGCAAGATTCAATGATCCGTGATTAAATTGTGTTTGGGATTATTGATAAGAAAATGAGACAGCTTGCTGCAAGAGATAGACCACAAGTCATTAATAGCATTACTTAAGAAAAATCTCAGTGAAATGTCGCCTAGATTGGATTAGTAAATATGCAGACGATACTAAGATAGGTGGAATAGTGAATAATGAAGAAGGTTTTCAAGGATTGCAGAGGGATTTGGGCTGCTTAGAAAAGTGGGCTGAAAAATGGCAGATGGAATTTAATGCTGATAAGTGTGAGGTGCTTCATTTTGGTAAGAAGAATCAGAACAGGACATACGTGGTAAATGGGAGAGCATTGATGAATACAGAAGAGCAGAAAGATTTAGGAGTAACGGTACATCGTTCCCTGAAGGTAGAAACTCACGTGAATAGGGTGGTGAAGAAGGCCTTTAGTATGCTGGCCTTTATCAATCATTGCATGGAATATAGGAGTTGGGAGGTGATGTTGAGATTGTATAAGACGTTGGTGCGGCCTAATTTGGAGTTCTGTGTGCAGTTCTGGTCACCTAATTATAGGAAGGATATAAACAGAGTGGAGAGAGTGCAGAGAAGGTTTACCAGAATGTTACCTGGGTTTAAGCATCTAGAGTATAGGGAGAGATTGGACAGATTAGGTCTTTATTCTTTGGAGCGTAGAAGGTTGAGAGGGGATTTGATAAAAGTATTTAAGATTATGAAAGGGATAGACAGAGTGGATGTGGATAGACTATTTCCGTTAAGAGGAGGAAAGATTAAAACAAGAGGACATGAGTTAAGAATTAAGGGGCAGAGGTTTAGAGGTAACATGAGGGGGAACTTCTTTACTCAGAGAGTGGTAGCCGTGTGGAATGAGCTTCCGGGAGAAATAGTGGCGGCGGAGTCAATTGTATTATTTAAGAAAAGGTTGGATAGGTATATGGATGAGAAGAAGATGGAGGGTTATGGGCATTGCGCAGGGAGGTGGGACTAGAGAGGGGTGTTTGGTTCGGTGCGGACTAGAAGGGCCTAATGGCCTGTTTCCGTGCTGTAAATTGTTATTTTTTTTAATGTTTTTAGAATCCAAAGACTGATGAAGCTTCAACGTTATGACTTTGAATTGGTGTACATACAAGGGAAATATATTGTGTTAGCTGATATGTTATCCAGGGAAACGATACAGAGTGAAGCACACAGTGACAGATGTGTATCTCCACGTGAACCTAATCACTGAATCTCTTCCTGTATTTGACATGAAATCCAGGCAGATCACAGCTGAAACAGAAAACAACACCATTTTACAGAAGGTCATCAGGAATCTTCATGAAGGATGGCCTAATAATGAATGTCAGCCATACTACATCAGAGCTGAGTTGAGTGTTGTCAATGGGCTCCTACTCAGACAGAGCAGAATTATCATTCCTCCATCACTGAGACAAGAGATGCTGAAAAGGATGCATGAAGAACATCGTGGAATGGAAAAATGCACAAGGAGGGCCAGAACTGCTGTTTATTGGCCAGGGATAAATACTGACATTGACAGGATGGTTTCCAGCTGTGAGACCTGTTTAAAACATCATGTAAAGCAAAGGAACCCACAACTGATGTACCAGCAGAACCATGGCAGAAAGCTGGGACTGATCTGTTCCACATGGATGGAAAAAAATTACTTGCTGGTTGTTGATTATCTATCAAACTATCTGGAGATTGCACTGCTTTTTAATATGTCTGCTGCTCGTGTGATCCAATATATGAAATTGATCATTGCAAGACATGCAACTCCTCAAATTATCTACAGTGATACTGGATCATACTACAGCTGTATAGAATTCCAGAACTTTGCAGAAGAGTATGATTTTCAACATTTGACTTCAAGTCCTCTGTATCCACAGTCAATTGGTATAGCAGAGAAAGGAGTTCACATAGTTAGACAGTTGGTCAAGAAAGCACTAGACAGTGGCTCAGATCTATTGAGTTACACAGCTTCACCACTTAAACATGGCATGTTGCCTGCTGAGCATCTGATGGAACATAGATTACACACAGCATATCCTTACTCTGCAGACCCAAACAAGGAAAGAGATGTCAAACGGAAACAAAAACATTTGCAATGGAAACAAAAAGCAAATGATGACAAGTCAGCGAGAAGCTTAGGTCCACTGGCACAACATGACAGTGAGACTCAGAGATTCCCACACTTTGGACAAAAAAGGCTATGGTTCTGTTGGAAGTAAGTCCAACACCCTACACTGTCAGAACAGAGGATGGTTAAATATTGAGGAGGAATTGAAAGAGCCTGATGAAAATGCAAGAGACACTGGAGGAACAGACAAATGCAGAAGATCCAGCCTGCAGAGCAACAGAGGAAACACCACCAGGGCTATACAGTGGTGGGCCAGCAGAGGCGAGACAAGCCCCTGTGTTAAGAAGATCCTCACGTTTAATCAAAGAACCTGATAGACTGAATCTCTAAAAGGAACAGCACACTTTAAAAAAGCTGCTGATGTTGTGTTTACGTTTGTGTTGAATGTTACATTGAAATGAATACTGTATTAGTGTGTTATGTTGTTAGATTAAACATCTCAAGGAAAGGGGATGTAAAGATAGAGTGCTTGTGATACTCATGACCATTAGAGGGAGTGAAAAACTAGTTTGTTGCAGCTCTCTGTTGGAGTCAAGATGAATGCATCCATGCGGTCATGAGTTCTATAGCTAATAAAAAGTTTAGTTGTTTTAAAGGAACCCAGTTTCTTTATTACAATAAAAGAAACATCACAGGTTCCATCAAACTGAACTAAGTTCCAGGAGAGCAGTGAGCCAGACAACAAAACAGTAAATTCACACTAAATATTTAGAGATTCAAAGAATTGCCACTGCAGGAAATGTAAAATGTGACTGAAATGAGATCATATGTTAATTTGTAAAAACTCATGAAAATTGTTCACTCAGTTGAATTTATGTTTTACTTCAAAATTGGGAAAATGATGGGGTCAATCAAATTTCTGAAGCATAATGCCCATGAAATCGTGTGCAAATCAACACTCCTTAATTTGCATTGCTGGTTTTTCTTTAAATTGTGGCCAACTGTGCTTCAGGGAGATTGAGAGGATGTAGTACAGCTTGATAATAAAAAAAAATGACACTGCACGCAAATGGTAATTGCTTCTTGGCATCAATAGTTGCTGCTCTGTGATATAAAATGCCCCGAGCTTTTCTTCAGCAAGGATCAGCATCAGGCACCAAAATCTAATGAAACAGATGCAATAACAACTTGCAAAAGGGAATTGGCTAAAGGCTTTGATGGGAGAGCTGTCTGTCCATGGCAAAAGGGCAGGGGAATAGGACAAATTAGATAGCTCACTCAAAAAAAAACCAGCCCAAGCACAATGAATTAAATATTCTCCTCTGCCTTATGTCTGATTTGGAAATGTAAATTCAGGTGAGTATGGGGATCATATTTTTCCATTCTTTGTTGGCAAAATGAAAGCTGTGTTTGCTTCCTTGGGCAGTGCAATGCAATTATCTCATGTGATTTGCTGTGGAATGTTTCTTTCAATTGACAAGACACAAAAGAGATACAAGCTTCCTCACTTCATGTTGCAGGTTAAAAGTACAAGAAATGGAATTGAACCAGCTCAAATGCATAGAGCAACATCATTGTGTGTGAAAGTTATCTCTCACTGTGTCTGGGAAAATTTGAGGATGGTGCTCCACCCCCCCCCACCACCCAACCCTTATTTGATATACTTGATTGTTATACAGCAACTGCCGACATTTTGTGTTTAACAGATTGCCAAATGGACCCCCCCCCCCCACCACCCACCCCTTATTTGATATACTTGATTGTTATACAGCAACTGCCGACAGATTGCCAAATGGAAAGTGAAATGGGACAATAAAAATTGATGGCAATTTTCAGGGTACTTGTGTATAAATTTTGATGCTCTGGAAATAACCGACACAAAATCAAATGGATGGAATATATGAATCTGCATATGTTGCAATAGAACACTGAAAATGAATGGCCAGCCCAGATACAAAATTTCACACAGCATTCTGAGTGAGATCTGGCACCCACAAGAAAATAAGCCACTGAAGTTGAGAATAAACCTGACCCAAAACAGGATCAAAGATGAGATATCACCATCCAGAAACTGTGTGTTGAATAGAAATTTGTTAAAAGCACGAAATGTCTTGCAGTGACCTCTTAAATTTGTGAATTGATTTGAATTTTAGAGGCACTGGACTTTCATGCTACCAGATAAGCACATTTAGCATTATCTCGTGGGCATGAGTTCCTAGACAATGACTGTCTTCATGATTAACAGTTCAGCAAATCTCTCTCACATTTGGCATAGGTGACGACGGTATCCGATATTACATGCATCTACAAACATAGTCATATTACATAAATATCACCTGCTGCTTCTGCATAATGAACATGATAAATACTTTGGTCTTCATTAACCAAGAAAAATTATCTCTAACTTTTTTTAATCTCATGGTTCGTATCAATAGATGTCTCAAAACAGGAACTGTGTGCAGTTCTGGTCGCCTAATTATAGGAAGGATATAAACAGAGTGGAGAGAGTGCAGAGAAGGTTTACCAGAATGTTGCCTGGGTTTAAGCATCTGGAGTATGGGGAGAGATTGGACAGATTGGGTCTTTATTCTTTGGAGCGTAGAAGGTTGAGAGGGGATTTGATAGAAGTATTTAAGATTATGAAAGGGATAGACAGAGTGGATGTGGATAGACTATTTCCGTTAAGAGGAGGAAAGATTAAAACAAGAGGACATGAGTTAAGAATTAAGGGGCAGAGGTTTAGAGGTAACATGAGGGGGAACTTCTTTACTCAGAGAGTGGTAGCCGTGTGGAATGATCTTCCGGGAGAAATAGTGGCGGCGGAGTCAATTGTATTATTTAAGAAAAGGTTGGATAGGTCTATGGATGAGAAGAAGAGGGAGGGTTATGGGCATTGTGCAGGGAGGTGGGACTAGAAAGGGGTGTTTGGTTCGGTGCGGACTAGAAGGGCCTAATGGCCTGTTTCCGTGCTGTAATTGTTATGTTATGTTTTTATGTTATAAAAGGTACTTCAAAATACATCCATGCCAGCTTTTGCAATCTCAAGTGATTATGTGCGCACATTGCAAAGTTACTTTCCACATCAAAAAAAACTGCATCAACACAGAAAAGCCCCGTGTAAATCATCCATGACCCCCTCTGCCTCCACACACAAGGACAGGATTCCCTTGTCCTCACCTCACCTCCCACCCCACCATTCAACACATCCTCCTCCACCATTTTCGCCGCCTACTATGCCATCCCACCACGAGACACACATTTCCCTCTCCCCCTTCCACAAGGAACTCTCCCTCCATGACTCCCTTGTCCACTCCTCCCTCCCCAGCAATCATCCCCTTGGGCCTTACCCCTGTGACCACAGGAGATGCTCCACTTGCACCCTTACCTCCTCTCTCACCACCATTTGGAGCCTCAAACAGTCCTTTCAAATGAAACAACATTTCACTTGTGAATCTGCAAGAGTCATCTACTGCTCCCACTGTGGTCTTCTCTACATCGGAGAGACGAGGTTCAGACTGGGTGATCACTTTGTTGAGTACCTCAGCTCGGCTCTGCCCACGCATTAGGTAGATCTCCCCAGTGGCCACCCATTTCAATTCTGTCTGTCTGTCCACAGTCTCATGCACTGCCAGAATGAGACCACCCGGAAAATGGAGGAGCAACACCCTCCACATCAGATGCCATTAATATCGACCTCCGGCTTTTCCCACATTATCTCTCCTTTTCCTGTCTCATTTTGCCCACAGACATGATAAATTCTCATGCAGTCCCTTATCATATACAATTAATACCTTTTGTTGGCCTGGATTCCTCCTGCATTGTGTGAATTCTGAAACTCTCTAATATATTCTGATTGTGCTTTTTCTGATTTTTCATTGAAGACGGTCTCAGGCCCAAAATATCGGCAATATATTTTGTCTTCTTTAGATGCTGAAAAGACTAGCTGAGTTCCTCCAGTATTTCAGTGTGTTTACTTCAAACCTGTATCCACCTATTCACATCTGAACCTATTCGCTTGTGTTACTCCCACCCCCACCTTTTAATTCAAGCATCTTCCTGATTTTTGGCATTCCTGAAGGAGATCTCAGGCCCCACATGTCAACTACCTTTCACTTTCTATGGATGCTGTATGACCAACTGAGTTTCTCCAGCACTTTTGGGTACTCCACTAGATCCCAGTACCTGCAGACTTTTTTGTGTACCTATACAGGAAAAAAGTTCTTGTCATTCTGGAATGACTCCAGATTGTGACAACACTGAGCACAAGAATTCAGAGTTTAAAAAATCATCAACTTTCCTTCACAGTTTGTAGTCAGAGAAAAGAGTGCAAAACAGTTATGAACCAAAAAGGCTATAAACAGATTGTAAGGTTATCAACCCAACGAGACAAACAGGAGAATAACATTTATTTTAGTGCTTCGAACAAGGTCAATTCAAATAAATATTTATTGTCAAACATTGATGTCAAACCTAAGAATTCATCTTGTAGTTACAAAGTCTAGCTGCAGGTTAATTAGCTCCATTCATCTTTAACAACTGCATGATTCTTTTATTTTACTGATGGGCAACAAAAAAAAGTCCTCAGTTCACACCTCTTCATCATCTTCAATCAGGCATAAACAAAATTGCAAGCGCTTTAGATTCCAGAGGGCAGCTCTCATAAATAAGAACTGCCCTTACTTGCACTGAGGGGTAAAATGATGGTCATGAAATAGAGAAAATAATTCCAATCTCCCTCAAATTCAATATCGAATATTACTTCCCTGAATGGATTCTGTAAAAATAGCCTTTACATGCAAATTGGAGTCAGGATTTAAAAAAATAAGATAAACTGTTCCAATCAAACAGATCCATTGAGGCTTCACATTGTGTTCTCCTCTGATTATACACGAACATCACTCCTGCTCGAGGTGCTGTCTATTAGGCAGCAGATGGAACACACATGAAAGATGAAAGGCATGTCAGAGGTGTGGGGAAGCATCTGTAAATACTGCAATGATGGAGATAGAGTGAACACCTGAGGTGCTGCAGAAACTTTGCTTATTTTTCTCTTATCAAACCAATTTCAAACTCTCCTGACTGATCCTGTGCACGCTGCTGAAGATCCAGCTGCGCTGGGTGGGTCACGTCTCCAGAATGGAGGACCATCGCCTTCCCAAGATCGTTTATATGGCGAGCTCTCCACTGGCCACCGTGACAGAGGTGCACCAAAGAAAAGGTACAAGGACTGCCTAAAGAAATCTCTTGGTGCCTGCCACATCGACCACCGCCAGTGGGCTGATATCGCCTCAAACCGTGCATCTTGGCGCCTCACAGTTTGGCGGGCAGCAACCTCCTTTGAAGAAGACCACAGAGCCCACCTCACTGACAAAAGGCAAAGGAGGAAAAACCCAACACCCAACCCCAACCAACCAATTTTCCCCTGCAGCCGCTGCAACCGTGTCTGCCTGTCCCGCATCGGACTTGTCAGCCACAAACGAGCCTGCAGCTGACGTGGACTTTTACCCCCTCCATAAATCTTCGTCCGCGAAGCCAAGCCAAAGAAATCAAAAATAACGCAAAGTTATTGGTGGAAAACTTAATGATAAGTAAGTACAAGGCACAAAACCAACACACATTTTTAATTGCAAATAATGATCAGTCAATCAGTTATTATTTTTTAAAAAGCTCTTATTTCTTAAATGCATTAATGTCCGTCAGATCCATGAGCTGACAGAGTAATTTTTTTTATGTTCCAGTGTGCTTCACAATACCTTTTAACGCAGTGTAACCTAGGGGTTTTACAACATGAACCCTGACAATTTTGGATGTTCCTTCTCATGTCCCTCTCCAACTTTTCGCAAGGTTCAGAGATGAACCACTTCAAATCAGGAAGCTGCCATATTTTATTGGAATGAAATGAACACAAAGTGACACCTATAAATAAATCTCACTTTCTTAACATTTTCACTTTTCATCCATACAAAACACCATTTCTATTTCACTGGCTACTGAATGTTTTTGGTATTGGCCTCCTTTTGAGATAGCTAACTGTATATGCAAATCTTTGGCTCTTTAACGTACATTGTTGAGAAAATACAAGTTGATTGGTAAGGTTTTGGTTCAACAGGCTTCGACGAGTACAGGTAAGAGACAAGGAATAATTGGAGTTGAAGTCAGAAAGGGCCACCCGATGTGAGGAACAAAAAGGATTCAGCAGGTAGGCAAATGTAAGGGTAGGTTTTTGTTTAGATATATATTTTGTTCATCTAGTCATAGACAGTGGGAATGGCAGCCAAGGCAGGGGAATGCTCCTCTTGCAAAATATGGGTCATCAGAGAAGCCAGCAGTATCCCTAACAACTTCATCTGCAGGAAGTGCATCCAGCTGCAGCTCCTGACAAGCAGAGTGAAGGAATTGGAGCTAGAGTTGGATGAATTCCAGATTATTCGGGAGGCAGACGGGTGATAGACAAGAGTTACAGGGATACTATCACACCTATGAGGCAGGGGGAGGGTAGATAGATGACAATCAGGAGAGGGAAAGGGAACAGGTAAGCAGTTCAGGGCACCCCTGTGTCTGTCCCCCTCAGTAAGAAGTGTACCATTTTGGATACTCTTGGGCAGGACAACCTACCAGAGATAAGCCACAGAGATCAGCTGTCTGGCACAGAGTCTGGTCCTGGGCTAAGAAGGGAAGGGAGGAGAAGAGGCAAGATGTAGTGATCAGGGATTCCATAGTTAGGGGGGCAGATAAGAGGTTCTATGGAAGAAATCAAGTATCCCAGATGGTATGTTGCCTCTCTGGTGCAGGGCCCAAGATATCCAGATCGAGTTCACAGCATTCACAGGAAGTAAAGGTAAAGGTTCCATTATAGTCACATAATACTACATTTAAAATGCAACATACATGAAATTTTTTAACAGAGAGTCGCCACTTTGTCCAGCACCCCTCACAAGGGAGGGTGAGTTAGGTAATCATGGGAAGCAATGAACTGGATTAAACAGTGGCTGAATGAGAGAAGCCAGAGAGTAGTGGTTGATGATTGCTTCCTCAGACTGGAGGCCTGTGACTAGTGGTGTGACTCAAGGATCAGTGCTGGGACAATTGTTATTTGTCATCTATTTCAATTATCTCAATGATAATGTGGTAAACTAGATCAGTAAGTATGCAGATTATACAAAAGCCCTTTTTACACTGAAAAGCTGCCTATACCTGACCAATCTTTGGAAGCCGGCTTGTTTGTTCACACAGAAGAAAAGCCAGGTCAGTGAATCCTTTGACACAGCAAGCTGGCTTCCTGAAGCAAAAGAGGCAGGATGAGTAGCACAGTAGCATCAGTGTCCCATGTGATGTAAAACATATGTGCCAGGAAGTGACATTGCTCTGTACTCAAAATGGTGGTGGAACAGCAGGTACATTTGTATATTTTGTGGAATCTTAGAACACAAGCAAATCGTCTGAGCTTCGTAATCAATTTTATTATGCATGCAATGTCACAATCATGTGAGCAACATGTTCGTGCAATCAGAAAAATCTACAAGGATAATTTGAAAAGAAGCAGGGAGAAGTTTGAGGCAGAAAGGTATGCAGCGTTAATTGCCGTAAACCGAGACATTTGGTTCTTCTGATTCAATTTGTACTGGTATCTGATAGAAGAATGTGGATGAGAGAGGCCACAGGGGATCCATGTTCTGGGGTAATGTCCTCCACAATTTTGATGAAGATGAGTGGCAGAGTAATTTTCGTATGTCTTGGAACACTTTTGACATTGTATTGGAACTCACTGAGCCACAAGACAACAAAATGACTACAACTTCTGGAACCTCGGTTTAGACTCACTGTTGCCTGGTGGTGGTATTCTACCACATGAATATCGATCCATTCATTGTATTGTTGGTGTTGGTCTCGCCATAATGTTGGTGTTGGTACACCAGGTTACTGGAGCATTAAAGAGAGCCTTTTCTAAACATTTTGTCGATTTGCCAAGTGATGCGCATCTCCAGGAGACAATGGACGGATTTGTGGAACAGGGGTATCCAACGTGTGCCGGTGCCATCAATGGCACACACATTCCTATCATCCCTCATCCCCCCCCACCCCCACCCCACCATGAAGACGCACAAGCCGGCTACCATCAGAAAAGGTGTAGTTGACCACAACAGGAATCTGGCCTGAATTACAATTACCTGTCTTTATCAGTGAATGTGTTTCACATGTCAAACTACGCTCTCATTCCTTTGTTTTTTTCCAGCTTCACAGATGTGTTTGTGGGTTGACCTGGCAGTCTGCATGATGCTCGAGTTTAAGACGAAGATCAAGGCAGGTACCTCTTCCCACACGAAGTAAGTTTATGTACTCCACTGCCCTGTAATGTACATGTGGATAACACAATAAATTGTGTTTTTATAGTCATATGTCACTATATAGGATGTAATGACAATAAAATGTTTATATGTTAAACTGACTCAACTTGAAATGAAACTATGACAAGTTCAAGGGTTTGTTTCTATCCTGTCATTGTAAAGTGGCTATTAGAAAGCATTAGTGAACTGATTTTTTGTGATTTCAGAGATTGCATGTTTTTATAAATCTACATTGTTCTGCCCACAGAAATCCAGAACTGTTAATGGAGTGGAAATCCCCACGCATCTGATACGGGACCCCGCTTACCCTCTCAGGATGTGGCTGATGAAGGGTTCACTAATCGTCATGCACTCAATCAACGGCAGCGAAACTGTAATTTCCATTTGAGCTCGGCAAGGATCGTGGTAGAAAATGCTGTTGGATATCTCAAAGGATGCTGGAGGTGCCTGGCCAAGCAACTTGATATTTGTACCACTTTTGTTTCAGACATTGTTGTTGCCTGTTGTGTTCTACACAATATTTGTGAATACAACAAGCAACACTTCTTGCCAGAGTGAAACACTGAGCTACCCGATCTCCCTGAGCCTGATCGAGTTGCTTATCAGCGTGCACAAGCACACAGTCACCACATGGTAGGTGATCAGTGAAGCTATTATGCCCATTGTAAAACTAATTCTGTAAACAGATAATGTCCATTGTGTGAACGTAAACTGTTGAACATCTCTTAGTAAATGTTTATGGCACATGTCAGAATTTCTTAGTGCACTTAAAACATGTAAAAAACAATAAAGAATGCAAATACAACTAGAAATGACTGTTTACAACTGTGCAAAGTAAGAAGACACCTATTACGATATTCAAAAGTGTTGAGGCACAAATCAAAGTGGACTATCACTCTAGCAGCTGAAGGTTGGAGGAGGAGAAATGTGGACTGGATGACTCATAAGCTTCATCCATCTGGATGAAGCTGATATTGTCATGTGGTGGGGAATAGTAATGGTGCCTCTGAGATGGAGGAGCATTGTACTGGTCTGCGGGAGTTTGGTGCAGTGGAGAAGGAGAGGGGCCCTGTTGTACAGAGGCAGCCAGTAGTGAAATCAGGTCTTGCAGAAGTGAGGCCTGTTCATCATCTCTGGCTGAATGCATTCCAGCACAGTGCCAAAACCATTCATCTGATATGCCACCTGTGCTGCATTCTTCACCTCCTGCACCTCTCTCCGAATCTGCTCCTCATGTTCCCTCTGCCCTTCCAGACAACATCGTTCCTTCTCCGCCTCCTCATTGTCCATTGAAAACAGCAAATCCCTACCTCCTTTGAGATGATCTGCACCTTAGTTGGTTCCTGCTTTTTTGGCTGTGGCTGGCTCTGAGAGAACAACAACATAAGTGACATGGATCCTTATGGGAAAACACACTCACAAAGACACATGAATATGATAGGAATTACAAACCAAAATATTTTCTTTTATCTTGCCGATTGTGAGGCTCAGTTTGATCAATTCTAGTGGTGGCATCTGTCTCCAGGCCGTTAATGTCTCCTCCTGCATCATCACTGCTGCTGGTGGCGGGAGATGCAGCAGAAATGGGTTGGGGGGGGAGCTGGATTATCCATGATGCTCCGAAGAGTGACCAAGATGACAGAATATCTTGTCCCTCAGATAAATGGCACAGGTCAATATAGGACCAGTCTAGACACCCTCTGCCACTTCTGCCATTATGATCCACGTCCTGAAGAAATTTCGTGCAGAAGCTTTTCAATTTTGTTGTTTCCTGAGCTTTGCTCCATATAAAGTTGCAGTCCCCGAGTTGAGTGCTCAGTCTTTCAAAAATCAGGCCTTCACTGTGGCTCTTACCTGATGATTTATTTCATCCTGTGTCCTGAGAGTTAGGGGTTCATGGACCTCATTATCACCCCAGTTGGAAGACAAAGAGAGAGCTGAATGTATCGTGACTGTTGCCGAGTTTGTTGCAGATATTGATGTCAGAAAATTTTCAATTCCCTGCACTTATGTCACACAAAAGACATCATCACGATGTCATCTTCCCTTCAGGTTTTGACCCAGCAACACAGGTCGCCCCTTTTAGAATGGCCCTGCATCACAATGCTCAATCTCTGACAGTCCCCACTTTGGCAGTTTAAAGCTGGGTAAGTTCAGATCTCCAAATCCACCTTCGATGCATTCACACAGCTAGGTGAAGCATTTGAATGGCGGTTAATACCCTGCTTTAATCGTCTGTGTAAGAGTTAATAGGTTGGAAGAGTTCTCGACAGCAAAGAAGGTTTTCAAAGCTTGCAGAGGGATCTGGACCAGCTGGAAAAATGGGCTGAAAAATAGCAGATGGAATTTAATACAGACAAGTGTGAGGTGTTGCATTTTGAAAGGACAAACCAAGAAAGGACATACATGGTAGGGCACTGACGAGTGTACATTGTTGTTCTTGGGAGGTGGGAGGACCCAAGAATGAAAGGGTTTCAGCATGATGTGGTGACTCGCTATTGCCTTCCATGGATGCTGCCTGACTTACTAAACTCCTCCAGAGTTATGTTGATTTCATCAGATGCCTTCCTGGATTCCACACAAATAAAATGCACAGACATTCCCTCATCCATGACTATCTCTCTTCTGTATTTCATATCACTTTTGTATTTTTTTTAAATTGAGTACATGTTAAATTGCAGCAAGTTAGAATTTAGGAGCACTTGTAAATTGTACATTGCATATGTCAATAAAGTCATTATCAAAATAGTTGTCTCCTAAAAATGTTTCATCTGATTCACTGGGCATTAACAGCCCTTTTCAAATGCCTGCTGGCCTTTGTCAGTTTAAAAAGAACAAAGCTTTTAATTAAACCATCCCTACTTGTGATTTTCCAATAACAGATGTTAAGCTATCTGGTATAATTCCCAGTTTCCCTCTTCCACTTTCTTAAATGGGATAATAACATGCATAATTTTCCATTTGGTATCAAGAGAACTTTGGAATGCAATAGACAGCACAACTTACTTTGAAACCCTGAGATAAAAACATGGCCCTCGAGATTTGCCACACTTACCTGCCAATATTTCCAGCAAGTCTTTTGATACTTTAGTTTTATGGTTCCTACCATCTGTTTTGTCATGTTTTGTTATCTTTGCACACCTCTCAGTCTCTTGCCTCCACTTCCTTTTGCACCTTTCCCTCATTATTCTTTGTTGCTTAACTCTTTAGTTATGTCTGGGGTTTTTTTTGCAAGCTGAAATCCTTTCCAATTCTATGTGATAAAAGTTGCTTTCAACCACCCCAACTCACCTTCTGTCATGTTACTCATGAACAGATTTATCTGTGAGCACTCATTGCATTGAAGTCTTGTTGAAAAGCATGATCTTCTCAGCTGCTTTCAATATCGCTTGATAATGAGATTATTGTCCTGTGCATTGTATAATGTACATATGCAAAATTCTTCTTTGCTTCAGGTGAACAAACACTTCATTAAAAATATCATCTACGTAGTAGATATGAAATAAAATTGAAAAAGAAGCAATTCAACAGATATTCACAGTTAATTTTTTTTTGAATGTAGACATACAGCATGATAACAGGCCATTTCGGCCCACGAGCCCATGCCGCCCAATATGCAAGAAAAAAAAGTTGTATTTTTGCCATGAGATACAAGTTCATGCTTTGTTAAGCTGTTAACTAAATCTGTAAGTTTGCAAATTTAACTTGTCCAATTCATTTTATTGATAAAAATTACCATGAACACACTCTCCCTTTCAGACCTACTATCTCAACTTAATGACAGCTAAAAATCTCACCTTAGAACTATTTTTCCTTTGCTGTGTGCTTGGCTAATTCCTGCATTTATGTGCTTTATCATTCTTGGTTGTTGCCAAAACACCTCTCCACAACTCCCTTTTGAATCATAAAATCTATTTTATTTAATTTCTCTGCATGAACTCTGCTGCCAGCCAAGACCTTGGCTGCATAAATGCTCATTATTGAAGTTATTGTATTCTTTAATACCTAGATCATTTATGCTCCTGTTTTACCTTCCTTCCCTTCTCTAAGTATGGATTGTGATGCTTCTTAAAAACTTTATAAAAGAACTAGATTTATTAACTAAGCAAACAGAACACACACATGAAGAGCTCATGGGAAGGCATCCATCCTGAATTTACTAAAGATGCAACAACTTTACAAAATGCAACATTCCTCAGATGCTACACACTCCATCTCCATCTCCTCCTGGTGGTCGCACCCTATCACTACATAGATGACCTGGTATCTTTGTAAGTTTGACTGTTTTGCAGCCCTGGCTCAGAAATGACAAATCCTTCAAATAAATGTGTTATAATTTTGGACAAAAAAAAGGTTAACTGGACAAAACACAAATCTGTCTTCCCACTCCAACATTCAACTTCACTCCTGGTTTAATGGCAAAGACATTTTCTGACACTCAATTTTTTTGTCTCTGTGGTGATACACCATTAGCCTACTGCAGGGGGCATGCTGTGTACCTGCAGAAGAGCACTGGAGGTCGAGGCCACACCTGGCCGGCTGTCAATCAGCCAACCTGAACTGACCAAGCCCCACCCAGTTGGCTGCCAATCGCCATCCGGGATATAAGCTAGATCCGGCCCTTCAAAGCCAGTCTCAGCAACAGTATTCTCGCAGCCAGCTCTGTGGAAGTTTATGTTGAATAAAGCCTGTAGAACAGACTTTATGTTTTGTGTGTTTGCTTCTGTTCAATAGCACACCACAATTTATTCAACATAAAATTTTAAGCTGCTATGGGAAAGCTCCTGAGTGCCATCTGGAACTACAGGCATGCTTCGAAATCTGGAAGCACACAGTCGAAGCAATCATTGAGGCACACATCGACGACATCCTGGAATCTGACAGAAAAAGGCTCATTTTACTCTGCTTGAAGCTGGGTCCCCGAGCCTTCCAGGCACTCAAAGACTGCACTGGGTAGTCAGAAGCGATGAACACCCTAGAGACCATGTATAAAACTCCCACAAAGGTGGTCTTCTCAAGGTACCTTCTAAGTATCCGTGCCCAGCTGCCCGGAGAGATGGCCGAGTCCTACGTGGGAACCTTGCATGCGTTAGCCCGCCCATGTCTGGCATAATCTGGGGTGAATGAAAGGGAGGTCAAAAGATTGATCAGAGAAGCCTACATCCGGGGTCTACACTTGAGATCCGTCAGGCAGAAGCTGCTAGAGGACAAATCTACTCCCTAGCCAAAAGAGTGGAGATAGTCTGAACCTTGGAGGCAGCAGCCCCGCACACCGAAGCCCTCAACTCCAGGCTTCTCCAGGTCTCCATATGTTCAGCACAGACAGCAGCTGCGGCCCAAGACCAGACAGTGGATGAGAACATCGCTGCTGCGGGTGCCCAGCGCCCTTGTAAGTACTATGGATTCAAGTGTGGGTCAGATCGTTGATCGCGCCAAAACCGCACAGCCAGAAATCAGTACAGTTCACGATGCGGCAAGAAAGGCCACTTCACCAAAGTATCCCCCTTCCACCCAATCCCGGCCAAGTGCGATTGCCAGGTGGCACCACTGCCCCCGCAGCTACTTCTGGCCTCCTCAACCTTGACAGCCCTGCTTCTGGACTCACCAGCAATGATTGCCGTGTGCACGCCATGCGCCTGGACCAGCCCTCACCCTCGCCAGTGCAGCCTCGCTAAGAGGCAACATCCATGGACTACAATAATGCCACTTCCGGTCCACAGAGTGATGTCACTTCCACCACCCATAATGACATTACCCACACCAACAGCAGATGACGTGATGTCACTTCCTCCGGCACAACCAGCGCAGCCGGAGAGGAAGGCTAGCCATGCCACCGCCACCACGCACCTCCACACGGCACCACCAACTTGGGATGGTCAAGCACAGGTGCCGCCGCCACTCAGGTCCCCCCAGGCCTACAACGAACACAGTACCGACGGCGATGACGATGTGGTCAACATGCCGCCAGGCCGCCTTCCCACGTCTCTGGATGCTTCCTACGCACAAACCATAACTACATCTACATTAGGTTCAGCAATGGCACAGAGGACACCGTCTCAACCAGGGACCTGGCACCAGCAGGAGCACCCACCACAACATAACAGCATTCCTCATCCTAGGACCACGCCCGCCTGACACAATCCCTTGACCCCGGACAGCTATGGGACACCCAAGACCTCCCCAGGCATCCAGGACTCACTCCAACCGTTGGGGACGAACCTGCCCCCCTCACCCAGCCAACGTATCAAACACACTTACTTCAACCCCGACCCCCCCCCCGTCCAGCCACCCCACCGTGCTGCACCACGCCAGTCGCTCCAGCCCTTGCCCCCAGCCCCCACTTACCCTCGCCAACTTGTGACCAGGAGCCAACCCTGCTGCGACGGTTGCAGAGACTCTGACGGCCGTCGGACTGCCTAAACTTGTAAATAATGCATATATGTTTTGGAGCTCTGGTAGATCATGGACTGCAAACTCCCCTCGGGACAATTTTTAAAGGGGATGAATGTGGTTATACACCACTAGCCTACTGTAGGGGGAAACCTGTGTACCTGCAGAAGAGCACTGGAGGACAAGACAACACCTGGCCAAATGTCAATCAGCGGAGCTGAATGGACCAAGCCCCACCCAGTCGGCTGCCAATCACCCTCCAGGATCCGGCCCTTCAAAGCCAGACTCAGAGCTTGCAACAGCATTGTCAAAGCCAGTTCTGTGGAAGTTTATGTTGAATAAAGCCTGTAGAACAGACTTTATGTTCGATAGCGCACCACAGTCTCTTTGGTTTGTTTTAGAAACCTTTTTCATGCAACTTTGTCATTGAACCTGCTACTCTTTTGCCTGTTTGAAATGCGTTATCAGTTCCTTCATGATCGTAAACCTTGCCTGTTTCTGATGGACCTGACACACTATAGAAATTTCCTCCCAGTAGTAACACTCAATGAACTGAACAGTACTACTGGTAGTACACTGCTTTTGAAATTTATTTCAATTAACAAGCATATTTTGTCCCATTGACTTCCTAATTGAATTTCTATCTCTTTACTCATTTCCAGTTCCTGTACTTTGATGAAATTGAATTCCCCTTTGCCCAACTCCCTTGCTTGTTTATACCTACAACAATTTTTGCATGACCCAGGGAATAAATCAGGGGTTACAAACTTTTCAGAACTGTTCTTCATTTCTGTCCCTCTCACATGGTGCGTGGTTCCAAACAGGAACTGCTGCCAACATTTTGCAATATTATTCAAACCGATATGGAACATAATGACTGAATGCTGTCCTTCCACGTCCAATATCCAATCACTTTAATTCTACTCACAATTAATCCTGGCAACAGGTTTGTAAAATGTTACCAAAAATCCCCATATCTGTCAACAGAGGAATCTATTTGTTAAATTCGATCAAACGCCCTCTGCTCAACTCATCATAAAACACACCACACACCTTCAGCCTCCAGAACATCACAGTTAATATTGCTCATTGAGAGGAAAAACATTGTCCCTATTCTTTCACCTGGACTGGTTGCTGGAGAATCTCTTTCTTTACCAGACTTGGTTGCCCTTTCTCATTATCATATTTCCAAATTAATCCAACATCTTCCCACGAGGTACAACAGAGGTGTGTAGCAATCCATCCTAATTCTTCCTTTTCTATCCACACTTGCCAGCTAACTCAATGGTCAGGACTCAAGAACTCATCAGAGGATATGAATGATTACACCAGGATCATTATAGACTTTATCAAAACACATGTTGATCAGTATGTTCCGGGACCTAGTGAGAGCTAGATCACAACATTTAAGTCCAGACACCAAGATCACTACACAAGAAGCAAATATGATCTATGTAAACCATTCTCCCGGGTGAAGCAGAGATGTCAGATGAGAATGGTAACAACAATGGACACCTGACAACTGTGGCAGGGCCTAAATAACATAACCTGCTTAAAAAAAAACAAATCTGGTGCACTAGTAGACAGCAAAGCTTCACTTCCAGATGAACTCAATGCTTTCTCAGCCTGATTTGAACACCAGAACAAGGAAGAATCACTGCACACCCCCATGTCCCCTAATGATTCTCTGTCACTGACAGAGGAAGGTGTGCTGGCTGCCTTCAGAAGAGTGAATCCAAGTAAAACATACAGTCTTGACAGGGTACCCAGCCAAGTATTGAAAACCGGTGCTGACCAACTTGCCAATGTATTTATGGATATCTTCACCATCTCATCCGACATAATAATCATCTGTTTCAAACAGGCCTCAATTGTTTCTTTGCCCAAGAAGTGTTGTAACCTGCCTAAATGACTAGCAGCCAGACAGTTCCTATCTAGTAGCAACATGAATCCATTCCAATCTGCCTACTGCAACAACAGGTCGGGGGCAAATGGCAACTTTCTGGCTCTACACAAAACTCTGGATCACCAGGAGAGCAAAGAGCATCAGAATGCTCCTTATTGACTAGAATTCGACAATCAATACCATCATCCCCTTAAAACTGATCAGGCAACTCCAAGACTTGGACCTCAATACCCCACTGTGTAATTGCAACCTGGATTTTCTCACCCCAAGACCACAATCAGTGTTAGAACGTCTCCTCCGCAATCTCCATCAGTACTAGAGCACCACAGGGCTGCATTCTTAACCCCCTGTTTTACTTGCTTTATACCTGGATCTGTATCTACAAATATGCTGGCTATACAACAACAGTGGATTATATAAAGAAAGGTGAACAGTCAGCATACAGGAGGAAGACTGAAAACTTAGCTGAGTGGTACACCAACAACAAACTTGCACCCAATGTTACCAAAACATTGGAGCTAATTGTAGACTTTAGGAAGGGAAAACCAGAGGTATAAGATCCAGTGATTATTGGGGGAATCAGAGGTGGAGAAGGTGGCAAATTTAAATTCCTGAGAGTCACTATTTTGGAGGACCGTCCCTGGACCTAACGCACGAATGGCATCGTGAAGAAAGCAAGTCAGTGCCTCTACTTTCTAAGGAATTTGTGGAGGTTCAATATGACATTGAGACCTTGGCAAACTTCTTTGGATGTGTAGTTGAAACTGTGCTGACTGGCTGAGGTTCCAATACTTTTGAGCAGAAAGCCCTTCAGAAGCTAATGGACAAAGCCCATTACATCACAGACAAAACTCTCCCGAGCATTGCGAACATCAACATGGAATCCTGCTGCCGAGAGCAGCAGCAAACATCGAAGTTCCACACCACCCAGGACATGCTCTGTTATCGCTGCTGCCATCAGGAAAGAGGTATAAGTTTTTAGCACAGAAAACAGGCCATTCAGCCCCTCTAGTCTGTGTTGATCCCCCATTCCATAACCCTCCAGGTCTTCCCCATCAACATACCTATCCAATTTATTCTTAAAACACACAATCGAGCCCACATTCACCACATCAGATAGCAGCCCATTCCACACTCCCACCACCCTCTGAGTAAAGAACTTTCCCCTTACGTTCCCCCTAAACCTTTCCCCTTTATCTTAAAACTATGACCTCTCATATTTATCTCCCCCAATCTAAGTGGAAAAAGCCTCTTCCCATGCACTCTGTCTACACCTCTCATAATCTTGTAAACCTCCATCATATCTCCCCACATCCTTCTTTGCTCCAAGGAATAAAGTCCCAACCTATTTAATCTTTCCCTGTAAGTCAACTCCTGAAGATCCGGCAACATCCTTGCAAATCTTCTCTGCACTTTTTCAGTCTTATTGATATCCTTCCTGTAGCTAGGCACCCAGAACTGCACACAGTATTCCAAATTTGGCCTCACCAATGTCTTAATCAATTTCAACATAACATCCCAACTCTTATACTCAATACTTTGATTTATAAAGGTTAAGATACCAAAAGCTTTCTTTACAACCCTGTCCACATGAGATGACACCTCCAGGGAATAATGCATCTGTATTCCCAGATCTCTCTGCTTCTCCGCACTCCTCAGGGTGTACGACCTACCCTGGTTTGCCCTTCCAAAATGCATTCGCTCACACTTGTCTGCTTTAAACTCCATCTGCCATTTTTTTTAGCCTTTTCTCCTAGCTGATCCAGATCCCTCTGAAAACCTTCCTCGCTCTCCACAACACCTCTATTCTTTGTGTCATCCGCAAACTTGCTTATCCATTTCTCCACATTATCCAGATCATTATCATATATATAAACAACAGTGGACCCAACACGGATCCCTGAGGCACACCGTTGGTCACAGGCCTCCAATCTGAGAAGCAACCGCCCATTACCATTCTCTGTTTTTCCCACACAGCCAATTTCAAATCCAGTTTACAATCTCTCCTTGAATACCTTGTGCCATAATTTTCTGAACTAGCCTCCCATGTGAGACCTTGTCCATGTAGACAATGTACATGGCCTTTGCTTCATCAACCCTCTTGGTAACCTCCTTGAAAAACTCTTCAAAATCCATTAAACACAATCTACCATCCACAAAGCCATGCTGACTATCCTTAATCATCCATGCCTATCCAAATACCTAGATATCCTGTCTCTCACAACTCCATCCATAATTTACCCACTATTGATGTCAAGCTCACTGGACTATAATTACCTGGTTTACTTTTGGAACCTTTTTAAACAACAGGACAACATGAGCTACTTTCGAATCCTCTGGCACCACACCTGCAGCTAACGACATTTTGAATATATCAGCTCAGGCCTGTAATTTTTTACACTAGTTTCTCTCCATGTCCGAGGGACTATCATATCGAGACCATGTGATTTATCTACCTTTATTCGCTCTAAGTCAGCATGCTCCTCTCCCTCCTTATGTTTGTTTCCCTTCCTTCCTTATTCCTGAGTAAATACTGATGCAAAAAAAACTCGCCCATTACCAGAGGCTCTTCACATAATTGACCACTCTGATCATCTAGGGGACCAATTTTGTCCCTTACTATCCTTTTACTCTTAATGTACTTGTAGAAACCCTTCAGGTTTACCTTCATATTATCTGCCAGAGCAACTTCATGTTTTCATTTTGCCTTCCTGATTTCTTTTTTCAGTATTTTCTTGCTTTTTTTTGTACTCTTCATATACCTCATTTGCTCCTTGTTGCCTATACTTGCTATACTTATACTAGGTTCAGGAACAGTTGTTGCCTCTCCATCATCAGACTTCTGAAAACAAACTTAATCAGAGATACATTTAAGGACTCTAACTTTGCATGTTATTTATTTTTTAATTAATTTTCTGTATTCTGTTTTCTGTAATAGCAAGGAAGTCTGTCAAAGTTTGCAGAGGGATCTGGATCAGCTGGAAATATGGGCTGAAAAATGGCAGATGAAGTTTAATGCAGACAAGATGTTGCATATTGGAAGGACAAACAAAAAAAGGCATAAACGGTAAATGGTAGTGCGTTAGAATGGAGGGATCTGGGAATACAGAAACATAATTCCCTAAAAGTGGTGAGACATATAGATAGGGTTGTAAAGAGAGCTTTTGGCACATTGGCCTTCATAAATCAAAGTATTGAGTAAAGAAATTTGGATATCATGGTAAAATTGTATAAGGCATTGGTGAGACCAAATTTGGAGTATTGTGTGCAGTTTTTTATCACCTAACTACAGGAAAGATATCAACAAGATAGAAAGTGTGCAGAGAAGATTTACTAGTGCATTTCCAGGACTTCAGGAAATTAGTTAATGGGAATGGTTAAATAGGTTAGGACTTTATTCCCTGGAGCGTAGAAGAATGAAGGAGATTTGATAGAGGCATTTAAAGTTATGAGAGGTATAGACAGAGTAAATGTGGATAAACCTTTTCCACTGAGAGTAGGTGACATGGGTTAAGGATAAAAAGGGAAAGGTAATATTTTGTGGAATTTCTTCACACAGAGAATGATGGGAGTGTGGAATGAGCTGCGAGCTGGTGGTGAATGCAGGCTCAATTTTAACATTTCAGTAGAATTTGGACAGGTACAGGGATGGGAGGAGTATGCAGAGCAATGGATTAGATGCAGGTCATTGGTACCATGCAGAAAAATAGTTTGGAACAGACTAGAAGAGCCAAAGGGCCTGTTCCTGTGCTGTAATCCTTTATGGATCTATTGAAGTCTGTTTGTTTGAACTTCCTTCTTTGTTTACATTTCTCTCTTTTTTATACTTTTTCTTGTTTACAGTGTTTTGCACAATAAGTAAAATGGCAGGGCTGCCAGAGCCACTGTAACAGCAGAGCTGTCACTGGTGCATACCCATGGAGAGAGAGAGAAGTGGAGATACAGCTCTCCCGCAGGGTCCAATCTCCCCGTCAAACTGCTGTCAGCTCCATACAGACTTTAAATGGCCAGTTAAAGGAGCTAACGGTAGTTTCACCTGGTTGTTTATGGTGGCAGCAGTGTCACAGCCTTTATTGGGTGGAGATTTCCTCTGGGCGCACTGCCTCCTATATAACCTCAAGGGACTTTCCAGACCACCTCGCTTGGTGAAGCCAAGTTACCGGCCCCACACCTGGACTCTGTGACTTTGTCAGGAAATTAATTTTTCAGCATACTAGCAGAGTTCCTGACCGTTATAATGCCACTGTTCTCCACAAACGCCCCTAAGCATGGTTTTCCACACCATATTCCCACTCAAGGACCACCACTACACGCCTGGGCACGCTGTCTCCCAACCGACAAACTTCAGATTGCCATGGAGGAGTTCAGGAAAACAGAGGAGATGGGGTTGTCCAATGCTAAGACTGCCTATGGGCCTCTCTACTAGACATGGTGCCCAAGTCGGCTGGAGGATGGAGACCATGCGTTGACAGCAGAAGGCTCAACAACACCACCATGGCGACCTCTACCCAGTGCTCCACATTAAGAACTTTACGGCCAATTTGCAAGTGGCATGCATCTTCTCCAAGGTCGATCTGGTCCGCGGGTATCACCAGATTCCCATCCACCCCAGCAACATCCCCAAGACAGTCCTCACCATTCGGCATATTCGAGTTTCTGCAGATGTCTTTTAGACTCAGGAACGCAGCAAAGACTTTTCAGCAGATCATGGACTCAGTGGGGTGTAGTTTGGATTTCTACTTAGATGACATCCTGATCACCAGCCATACACACCAAGAGCTTTGGACACACCTGCGCCAACACTGCCACCATCTGAGTAAATACAGCCTGGTCATCAACCCCATGAGGTACTAGTTCAGGCTGTCGGCCATTGATTTCCTTGGGCATCGCGTCGACTAGCATGGAGCGGTTCCCTTGCTGGCGGAAGTCGAGGCCATTTGCCAGTTTTCCAGGCTCAGTACAGTCAAGGGCCTACAGGAATTTGTGAACATGATCAACTTTTACCACCCATTCCCACCATCAGCAGCCCGAATCATGTGACCCCTGTTCGGCCTGACGTCTGGCAAACGCCAAGGAAATCACCTGAGTAGACCAAGGACGCCCTTGCAAATGCTACCCTCCTGGTACACCCACGGGTGGATGTGCCCACAGCCCTCACAGTTGACACTTCCAACTCAGCAGTCGGCAGTGTGCTGGAACAACTAATTGAAGATCAGTGGAAACTACTCAGCCAGCACCTACGACCTCCAGAGCTGAAATACAGTGCCTTTGACAGGGAGCTGCTCACCCTCAACCTCATCATCTGGCACTTTCAGTATTTCTTGGAGGGGTGGGAGTTCACGGTCTTCACGGACCACAAACCCCTCAACTTCGCATTCGCCAAAGTGTTGGATCCATGGTCGGAACGGCATCAATGCCACCTGTCATACATCTCGGAGTATAACAGCACCGTCAAATACATCTCCAGGAAAAACAGCATCAGGGCCAACGCAGTGTCTTGCACCTCCATTACTCGGTGCATTCCTTGTCCCCAGTGTTTGTCTATCTGGCTTACTGCACCGCAGTCTCAGACCTACAATGAAAACATCTTCATCAGCTCAACAAGCAGCAAGATCCTTTGTGATATGTCCACCAGCCAACCCTGGCCCATTGTTCCAGTCACTTGGAGGCGATGCATTTTTGACGCACTACGTGGTTTGGCCCACCCATCCATTTGGGCAACCATCCAACTGGAGTCGGATAGAGTTGCTTAGCATAGCCTATGCAAACAGGTCAGGCACTGGGCCAGGACATGCATATACTGCCAGATCTCCAAAGTCCAAAGGCACATGAAGGCACCCATCAACTCTTCCAACCAATGCACAAAGCATATCCATGTGCATATCGTTGGTCTGCTGCCGGGGTGGGGGTGGAAGGTACCTGTTCACCATGGTCGACAGGTTCACCAGATAGCCAGAAGCCATACTGCTTGCCAACACACCAACAGAGTCCCTGCACCAGAGCCCTCATTGCAAGCTGGGTTGCACACTTCAGCCTGCCTGCCAACATCACCTCAGACAGAGGATCACAGTTCACATCCAGCCTATGGTCGCCACTGGCACAGCTACTTGGGACCCAGCTGCACCTTATCACGGCCTACCATCCACAGTCCAATGGCCTGGCAGAGAGAATCCACCGGCACCAGAAGTCAGTCCTGATGGTGCACCTCCAAGGCCCGGATTGGGTGGATGAGCTCCCATGGGAGCTTCTTGGCATCCGCACAGCTCCCAAAGAAGACGTAGCCATGTCTTCAGCAAAGTTGGTATACGGCGTCCCACTGACGGTTGCAGGCAAGTTTGTGCCAGTGGGTCGTGGCATAGAGGAGACACCCATGGCAGTGCTCAGAAGACTTTGAGAGATGATAAGAACATTAGGTCCTGTCCCAACCTCATGCCATGGGCCGATATCTTCCTTTGTCCCCAAGGATCACCAGGACTGTAACTGCATCTTCATCCATAGGGGCATGCACCAGACTCCACTCAAGTGGTCATACAAGGGCCCGTACAAGGTGATGGATCAGAAAAGAACCATGTGCATCCTCATCGTGAGCGGCCATGAGGAGACCTTCACCATTAACCACCTCAAGCAGGTGCACCTAGACCTGGAAATCCCTGACTGTGCTATCCCCACGTCTACGAGGTCGACCACCCAAGCGGACTAAAGAGGTGTTGGCCGTGGACTGTCTGATTCTGGGGGGGTTGGGTGGGTTCATGTGGCAACTTGCCAACTCAACAGGCAAACTGGCTCATGGAGTTGCTATGAGAGCTTCAGGTGCAGGGCAACCCCACAGCCTGGCAGCTGATGTCACAAAGGTCCTGGGAGTTATAAGCATCATGGGGTTCTAAGAGATATAAGCACACACCAGCATTCTACTCACGTTGGTTCAACTCAATTTCGACTGTGTGGTTCTTTTCCTTGCTACAGGACTAGTGTGGCTACAACACACACACACACACACACACACACACACACACACACACACACACACACACACACACACACACACACACACACACACACACACACGCCCACGCAATTTGAAATTACATCTCTATGTGCATCTGTGATTATTATGTATTGTGTATTGTCTATGTCCGTGCACCATGGTCTGGAGAAACATTTCATCTGGTTGCATATGTCCAGGTTTTGGATCTTCAAACACCCTTTCTTAATTTATTTATGGCTGTGTTGGGGGATTGAAAATTACAAAAAAATTTGTCATTGATGTCTTTGCTGAGAGGCATCTCCTCAGGTACGAGAACTGGTGGTTTTCAGAGCTTTGCCATGGATCTTCATTGTTAGAATGTGGTGAAGTTGAAGAGGGCAGATAGGTAGAGGACATTAGTTTCACACATTTTGAGTGTAAGGCCCATCTTCTCATATGCTTCAATAAATAAATCAACTTAGAATTCAGTCTCCATCAGTGTACAAGTAAAATGTTATCTGTATTGTTGGTTAAAATATTTAACATGCCATAAAATAAAACAGCCTAACTGTTTATTCACCATACATTGTGTTTATCTGCCACTGGCTGCTTCTATGTTCAACAATGAAAAGTTAACTGCATGTTGATATTACAGTTGGTGAAAAATCTGACAATTTGTCATGCTGTTTCACTCTGCTGTTATTTTTGTTTTACCTCCTGTTGCCTTTCCCTCAACTGCAAGTTAATTAGTTAACTTATTTCACAAAATTAAATTTGAAACATTAGTTTTTCTTCCATTTGTTTCCCTCTGAAACACAACAAAAACAGACCAATTCAGTTGCACTGTGATTGATCGACCGAGGCAGCAGCTCCATCAACAGAAATGTCAGGAGCTAATATTGTGCATTTATATTCTATTATATGGCGAGCTCTCCACTGGCCACCGTGACAGAGGTGCACCAAAGAAAAGGTACAAGGACTGCCTAAAGAAATCTCTTGGTACCTGCCACATTGACCACCGCCAGTGGGCTGATAACGCCTCAAACCGTGCATCTTGGCGCCTCACAGTTTGGCGGGCAGCAGCCTCCTTTGAAGAAGACCGCAGAGCCCACCTCACTGACAAAAGGCAAAGGAGGAAAAACCCAACACCCAACCCCAACCAACCAATTTTCCCTTGCAACCGCTGCAATCGTGTCTGCCTGTCCCGCATCGGACTGGTCAGCCACAAACGAGCCTGCAGCTGACGTGGACTTTTTACCCCCTCCATAAATCTTCGTCCGCGAAGCCAAGCCAAAGAAAGAAGATCTTTATTAAATAGTTTCGAACAAAACAGAGCAGAGCATTTACACAAATGGGAATGAGCAAACCTGGCAATAATACAACCAATTTCAGATTGAAGAAATTCATTATCAATGAAAATCAGCACTTTGGAAGATGAATTTAGATTACCAAGTTAAGAGTCAACCTTGTTCAGTTTTCTGTGCTCAAGGGTCAAGCCTGCCTGAAATATTTAATGGGGTATTAACCTTTCCTGTCCTGAAACATCTTATTTAGAGCTTCACTAATTTTCTAAACTTTACAATGAGCTTAATTTTAAATTACGATTGATATCACTGTCTTAAGACATCCAAATGTGGTTGTTTTCATGATTTCTTGGGTTCCCTGAATCCATTTACAACTGTAAAATATTATTCTATGGCTATTTGGAGATCCCACATCAAATGTTTCATTTGATGTGATAATAAATGTTAGTTATAAAAGAACAATCTACAAAGCAGAGCTTCAATCTTCAAACTAATGGTTGAAACTGTTCATCTGCATGATAAAACCACACTCACAAAAACTGATTATTATTTTGCAGCTGGGATCATTGATCAGTCATATCTTTAAACATATTAAAAAATAGTAACTCAAGCAGTAGATATATATTGCTTTGTTCATTCACATGGAACTAGGCATTTTAATTCAGAAACATTATCATCTCTTTTGAGAAATCAGAATAAAATGTCAGACCACACAATATTAATGACACAATTCTCCTTCCAAACTTAAGTCTGATATGATGCAGGTACAAAAACACAAAAATTACTAAGGGAATTTTTTAAAAAAATAAACACGAACACAGTGTCCCACTCCCACAACCTTTGCTGTCAAGTATCCAGCATTTGGGGACATCGCAGGCGTCAACAAACCTGCAGAGTGCAATGGGATAGCCTCATCCTGGGAGATCGGCCATCCTGACCACCGATTCTCCCCTGACCAGTAAGTATTTGGAATTCTTTTAATATCTCATCATAATTGAGGGACAGAGGGTGAGGTATAAATGCCAAGAATGTGCTTGGTGAATGTTGAATAGACTACTGTGGTCAAATTGAAAGTCTCAAAAAACTTGCAGAACTAGAACATCTTTGTTTGAAGCAAGCAAAATTATGGTTTACTTTCACAGTCCGACTGTAATGCTGGAGAGGCAGCCGGTGCATTATTTGCTGACTGTCCCATGGCTGAGGCAGTGGGACTGAAGTAAAGGCTCATGGGTTTCTGGAAGGAACTCCTCCCAACCATGGACGAGGTTTGATGACATGCTATCACAGATGGCACAAAGTCCTCAATTTTAGTGGAATCTATCGTCCATAAATCAAAAGACCTATCAATTACACTCAACTGGCACCCCCATCTAAGTAAAAGAATAAAAATAAAAAAGTAAAGCAGTAAAAGTGTAAAACATGAAAGTCTGCATACTCCATGGTTGAAGTAAAAACACAATGCTGGAGAATCTCAGCAGGTCAAACAGTGTACTTTATAAAGCAAAGATAAAGATACATAACCAATGTTTCCAGACCTTCATCAAGGTATGAACAAAATGTCAGCAGGCGCCCAAACAAAATCATGGGGCAGGGCAGAGGGAGGAACATAAGCCCATAGAGGCTATTCTCCATTCTCCCTCTCTTCCCCATCCCTCTGTTTTCTTTTCTCCAACTCACCACCCCTTTCCCTCTCCATTCACAGAGCCATCCCCCCTCCCATTGTTTGCTGTTGTGTCCTCCCTCCCTTATCCACCTATTTCTTCCTGCCTGTGGGACTGTGCTCCACCCCCTGCCCCTCTCCCACGTTTGTTCAGGCACCTGCCTACATATGGCTCATAAATTGATGAAGGGCTCAAGTCCTTATCTTTGCTATAAAAAGTACACAGTTTGACCTGCTGACTTTCTCCAGCATTGTGTTTATACATCAATCTTTGCATCAACCTCACAGCTCTGGTTTCTGAATAATACCCTGAGGTCATATTCTCTGTATTGTGAGATTATTATCAAGGGAATAAATCATGTTAAGAAGTCATTAACAGGTAAATAACACCCAGAAGTGCCTGGTCTAAATTATTGATGGGAAGCATTCGCAGTAAATGAGTGTAAATACTTCAAAACAGGTAAATATGTGCTTTTTACATACAATTTATACATAAGAGGCACTAATAGGTTAATTTCTGACCAAAATTGTGGTTCAAATGTATTAGAATTATTTCCCATATTTGAAATGAATTTTCACAAACTAGTCAGGGCATAAAGATTTATAGGGAGAAGGTCAGGGAGGGGGGCTGAGTGGGAGGATGGATCACTTCATGATAAAATGGCAGAGAAAACTCGACTGGCTGATTAGCCTACTTCTGCTCCTCTATCTTGTGATCGTGTGAAACTGTTCTTAGCAAGCTTGGCACAAACTGAAGATTCACAAAGTGCCCAATTGTTGTTTGGCATGGTGGAAACAACCTGAGGTCATGTTCAATTTAATGATGTCCCACTATCCTGACCAACATCCCCTATCAAGTGTGACACAGAGGCAACTACTGTATGTCTCCAGTAAACTGTCAGTCTCTTCAAAGAATTTACCTGGGGAGGGCTTGTTCACAAATTTAAAATAAGTCAATTAAAATATCCATTGCTTGAGAGTTTTTAATTACAAATCAAGAGATAGAAATTTTGGTCACTTCAATAATAATAATTTTTTGGTGAGCTAAAACAATGATCTTGTTAGCTAGAAAGACTATAATCAGATCAGAAATCAACCAAGATTGCAAGGTCTACATCTTCCTGGAGGAATGATAAATTTCACCACCCCCCGCCCCTCCCCACCCACTAGAATATGTTTGACCACCTTTTCTGTAAACTCCATTTACCCAGCAGTAGTTTAGTTTATTTGCAGAGCACATTTAAAACAACTCAAGTTTATCGATGTGCTGTACAGATCAAAGAGACAACACAACTGGCAACCATTTAAAGTACAGAATAAAACAAATGCGAGAGGTTAATACACAAGGAAACACTCAGATGCATGAGGAGGACTCAGAATGCTAGTGAATAAAAGCATATTTTTAATCTGGATATAAAAGAGTTGATGGAAGGAGACAATTTGATAGGAGGAGGAATGTTCTTCAGATTCTCAAAAAGAAAATATATTCCACCCATTCATGTGTTACCTAATAATTTTGACACCAGCAACAATAATTTTTAAAACAAGTACAAACAGCATCCTGATTATATATTCTTTTTAATTAAAATGTGGGCATACAGGACAGTAACAGGCCATTTCAGCTCACCCAATTAACCTACAACACCCAGTACGTTTCGAACAGTGGGAGGAAACTGGAGCCCCCGTAGGAAATCCACTCAGACACAGGGAGAACGTGCTAACTCCTGACAGACAGCACAGGATTCAAGCCCCTGTCCCGATCGCTGACGTTGTAACAGCATTGCACTACCCTCTATGCCAACAGTGCCACCCCATGAAAGACATGCCAGGGTCCCATTCCTCAGAACTGTTCGTAAGCCAATTTCTCTGAGAGTTAGAAATATCTGCTTTCCATTGATATCCATATTGTATTGCTCTACATACACTTTTGATAGTTCATTCATTTCATTAAATAATCATGCCATTGCTACCCATAATTAAGTTGATGGAAGATGTACTTTATTTCATCTATAATGAAAACTATGAACCATTTTATTATTTTCAGCTAAGAAAGCTCTTTAAAATTTTTATAACATTGGATTTGCATAAATCAGATTATTTAAAGCGCAGGGAGCCCCTGCACATTACTCTGTTATCTTCTTCTTCTTCTTTGGCTTGGCTTCGCGGACGAAGATTTATGGAGGGGGTAAAAAGTCCACGTCAGCTGCAGGCTCGTTTGTGGCTGACAAGTCCGATGCGGGACAGGCAGACACGATTGCAGCGGTTGCAGGGGAAAATTGGTTGGTTGGGGTTGGGTGTTGGGTTTTTCCTCCTTTGCCTTTTGTCAGTGAGGTGGGCTCTGCGGTCTTCTTCAAAGGAGGTTGCTGCCCGCCAAACTGTGAGGCGCCAAGATGCACGGTTTGAGGCGTTATCAGCCCACTGGCGGTGGTCAATGTGGCAGGCACCAAGAGATTTCTTTAGGCAGTCCTTGTACCTTTTCTTTGGTGCACCTCTGTCACGGTGGCCAGTGGAGAGCTCGCCATATAACACGATCTTGGGAAGGCGATGGTCCTCCATTCTGGAGACGTGACCCATCCAGCGCAGCTGGATCTTCAGCAGCGTGGACTCGATGCTGTCGACCTCTGCCATCTCGAGTACTTCGACGTTAGGGATGTAAGCGCTCCAATGGATGTTGAGGATGGAGCGGAGACAACGCTGGTGGAAGCGTTCTAGGAGCCGTAGGTGGTGCCGGTAGAGGACCCATGATTCGGAGCCGAACAGGAGTGTGGGTATGACAACGGCTCTGTATACGCTTATCTTTGTGAGGTTTTTCAGTTGGTTGTTTTTCCAGACTCTTTTGTGTAGTCTTCCAAAGGCGCTATTTGCCTTGGCGAGTCTGTTGTCTATCTCATTGTCGATCCTTGCATCTGATGAAATGGTGCAGCCGAGATAGGTAAACTGGTTGACCGTTTTGAGTTTTGTGTGCCCGATGGAGATGTGGGGGGGCTGGTAATCATGGTGGGGAGCTGGCTGATGGAGGACCTCAGTTTTCTTCAGGCTGACTTCCAGGCCAAACATTTTGGCAGTTTCCGCAAAGCAGGACGTCAAGCGCTGAAGAGCTGGCTCTGAATGGGCAACTAAAGCGGCATCGTCTGCAAAGAGTAGTTCATGGACAAGTTTCTCTTGTGTCTTGGTGTGAGCTTGCAGGCGCCTCAGATTGAAGAGACTGCCATCCGTGCGGTACCGGATGTAAACAGCGTCTTCATTGTTGGGGTCTTTCATGGCTTGGTTCAGCATCATGCTGAAGAAGATTGAAAAGAGGGTTGGTGCGAGAACACAGCCTTGCTTCACGCCATTGTTAATGGAGAAGGGTTCAGAGAGCTCATTGCTGTATCTGACCCGACCTTGTTGGTTTTCGTGCAGTTGGATAATCATGTTGAGGAACTTTGGGGGACATCCGATGCGCTCTAGTATTTGCCAAAGCCCTTTCCTGCTCACGGTGTCGAAGGCTTTGGTGAGGTCAACAAAGGTGATGTAGAGTCCTTTGTTTTGTTCTCTGCACTTTTCTTGGAGCTGTCTGAGGGCAAAGACCATGTCAGTAGTTCCTCTGTTTGCGCGAAAGCCGCACTGTGATTCTGGGAGAATATTCTCGGCGACACTAGGTATTATTCTATTTAGTAGAATCCTAGCGAAGATTTTGCCTGCAATGGAGAGCAACGTGATTCTCCTGTAGTTTGAGCAGTCTGATTTCTCGCCTTTGTTTTTGTACAGGGTGATGATGGTGGCATCACGAAGATCCTGAGGCAGTTTACCTTGGTCCCAACAAAGCTTGAAAAACTCATGCAGTTTGGCATGCAGAGTTTTGCCGCCAGCCTTCCAGACTTCTGGGGGGATTCCATCCATACCTGCTGCTTTGCCACTTTTCAGTTGTTCGATTGCCTTATATGTCTCATCCAGGGTGGGAACCTCATCCAGCTCTAGCCTTAGGGGCTGTTGAGGGAGCTGGAGCAGGGCAGAATCTTGGACTGAGTGGTTGGCACTGAAAAGCGATTGGAAGTGTTCTGACCATCGGTTGAGGATGGAGATCTTGTCGCTGAGGAGGACTTTGCCGTCTGAGCTGCGCAGCGGGCTTTGGACTTGGGGTGAGGGGCCGTACACAGCCTTTAGAGCCTCGTAGAAAACTCTGTTATACCTTTCTTGCAAATATACAATATGATTATGGATAGCTCTTGCAATTTATGGATGGAAAAGTCATGAAATTTTTAACTTTTGTTATTTAAATATAATTGAGGTATCCACAAATTATTTTCTGATCAGCACATAATAATCTTGATCTGGAAATTACAAGGCATACATAAAAACATAATAGGAGCAGGAGTCGGCCATCTGGCCAGTCAAGCCAGCTCCGCCATTCAATAAGATCATGGCTGATCTGATCATTGACTCAACTCCACCCACCTGCCTTTTCCTCATATCCCTTAATTTCTTTTTTTTTAGGTAAAAATCTATCTAACTGAACCTTTAATGAAGTAGCCTCAACTGCTTCCCTGGGCAGAGAATTCCTTATCTCCATCATAAATCTACTCCCCTGAATGTTGAGGCTGTGCCCCCTAGTTCTGGTCTCACCTTCCAGTGAAAACAATTTTCCTGACTCTATCTTACCAATCCCTTTCATAATTTTCTATAAGATCTTCCCTCTTCAATTCTTCTGAATTTGAGTGAATATAATTCAGGCAATTTAGTCTCTCCTCATAGGTCAACCCCCTCATCTCTGGGATCAACCTGGAGAACTTCCTCTGGACTGCCTCTAAGGCCAGTATATCCTTCCTCAAGAATGGAGACCAGAACTGCACACAGTACTCCAGGTTACGGCCTCACCAATACCTTGTACAGTTGCAGCATGACCTCCCTGCTCTTGAATTCAATTCTCGCGATGAAGGCCAACATACCATTTGCCTTCTTAATAACCTGTTGCACATGCAACCCAACTTTTTGTGATTCATGCACAAGCACTCCCAAGTCTTTTGTTCTTTAGCACGCTGGAGTTTTTCACCATTTAAATAATAATCTGCTCTTCTATTTTTCCTACCAAAATGGATGACCTCACCTTTACTAACGTTGTACTCCATCTACCAGACCTTTGCCCACTCACCTAACTATATCCTCTGCAGCCTCTCCACATCCTCTGAACAATTTGCTTTTCCCACTCAATTTAGTATCATCCGCAAACTTTGCTACCCTACATTCTTTCCCCTCCTCCAAATCATTAATGTAAATGGTGAACAGCTGTGGGCCCAGCATCGACCCCTGCGGCACCCCACTTACCACTGTCTGCCAATCAGAAAAACACCCATTTATTCCAACTCTCTGCCTTCTATCAGTTAATTAATCCTCAATCCATGCCAATAGACTTCCCCCAACTCCATTCATTTGTATCTTATTGATAAGTCTCTTGTGCGGCAACTTATCAAATGCCTTCTGGAAATCCAAACATACAACATCAACCTGTTCCCCTCTATCTACCACACCCATTATATCCTCAAATTGCAGGGTATTAAATAACCTAACACAAGTCTAGATCTAGAAATTTAATCACATTATGCATGTCATACAACTGGAACTCAAACATAAAATCATTCACCAATTATGATTGTCAACTTGTGGCACATCTCACACATTTTGGGAAAATATGAAATGGGAGCAGTGAGCCAGTCAGCTTCTTGGATCTCTCCATGTTCTTCAAGATCATTGATCTCAAATGATGTCTATTTGCTCATGTCCCATTATTACTTTCATCAAGCTTACCATCTTTATCAATCTCTGTTTGAATGTAAAAAAGTTACAACTGCATAATCTTTCAGGGTACACATTACCAACATTTCACCACCAACTTGGTGAAGAAATCACTCCTCATTTAAATTGTAATTGGCCTCTCCCTTATTTGGAGACTGTGGCCTTCAGTCCGACCTTAGGGAATATTCACCCTGCACCAGGTTTGTTGAGCCACAAAAGAAATATATTTGTCTCAATTAGGTCATTTTCTTTCTCATAAACTCAACAAGCTGAGTTGACTAATCTGTTATCACCTTGCAAATCTACCATGCAAGAAACCAGTCTGACAAATCTTCGACATACCCTCTATAACAAGTGTGATCATTAGCAAAACACAAAAGTCTGCAGATGCTGTGGTTAAAGTAAAAACACAATGCTGGATACATTCAGCAGTGTACTTTATATATCAAAGATACATAACCAGGTTTGAGCCCTTCATCGAGGTATGGACAAAATGTCGGCAGGCACTTGAACAAAATGGTGGAAGGTGGGGAGGGAGGAGCACAGTCCCACAGTCAGGAGGTAATAGGTGGAGAAGGGAAGGAAGGTGCAGCAACAAACAAGGAGGGTGGGGGGGAGGCAACGTAGCTGTGTGAGTATATGGTCAGGGAGCTTGAGCAGCCACAGAAAGTGCAGATGGGGAGCAGTGAGAGGGAATCCCCCAAACTCCCTATGGAGAGCAAAAAAAGAACTTCAGGGAAGGCATCCCTCAAAGAGATTTCACTGAGTTTTAAATGAAAGTCTGCAGACACCGTGGTTGAGGAGACAAAAGCTTCACAGTGGCCTTATCAAGTTCCAATGTAATCACAGTGGGTTATCTTCATTCTTGTTTTCAATTCCTCTTGCAATGAAGGACATCATACTGTTGATAGAACTATAGAAGACTACAACACAGAATCAAGTCCTTCGGACTTTCTAGTCTGCGGCAAACTATTTTTATGCCTAGTGCCCTTGGACCATATCACTGCATGCCTCTCCCATCCAGAGACATGTCCGAAACTTTTCTTCAGTGTTAAAATTGACCTTTCATTTAATAGTTCAGCAGGCAGCTTGTTCCATGCTCCCATGGTCCTCTCAGTGAAGAGGTTCAAACAAATGCTCCCTTTAAAATTTTAGCCTTTCACCCTTCGCCCCCGTCATCTAGTTTTTATCTTACCAAACCTCAGTGGAAAAAGCCTGCCAACATTTACTCTCTGACCATCATAATTTTGTTTACCACTATCAAATCTCCCCTCAATCTTCAATGCGAAAAAATGGGGGTAAAGGAAGAAGAGGATGAAATGAAGAGCGTGAGGAGTTTGGCAGAAGCTCCAGAGTTACAAAGTCATTCCATCCCCTTTAGCAGTTCAGCAAGTTCAAATTTATGCAGTTTCAAGGCATCAATAAAGCGCATTTGCAGCTCAGTCCACATTGAAGAATCTTTATTTCCGTCAGCACAAAATAGCCATCTTCATTAACTACCCAGACCAGTAGTAAAACACTGATGCAATGAATTGTATGCCTAGAAAGTGAATGCAGCTAATATATCAAAACTCCCTCCCCATTAAAAGGAACAAATCATGGTTTTCAGACTGGAAACATGAGAGCAGCTGTCACTCAGATAGTATAATGCCTGCAAGATATACACCATCAAACAAGATCCTGACATCAAAATCGTATTCAGTATGTTGGACCTGCCCCCACAGAAATACAGTTCAAAACTCACCAACCAAAAACACTGTGGAACATTGAGAAGGCAGCTCCTGTCATTTCTGCTGACTTCTCAGTGACACCTACCAGTCACAATGACAACCAATAAAACAAAATTCGCGGCCCCAGAATTGCATAGTTCTTGTGCTGTCACCAATCATTTCAGTGACCCCTTCTGCATTAATCATGAAAGCCACATCCAACCAAATCAACATGCCAAACATTTTCATCCATCACGTCAGAAGTAAAGTGATAAAGCATGGATTAAGCTTGAGTGCAGGCTCACTAACAGAATTTATTGAACCTTTACCTGCCCTATTACATCTACACATTGTTTCCCCTGTGGTTAGAGCCACTGGTTGGTCACTTTGATGGAGGAGGTTGCAGCTGGTTGTATTTTACTCAGCGTAAACACACTTCTAATCAACGCTATAAGCAGCGCTATGCCATCTAATATACAGGCCATTGAGCTCAGCTTTGATTCTGCAGACTGAGCTTGTGTAGTGTAGCTGATGTTGCTTGATGTACCCAGGCACATGATAACCACCCACAGCATCCTATTCCAAGCCATCTAAACATCTCTGTCAGTGGATTTTCTTCAGATAGATTTAAGCAATAGGGTAATTTTTTTCAGATTATGCAGATAAAATGAGCTATTGGAGCAGATTAACTGCATGTGAATGGAAATCATGATACAGGCCAACATTTTCATACAAGGTATGTTGTAGGCTTTGATTTCTCTTCTATAATTAAATGTGGTCTTCAAGGAGAGGACTACAGATCAAAACCAAATTTTCAGTTGTTATCTGAACCCACGCCTGGTCTGTTAAGATCTGCGTGAAGTGATCAGGAGTCAAGGGACAGGAGGGGGAAGGGAATGTGTCCATATGAGTTACCTAATTTTTCACACTTTTCTAATTAGAAGCCAAAAACATTTTTAGTTCAAATAAAGATAGAAAATGCTACCTCACCTGCTGAGTTTTTTCCAGCATTTTCTGTTTTTATTCCAAATTTACACCATCTGCCATTTCCAACAATTCAGGTTGTACAAATCTTCAAGATTAAAAAAAGCATTTTTAACATTCAAATTCATTTGAGCATTGTAATGGAGGATTAAAACCATGTACTCAGATGCTTTTTGCTTATGTGGAACTGACGACACTGGGTCCACACGCAGGTCACCTTACTTTCAGAACTAGCAGATGTAATTAAACTCAGCCATGGGGACTTATCTGAAGATACACTTTGAAATGGAATTCCACCGTGAGGCCCAGGGAAAGCAGTTGTCAAATACGACACTCTGAAATTGACGTATTGGTCACAACCTGTCTTGCTCAAGAAGTTTTAATGAGTCCTTGTATCTACGAGATAAACCAGGATATCATAGCATCCTGCTCCATAATAATTAATCTTCTAAATTGTAGAATAGTATGCTCAGCTTTGATTTTGACTGACAAATGTTAGAGGGAGTGGGTGCATGATTAATTGTTTTTGGGGTATAAAAGTCTGTGGTCCTGCTGCTGAAGTTTAGACTCTCCGAGGGGTGGGAACACCCCTTGTCAAGAAGGAAGAACAGCCAGAGTCCGAGCAACGTCCCGGTCGGGGGAGGTGGAGAAGCTGCTACCAGCGCCCTGACAACCTACTACAAGTGTGCAGTTGTTGCCTCGCTTCGGCAGTTGGGACCAGTCCAAGCGTTGATAAGTATAGTTGGGAAGGGCTTGCATATTGTAGTGTGAAATCAGCTTTTGAATTAGTAATAAACATTTGTATAAACTGAACTGCTCTCGGTGTGTGTGTCTATTTTCTTTCGGTAGCTAAAACACTGTGACCAATCTAAAATGAACAAAATGAGAGGTATAAGTTTACCCAAGACAATTGGCGCTGCGAGCAGGGTTGGTCTCAAGATGTTTCGCCGAAAGAAAGAGGTGAGCCCTGAGCAGTTTTTGATTCCAGGATGGACTTCCAAAGATGATGGGTTTGGCATGCTGGCTAATACCCTGTCTTTGTTGGGACCACCCATCAGTTGGGATGAAAGGTTAGAACCCTTAAGTGTGCCTCTGGGAGAGCGGGTTGCCACTCTCCTCCGAGAAAGTAAATTTCCAAAAAAACGGGGGACGCTGACAGACGGTTTTTGGCTGCTGGCCACAGCCTTACGCCACTCCGTTCAGCGTGAAGTTGAATTAGTTCAGCAGCAGGTAAAGTCTGAACATAAGAGAAAACAACTAGAGGAGGAAGTAGAGACTCTGCGACAGCGCTGCTCGATGATGAGCGAAATTGTTAGCACCAGTCAGGATCGAGCCAAAGAATGGGAGGATAAGCATGTTCAAACAATTTGCCGTAATATTAAACTCCGGCAACAGCTCTGTGCGAATAAGGAAAAGCAAGGGGTAGAACCTGATCCACACCGTATTCGTGCCATGATAAGGAATGGCAATGATCCTGATGTAATTGATGATTGGGACGGGAATATCTGGTATGATGATAATGGTAATAATGCAGATACCCCCCGGCATGTGCCTGGCATACTCCCCTCTCCCTCCGCTGTTCAAGCCCGCCCCGTAAGGCAGCGGACTGTCCAGGCAGATGAAGGCGAGAGGGGGGATGATGTAAGTGTAGAAACTGAAGGGACCGGTGCTCCGATCTCCCAAGCGGACCCAGGGGAAGGCTCCCAAACCCCTGCTTATGCTAGGTGGGCTCCCCCCTCAACGGGATGGTCTCAGCAGCCTCCCATGTGCCAGAGTGGTAACAGGGGTCGGGAGCAGTCAACAACAATACGTGACTTTACTATAAAAGAGCTGGCCGCCATTGGAGATCGTTTTAGGCAAAAGACAGGAGAAACTTTGGCGGCCTGGCTTCTGCGGGTTTGGGAGCAAGGGGGAGGTAGCATATATCTGACCCCTGAGGAATTGTTGGGGTTAGGATCATTAACTACTGATATTCGAGTCACTGCTGAATTACGTGGCAGAAGGAGAGATGTAGACTATTTACTTGCTACTCTAGGAGAAGCCCTGTTACGGGTGTATCCGTCACCAGTAGATTGGGATCTGCATTTGCAGAACCATTGGGGCACACCAGAGGAGGGTATAGCAGTGATTCGCCAACAGGCCGTGGCCTCTGCTTTGTATGCGGGGCGCCTGAGGCTGTGGATGCATGGGGGGAGCCCTGATGAAGAATTATTCACAGCTGGAATGCATACCCGATTGGTTCGTTCAGCCCAACCTACTATACGGGGACTGGTCCTGTCTGTAACTAGTCCGCTAATTGGGCACCTCGTATCTGAGGCGGTGCACGCCCTATCTGGACTCCAAGAACTGGAGTTGGGAGGTAAAATCCACTCACGTACAACCCAGGTTAAAGCAGACAGACAGGATGAAAGGAGAGGGGCTGCTGTTAATAATGGACTGACCAGAAAAGAGCTTTTTCTAACTTTGTTAAAGTTAGGCGTACCTAAAAGTGATATTGATGGGAAACCTACTGCAGTCTTGTATGCCCTTTATAAGAGGAAGGCAGGGGAACATCATCCCCAGATGCTGGGTCCTCCCGGCCCAGCTGTGCCTTCTGCTCCCACTGCTGCTTCTATCGAGTCAGCTTCTCCTGCCCCAGTTACCCGTGATGAGGTACAACAATGGGTTAAACAGGCTCTTAAGGATAACAATAGCATGTGGTCCTGGAAACCCCCGAACCCTTCTGAAGCCTGAAGGTGTGGGCAGGATTCCCGTGTCTATTCCATCGAGACACGGCGCACACACGGGGATCCGCGGCCCTACATACCATTAACAATTCACTGGGGTGGGGGTAATGATCGCCAATACTTGGCTTTGGTTGACACCGGTGCAGAGCACTCGGTGATTCCTGGTAACCCCGACCTCTGGAACGGACCCACATTTCGAATAGAAGGAATGGGAGGGGCAATCACCCTGGCAAAGGAAATAAAAGTCCGTGCCACGGTGGGTGATGGCCCTTCCCCCATATGGTTACATGCGTTGGTAGCTGCCACTGACGAGTGTATTCTGGGTATTAATATGTTGGCCGGTACAGCCCTTAATACTAGCCAAGGGGGGTTTGCATTCGGAATTCGGACTATTACAAAAAGATTAGTGGTGGGTCAGGCCAAGTGGGATCCCGTGGTGGTGCCACCCCCCTCAAAACCTGTATGCATTCCGCAATATCGCCTCCCTGGAGGGCAGGAGGAGATTACCGCCACCATTGATGCTTTGAAAGAAGAAGGGGTAGTGAGGCCTGCAACGTCGCCCTTCAATAGCTCTGTTTGGCCGGTCCAGAAGCTGGACGGCTCCTGGAGAATGACAGTTGATTATCGTTTTTTGAACAAACATGCCCCACCACTTGCTTCAGCAGTTCCGGACATTGTCACTCTTATTGAAAACATTGCTACTGGGAACTCAGGAACATGGTATGCTGTCATTGATCTCGCTAAGGCCTTCTTCAGTATTCTTATAGCTGAGGACTCACAGGATCAGTTCGCCTTTACCTGGAAGGGGCGCCAGTATACCTTCACCCACCTTCCAGTATCGCCTTCCCTCTCAATTCACCATTATATTGATGATGTGGCCTCCTGGAGCCTCTGGCAGAAACAAGAGGGTCGCCGAGTCCCACTAGGATTCTGGTCACGTACCATGCCTGAGGCTGCCACTCGTTATTCTGTTTTTGAACAACAGTTACTAGCCTGTTACTGGGCCCTGCTAGAGACTGAAAGAATGACAGGTGATGCAGATGTTCAATTGCGACCTGCACTTCCTATAATGAATTGGGTCCTGGCTAATGATGCTAATCTAAAGATCCGGCGGGCTCAGCAGTCTTCTATTGTTAAATGGAAGTGGTATATTCAGAGTCGTGCGACCAGAGGGCCTGAAGGGGTGGGCCGCATACACGAACAGGTGGCTTACCATCCTAGGTCAGGAACTCAGTTATCGGAGGAGGGGGATGGTGGCTCCAGTCAGTATGCTGAGTTGAAGGCAGTCACTTTACCACTAGATCCCCATGATCACCCTCTTCGCCTGTTTACTGATTCCTGGGCTTTGGCTAATGGACTTGTGGTATGGATGCCTGATTTGCAAAAGAACAACTGGATGATACATGACCGCCCAGTATGGGGCAAAGAGTTGTGGCAGCTGTTGTGGGATGCTTCCCACCATCGTGAGATAACCGTTTATCACGTTGATGCCCATACCAATATGGCGACTAACATGGCTCAACATAATGCAGTAGCAGATCAGCTTGCCACTATCAGCTGTGCTGATACCGTCCCCCTGGCTCGATGGGCACATGAACAGAGTGGTCATTTGGGGGAGAAGGGATCAGCTATGTGGTCCCGTACACATGCTTTATCCATCCATAAGGATGATGTCTGCATGGTCATATGTACATGCCCAGAATGTCAGCTTGTGAAGTTCCATACCGTTCCACCTGGTCCGCATGGCCGAATAAAACGGGGTGCTCACTCAGCTGCGGTCTGGCAAATTGATTACATAGGCCCCATGCTAGACTGCATGGGTAAATATTACGTCCTAGTAATGGTTGACACCTTTTCGGGCCTGGTTTTTACTTTTCCCACCAAGACGGCTGACCAAGCTAGCACTATCCAAGGACAAAACCATTTGATTTATCGTTATGATGTTCCAGAGGAGATTCACTCTGATAATGGCTCGCACTTCTCCGGGAAAGCAATCTGTGATTGGGCAAATGACAACGGTATTTTATGGGTCCACCATATTCCTTATTACCCGCAGGCTGCCGGGTTAGTTGAACAAATGAACGGCTTACTGAAGGAACAAATTCATTTGTTAACATCACTGGGGACCCAGAAGGGATGGTGCCATGTGCTGCAGCAGGCAGTCGACAATTTGAATCATCGCCCTTTAAAAGGAGGTACACCTTTCCACCGACTTCTTCACGCTCCTGAATTACAGCCTATTCCAGAGGAATAACAGTCAATGCCCCCCATCCCCGAACTAGAGAATGTTGGACAAAAAGTATGGGTGGCACCACCAGGTAGTGGCCCTCCTGTAAAAGGGGAAATAGTGACACCTGCCCAGGGTAACACTCGGTGGGTAGCTATTGAGGGACAGGATGATTTAGTCTGTTTAAACACTGAACGCTTATGGTATCGTGAGTGACATGTGTCAGGCTTCTTTGTTCCAGGTTCTCCATTTTACACTCCTGGTGATCTGGCTTAACAGCTGCTTTGATGCCAGCAATTGGATTTGTAATGTCGAGGACGTTCCAAGGGAGTTCCCAGTGGGAAACACGGTCCGATGCATTACACCAAGGAAGTCCTCGGTCACCAGCCTCAAGTGCAGCTTATATAAATATGTTATTGTTCAGCATGTTTCAAAATCTGTTCGTGAGCTCCAGTATCTGGGTATTGTGGCCAACAAGGATAATTTGAGCCTTGGTTGGAATCCTTTCTCATGGCTAACTGCTACATTTGGGGGAGTGGGCCACAATATCCTCCGTTGGTTGCTCGCGTCATTGCTTATCTTTGTAATTGTTGTTTTGATTTCTCTTTTTTCGCTCCCTCTGTACTCAAATACTGGTTAGGCCTCGCAAATGACAGATTGTGACCAAGGGGTGGAATGTAATGGAGGATTAAAACCATGTACTCAGATGCTTTTTGCTTATGTGGAACTGACGACACTGGGTCCACACGCAGGTCACCTTACTTTCAGAACTAGCAGATGTAATTAAACTCAGCCATGGGGACTTATCTGAAGATACACTTTGAAATGGAATTCCACCGTGAGGCCCAGGGAAAGCAGTTGTCAAATACAACACTCTGAAATTGACGTATTGGTCACAACCTGTCTTGCTCAAGAAGTTTTAATGAGTCCTTGTATCTACGAGATAAACCAGGATATCATAGCATCCTGCTCCATAATAATTAATCTTCTAAATTGTAGAATAGTATGCTCAGCTTTGATTTTGACTGACAAATGTTAGAGGGAGTGGGTGCATGATTAATTGTTTTTGGGGTATAAAAGTCTGTGGTCCTGCTGCTGAAGTTTAGACTCTCCGAGGGGTGGGAACACCCCTTGTCAAGAAGGAAGAACAGCCAGAGTCCGAGCAACGTCCCGGTCGGGGGAGGTGGAGAAGCTGCTACCAGCGCCCTGACAACCTACTACAAGTGTGCAGTTGTTGCCTCGCTTCGGCAGTTGGGACCAGTCCAAGCGTTGATAAGTATAGTTGGGAAGGGCTTGCATATTGTAGTGTGAAATCAGCTTTTGAATTAGTAATAAACATTTGTATAAACTGAACTGCTCTCGGTGTGTGTGTCTATTTTCTTTCGGTAGCTAAAACACTGTGACCAATCTAAAATGAACAAAATGAGAGGTATAAGTTTACCCAAGACAAGCATAAATGTTACATTTTGCTTGAAAGGCTGAATCATTGCGATCACTTTCGTGAGCAATCACTCCTCACAATGTTCTTATTTTATATTGTCTTCAGAAAACAGCAAAGAGGTACTTTCCCAGCAAGATTTCAAAGCAAAAGAGGCATGAAGTAAATGGTTCTATTCTGCGCAGACAAGAATATATCATTTCATCTATTTCACAGAAAACATGAAAAAGGATGTAAAATTTTATAATTAGAGAAAAAGTAGTTAAAAAAATTAATTGAATTATACCAACTGATAACATTTGGACACTGATTAAAACTGACTTCTCCATTTTGACCTTGAAACATTGAGGAGTTTCCCTGATAATTTCTTTAACCTTTGAATCAGATCATGCTTTCCATGGAAACTTCAAACTGAGCTAAATCTCAGCTGTCCAAAGAGGAAATTGTTCCTCTTTGGACAGCTGAGATTTCTTCTTCTTCAACATATTTTATCATTGAACTATTGTATTAACTGAAACAAGCGTCTCCTAAAAAAAGTTTAATTTTTTTTCCTGTGCCCAACATCAGAGAGTTTATTCTTGCTGCCAATGAACTCCATTCTTATCCGAAACATGGAATAAAGTCTCACTGTTTTTAATAAAGCCTTTCCACAACTTTACTCAGCCCCTCAACCAATAGGTCCTCTTCCCCAGACCAAAAACTTAGGTTTGAAGTCAAGTTGATCATCATTCAATTGCACAAGTACAACCTGACAAAACAGTGTTCGCTGGTCCTCAGTGAAAAACATGCAGACACACAATCAGACCTGGCACCCATACAGACAAACAATACATTTGCAGGACAAGTATTCATATATACCAGTGGTTCTCAACCTTTTTTTGCCCTAGGCCCCACTTTAATTTTTAAAAAAAATGTACACCATGACATTAGCGTAAAAAAGTTATATATTCAAAAGAAGTTTTAATTAAATAATTTACTGCAAGTGTATTTCAATGGGAATACACTGAACACTTATTTCATATATGTCAACCATCGCAAACACACATTCAACAATTGTCATCGCTTCAGTGGGAACCTCGCCCCAGACAGTGGCTGCAAATTGTTTTGATTCGAGGGACTAACTTTGTTAGTTTCAACCTCTTCCTGATTAATATACCTCACGCATGCCAATAACAGAGCCTCGCTGTCCTGTATTATAGATTCATCCAGTTGTATTGAGAACTTTTGGGATTTCAACTTCTCAATAAGCTGTTTTACAACATCTTGACCCATGTCATCTGTTCTGTTGCACATTGATCAGACATCTTTGTCATCCTTTTGCTGAACTGCTTTGAGAAAATATGATATTTCAGATTCAATCAGTTTTGCCTGCAAGGTCCACTCCCTGATATCTCAAGCTGAATCACACTGATTCTCATTGGCATTTAGTTACTTCCCCTGAAATAACTCCAGGAGTTTCACAGACCTGCTGTAGATCTAGGCCAGAGCACCAAAATGCTCCCCTCTGCTAGATTCCCCATCGAGGAATGGAGACCTCATTCAACGTCTTGGCCTCAGGGCGAGAAGAGGAAAAAGCTGACATATAGTATTAATTTTAATTGCTTTGAAGTATCTTTGGCAGGTTCGACAGAAGAAAAAGCTCGAACCCCACCTTAACTTGTCTTTTATCAAAGACTGTCAGCTAATCTTGGTTCTGCATTTGGTCTGGTGAATGTAGCGGAGGGCTCGAACCATGGGTAAGGAGTCTCAGAACAAGTCTGATCCAGCATGATTCACCCTGCTGACTTCTCCCAGCAGTTCAGAGCAGACCCACCTGCATTCAACATACTCAAGGTGCAGCATGTCTACCAGATTTCATGGTACTTGCTGTCAAATATAACAATTCGGAGTTCATGAACACATTTCAAAGGTCAAACTGTTCAGATGATGATAAACATGAACTTGAAGTCACTGGTGAGCCAGATGCTGGATCATCAGGATTTCCAAACAATGGGACAGTTTTATTTTATTTGCTGCTGCAATGAATTTCTTTTTATCTTGTGTTCTTTCAAAGGATTGTAAATATTTGAAATTTTCTTTCTTGGAAAGTTTAGAGGTGGAGTTACTGAATGTATTCAAGGCAAATTTTGACAGACATTTGAACTAAGAGACTCGATAAATATGTAAAGAGGGTGGAGAAGGGAGAAGTAGCATTAAAGCTAACAATGGACCAATTACAGTCTTAGAGAATGGAAGAGAAGGGTTAACTGGGGTACTGCTCCTTGGTTTATTTCACTCTTTTAGACTGAATTAGAACAACAGCTGATCTTTAAGTTTCAGTTGAAACACAAGATAGACTACAAATTTTGAAAAACAGAAAAAAAGCTGCACTTGCTCCAAAGCTGAAATTAAAACAGAAAATACCAAGTATACTCAACAGGTCCATGAAGGAAGAAGCAGGATCGATCAGAATAGGAACAATGAGAAAACAAGTGCATTTTATGTTTTGGAGAGAGGAAGGTTGGTGAGAACACAGAATCTGCATGAGCGAGAAAGAATAAAGTAACACAATTGTTTTTGATGCAAAGCAGGGGAAATAAATTCTGATTATTTACAATTGATCCATCTAGATCACACATGTCAAACTCTGGCCCGCTGACCAAATTTGGCCCGTGATATAATTATATTTGGCCCACAAGATCATATTAAATATATATTAGAGTTGGCCAGCTGGCCGCCGCGCCAGTATAGCGCATGCACACTGAAGGTGAAAATGAAGATGCCGGAGGTGTGGAGGGATCTCAGAGTCCCAAATCCTGGGGATCGGAGCGCCGCACCCAGCCCGCCCGGCTCCCGGACACACAGACGCGGCTGGAGTTGGGGACCATCCTCGCTGGGTCTGCGCTTCAGCGGCGACGCCGGACCGAATGTCTCGTTGGCGATGCCTTCCCCCTCGCTCCGTGCGCGGCGGACCCTGCCTCCCACTTCTTTTGTTGGAGACGAGCCCGGCGCCGTGAGATCGCAGTTTAATCCCTCTCGAACCATGGGAGGGGGGTGGGAGCAACACGCTCTTCTCAGCCAATTCCTCCACCGCCCCGGACGCCGGTGTTTCAACGGGGGGTTCGGGTGCCTTCATCAGGCAACCGACCTGTTGGTCCAAGACAAGGAGAGAGCGTACAAACTCCACACAGACAGCACCTGAATTCGGGTGAACGTGGAGCTGGGACCCCACATTCCACATCAGGACTGTATGTAAGATTGGGAGCAGTGAGACGGAAGCTTATTTTGTTCCTGTGATTTAAGCCTTTCTTGGGGTGGGGGGGGGGGTCCTTCTCTGACCACTTGCCTAACAATTAACCTATTCAGATGTGGAGTTACCACAATACAACAGTTCTCAACCTTTTTCTTTCCACTCGCGTCCCTGTGCCATTGGTGCTCTGTGATTAGTAAGGGATTGCTTAAGGTGGTCTGTGGGTGGGAAGAAAAAGTTTGAAGACCACTGCTTTAATCATCCCTCATTGACTCGTCATGTGCACAGTTTCAGATGCTAAAGGAAATGGGCCAATGACAATGACAATGAAAGAGTTGATCCAAAACTATTATTAAACATTTATTTTAATAAGAAAAAGTTTAACATTACATATGTTGAAAGAGAAAACATGCAGATGTTGTTGAAAATTTTCAATAAATATTTAGTTCGGCCCTCGACTTAGTCCAAGTTTTTAATTTTGGCCCTCCGTGAATTTGAGTTTGACACCCCTGATCTAGATGAATGTAACTAGCAAAAATACAGAGGAGTTAGAGAAAAATAAAACGAGACGTAGAAAACAATACGTGTGGGGCATGTGAAATAAAATAAACTGCAGCAAACACTCAGAAGATCCCATAGCATGGACAGAGAGAGGTCAACTGAGGTGACAGGTACTGACCTTGCATCAGAACTGGTTAGCTTGGAGACAAGTAGCAAAGGATGCTTACCTGAAATTATAGAATTTATTATCATCCTGAGTGCTGCAATATGCTGAGAAAGAAGAGGGTCTTGAACTGACAGTGGAATTTGTTGGAGCAGCCTTGGAACCCCAAAACAAAGAGGTCAGTCTGATACAATTCTGTATCACACAATTCCAACATGTTCGCTTTCCTGCCTATTTACAGTGTTCCACACAGACCAATTATTGTTAAGCATTCTTTGATAGCATCAAAAGCAATAGGTCACTTGAACAAGCTTGGTGTCCATCCTATAATTGGCATCCCTTTAATTCTTGTCAAATTTCTGCAAGTTATCATGTGCTTGTTTACTCTCTTCACCCATTCTGGTGGTCATTGACCTGAAAATACAAACTTTTTATTCTCTCTGCCCTAAGTTCTGTCTATGTATGTTCAGGATTTTCTATTCCAATTTCTGCTTTATATGAACTTGTTACTAGATATGGAACCTCTGATATTTAGCTTTCCAATGTGAAGGATGTACATTAAGATACAAGGAAGCAATGTTTCAAACTCCAGGGTGCCAGCAGTGAAATATAAATCAGACGTAATCAAAGTACAGCCATGAATATTTTGCTTCAGTTTAGGAGAAGCATGGGCTAAAGTTGCATGCTCTCCATCACAATGGAGTGTTGTGGATTTTGAGGATTCACTCAAATGGGAAAGTATTCAGAAAAACTTTGCTATTTCCTTGTGAATTGGATGGTGTCCAGAAGAAAAACAATAACAATCTCTGAAGAAAGAACTTATTTAAAAGTGAAGCTGCTCATGGTTGGTTTATTAATTTACACCAATTATTCATTTTGAATGTTTCTTGGAAAGGAACAGTGTGAAACTGAAAGAAATTCCTGGCAATGGCATTTTCAGTTCATTGGCCGAAAGTGAACAAATAATCTGTGAAAGATTAAGTATTCTTTGAGAGGTTTCTTTGAAAGACTGGATCCTTTGAATTGGACACTTTGCCAATTCCAGTTATGCAATACAATAAGACTATAGTACATGATTAAGTGAAAAGGGACTATAACATTTCTAGACAGGTTTTACGATTTAATATAGAAAACTACAGCACAGGAACAGCCCCTTGGCCCTCATGTCTGCACCAAACATGATAACACCATTTCAACTAAAACTTTGCTTGGGTCTGATATGTATCCTTCTATTCTCTATAATAATTTCATGTATCAATTGAGAAGCCTCTTAAATGCTACCATATTATCATTTAAGTGAGTAATAGGTGCCCAGAATGGGCTGTCTCCACCCTCTCGAGGCAGCTTTTCCAAGCCCGCTCATCTCCTTTAAACCCCTCCAAATACATGTCCTCTATCCTAACAATGCCTCTCAATTTTTAAAACTTTAATCAGGTCACTCTTCAGCATTATTCTATCCATTCATTGGCAATGAAGTAAGATCAAGCTTCTAAAACTTCACAATGTGCAATAATTTCAGTTAAATTCTTGTGCTCATTTTAGGCATTCACTCTTGCTATTAATGGATCTACTTTTCATCAGTCTGCAATCTTCAAGCATCAAAGAGTATTTGTTTTCATGTTTGGATAGGAAATATCTATATGAAGATTAAACCCCAATTTATTTTCCCACAAGTGACCAAAATTTTAAGATGAGTTAAATCTGTGCAACAAGCTGCCCATTATTCATTTGGCTGAACTTTTCTTCAGTCCATGGTGCAGAGGTTTTACTATTTACTCTGGATACATCAAGCAATTTACCAAAAGATCTTCCCCAACATCATTTGTGCAATATTGTAAGTATGAAGTGCAGATTTAACTTGCAAACTGAGTGAGTTTTCAGAGACACTTAATCAGAACTACCTTTAATAAGAATAATTGTTACTCAGAAGAGGAAAATCAGAGTTAAGATCAAGGTGCAGCAGAATTGCACCATCTGTAATGCCACATAATGTAAAATAAAGATCTAAAGAGGGTGATTCCAGAAATTATGTCATCTGATACCCATCTGGTTATTATTTCTAAGTTCTCTTATAAAATTATCTATTTTCTTCAGTGCCTTCGGTGATATTTCGAGATCATTGTTACGAGCCCGGAGGACTCCAAAACCTAGCAGCAATAGATATTCACCAAGACAAATGGTTACTTAAACGAAAGTTGCTTTTCATTATCTTTAAACATGAAAACATGATCAAACTCTAACTTATTACTATTTACCTTAACTACCCTATCATAACCCCCTTCTAATTCTAAGTGGACGTGTATGTAATGTGTGTGTGTAAGTTCAGAAAAGTTCTTTGATTCACAGTCCAATCTCACTTCTCATTCCTCCAAGTTCACTAGTTGTAGCCAATTATTATACCGTGTGCATAATTTAACATTTATAAAGTTCACCAGGCTTTGATGCTTGAAAGGTAAATGGTTACCACTCAGGAAGGTTCTTGTTGGTTTTCAGAGAGAGATTTGTTGTTCCTGGACACAAACTGATCCCTTTTAATCAGCCACGTCAATGTCTTGCTGAAGAAACTTGCCCCATCAGGGTTATCCAGATGATAACCTCTTTCTTTCATGTCACCACAGAGTTCCGTTTTGTTTCTCTTATTTCCAGTGAAACATTATGCAGCCAGTCCTCTCCTCTTGTATGGACCACAAGGACTTTGACCAGGCTGAATTAAGCACTGACAACCCATCTGCAAAATGGGGTTTTCCACAAGCTTGCCAGCTTGTCCTGTTCCAGTCCCAGCAGCTGCTGACTGTGGAACTGCAGAACTGAATTCTCTCTCTCCTTCTGTCTCTCTCTGAGAAAAGCCTGTTTTACTCTCTCTGCTTGCAAAACCATATGATCTCTTAAAACAGCAAGCAGCACTCAAGATAGCCTACAGCTCCGAACTACTCCCCGATCTCTTTCATCTGTTGCTTTTCAAAACAACAATCCATTAGTGAAGTCTCTTGTGCACTCCCCATAGTTTTTGCAAAGGCTCCCAGGAACTGCCCTGTCTGGCTTGAGCAGAGCTTCAGTATTTTAAATGAGATTGTTTTGAAGTGTTTGTATGTGACCTACACTAAAAAACCTGTCCCAATTTATCTCCCAAAAACATATCTATATACAAAGCAAACACAAGATATTTTGTCACATCATGGATGACAATTTTATTAAAAAAATATCCCTGCTCAAAGCGTATGTGTTATTGACAGTGATAGACTTTATTACCATGACTACACAAGTGAAAAATGTCCATGATGGGTTTGCTCTGTTCATATCGATCAAATAAACGCCGGCAAGCAAAAATCTAGCAGGATGTGATTTAATAAAACTTATGTATTGAAATTGTAAAATTACAAGATAGCAGAGAAGGATAAACTCCAATAATTATTGGAACACTTTAAAAAACTGTTTATCCAGCAGACTTCAATGAAAACAGATGTTATTGCTCACTGCTCTAGCCTATGTATTTGAAAGTCCCAGTCTGCTGAAAAAGGTCAAATGCTGCATAGAAAATGTTCACATCAGTACCCATGGTTCTTCATCCGACTTCTGCCAATGGGAAGATAGCTTATACATTGACAGAATACCTTGGAGAATCAAGCTATCAAAAATGTTTGACCTGTGATTTTAAACGTAACATCCTGCAGCATTATTACTCCTTCACACAAACGGACAGCTCAGTGTGCAATGTCATTCGCTAGATAACAATACTCAGTGAAGGTTGAAATGTCTAAACGAAGTACCACTTGAGTGAAAAACTAAAGCTATTTTCTTTATTCTACCTGTTTGCTTTTAGAAAATAGATTCTGAATGCTTCCCCACTACTAAATATAAAGTCTCAATTGCATTTCATTTTAAGTTACTTCTGAATTGAAATTAACCCTTGTCTGGGCTTGTCTATAATTATAGTCCTGGAATACATACTTCGTGAGGTCTCATAACACTGAATAGCCCCAAGTTTTGAGAGAATATAGGAAGGTGTATTATATAATGGGTCAAAATTAATAAAGATCATTTTTTTAAAAATATCCTTTCTCTGGTTTTCTGCCATGTCCTTCTCATCACAAATAATCCTGGGCAGATCTCTGCACTATTGTAACCACCAACTGTGGCTTTAAAACCTTTGATGGAGTCAATACAGAGAGAATGCTTACACTTCCAGGGAAGAGCTTCTATCGAAAACTTTTATAACGAATTCAGAAGACACATCTTTACCCAAGGACTGTTGAGAATCTGGATCCCACTACCACCATGAACCAAGTGTGTTTCAGGCTGGACATATATATATATATATATATATAAAAAGGATGAGGATGAAGGGTTACATTCATGGAATGCAGCAGGAAACAGAGTGGGCTGATTAACCTGTTTCTGTGTTATGTTTCCAACATTCTCGCTGCTGAGATCCCTAGTCTCCTGTCTGTTGGTTCTCCACAAAAACTGGAGTCTCATGTCAAAATCATTCAGAAATCTGCAATGCAGGGATGCTGCAACCCTTCCTCACTGCCAAGCTGAATATGTGTACTCAACGTGCATATTCTGTGTAATTTTGGTTAGAGTTACTTCAATGAAACCAAAATTAAGAGATTGTAATGCACATGATGAATCTCTACTCCAGAGAGTTTATTATCTGAAATCCTTTCTTCTGGTTTCAGCAAGATTGGACTACTATCTTGCTTTTGTTTGTGTGGAGCATTCTCTGTTCAACTTACAACTGGCATTCTTTGCTGCTGGCTCCCTGTAGTTGAGCTCGTTTTTTTTTTGTCACACTGCAGTTCCCAGCATCCTGCCACTCTTCCAGAAGAGAGTTCCCTGCAGGAGGCAACGGGCAGGGAGAAGGTTTAATATAAAGGGGCACAATGGTCGGCGCAAATTATGGGCCAAAGGGACATTGCTGCACAATTCTATGAACCGATAAAATGGCTGTGGGTGGAACTTTCATGTCCCTAACTGACCTGACGTCATATCCACATCAGAAGACTTTGCTGTTTCTAACTGACCAGAAATATTCAAAGGCAGGTGAACAAAAGATAAAAATATTGATATTAAATAATAATTATTATTTTAATGACAGATTCCTCCAGTGGAAATTAATTGCAAACATCAACAAAAATAAAAGATGAAGATAAATCAAAGCAGCAACCTTTATGGACCTATTTCCTGAAATTCAGCAAACCTGTTCAAAATACAAGATAAAATGAAAAGAAAGAACAGAAAAAAAAAGTGAAGATGGAAAGAATGAAGGATTTTTCAAAACTTTTATTTTAAACAAGCTGATATGCCAAGCCAGTGATGTAAAGTAGATTTGAAGTGTCTCCACCCCTCATCTCAGTACTTTGAGGAACAGAGCTGCACACAGTGGTGAGCCATGGGACACACCAAGTGGTAAGATGTTCTGACAGTGTACAGGGATCGAGGTACAGAGCTCACTGACAGAAATGCAGCTTGGAACTGTTCCATGTCGACCTATTAGAGAGGCACAAGGCAGCACCAATATTTTTCTGGGTTGGAACAAATGTTGCCAAGCTGAACTTTCAAGCTAGTTTATGCATTGTTTGATTTGTTTTTACAGAAATTAAAGAGATTCTTACAAGAACAAGAGTTTTCCAGATGATGTCAATTTTTATTTCCAAGAACTTTGATCCTGCTGTGTTTCTGAAATCATTGATGAACCTTTCCAGGAATGCGTGAGCAGATTGAGAAGATAAGGGATGGTTTGTCATTCTGACACTCAGCAGGAGAATCTAAAAATAGTAGTGGTTTGCCGTTGCAGATACAATCTGTCAGCATCAATGCCATAAGAAAGGGCTGACAATTGTTTATAATACAAATATGTTATTTTTTTTAAAAAACACAGAAATTCCACGATATTTCTGTAACCAAGACCCGTCATTGAGCCATATTTGGTTGTTTACACTAAAATGAACAAAGCCGTTATTTTTCCAGGTCAGTGTGTTTTTTTACACAGTAAGCTGCCATTCTGCGAGCAAAAGGGACAGGTCATGTAACTCAATAGTGTCGATGTCTAGTGTCACATTTAACATACAGTATTTGCCAGCATGTTAGACCTATGTTTTTCCCAAAAAAATCTCAAAAATTTCCCCCTAGTCTTGACTGGTGAGTAACGCTGTGGGTCCCCACACTGGTCATTGTTGCGTTGAGAAAGTGTCAAGTTTGTGAGACACAAGTCTGAATGCAATGGTTTGCAATCAAACATTACTTTAATTAACTCACAATTAAGAGAAGAATGTGAGAAAATTGTAGCGGGAATAAAACACACATGTGCAGTCTATAAAAAACATGCACAATTTAATTATACATATGTTCTTTCTTTGGCTTGGCTTCGCGGACGAAGATTTATGGAGGGGGTAAAAGTCCACGTCAGCTGCAGGCTCGTTTGTGGCTGACAAGTCCGATGCGGGACAGGCAGACACGGTTGCAGCGGCTGCAGGGGAAAATTGGTTGGTTGGGGTTGGGTGTTGGGTTTTTCCTCCTTTGCCTTTTGTCAGTGAGGTGGGCTCTGCGGTCTTCTTCAAAGGAGGTTGCTGCCCGCCAAACTGTGAGGCGCCAAGATGCACGGTTTGAGGTGATATCAGCCCACTGGCGGTGGTCAATGTGGCAGGCACCAAGAGATTTCTTTAGGCAGTCCTTGTCCCTTTTCTTTGGTGCACCTCTGTCACGGTGGCCAGTGGAGAGCTCGCCATATAACACGATCTTGGGAAGGCGATGGTCCTCCATTCTGGAGACGTGACCCATCCAGCGCAGCTGGATCTTCAGCTCCATACAATGTATAAAAGAGCATGGGAAAATCTACTGCAAGTATTGATCTAGAGCATGAATTTCAAACTTTTTCTTTCCCCTTACATATCACCTTAAATAATCCTTCACTATCATTGTGGGATGATGATAGGATGTTTTTGTTGGGGGGGGAAGAAGCAGGGCAGTGGGCTTCAGACTGTTCAAACTGGGGGGAAACCCACAGACTTGCTTGCTCACAGCACAAAGTGACTAGAGACACTGGAGGACAGCTGAGAGCGGGCGGTGGGGTCAGTGTGGGGGCGGGTCCTTTATCACAATGCCACTCCCCAACACTAATCTCCTCTCCCTTAACATCTGATGGGCTGTCAGTGACTGTTGAATATATTCAGTAACTGAGCATTCACACTCTCCTTCTGTAGAGTTCCAGATTCATTACCCTTTGATAAAGACTTTCACTCTTATTTAATCTTATTGAGCCCTACTTTAAAAGACTAACAGCCACCCCTCATCTGACCTGTCAAAACTATGAATTATGTATTTATGAATTAAATCATCTCATTTTCCTCCCAGCAACAATCAGTGCTTCACCCACCTAATGAAACAGTGAGTCCAGTAGAGGATGCATCATTATTTCACCACCAGCTCATTTCATCTACAGCTCATTTCAGACTTCAACATTTATGGAAGCACGCATAGACATCCGAGTTGAGCTAAACCCCAAGTGCCTGCCTTGTGAACTATTCGCTGTCAGCCAGATCGAATCTGCCTTGTACTTCTGCTGTACAATTGCAGTTAAATCTGGCAGACCTCGTGTCAGATCAGTGATGTACCTGGTGCTGGTCCCAGTCACATCTGTGATTGGCCTCACCCCTCTCCATGAGTGGGCCACAGCAGAAGAGAGCAGGGCAGTGGGTCGCCAGGAAAGGGGGGGGGGGCAACAGTATTATTATTATAAAGATTACGCTACACATACACATCCTTACTGAATTGGCCCCAGAATGCCGTGTTTGCCTTTTATACTACCAGCGGTCCGGATCTGCTACTAAGTCTGCTGCCAGAAAAAAGCCAGGACTGAAAAGAACCCCCTCCCCCACCCCCACCCCCATTCCATCTGGGTGCTCTTTAGACAGCAGGTGTTCCGTTAAAAATGAGCAAATGTCGAGGAACAAAAGGGCTGTGTAAAATACATTTTAAAAAAGTAGCTGCTGGTGACTGGATGAGAAAGAAGACAAAGGATAAAAGAAGAGAAACCAGGAGACAAAGAAAGAAGGGTGAAGGGACAGAGAAAATTAAGGAGAAGGAAATCAAGAGAGAAACACAACAGTGATTAACAAGTTGTTTAGTCAAACTGTATTTCTCTTCCATGCCTTCCCCACACTCAGAGCAGAGTTCGTGTCTCTCAAGGTGCACTTACTATCTGGTCAACTAACAGGGAGAGAATGGAGGAAATGAAGACAACAGCCCCTCTGTTAATTCAACACTTTCAGACATCAGCTCAGATCTAACCAAGATACATAATTTGCATGCTGCACATAATGACATGTACAGGGTTGATATGGTGCAGGGTACAAACAGGTAATTAAAACAAAATGGAGTACAAATAGCAATACCAACCAAAAGCAACTAATGACTTGCTTCTGTGCTCATTGATTATGCGTAATGCAAATATATTAATTCTCCTCTATACTCTTTCAAGAACAAGAGATTCAAGGAAGTACCAGTGGGTGGTTTAGTGAAATAAGCATCAGGACACGAACAGCTCAAAGCAATTGAAGGAAAGAAAACATCTACATGAATTTATTTTAAAATTAGATTTCAGATTTATTGTCAGAGTACATCGCATACAACCCTGAGATTCTGAAATTGTTTGCAAATTTGGGAAATATATCAATAAAACGCTTATAGACGTCACATAGCTTACAGAAAAATGGCATTTCAGACCAAAGCTGACTGGCAAAACAAATTTTTAATCATCTTCCCAAAGATCAATTTATGTTTCTTTGCATAAATGAAATAGTGAAACTTTTGGAACGTAAGGGTTCAATCAGGCAGACACAGCATGGTTTTAGAAAGGGAAGATCTTGTTTGACAAACTTGTTAGGATTCTTTGAGGATATAATGGGTGCGGTGGATAGAGGGGAACAGGCTGATGTTGTATATTTGGATTTCCAGAAAGCGTTTGATAAGGTGTCGCATAAGTGACTTATCAGTAAGTTACAGGAAAGTGGAGTCCGGGGAAGTATATTGGCCTGGATTTAAAACTGGTTGTCTGACAGGAGGCAGAGAGTCGGGATAAGTGGGAGTTTTTCAGGTTGGCAGAGAGTGGTAAGTGGGGTGCTGCAGGGGTCAGTGTTAGGCCCACAACTGTTCATCATTTACATTGATGACTTGGAGGAGGGGACAAAATGTGGTGTAGCCAAGTTTGCAGATGACACCAAATTGAGTGGAAGAGCAAATTGTAATGAGGATGTGGAAAGTCTGCAGAGGGATATAATTAAGCTGGATGAGTGGGCAAAGGTCTGGCAGATGGAGTACAATGTTACTAAGTGTGAGTTTATCCACTTTGGGAAGAAAAATAAAAGAGCTGAATATTATTTAAAGGGTGAAAAACTACAGCATGCTGTAGTGCAGAGGGACTTGGGAGTGCTTGTGCATGAATTGCAAAAAGTTAGGTTGCAGGTGCAGCAGGTCATTAAGAAGGCAAATGGAATGTTGGCCTTCATCGCTAGAGGAATTGAATTCAGGAATAGGGAGGTAATGTTGCAACTGTATAAGGTACTGGTGAGACTGCACCTGGAGTACTGTGTCCAGTTCTGGTCTCCATATTTGAGGAAGGATATACTGGCTTTAGAGACGGTCCAGAGGAGGTTTACTAGGTTGATCCCTGGGATGAAGGGGTTGACTTATGATGAAAGATTAAATCATCTAAGATTGTATTCGCTCGAGTTCAGAAGAATAAGAGGAGATCTTATAGAAACATATAGGATTATGAAGGGTCTGGATAGGATAGATGTAGGAAGGTTTTTTTGAGCTGACCAGGGAAACTAAAACGAGAGGACACAGTCTCAAGATTCGGGGGAGTAGATTTAGGACAGAGATGAGGAAAAATAGTTTTTCCCAGAGAGTAGTAAACGTTTGGAATTCTCTAACCAGGGAAGTTGTTGAGGCTGCCTCATTAAACATATTTAAAATTCGGTTAGATAAATTTTTATATGATAGAGGAATTAGGGGATATGGGGAGAAGGCAGGTAGGTGGAGTTAGGTCACAAATTAGATCAGCCATGATCGTATTGAATGGTGGAGCAGGCTCGATGGGCCATTTTTGCCCTACTCCTGTTCCTACTTCCCATGTTCCTATGTTCCTATCTGCCTTCACTTCACAAGTCATTCCAACTAATTTGATTAATAATTCTGGGGCAGAATATTTTTTTCTTGAATCATGATGTTGCTGAAAGAAATCCAATAATATTTGCTATGTGTTAGATTTTCATTTGCTCAGTCAATGGTGACATTCTGCTCGAAATGTGAAAGCTGAAGTTGCTGCTGTGAGGGAATCATGGAATCTGAGTGACCAGAGGATGTAATTCCACAGCTGAATTTAATTGAACAAGTTGAACTTAATTTGCCAAAAGGACATGTCCATGTAATTCAATAGTAGGTCAAAAACATACAAGGAAGTAGATGAAGAGAGAGGGCTTTATAAGTGTAAATTCTGAACTGTACATACATTTCTTTTAAATATCATCAACAATGTTATTTTTTTTTAATGTTCATATCGTGGGAGGTTGTACGATTACAGAATGTTGTCATCACTGGCAAGTACAGCATTAATTGCCCATCCTTACTTTCCTTGATAAGTGGTGGTGAGATGCTTTTTTGAACCCTGCAGCTCTTCTGAAAGTGGTCCTGTTGTGCTACTGAAGCCAAGTCCCATGACTTAGACTTGACAAGGTTGAAGGGAAGTGATACATTTCCAAATTGGAACAGAGTCTATACTGGAAGGCAGCCTACTGACTACCTTCCAGATATTAGAGACGATTGAGTTGTCAAACACAACCAAAGGGTGAGATACTTAAGTGGATTTTGCATGTAAAGGTCTGCTAAGATCGAAAGGAATACCATTACCATCATAATTATTTTAAAGCAAATTATAGATAATATTTCCAAAATAAAACATTTTAAAAGGTAAAATTACATTATTCAAATGACAAATAATTTGAGAAAGATGTTGAGGATCAAAACATGCTTCATGTTGGAAAAATCAAAATTGTTCCAAAACGCACGTAATTAATCGTGGGAAGTCAGACACTCAGCAAACTATAGCTGCAAGACTACTGCACAGTTCATGAAACAGCAGTTCATCTAATGCAGTCCACCTTAATGAGTACCCCTGGGACCTGCAACTCAGGCAGAATCGACATATTTGCCCGTAAAACAATTCTAATATTTTATGGCACTTTTTTGATGCTGATGTGCATCACCTAAAAAATTCATCACGATTAGAATATAACTGTTGTTTCACAAAAGGATACTTTCAGTGTATTATGTAAGTATTAATAAAATAAAATAAAATCATATTTGAACAAAATTTCATTCAGAAAACATGACCCATGACATGGAATTTTTGGACAGCAGCAAGGAAATCTCCAATTTTTTTAAAAATTGTCGGCTTTTTATTTCATCTTCATCACCAAGGACCTAGGACCCCAAATCTATCTCGTGTTCAATTTTAACTGGAAGTAAAGGCTTTGTGTCACTCAACAAACAATGCCAGTGACATCACCTACAAAAATGGTTTGGAAAAACTGCTACTTGGTGGTTTTAATGTTAAATGAACTTTCAGATTTGATGTAATATGATTATTGAGAACCACATGCAGAAGATTAATAATTGCACTTGCACTGATTTAGATCTTTCACATAATTGAACTCAGTAAATTCTCTACCTCAATATTAAAACAAGCAGAACAGAAAATACTTTAAATACGAAGTAATTATTGAGCATTTGAGAAAGGAAATAGTTGGCTACAGAAAAGGTGGCTTCCTCTCTATTGTCATTAACTCAGCCCTCACTCGCACCTCCTCTATTTCCCACACATCTGACCTGGCCCCTCTCCCTCCGAGCCGCAACAAGAACGGGATTCCTCTTGTCTTCACCTGTCACCCCACCAGCCTCCACATTAAACATATTATCTTCCTCAATTTCCACAACTTAAAGGTGTTCCCACCACCAGAGATAACCTCCCATCCCCCATTTCCATTGGACTGCTCCGTCCAGAATTCGCTCATCCATTCAACACAAATTATCCCCTTGGTACCTATCCCAGTGACCACAAGTAGTACTACACTTGCACTTATATCTCCTCCCTCGCCATCATTCAGGGCCCCAAACAGTCCTTCCAATCCAAGCAATACTGAACTGTGAACGTGCTAGAGTAATTGCCTCTGGGGTGCTCTTGTTGCAGATCCTCTACATTAAAAAGACTGGATGCAGATTGGGAGATTCTTTCTTCTGTTGGGCACCTTCAAGCTATCCACTACAATTCCACACAGCATTTCCACACCAACATGTTTGTCTATGGCCTCATGCACTGGAAAATTGAGACCATCCACAAATTCGATGATTAACATGCAGGTCAACCCCTGTTATCTGCAATTTAAGCACAGGCAACCCCAAACAACCATCAAAAAAATCAAAAACAATAAATAGGCAAAAATACAGAAATTTAAAATTGGCACACCTGATCGTAAGTTTTCCAATCCACGCATCCGGAACATTCATTTATCTGGCATCGATCAATCTCCATTGGTGTTAGACACCAGGGTATTTTTTATGTATTATATTCTGTCTTGGAAGTCTCCAACCAGATGGCATGAATTTGTCCAACTTCCATCAACTTCCAACCATGGTTTCTCTCTTTCCCGAACCCTCTACTTTCCTCCAGCTCCCACTCCTTTCCCTTTCTTCTCCTATCCTTCTTAATCCTCTGACTTCTCCCCTTATCACCTCACCTCTGCCCTCTTACCTGTAATCCTGTTCTCCTCTCATTTCCTCCCTCCTCTCCACGTTTTTCCCCTCCACCATCACCCCTCATCCCACCTTTTTAATTCAGGTGTCGACCTGCTTTTCCTGATTCCTGACTCAGGACCGAAAAGTTGGTTACCCTGAACTTCCCATGGATGCTGCATGACATCTGCAGATTCTTCAGTATTATAATCAACCCCCAAACCTGCATATTTCCTTGTTTAACTCCATTTGCAAAGGAAAATTAACCTACGAGAGCTAACACTTGCTGAGAACAGAGTTGCCTATTCTTGCAGGTGCTGAATGGCCTGCTTCTACCTTTTTACTTCAAACTTTCAGAATGATTGTTCTTAATTAACTTTTATTCCTCTTCGATGGTTTTTCTGCTCTATTTAGACCAGATTTATTATGACATTTTAAGTGAAATAAATTTACAAATAAATTACAAATCCAAAAGCATGCAATTCCACATGAAAACATAGTCAAATCAGTATTTATCTGACATCTGCAACATGACACTTTACAAATTCAATAATTCAAAAACAATTAATTTTTGAAACTATTTCCCAAAACAACATTTTCAAACATCTTTAACCAGTTCAGATGTTGACAAAACAGTCAAAACAACTGAGAGCTTCAACTCAAAAAGCTTTGTTAATCCCTTTGCTGAATTCATGAAGTTTTCCCTACTGCCAAGCTAATTTCCAACAATTTGTGTACATCTTGAAAGGAAAAAAAAGATACACCAAATATTCAAGTCAGAAACAATGATCATTAAATACAATGATAGCTTTATGCAGCGATGGGTGAATTCATGAATTTTGGTAGGTAAATTGAGGAGAGGTAATATAAACTATACAAAAGTTAAAAGAAAACTTCAAAAACTGGCTCCTTAATGTCAGTTAGAGATGGATTCAAAACCAGAACACTGGAAATTAAAAAAAATGTTGTATAAATTCAGTCGTCATGCAGCATCTGTGGAAAGAGATATTTCAGGTCAAAGCAATACATTGGAACTGATCCTGCTTGATCTGCTGAATTTTCTCAGTATTTTACTTATTTGAGATTTCTAGCATCTGCAGATTTGTTTTTCATTTAAAACTGAAAAGATTGCATCAAGGCAAGCATATCCAATTTCCATGGATGTCGTCTGACTTGCTGAGTTTCTCCATCACGTTTGTGTATTGCATTTCACAAATTCAACATTTATGTTCAAAATCATGATAAACTGATCAAGAAACTATTGCCAGGATGAAATATTTGGGAAGGAGAGAATACAGACCAGAAAATTTGATAAAACAATACAAATTACCATAATAATGCTCACTAGAACACAGATCACTACAGCACAGTACCTTCAGGCCTCGATGTGAGCACCCATATATTCCTTTAAAAAAAGTACTAAACCTTCCTAACCCTCAAGTGCCTGTCTAAAGCCACTTTCAGATGGCCACAATACCAGACTGTAAAGCCACACATTATACTCCTGTGTGGCTGTCGGGTGGCCATCTGAAACCAGAAAAGCAGGCCAGGAGGTCTACTTACCTAAAGCCGCTTTCAGATGGCCATTATACCCGACTGTAAAGCCACACTTTATACTCCTGTGCGGCTGTTGGGTGGCCATCTGAAACAGGAAAAGCCGGCCAGGAGGTCTACTTACCTAACCCTCCTCCAGGAGGTATAATATCCTGCTCAGAGTCTCATCTATTGCAGCTGAAAGCGGCCGGGCTACCAGGGGGTGGGCTGATGACGTCACGGTGCTGTCGTCAGCCATCGACTCTTGAGAGCATTGAGGGAAATAGATCGGGGGGGAGAGAGAACTGCTTTGTGTCTGTACACTCATGCTTTTTTTAAATATTGAACGCGTGCATGTGTTTTAAAAGTATTTGGTACCTGGATATTTATTTAAGGTGATTAAAAATAATTTCCCTCAACACCCCCCCCCCCCATCCTCCTCCTTTTCCCTCACCTCAATTTAAAGCAGTCAAAGTGATACTCAGCTCAGAACAGGAACCACCGATTGTATGTTTATATTTTAAATAAATTGACATTACATCTCTTTACTATCTCACGCCGTGATTAATTATTCCGCGACAATTTCTGAATATTCAGCAGACTGAGCTTCGGCAACGGTTCTGGGACCCGGGGTTCCAGATTAAATTCCACCGAGACGTTGAAATGCTATGATTTCTTTACAGGGAATAATGTGCTTACATCTTCAAATTTTAATGAGAGAAGGGCTGGGATAAAACGGGATGGATGAAACATGAGGATTAAATATGTTTGGGTAAATAGTGAGTCGGGCACGGGAGGGGAGAGAGACCGGCAGTGGGAGTGACTTTGAAAACAGAATTACCCAGCCAGTTTTACTCCTCACTGTGCTTCAATGACGTGTCTCTTCTCTTCTTGGATCAAGAGGTTTTCTTCCCCCCCACCAAAACAACTGCAGTTTGCCACTCAGATCAAACCCTGTCTGGAAAAAAAAGACTCATCCACAAATTCCCATTTTAATTTTCGTTTGAAAAGCTTCATTCCCCCACAACCACCAGTGCCTGGTTAGCACTGTCTAGATTACACTGCCAAGAGACATTCATAAATGCATGTGTGGATTCATTCTCAATTAAAATTCAGAAGTAAAACCCGAATGTCTACAGATACTGTAATTGAAGTAGAAACACAATGCTGGAGAAATTCAGCGTACCCTGTAGAGGTAAAAATGAACACTTCAGGTTCAGAATTTCTAGTCATGAGCACGTCACGAAATGCATTGTTTCATGATACGTTCATAGCTTGAGCCCTTCAAGATTAAAATTAAATCTGTTTAAATGTGTCTTGAGCCATCATTGGGAATATTGTGGTGTCAAGTTGCCGCAGCAGGTATTGGGACCTGGTGTTGCTTTGCGAAGGTTCAATGCAGTCGTGACTGAGACAGTGTGGGCTTGGAATGTTCATGCAGCGCCCGTCTCCATAGCCAGACTACATTGTTTGCCCATTCACTTTTTTTAAAACGGTTGGTTGAAATAAAAACAAAACACCCTCCCAAAGTTCTGAAATTAACACGCTGGGGAAGCGTGGGGATCAAACAACATGGCTTAAAAGCCGGAATTGCATTGAACAGCATGACCTTGGCATGCCTTAATGTCCCTTCTGTCCTCCATGCTCCTGATTCTGTGTATCAGCTCAACGCGCTGCTATGACGTGAGGGCAGCGTGGGCGGGACTAGGCAACTGACCTGAGTAGCCGGCTTTTGCTGCTAGATGGCTAGCAGTCAGCTGGCATGTTTAGGTGCAAGAAAGCCATCCATTCCATGGCCACCTAAACGTGCTGGCTGAACACTGCTAGACGCGCCTGTCGGTGGGTAATCTTCATCGGAACACCTAAAAGCGGCTTAAGAGCCTCTTAAATACCCCTAATGTTTCAGCCTCCACCACCATCTCCAGCAAGGCATTCTCAGTACCCACAACTCTGTGTAAAATAACATACCCCTGATGTCTCCCCTAAACCTCCCTCCCTTAACTTTGTACATATGTTCTCTGGTGTTTGCTGCTCCTGCTCTGTGAAATAGGTGCTGGTTTTCCATCCTATCTGTGTGTCTCGCAATCTTGTAGACCTCTAACAAGTCTCCTCTCATTCTTCTGTGCTTCCAAGAGAAAAGTCCCAGCTCTAAGACTTGTTTTCCAATCCAGGTAACATCCTGGTAAATCTCCTCTGCACCCTCTCCATAGCTTCTATATCCTTCCTATAATGAGGTGACCATAACTGAACACAATACTCTAAGTGTAGTCTTACCAGAAATTTGTAAAGTTGCAACATGACTCTCTACTCCTGAACTCAGTTCCCCCAATTAATGAAGACCAACATTCCATAGGTCTTCTTAACTATCCTATCAACCTGTGCAATGACCTTAAGAGATGTATGGGTTTGAACCCCAAGGTCCCTCTGCTCATCCATACTCTTAAGTAACCAACCATTAACCCTGTACTCAGCCTTCCTGTTTGTCCCTCCCAAATGCATCACCTCACACATCTCCAGATTAAACTCCATCTGCCACTTTTTTGCCCAACTCTGCATTCAGTCCATATCCTCTTGTAACCTTCAGCTCCATCCACAACTCCTCCAACCTATGTGTGATCCACAAACTTACTGACCCATCCTTCCAGCTCTGCAGCCAGGTCATTTATAAAAATCATAAAGAGCAGGGGTTCCAGCACAGATCCTTGTGGTACTCAACAAGTCTCTGACCTGAAGGCAGAATACTACTACTACTACTCTCTGCTTTCTTTCTACGCTATTTTTTTTATCCACACAGCCCAGGTTCCACTGATCCCATGACTAATGACTTTCTGGAGGAGATCCTCATGGGGGACCTTGTCAAAATCCATGTAGACCACAGCTATCATCCTACCCTCATTAATTCTTGTTACCTCCTCAAACAACTCCACTGAATTTGTGAGGCACAACCTTTTCTTCACAAACCAATGCTCACTACCCTTGAGTAGACAGGATTCTGTTGACACCATGGTTAAATGAAAAAACACACATATGCTGGAGAAACTACGCAGGTCAAACAGTGCCTTTACGTAGCAAAGTGAAGATACATCACCAACATTTCAGGCTGGAGCCCTTCATCAAGGTGTGGGGGAACATGAGAGACGTCCAAACAAAAGGAGAGGATGGTGAGGGTGTGAGATGATAGGTGGAGGGGGGTGGGCACTGCAGAGGAGAGGAGGAGTCTAGGCTAAGTGGAGAGAGAAAGGAAGTTGGAACTGGAATAATTTGTTGTGGGGAGGGAGGGCAAGCTGATTAGTGGAATGCAATAAACTTAATGTTCATGCCCAAGGGTTGGAGGGTGCCCAGACGAAAAATGAGGTGTTGTTCCTCCCATCTGTGGGTGGTCATGATGGGGTAGTGTGAAAAGCCATGGACTGATAAGTGAGCTTGAGAGTTTGACTCAGAATTGAAATGGTTAGCTACAGGGAGGTCATTTTTGTTTGTGGATGGAGAGGAGGTGCTGGGCAAAGCGATCTCCTCATCTGCGACCAGTCTCTCCAATGTAGAGAAGGCCACAGAGGGTACACCGGTTGCAGTAAATTAGTTCTTTGGAGGTACAGATGAAGTGTTGCTTCACCTGAAAACTGTGTAGGCTGTACTTCTCCAAATGCTCATAGATTCTATCCTTAAGTCTCCTGTCCAATAATTTGCACACCACTGACGTAAAACTCACCGATCAATAATTCCTAGGATTCTCTCTATTACCTTTTTTAAACAAAGGAGACCATATTTGCCTTTTTCCAATCCTCCACACCTCCCCTGCCATCAAACAGAACTCAAAAATCATAGCTACTGCTCCAGCCATCTCTTCCCTCACTTCCTACAGCAACCTGGGGTACATTATGTCCAGCTCCTGGGATCACCCATAACTAAAATCCTGCATTTCCTACCCCATTCCAAAATCTGCCTGCTTATCTGCTCTTTGGTGTCTCAAGGGATATTTGCGGGCTATAAACTACTCCCAGCACAGTGATAGCTCCCTTCCGATTTCTGACTTGCACCCAAACTGACTCAGTGACACTCCCTCTGCTTCATTTTCCCTTTCTAAAGCTGTGTTACAATCCCTGACCAGTAATGCTACTGCACCACCCCCCCCCCCCAACCCCTTTTTCTATGTCCCATCCTATTCCTTTTAAAACATCCAAATCTGGTACCTGCATCAGCCAATCTTGCCCTTCCTCCAGCCAAGTGGAGGAACACAACATGTTCTGATCCATCCTTTTAAGTTCACCCCCTTTATAGCTAATACTCCTGGCATTGAAATAGACACATTTCAAAACCCCTAACTGGCTACATTTGTATTTTGTCCTCTGCCTGTCCTTCCTCCCCAACTCAGAACACATACCATCATGCTTTTGTCCTTCTACCTTAATCTCTGCACTTACGTTCTGATTCCCACCGCCCTGCCAAACTAGTTTAAACCCTTCCCAACAGCTCTAGTAATCTTGCCCGACAGGATATTGGTCTCTCTAAAGTTCAGATACAGCCCATCCTTTTTTTACAGGTCAAACCTTCCCCAGAAGAGATCCAAATCTGAACTCTTCAGCCATGTATTCATCTGCCACATCTTCCTATTCCTACCCTCTCTGGCACATGGCATAGGCAGTAATCGTGAGATTAGCACCCTTGAGATCCTGCTTTTTTGCTTCTTTCCTAACTCCCTAGATTCCCTCTTCATGACCTCATCATCACTCCTATCTCTGTCAATGGTCCCCATATGGACCATGACATTTGGCTGCTCACCCTCCCCCTCCAAAATGCTATAAATTCAATCAGAGCCATCCCTAACCATTCCCCCTGGGAGCCAACATACCATCTGGTAGCCTCAATCTCGTTCACCAAACCTAACCAATGAGTCCCTAATTACTATAGCTCTCTTCTTCTCCCCACTTCCCTTCTATGCCAAGAGGCAGCCTCTGTGCCAGAGAGACATGATCACCACAACTTCTCCATGGGAGATCATTTCACCCACCCAACCCCCCAACCCCCCCAAAATCATTATCCAAAGCAATATACTTGTTGTTGAGTGGAACAGCCACAGTGGTGGTCTCAGAAGCAAAAGGAAATCTGGCATGTTCCTCTTCTCCCTCAACATATTCTCCAGGTATGCCATCAAAAGCAAAGATACTGGATATACCACCACATGGTATGGGAGCTGCTCTGCTCAAGATCAGAAGCTTCTGGAGCTTCCCCACCCCTGTATTTGCATCTCCAGCTGCCTAAGAAAGGCAGCCAACATACTCAAGGAGCCTCAACACATTCCTTTTTTCCCTCTTCCTATCAGGGTGAAAGCTGAGGAAAGTGAAAACTTACACCAACAGGCTTCACGTGAGTTTCATTCCACAACCTCCAGATTACTGTGAATGAACACCACCATCCTTGCTTGACTTGAATTGATCTTTCTTTTCATTGTGACTCTATATTCTGAAAATTGTGTTTTCCACATGTCTGCTTAACTCTTAAAGATAATCTGTTGGTCTGCTCGGAAGAACTCCTTTCATCGCTCTAGATATAATGTGACAAATAAACAAAATTAAAAGTCAAAAACTTTATTCTGAGATTCTCAAAGGGAACGGAGATCAGATTTAATATTCAAACATTGATTAAATACACACTAGGAGAGGGAAAAAAAAGTAAAAAGGCAAGGGAAATCAATTGGAAGACAAATGCAGAGATCTTCCAAATTGATGCTTTGGAAGAAAACCCCTACTATGCGGTACAGTTGGCGTAGCAGTTAGCGCAACGCCTTGACAGTGTGTAATGGAGGATTAAAACCATGTACCCAGATGCTTTTTGCTTATGTGGAACTGACGACACTGGGTCCACACGCAGGTCACCTTACTTTCAGAACTAGCAGATGTAATTAAACTCAGCCATGGGGACTTATCTGAAGATACACTTTGAAATGGAATTCCACTGTGAGGCCCAGGGAAAGCAGTTGTCAAATGCAACACTCTGAAATTGACGAATTGGTCACAACCTGTCTTGCTCGAGAAGTTTTAATAAGTCTTTGTATCTACGAGATAAACCAGGAAATCATAACATCCTTGTTCCATAATAATTAATCTTCTAAATTGTAGAATGTAATGTTCAGTTTTGATTTTGACTGACAAATATTAGAAGGAGTAGGCGCATGATTAATTGTTTTTGGGGTATATAAGCCTGTGGTCCTGCTGCTGAAGTTTGGACTCTCCGAGGGGTGGGAACACCCCTTGTCAAGAAGGAAGAACAGCCAGAGTCCGTGCAACGTCCCGGTCGGGGGAGGTGGAGAAGCTGCTACCAGCGCCCTGACAACCTACTACAAGTGTGCAGTCGTTGCCTCGCTTCGGCAGTTGGGACCAGTCCAAGCGTTGATAAGTATAGTTGGGAGGGCTTGCATATTGTAGTGTGAAATCAGCTTTTGAATTAGTAATAAACATTTGTATAAACTGAACTGCTCTCGGTGTGTGTGTCTATTTTCTTTCGGTAGCTCAAACACTGTGACCAATCTAAAATGAACAAAATGAGAGGTATAAGTTTACCCAAGACACAGTGCCAGTGCATGCTGTCTGGAAGGAATTTGTATGTTCTCCCCATGTCTATGTCGGTTTTCTCCAGGGGTCCCAGTTTGCTCCCACTGTTCGAAATGTACCGAGGTTGTAGGTCTGAAATAGCCTGTTGACATGCTATACATCTAAATTTAATTTAAATGTATGCATTGTGTTGATCCAGATTCCATGAAATCCAACTGAATTTGAAATTATCTTCAAGATGTTTCCAAAAAGAAAATTCAATATCCATGTTCAAACTTTGAATTCTTTCCAGTTTGCATAGAACGGAGAGATGAGCAATAGGAAAATAATTGTTCTGCTCCGGTAATTAGCTAGGGCCTAAATATCTTCATTCAAGAATTCACCTGTCAAGTGTACACTTCAAATCTTAGACAATTACAATCAAGGTTTTTTTTCTCTCTCTCAACGTGTCCCCAGGGGCATGGGTACAATTATCTTACAGTTTATTATTACAATCCTCTGAGACAATAAATAATTAAAGTTTAGCATTTATTCAACACTGCCTTAAGCAAAGTTTTAATATGTAAGAATTAAATGAAGGTCTATCAGAGTGAACTGGAGCCATCACAGCCAATATTTTGCCACTGTGAAGCCCTAACCCTTGAGAATGAGGAAAGCACAATAGTCCTGTTATCAAACTCATGAAGAATGCAACGGACAGAGAAATTGAGCCTTGTTTCTTCTGTGACATCCTCATAAAATTGCATCAAACTCATTCTATTTTGTCCATTGTTCTTGTGTCACTGAAGAATTTCCGAAAAGCACTTTACTGATTCATCCAATTGTGACCGAGTTAGATAAAATTGTATTGCTTGATGTCCTTCACTGTTCAAGAAGGACTGCATTTCCTGCTCTACTATGATTAAATCTGAGCTGGTAATACCTCTGCTCGTGGAGATGCCTTCAAAGGATTTTTGCTTCTCAACTCATCTAGATGTTAAAAATCCATTGTGTGCATGATAAGGCGATTATAAACAATGTTGTTTCTCTATATAGTGCAGATACTGATACAAGAGTCCAAGCAGAGCAGTCTGAAAATGCAACATCACTAATGTATATTTCTGTGCTTGTTACCGTCTTGGATTCTTTTGGCTGGCTTGGTGGGACTGAAATGGAAGGAGATGGCTCAGAGAAAGCAGAAATCTGATGGAGATAACAACACTCTTGAAAATTCAAATCTTTGGGAAAGCATGGAGAGTCAAATCATAACTAACCAGTATGTTGTCAATTCTCACTCCAATTTGCTGACTGTGACAGGGCCATCTCAGATACCATCTTCCAGGCCCAACTCTCAGCTCAGGAAACACTTGATAACAAGGACACTGAAGGCATACTCTTATTTATTGGCCACAGCTCCCGCTTTAACACCTCAGTTCGAGAGAAACAACTAAAAACTCCTGGACCTCAGTCTTTCTGCTTCTGGATCCTCAACCTCCTGACCATAATCCAGTGAGGCTTGGTGAGAACTATCTTCCACGATAATCCTCAAAATCAGAGCCCTGCAAGGTTGAGTTCTCAACCCCTTATGATACTCCCTTAAAAATTCATGACTGTGAGTCCAACTCCAGCTAGACATTTCCAGATGCATTACGATGCAGATTTCCAAAGTACAGGAAGTGTATAAAGAATCTAGTGGCATAGTATCAGGACACTAACTTTTCACAACTCAGCAAATTAAAGGAGCTGACCATTGACTTCAGGAAGCAAGATGAAGCCCATGCTCCATCCATATCAATGATATTAAGATAGAGATGGTCGAGAGCTTGTAAGATCTCAAGTGTAAATATTATTAAATTGTCCTGGTCCAACCACATTCGCCAAAAACCACATCAAGAGCTCGAGTTCCTCAGAAGATCCTAATTGCCACTGCTCATCTTTATAGTTGACCCACAGAAACTATTCTGTCTGGGTCCTTCACAGCTTGATGTGGCAGCCTAACACACACAGCTGGAGAAACTCGGCGGGTCAAGTGTTGCCAGTGGGAGAAAAACCAAAGGTCGATATTTCGAGCCAACAAAACAGAACTGCTTGAAGCACTGTTCCTCAAGCAGTGTGTTTAGGGTCTCAATAATGGGTTTCAGGTCAAAGCATAATCTTCCCCCCCACCCCCCAAAAAAATGCAGTTTGACCTGCTGAGTTCTTTGAGCAGAATGTGTTTAGCTATAGATTTCACCTTCTCTAGTCGAATGTGGGAACTGCTTTCACCAAGATCGCAAGAAACGGCAGAGAATTTTGAATACAGGTGATCACACAAGTCCACCTCCCTCCACCTACACTTTCTCCTATCTCAGGAAAGCAGTCAACATAATGCAGGGCCCATCCCACCCTGGTCAGTCACTTCATCCCCCTCCTTTTAGGCAAAAGATACCCAAATTTGAAAACACACACATCGAGATTCTACGACAGTTTGAGAATTAAACAAGAAAGTCTGCAGTCACTATGATTTGAGTAAAAGTGCTGGAAAAAAACTCAGCCGGTCACAGTGTTCTTTATTTAGCTAAGTTATTTGGGACAGTTTATTTTCTGCTGTTATTAAACTCCTGAAAAGACCTCTCATGAATAAAGATGATATCTTGAAATGCAACCTTATCCCAGACCTAACACTGTTTTAACCAAACGTCTGAATCTAACACTGTACTCTGCAATCTAGCAGTGTTCTTCCATATGATGTATACTCTCTTGGTGTAACTTCTCAGGGGAGTTCCTGTATCAATTACATGTGAACAATTCTATTCACATGATGACATGAACTTATCAAAGTCTTGACATTTTGAAAAATAAGACTAAGATAAATGAAATGATTGCTCATTATTGCTGAACATTATACAAATATCTGTGCTTTGTTATGAACCCAGAGGACGTCAAAACCCAGCAGCAAAAAAATTCACAAAGACAAATGGTTACTTAACAAAAGTTACTTTTAATCATCTTTAAATATGAAAACAGGATCAAACTTTATCTTATTACTATTAACTTAACCTAATTTAACCCCCTTCTAATTTTAAGTGCATGTGTGTGTAATGTATATTTAAGTTCAGAAAAGTTCTTTAATTCACAGTCCAATCTCACTTCTCACTCCTCCAAGTTCATTGGTATCAGGCAATTCTTAAATTGAGCATAGAAACTAACATTTATGAATTTCACCAGGCCTTGGAGCTTGAAAGGTAAATGATTACCACTCAGGAAGGTTCTTGTCGGTTTTCAGAGAGAGGTTTGTTGCTCATTGGAGACCCACAACTGATTCCTTCTGATCAGTCACTTCAGTGTCTTGCCGAAGAAACTTGCCCCATCAGGGTTTTCCAGATCATACCCCTTCCTTTCAGTTTACTATGGAGTTCCTTCTTGTTTCCCTTATTTCAAGTGGAACATTATGCAGCCAGTCATCTCCTCTTGAATGGACCTAAGGGCTTTGACTCGACTGAACTAAGAACTCACAACCTACCTTCAAAATGGGGTTTTCCACAAGCTTGCCAGCTTGTCCTGTTCCAGTCCCAGCTGCTGCTGCTGAACTGTAGCTCTCTCTCTCTCTCTCTCTCTCTCTCTCTCTCTCTCTCTCTCTCTCTCTCACTCAGAGAAAACCACATGATTCTCTTATAAAAGCCAACTGCACTCAGACAGACTGAAGCTCCGGACCTAATCTTCATTCATCTGTTGCTTTCCAAAACAATAATCCATTACTCCACAGCATGTCCAATTAACACCTACTTGTGAAGTTTTTATAGGCACCCTTCAAAGTTTTTGCAAAGGCACCTGGAGCCTGGACTGGCTGGCTTGAGCAGAGTTCTGGCATTTTAAATAAAATCTATTTTGAGGTGACCTACGCTAAAAAAAAAACCTGCCCCAATTTATCTCCTTTAAAACATATCTAAATACAATATAAAATATAACAATCTGTCACAGCTTGAAAACAAATATTTCAGTCACTTTTTTCTTGTTTAATATTTTAAATCCTGAAGACAGCTGATCATAAAACTCTCCATATGCACAAAGCACAGACAAAAACATAGCAAAATAATTTTACCAACAAATGTTGACTGCGTCGCAGACTTTTGATTTGTTTCAAAGATGGGTGGAACTACGGAAATTGTACAGTATCAACCAAGGAAGCAGCTTAGATCCTTAGAACAGGAGAGAGTTTTGAAAGTGGGAAGAGGCAATTCGATGCAAAATTCCTATTGTCGCAATGCTGTTAAATACAACTTCTCCTCCTCTCCCCTTTCTGCACTTTAATAAGACTGTTCCCTTCAGGATGCATTATCCTGCTTATTCACACCATCCAGCCTCTACCTTTAAGGACCGTCACCACCCAGGCCATGCTGTCTTCACACTGTTACCATCAGGAAGAAGGTACAGGAGCCTGAAGATGAACACCTAGTGGCACAAAAAACCTTCCCCTTGGCCATCATATTTCTGAACAGACAATGAACCACAGTCACTACCTCACTTTCTCTTCTTTTTGGACAAATTTATATATTTTTAAATGTAATTTATAGCAATATTTGCACCTGCGATTCTTCCGCAAAACACAGAATTTTGTGACATGTTCATGACAATAAATTCTGATTCTTCTATTGCTCACTGTTCTTCTCATAAAAACCTTTTCATACAACCACTGTAAATGTAATACCTGCCATTTCATATCATACAAGGGCATAAACACTCCTTCCAAGTAAATCAGAGGTTGACTTCCAAAATGGTGTGCTGCATTAAGTGATCGCAATGTGGTCTCCTTCTTGTTGTGGGAAATTGATGCAGACTACAGTGCAAAATTAAGCTTGGCCTTCCATTTAAAGTCTCCACCCCACTCCCAAATGGAATATTTTTATGAGCCTTCTGCAATATTTCCAGTGAAGTTGATCGAAAATTCAAGGTGTTGAACATCAACTTCTGACTTAGCACATTAAAGCTTTCAGCACTCAAAATGAAGTTCAATAATTTCAGATCATCAGCCGCTCCAGTCATGCATCACACATTCATATTTTTGTCTCTCTTGTAAGGTAAAACATCATGAGATGGGAATGTGTAGGGAGTTACCCTGTACAGGGCAGTAACAAGAAGGGGAGGTGTCCTTGTACTCCTGTTAGGTAAAACATCATGAGATGGGACCGGAGAAGGAGTCACCCAGTACTAAGGAGTAACAGAATGCATCCTTGTACTTACAAGATAAGAGAGACATTGATGGATTGAGAGGCAGGAAGCTAGCAGGGAAAGGATAGCAACAGTTTAAGAGAGACATTGATGGATTGAGAGGCAGGAAGCTAGCAGGGAAAGGATAGCAACAGTTTTAGTCATTGGACAAGTAATGATATGATGATGTTCTAAGCATGTATCCAAGGGTATAAAAAATCACCATTTTGCTGATAACGGCAGAATGCATTCTCCGACTAACTTTGTTAGTCGCAAGTGTTACAATCCGGTAATAAAGAACAAAGAACCCTGATTTCGACTCAGCCTGGTGTTTGTCTCACTCATTCATGAACAAAGCAGACCTAACACTCTTCATTTTATATTTCATATTTAATTTATCTTCTCCAGTTTGCAACTGTTCCAAATTTACCTTTTGTTATGCCCTGGTGTTTTCGACAGTTTTCATATTTAATTATGCATTTGCTAGTCACTTGAAGATGCTTCATTACTGGAGCATTGATAGCTGAGTTTCCAATTACACTAAAACCAAAATCTAGCCTGTGATTTCACAAAACATGAAAATGAATTACTGTATTAGGCTTTGTACAAATAGAAATCAAGTCACAATGGGTGAATGGCTACTTGGATCAATAGCTTCATTATCAGACCTGGGAGGCTCCAAAATCAATATAATCAATACTCTAAATGGATTAACAAATTAACAATGGAGTGAAGAAGGAAAATAGCCGTTACATAAAATGACAGAAAAATGGATTCTGGGATCACTCAAGTTTGTACACAATCGAATTTGACAGGAGATTACGACCCTGGTAAAGATAACCCAAAACAGGAATACCCGGCAATTTAAAGCAAATAATTAAGAAAGATGAAATTATCATAACCTTTTTGAAAGGCTATTATGCCACAAATGTCTGACAAAAGCCAAATGAAACAAGATTATAAACTGAATATGAATTCAGTATTAAGGCTCAGTGTGACAGTAAAACCAGGAACATGCATCCTTCAAATTTGACTGCCACATATACACATGTAATAGTCAAATTTTGTGGACCAGTTTTTAGGTTAAAATTTATGCGGTTGACTATTACATGCATACTACTTTTGAACAGTGTAAGTATCTGCATCATTTCCTTGGATGGGTGGGTGGGCAGATGGGACCAGATGCTAAGTCGGTGTTTGGAGTGAATGGAGCTCAGTTGGGAGGCAAGGGTCTGTGGTCGGAAGTCAGGAGCTTGGAGAACAGGGCATTGTGCGAAGGGCCAAGGCAAGATCCACGGTCGGGGCGTCAGGAGCTCAGTGGGCAGGCAGCCAAGAAGAGGGTCCATGATCAGAGCATCAGGAGCTCGGAAGGGCGGGCTGCTGAGGCGAGGGTCCATGGTCGGGACATCAGGTGAGGGCCCACAGGCGTCAGGAGCTTGGATGGGCAGGAGGTTGGGGCCTGGGCAAGGGACAGTGGTCGGAGCATAGGTATCTTGGATGGACAGGCACCTGGGGCCAAAAATAAGGAGGAGGAGTCGATTTTTACATGTGAAACATGGAAATATCAGATTTTGGGGATTAATTTTTTTACACCCATATATAAGGTACTTCTGGAAGACATGCATTTATTCATCTTTATTTCATGTTTTCTTATGATATGAATGATTGTTTGGCCATCTCTTAGAACAATCCCAATAATCCCATTCTTATGACCACCAACTCCACCACTATTGATTCTCCTACTACTCACTACATTAGCACTCATTATTGTTGCCAATTAACCCACGAACCAGCAGGTCACTGAGAAGTGGGAGCAAAGCAAGAGACGCCTATATATTCACATGCAAGCTTCATGAAACAACACCAGAGGTCAGGGACCCAAGTTGCTGATGCTGCCAAGTTGCACCACTGCGACTGCCAGGCTGCATGATGAACACACTTGCTGTGTACAGGTCCAATTAGAGCCACCAGGGTTTATATTGAACACTGGGGCAACATTGTTAACACCACATTGTTATAGAGTAATTGATCGGGACAAGGGTTCAAATCCCATGCTGTTAGGAATTTGTCTGTTCTCTCCAAGTCTGCGTGGGTTTTCCTCAGGAGCTCCGGTTTCCTCCCATCATTCAAAATATACCAGGGGTTATAGGTCAAGAATGTTACCATGCTGCATCTCTAAAAATAATTAGAGCACAGAACAGACCCTTTGGCCCATGATGTTGTGCTGACTTAAGCAAGCATACTTTACAGCAATCTAACCTTTCCCTACCACACATCAAAAACCCTCTATTTTTCGTATATGTCCAAGGGCCTATCTAAAAATCTTTCAAATGTCCCCATTGTACCAACTTACACAACCACCTCAGGCACCCACCCTGCGAGAAACCTTCCTTCAACTTCTCCCCCAAACTTTCCTCCACTTACCCCAAACAGTTGTCCACTATTTGCTTTTGTCAAGCCGGGTAAAAAGGTAGTGTCTGTCCACCACGTCCATGCCCCTCTACCTCTCACACCTCGGTGATCCAAAGAACAAACTCTCAAGCTTGGTCAACCCTGCTTCACAAGTCCTGTTCCATTCCAAACAACATCCTAATAGTTCTCCTTTGCACCCTCTCTTAAGATCTCCAATTCAACCTCAGGTGCTGTACATGAAGCTACTTAACAAGGCAAGAGCTGATGGTACAACAGGAAACATTAGATGATTGGCAGAAAGCAGAGTTAGAATACAGGGATCGTATTCTGGTTGGCTGCCAGCTGCTAGTGGTGTTCCAAAGGGGTCGATGTTGGGGCCACTTCTTTTCCTATTGTTTATTCATGATGTAGATTGTGGAATGAATGGCTTTGTGGCCAAGTTTGCCAATGAAACAAGGTAGGTGGAGGAGCAAGTAGTGTTGAGGCTACAGAAGGGCTTTGACAGATTAGAGGAATGGATAGACAAGTGGCAAATGAAATATAATTCAGAAAGGGTACTATCCTGAACTTAGGTAGAAGAGATAAACAGGCAGGTTATTTTCTAAATGGGGAGCAAATTGAAAATACACAGATGCAAAAGGTCCTGGGAATCCTCATGCAGGATAACCTGAAGGTAAACTTGAATGTTGAGACGGTGGTGAAAAAGGCAAATGCAATGCTGGCATTCATTTCAAGAGGAATAGAAGATCAGAGAAGGGATGTATTGTTATGGCTTTATAAGGAACTGGTGAGCCCTCACTTGGAGTATTGTGAGCAGTTTCAGGCTCCTCATTTAAAAACATACAACATTGGAGAGGGATCTGAGGATGATTTTGGGAATGGAAGGGTTAGCATATGAGGAGGATTTGACAGCTCTTGGCCTGCACTCAATTTGGGAGAATGAGGTGAGGATCTCATTGAAACATTTCAAATGTTGAAAGGCATGGACAGAGTAAACGTAGAAAGATTGTTTCCCCACGGTGGGAGAGCCCAGGACAAGAGGGTACAACTTAAGGATTGAAGGGTGTCCATTTTGAGCAGAGAGGAATTTCTTCAGCCAAACGTTGGTAAATCTATTGACCTTTTTAACCACAGGTGGTTGTGGGTGTGTTTAAGGATAGATTCTTGATTAGCCAGGGCATCAAGTGTTATGGAGAGAAGGCCGAGCAGTGGGCTGAGTGGGAAAATGGATCCTCTCATGATTAAATACTGGGGCAGACTCGACGGATTGAATAGCCTGTTTCTGCTCTTATATCTGAGACTTCTAAACATGTACCATGAAAAGTGCAAGTTTCAGAGGAACTCATCTTGTATCTTCATTTCTGTATCCTGCATATGGTTTGACAGGGAGGACCAGTCTTTCTGGGATTCCATGGCATTATTCTGGCAAAAGCACTAATTGGATCCCATGTGCAGGATTAGAAATGAATTCATGAGACATAAACAGCAAAGCACCCCGAAGGCAAAATTCAAATACCTGATATCAATAAGGGAGAAATCCCATACACTTGAAAGGGAGAAATTATTTTTGAGAAACAAACAAGGCTGATGTTACATTAACAATCATTAATAGATTAAAGGACAGAATGAATTAGAAAGAGTAAAAAGTGGAACTAATCTTTAATAAAGTGACAAGAGAGAAGCGGGCAACTGCAGACTTACTACTTTTCCGATGAAGGTTTGGAAATCAGGATAATTCTGAGCAAAGAAGTAAATTCTGGAGATACTGTAGAGATCGACAGCAGTAAAAAACACTGGTTCAGACTGCAGAAATGATGAAAAATTGTTGACTTTGTAAAAGATAATCCCTCTGATAAGTTATAGCTGTTTCTTTCCTAAAATGCAGCAAATCTGCTGAGAACCTGTAGAACTTTACAATTTCATTTCACACTTCGTCTTTTGCTTTGAAGATCATCTTGAGGATCATTTACTCAACAAACAGCAAGGATAATCAATGGATAAGAAATGTGTTCAAATCAATTTAATGTGGAGACATGTTATGCACATTCCTTTGTCCATTTCCACTTAGCAGTATCATCGACTTTCCATTTATCGAGATTATTGTGTTCACAAGCATTTTTGTTTTCAGTTTGAAACTTGCCTGTATTACTTCTAAAGAAGTGCAGTGCCCAAAATTTGCAATCAATGAGATTTTCCAAACTCACTGGTCAAAACAATGTTTTCATCCACAGAACCTTGCTTAGAAATAATAGTCGGAAGTGGCCACTACATAAGTAGCATCACGATAGAGGGTATGTAGAAAAGCACAAGTTTCTATGTTACAAAATGGAGGGTAGTCACACACTATCATACAAAATGGAGAACTGTCTGGCTGTTGTGGGACTTGACCACATACCATTTCTATGATCAAGTATAGGAGTTGGGCTTCTATTAAGTCAATGAATATTAGAACCATCGTTCTGGTTCAAAGACAGTGAATAAGGTATCTGCTAAGTGTTATGAGGTGACGTAGAGCTATCAAATATCTGCCCATAAGAGGATTAACATGCCCTGTTTTACCTTATTAGACATGAGATCAAGTGTACCTGTGTACAAATCAAATGTTTATATCTTTGGTCATTTAATATCTGAGGATGAAAGAGAACATAGAGGAATCATAATATTCTACAGAATACATAACTTCTTTTCCATGCTTGATCCTTGTTATAGACCTGCGTCCCAAGTGATTGCTCATTCCATTTTGCCCATTCAAATGTCATTTAAAGTGTCAATCACCAGAATGCAGTCCCACGTTTATCTGCACATTTCTCATGCTAAACAAAGTATCCCTTGAAATGAATTTCCAGCAAGCAAAACCAATCAACATGCAGGGATATGCCTGCCCTCTTTCTTTAATATTTGATAAGGGCATTTGGCACACACTCCTTAAATGCCCAATCACTAATTTGCAGGAGACCTGGTAAAACATATTACCCAAGAGTTTATTCACCCCAGCTTCACTGGAAGCAAGGATCTTGTCTCATATTCCCAGGAGAACAATATCTTACAACTCATATCTATGACCTGTCACTCACATCTATGGCCTCGTAAAACCCAGGGTAGAAGCACATTCAAGTGCCTGCACTGGACCCACAGTGGACATCAAGATCACCAGTCCTCTCAATTTCATAACGCTAAAATCATTCCTGCCTGCAGCGGCTAAAATATGCTGTTTTCCCCTGTTTTCTGTTCACCACTGTATTAGGAAAATCAATTATGTTTTCTCTTCCAGAAGAGGAGTCGCCATCTCCCTTCAGAGCAGGCAAACCAGTGACGAGAATTTCCTGACCTTAAAAGTGCGTCAATCATTGGATGCACTGATGTGGACAATAGTTGTCCCATTCACAGCACCCAATTTTCAATGAGAGTACATTTTATCACAAGTATTTGGTAGTAGAGAATTAAAGGACCTCTCAGATAAGCAAATGCAGAAATCAGAGAACACACATGTCTCTTTCATTCATAGCCAGGCCTCCTATCGTTGAAGGTTTACAGTGACCAAAGGAATTGATTTGTGGAAAACGACTCAATCCTGTTCAAATAATTGCTCACCATTTAATGCTCCAAGCATAATGCAACAACCATAAACAATCTCCTGCCACAAAAACCCTGTTCAACCAGAGAATTTGCTTCCTCAGTGTTCTACAATGTTGAGCAACCAGGGTTTCTTTCTGCTGTGCTCTCTTATGAGTTGTACTCAACCTCGACGCTGACCAACTTTCAAGATAAAAATGAGCACTGATGTGAAGAACCATCCTGGGATAATAATGAGTTTTGGAGAATAAGAGGAGGTTGAAGAGCAAATTTCCCCGACAGCATGTTGCTCTGGGAAGATCAGCTATCTTGCAAGTTCACATTTGATTCAGAAAAGATTTTCAAACTATCTAACTCCTTTAGCAACTTTTCACTCAAACCACTCAAACATGCTCATGGTCATTTCATGCAGTACAGTACTTATCAGTTTTAATTCAGCAACTTCAGACAATTATTTCCCCTTGCACATGATAGGCACATTAAAATTCCCCCCCCCATGCATAGACCCCCCCCCAATCCCCATCTTCTCTCCATTCGCTGTCTCCTTTTGAACAGACATGATAAACTCCACCTTGATCCTCATCATATCCAATTAACACCTTTTGTTGGTCTGGATTCCTCCCCCATTGTCTGAATTCTGAGACTTTTTGCTAAATCCTGCTTCTGCCTTTTCTGATTTTTCCTTGAAGAAGGGCTCAGGCCTGAAACATCGGCAATATATCTTTGTCTCCTTTAAATTCTGAATAGACCAGCTGAGTTCCTCCAGCGTTTCAGTGTTTGTACTAGAATCACAGTGTCTGCAACCTATCGTGTTTCTCTCATATTGAAATTACTGATGATATCAATAAAGTGACTTTGCTTGGATGGTTGCGCAAGTTTCTCTCCTAAAATTTATAGGTTAGAGTTTCCCAATACATTGCAAAATAAATTGGCTAATAACAAAAACATAATTTCATTAATATTAGCATCATTGCCATGTACAAACATGAATCGTTTTTCCACGTTATCTGGAAAATTCATTGGGTTTTAAGATACAACACCTGCTCTATCATATTAAACCTCAAAGATTGAATATGATTATGACAAACAAACTTCATCCTTTTACAATCCTTACTGGTGCTCTCAAACTACACACTTAAGAACAATTGTCATTAAATACACAAGTAGATATATGGGATCAAGGCAATATAAACAAACAGGCCTGTTCAAAGAAGCCAATCACTAATCTTTTGTTAATTCAATTGAATACTTGCACTTCAACTGCATGTGGTCATCATCTCATTTGATCTAGAATTCCATATCTACATGGTCTCATTTGAAACTGGAATCAAATCTCCTAGAATGTCGCCCATTGATCATATCTTGGTGTTCAACTTCAAAAGTTAAAGTGCCCCCACAAGACCTTCATAAAAGAAACTACATTGGAATTATACAACAATGTGCTTCAAGCAGATGTTCTTATTGCTATCTTTTCAACAGCAAAGACCTCAAATACCCAAGGCTTGAAGCATGGGCTGCCCTTCCATGTGTGAAATACAAAATTAACATCATCCTCACATTTCCAAAGACATCTCAACTCACTGGTTAATGGTTCTGCTTCTGAAATCAGATTCATAACAGCATCACTTTCTGCACATATATAAAAAACAGGCCAGTTTCTGAAGCAAGTCAGTGTTATAACCCCCCAGCTGCATGAATCCAGTATTATTGCTCAGAACAAATTATTCTGCTTTAATTAATCCAACACTAGCCAGCTATAGTTGTCTCCAGTGGTGCAGAAGCAGCAGTATGTGTAACTCCATCTGGTCTCACAACATGACACCCCGGATTTCCATCAAGCAGCTCAGCTCCCATCTCTGAATGATTCCCAACGATGATGCAAGCGTCAATCAACAAACACAAAAGGACTTCACGTTTGCAGTAAATACATGGCAATAGGATGCAAGCTGCACCCACTCACATGGGATTCACCTCATCCTCTGCATTGACAGCAACACAAATGTTCCATTGCAGACTTATCACTTAACATGATTAACCCAGGCTATAGTGACTATTTTCCTTTATAATCGCTTGCAGGCTATCAGAATGTTGTTGTTGTCTATGAGTTGTTCAAACAAATCCATACTAAAGTTGAGTTGAGTTTTCCAAAGTTTATTAAACATTATTAACATTATTATCTGTGGTTATATATTGCTACAAGTCATTAAACATTGTTAGACGGTGCTAAAACTTTGTAAAACTGTGAATAAAATTGTTGTAACATTATAATTCCTTAATATTTTATAGAACAAAGGAGCTACACTAATATATGTAATCTCTCTAACAAGCCTTAAGGCCTTGTCTCGAAGATGTTACAAGGAGACAATCAAAGAATTTGTAAACAACATCTTGAAAGCCACAAACAGAACTGCTTTCAAATTTGCAATCCACTTTAACCTTTACACATGGTAAGGAAATTAAGAATGAAAAGCAAGAACACAATCCACTGCCAATTAAATCAAATGGGTTCACTCAGCATAAGCTGTTAAAATAGAAGGTAAACCTAGCCAAACAATAAACAAAAGCATGTTCACCATCAGACCTCTCATTTGCTGTAGTAAAACACAGAAGTTTGCAGACACACTAAGCAAAGATGAAGATATATAACCAATATTTTGAGCTCAAGTCCTTCTTCAAAGTAACCTTGATGAAGGGCTCAAGGCCAAAACATTGGTTATGTATTTTTATCTTTGTTACATAAAGGGCACTGTTTGACCTGCTGAGCTTCTCCAGCATCGTCTTTTTACTCTCAATTGCTGTGATAGCTGTGGAAATAACTCTGCCCAGTGGTTGTCTCCTGGGTGATGCATTGCTTTGAGATACAAGGGTCCTCTCAGGATCCCAATGAGCTTGTGCTCTCAATGGGCAGCTCCAAAATGCAACGTGTCATCTTGAATTGCTCAGGTTGCAAGAATATCAGAAAACAACCAAGACAGGAATGTAGACCTGAGACCATGACTTCTTGTAATGACACTTGCCGGAGCAGAGAAAATTCTGCTGCCCCTGGGAATCAGTAAACTGCTGCTTAAAGATTATCAGAGTACTGGAAGAAGGGAACTGTACTTCATCTGAGGCTGCAATTCATTCTCAGCCACAATACCTCTCAGCATTCAGGGAAAAAGAGCGAGATTCCCCTGGCCCTTCACCATGCTGACAGAATGTGAATGGGGACACCTCTCCCAAAGCCACTCTGAAAGGCCACTTACTCCTGCAACTATTTCAGCGCAGAGTGCTGCCCTATCATGGGGTTCCTACCAACTATAGTGTGGATTGTGGAGGGTCATATGACTTCTCCATCCAGAAACAGGTGGGAGTGTAGATTGTGGAGGGTCATGTGAACTCTCAGTCTGGAAACTAGTGGGTATGTGGATTATGGGGTCACATGATTATGGGGTCACATTTGGAAACTAGTCATTAGTCACATCACCTGCCATCAAGGTTGGACCGCTCACCCATAAGTGCACACCTGACCACTGGTCCCTTCAATCACCTAGTGATTACCTGGGCAGCTTACTATACTATAAAGTTCACCATGTGGAATAGCTCTCCCTATTTTGCTCTTTGGTCCTGAGATGAAACCTGCTCCACTCCAGGTTGCAAACTGTGGAAAATGCTGGAGAAGTTGTTGGAAAGTTGTACACTACATGGGATATGAGTGTTGCAGATACCATTGGAGCTGTGCCAACATTAGATAAGGAATGGCGGGTATTGTAATCCTTGGTTGTTACAAGTCTGTACACAGTTGCTAATATCAGGATGTTAAGCCTGATGTGACTGGATTGTACTGTGGTTGTAAGTCTGTACATAGTTGCTAGTGTCGGTAGTGTTAAGTCTGATATGACTCATTATTTATGTTGTGTGATTGATAGTATGAGTGCTTGTTCTCCTTGTTGCAATCCTCTTGTGTGTGTTTTAATAAAGATCCTTCCCGTGTTCCACCTGTGTCCAGACATGTTGCTCTTTGAACCTACCAAATTTGTTTTCCTTCCCACATAACCCCAACCCACCAAATCAGCACAGCAAAACTTAAGAGGGTGCCTTCCTTTCCCCTGATAGCAGCCCACCATCATCAGGTTACCCTGTCCACCCCCCCCCCCCCACATTTAATCTAATGTCTTTACTCACTGTGTCAGAAATGGAGAGCATTCTCTGCAACAACAGGAACACTGGTGCAGTTGCATAGGAAGAGGGGGCTCTTCTACTGTAACAGGCATTGTCTACATCTCTAGCTGTTTTGTACAAGGCTTTTGCAGCTCCCCTTGACCAGCAGGTTGGAGCTCAATGTCCTTTCCCATCTCTGTGTGAAAATCCCAAAAAGGAATTCACATCAGGTGGTGCTGCGACAATGCTCGCACATAATCCTGGTACCTTGGATCCTTGGATTCACCTGCCCTTACACTCATTGCTCCAGAGAAATCAACCTGTCTCCCAAAGAGCATAGCTCCTGACAATCTTTATTTGGAGTTTAAAAAAACAATTTTCAAGAAGTGACTATGAAGACTTGATACCTGTGACCTTCTTGAATGAAGGATCTAAGAGTGAGAGTAACTAAGAGTGAAAGAAAATGCAATGACAGAGTCAAGATCTTTGGGAGTGTGTGAATGACTAGAATAAGTAGTTGGAAGAGAGTTAGTGCAGTGGAATGTACCTTTAAGAGTTGGCTGATGAGATCTTGGTTATGTGGCTAAGTGCCAAATCTACAAATCGTTAAACTTTGCAATAATACCCACTGTTTCTGAAATTGTGCGGAATTACAGCAGATCCCCTGGCAATGCTGTTTTCTAAGCTGCTCTATGGAATGACAGAACTTTTGTGAAGCTTAAGACACCGTTTTGGGGATATTGAATGCCAACCAAATGAAAACAAAAAAGGCACTGAGGAATGTTTTTTGGTAGTAATGACCTTGATTGGTCAATACAATTTCTTTGAGAAAAGTTAATCTGATTCATCAGTGGGATATCCCCTTGCCATTGTAAACTTAGGCAGCCACAAGACAACTGGATCTGATCTTGTTCCAAAGCAAAGGCAAATAGATCAGGTTCAAAGCTGCAGGGTTTCACTTGGTAGGGATGATAAATTGATAGTAAGAAACAAGAAGCTAAAGGATTTACATAAAGAGAACTGGGACAATAGATGTAACAGTGGAATTCTCTGGGCAGCACCAAGGCCTGCAAGTAACACTGCAGTGATTCCTTTGAAGTGTTTTCCCATTTTCTATGTGACTGTGTGGAGGTCCTCAGAATCTTCCTACATTCCATTGACTTCAAGATATAGGAGCAGAAGTAGACCCATCATCCCATTGAATCTGCTCCGCCATTCTAATCACGAGCATATCCATCCTCCCACTCAGCCCTATTCTCCGGCTTTCTCACCATAATCCTTGATGCCCCGACTAAACAAATGTCAAGTCTGCATTAAATATACCTAATGACTTAATTTCCTCAGCTGCCTGTGGCAACAAGTTCCTCCAACTCACAACAGACTAAAGAAAAGATTTCTACATTTCCTTTTAAATTGCACCCTTTTATCCTGAAATTGTGCCCTCTTGTCCTAGACTCCCCCACCATGGGAAATAACCATGTCACATCTACAGTCTCCAGGCCTTTCAGCATTTGAAATGCCGCTATGAAGTCCCCTCTCATCCTTCTGTACTCCAACGAGAACTGTCCAAGAGCCAACAAATGTTCTTCATATGCTAACCCTTTCATTCCTGGTAACATTCTAATAAATATTCTCTGAACTCTCTCCAATGCCAACACATCTTTTCTCCAATAAGGCACTCAAAACTGTACACAGTACTTCAAATGAAGCCTCACCTAAAGAGTCTCATCATTACATCTCTGCTCTAAAATGCTGTTCCTCTAGAAATGAATGCCAACATTGCATTCACCGCCTTTCCACCAACTCAATCTGGAGGTTAACTTGGAAGTCTTCCAGTCTCGCAAGTTCCTTTGCACTTCAGAATTTTTTAATTTTTGCCCAATCTAAATAATAGCCTGCCCATCTATTTCTTCTACCAAAGAGTGTGACCATTCACTTTCCAACATTGTATTTAATCTCCCATCCATTAGCTCATTCTCCTAATCTATTCAAGTCTCTCTGTAGTCTTTCTGTATCCTCAGCACCATGCACCCTACCATCTACTTTGGTATCATCAGTAAATTTATCCACAAAGCCATCTATTCCATAATCCAAATCATTGATATATAATGTAAAAAGAAGCAGCTCCAACACTGATCCATGTTGAAGATCACTGGCAACCGGTAGCCAACCAGAATAGGATCTTTTTATTCCTCCTGTTTCCTGACAATCAGTCCATTCACTATCCATGCTGGTATCCTTCCTGTAATTCCATGGGCTCTCCTCTCATTTAGCAGCCTTGTGTTGCACTTTGCCAAAGGCCTTTTGAAAGTCCAACTACACATGATGTTGTTCGATTAATTAATGACAATTAATTATCTCCAGTGTTGGTAGCACATGGGGGAAATCAAGAGTGGGGGGGGGGGGAGGGGAAGGTGTTTATGTTGGTGGGCTTTCAGAGGGAAATAGTTGGAGGAATCAGATTCATGGGATTGCTTTGAAAAACTGGAAATATGCTCAATGGGCCAAATGGCCTCCTGTGTCATCATAAAATAGATGAAATTATTTTGTATTTTTTCATTCTTTATTTGGAAGCTGAAACACAATGTAAATTGGTAATACATTGTCAAGTGATATCTGAATCACGTGGAATTGAAAATCAGCTCAGAAGCCACTAAGAGCAAAATAAGCTACACAAAATGTGAATGGAACAGATAGAGATAAAATGTAATCCAGAACACACCCTCAAAGGAAAAAAGTGTATCTCACATGAAGAACACATCCTCAAAGGAAAAAAGTGTACCTCACATGAAGAACACATTCTCAAAGGATAAAAGTGTACCTCACATGAAGAACACATCCTCAAATGAAAAATATGTACCTCACATGAAGAACACATCCTCAAATGAAAAATGTGTACCTCACATGAAGAACACATCCTCAAATGAAAAAAGTGTACCTCACATGAAGAATTGAATTTGCTCAGAACAAATCTGAAGAAGATCCACGACGTCGAGATTTGAAGAACATGTCTAACAGATGCAGAGTTGAAATCAGATTTTAAGCAGATTACACATTGAATGAAGAGTCACATCCTGGCTGGCAAAAATCAAGACAAACCTTCAAATCTTAGAGGCACAAAAGAGGGAAACATTACTCTCAGGTTGGGAATAGCTGTGAAGAAAACTGAAGCACTTCTCAGCCTGGACAGAAAGAATCTTGCACAGAGGAAAACAAAGTTGTTGGTGAACAATTATCTCAGTTCTTGGATACTGCTGTAGGAGGTCCTCAGAATAAGATGCAGAGTACTTCAGCCCTACAATAAAAACCCCGCAAGTTTGGTCCACCACGTTGTGCTGACCCATGTAGACCTATCCACAACAATCTAATCCTTCTCTACCTTCATGTCAAATCGGCAAAGGTTGCAAAGCAAAATGAGTACATCATGATATTTAAAATTTAGTTTTAACAGTTTAACTCGTGTTTCTTTGTAAGAGAGGGAGGTCTGGCATATCTATACCAGCTTTCAAAGCAACCTCGTTAACCCCATTTTATACACTTATTTCCCAAAATATTTTCTGTTTCCAGTGCCCAATAAACCCCACCATCTCCTGTTGCCCCACTACCCATCAACATTTGGGGCACAGTTGACAATTCAGTGAAGAATCAATACATTGTTGGGCCCAGAACACTTGGAGAAAATTCATATAGACTCAGGGAAAAGAGTCAAACTCTTTACAGAGAACATCCAACACCAGGATCAACCCCATTACCTTGTCTTTTTGCTCCTTTTATACACTTCTCAATTTTCTAATTTACCCAAGCTAATATCTTGATCAAATCCTGTCTCGTCACACATATAAAAGGTGTTTTGATGTTTAAACTAATGACACTATTTATATGCATTCTTATTGTTATTATGCATAGACTATTTACAGATCAGTCAAAATATTCAATTTACTGATAAAAATAATATTCTAAAATTATTTCTCAACTTTTCAATTGGCTTTAAGCAAGATCTCAAAGCACCATTTTATGAATCAGAATTATGTCTTATTTATTAAAATGAATTTCAAATTGATGGAATGCAGATATTATTTAATGAGAGGTGATTGAATCAGGGTGAAATGTATTCCTTACAGATTCCTAGTGGAGGGAAATAATTCTACACATTAAGTGGCTCATAGTTGTTACAATATATCAATTTCCAAGCTAATTGTAAACACACCAAAAACTACCCAATTGTAATTTGACAGAGTAATTCATTCAAACCAATTAAATTAACAAAACACTGTTTTGCATCAAATTTTTTAAAAGTTAAAATGTCTGTCAGATGGAAACAAGGGCAGAGTGGAATTTAGAACATTGAGAAGGAATTTGGTTGCAACATACAAGATATTGACGATACAACAAGATGGATGAAGAGAGGATAATTTCTTTATTAGAAAAATCTGGAATGCAGCTTGACCATTTAAAATGTAGTGTCACCCATTTTAAACCAAGAAATACAAAAAAAATTGTAACAGGAGAAGGCCATTTGGCACTTAAAAGACTGCTCCAGCATTCAATAAGGCCATGGCTGATCTCAGGACTTCAGTTCCCTTTTCTTGCTTTTGCTCCATACCCCTTGATCCTTTTAGCCATGAGAGCCACATCCAACACCCTTTTGACAAAAGGAAATGAATTGGCCTCATCAACAACCTGTGTTCACGAGTTTGACTTTCTGAGTGAAAAGGTTTCCTCTGAAATAGCTCACCCCTTATCTTTCGACTGTAGCCCCCTGTTCTGGACTTCCCACCATCTGGAACATTCTTCAAACCTCTAACCTGCCCAAAGACAGAGGAAACCTCTCTCCAAAAGGGTTGTGAATCTTCAAAACTCAAAGGGTGGTGAAAGCAGAGCCTTGAATACTCATGGAAGTAGATGGATTCATGATCAGCAAGGGCGTGAAAAGTTATTATAAGTGAACAGTAATATCAGGACAATCCTGATCTTGCTGAATTGGAATGGAGCAAAAAAAAAATAGGTAGCTGACGATTGATCCTAATTCTTAGGTTAGAATAAATAAATTAGAGTTGCTGGTGGCTTATGCGAGGTCTGTGCACCATCACTGGTTAGCCTGGCCTCTTTTTATGCTGTGGATTCAGATAGAGTATGAACAAGAATATTCAACCAATTGAATCTCTACTGGAGCTGTGCAAGAGCAATACATCACACAGTACCTTCAATGAACCTCCTGTCATTGAAGATGTGTGTGCCTTGAGAAGACAACAATCAGAAAAATAAATTCCCATCACCCTGCTCATGCTCTCCTATTACTGCTACCTTCAAGCCAGAAATACAGCAGCTGAAGTTCACCACCTCTACATTCAGTAACAGCTTCCTCGCCCCCACTAATGCAACACATCCTCCCTCTTGCCCCCCAAAAAAACAGCTGTCAGGCACTTGAATCTCCCCTGTCACCCAAACCATCGTGCTGCTTCAAGACTATCAAAGATTAGCCTGTCATACAGAACACTGTTCCTCCACCACTGGCGAACTGCAAATATCTATTATTTATTTGTTTTTCCTTTTATATTTATAAACTCCTTTTCGCTTTGTGGCCTTGTAATTACATTGAATTTATGCTAATCTAACTGAAAATCTGGAGCAAGTAGCACTTTCATTGCACAAATATAACAATAAACTCATTCCTTCAGCTGAAGTGGTGAATGAAGATTCAATTTTGAAATTTAAGAAAAATTTGGATTGGTACATGGATAGGAGGGGCACAGAGAGCTATGATCTCATTGTAGGTCAATGGAATAGGCAGAAAAATAGATGGCATGAAGGGCCTGTTTCTGTGCCGTAGTGTTTTATGGTGCCACGGTTTAATTTTTTTTAAAATTAGACATACAGCATGGTAACAGGCCATTTTGGCCCATGAATTTGTGCCACCCAATTTACATCCCATTAACCTACACCCCCAGTATGTTTTTCAAATGGTGGTGGAAACCAGAGCCCCCAGAGAAACACTGCACAGATTCAGAAAAAACTTACCATCTCCTTACAGATAGCGTGGGATTTGAACCCCCATCCAATCCCAATCACTGGCGCTGTAAAGGAATTGCGCTAACCGCTAATCAACTGTGCCGCCCTGTTCTATTCATTCTGAAGCCTGAAATTACCATTTTTTTCCCCAATCAGTTGTTTCAGTTCTTCACACCATTGTGAAAGAAATCCAAACTCAATTTTTTTAAATAAAATCCATTCCATGAATACCATAACAAATTAGATGAAAAATTAATCTTTTTGTCAATAATTTCAGTGGGGATAAATTGAAACAAAGTTTAATTCAAGAATTATTACAGTAATAATTACAGTAATCCCAAAAGAGGGAAAAGACCCACTATTGCCATCTTTATACAGACCGATATCATTATTGAATACAGATTATAAATTAATAGCAAAATTACTAGCTAACAGACTGAATGATTATGTACCGAAACTAGTAAGGCAAGACCAAACTGGATTTGTTAAAAAAAGACAAGCAGCTAATAATGTTTGTTAACTTATTAATTTAATACATGCAGCACAAATAAATAAAATGCCAACGGTAGCTGTTACGTTAGACGCAGAGAAAGCTTTCGATAGGGTAGAGTGGAACTATTCGTTTAAAGTGTTACAGAAATGTAAACTACTGGAAAAATTTATTAACTACTTTAGAGCATTATATAATGGACATTTAGCAAAGGTAGTAATAAATGGATATGTATCAGATCACTTTAAATTAAGCAGGTTAACAAGACAAGGATGCCTATTATCCCCTTCACTGTTCGCTTTGGTTATTGAACCACTAGCCGAGTTGATAAGGAAGGAAATTATGATAAAAATAAAAGAGAAAGAATATAAAATCAGCCTATTTGCAGATGGCATCATAGTATATTTAACAGAAACAGATAAGTCAATAAAAAAAACTGCATATAAAATTGAAAGAATATGGAGAGAAATCAGGGTTCAAGATTAACACCAATAAAAGTGAAGTGATGCCAATGAACAAAGTGGATTATTCAGAATTTTTAAAAAAATACCCTTTTCAAATGGCAATCACAGGTGATATGTTACCTTGGTATCAAAATAGATAACAACCTAAAACATTTATACAAATTAAATTATGAACCATTAATTTAAAAAATATAGGAAGATCTAGAGAATTGGAAAGAACTACTGTTAACTTTGTGTTAATAGATATTGTGTTAATATTTATTCCAAATGTTACCAATCCCCCTGACAGAGAATTTATTTTTGCAAAACTGAAGAAAATACTAAGGAAAATTTTATGGAAAGGTAAGAAATCAAGAATAACACTAGAAAAATTAACATGGAGTTACAAACAAGGAGGGTTACAGCTACCAAACTTCAAAAATTACTACAGGGCGGCACAATTAACATACTTATCAGATTTTTATCAGAGAGGAGAAAAACCGGACTGGACTAAGTTAGAATTGGACAAATTGGGAGAAAATATCCCAGAACACATACTTTATAAATGGGATGAAAAACTGGTGCAATATAACAATTCACCAGTACTACATCACATACTTAAATTATGGAAAAAAAAGTACACCTCGAAGAAAAAAAGATAAATAATGCTAGAAATACCAAAAATAATATTAACACAAAACCCATTAATCCCCTTTACAATAAACGATTTATTTTTCGAGGAATGGTATTGAAAAGGAATCAAGAAAATAGAAGATTGCTTTTTGGAAAATAATTTATTAACATTTGAGCAATTAAAAGATAAATATGGAATAACACAAAGTACAATGTTTACATATTACCAATTGAAAACTTATCTAAAAGATATATTGGGAAATAGTTTGAGATTACCAGAAAGTAGCAACTATGAATATTTAATCACAGACACACTGATAATTTAAAAATTTATTACAACCATGTCCTTCAAATTAACATATAAAGAAGAAGATTAAATAAAGTATAAACCGAAACAAGGTTTGGAAAAAGATTTAAACACTTTGATAAAGAACGAAACGTGGGAGAAGTTATGTATTGGAACAATGAAGAACACGATAAATAGTAGATTATGTATGATTCAATATAACTGGCTACACAGATTATACATTTCTCCTCAGAAATTAAAAGAGTGGCACCCAGCAGCTTCGGAGATGCTTTTGTAGATTGGAACAACATTACATGCAATTTGGACATGTTCAAAAGTTAAAAACTTTCTGGGAAGATCTAAACCTAATATTAAACACAATCACAAAAAATAATATACCAAAAGATCCAAAAAACTTCTGTTAAATAATATAAAAGACAAAAATTAGGACTAAAATTAGACAAAGTCCAAATAATATTTATTATGATAACACTAGTAGTAGCCAAAAAATGTATTCTGACAACCTGGAATTTGGAAACAAACCTTAAAATACAACAATGGTATACAGAAATAAACAAGTGTATTCCATTTGAAAAAAATTACATACAATCTGAAAAACAAGTGTACATTATTTGAACAAATTTGGGAATCATACATAAAATATATCGGAGAATGCCGACCACAAACCTCCATCTCTTAAAACAACATAATTATGAGCACAATAAGATATAAATATGTGAAAGTAGACCCTCATTTTTGATGAGGGTGGAGAAGGGGAGAGAGGAAGTGGGGGAAAAGAAAAAATGTCACTACTGTTGTTCATTTGTGGATGTTGTTATTGATATGACTCAGTGCAAATTTTTTTTTTAATTTAAAAAGATTTATTGATGAAATTTGAGAAGACATTTAAGTTTAATCTTCAAATCACTTTGAACTAATGGGGGGGGGGACCCACACAATTCAGTTAGAAACACCATTAATCACAGGTGTACATTTTTGAAAAAACATTGTCAGATATTATTATTCTTAAACTTAATCAAAAGCCATTCAAATCCTGAGGTATGAAAGAGACACCATTAACTGAATGCACATTGTCAAATGTTCAACATGTTACAAAATCATAAAGAGTACTCATTAATGTGAAAGTTCATGGATCAGAAAAGGTTAGAGGGATATGGACTGAATTCTGGATTATGGGAATATCCTGGTAAGTATGGATAGGATGGGTTGAAGGGCCATTTTCAATGAGTTAGAAATCTATGACTATTAAGATGGTCAATTAAGTTGCATTTGTAATGAACAATGGGAGGAAGCACAAAAATTTGTTGAAATTGTAATTTGACTTTTTGTTGATCTTATTTCTACTCTAGAAACTAGCAGCAATCTTGGATTAAAAGAACATTAAATGCAGAAAGATTTTTTTAAAAACCAATTTGTTTGGGGTGGTGAATGGAAGGATTCTGTGGACCTGCTGAGTTCCTCAGAAATCAATAATAGTATCATTACAAGTCAGTATGGATTTCTGAAGGGAAAATCATGCTTGACTAATCTGAAATTTTGAGGATGTGACGAGGAGGGTGGACATGGGAGAGCCAGTGGATGTGATGTACTCGGACTTTCAGTAAGGTCCCGCCTAGGAGATTAATAGGCAAAATCAAAGAGCATGGTATTGGGGGTAGTGTGCTGACATGATAGAAAATTGGTTGACAGACAGAGTTGGGATTAACAGGTCACTTTTGGGATGAAAGGATGTAACAAGTGGGGTCCCACAAGGCTCGGTGCTACGTCATCAGTTGTTTATCATATATAAATATAAACGATTGAGACAAGAGGATTATAAATAACATTAGCAAATTTGCAGATGACACGAAACTGGGTGGCAGTGTGAAGTGTGAGGAGGATGTTAGGAAAACGCAGGGAGACTTGGACAGGTTAGGTGAGTCAGCAGATGCATGTAAAATGCAATTTGATGTGGATAAATGTGAGGTTATCCACTTTGGTGGCAGGAACAGGAAGGCAGATTATTATTTAAAATGAGTCAGGTTATGGAGTGGGAAGTGCAATGTGATCTAGGTGTACTTGTACATCAGTCACTAAAAGCTAGCATGCAGGTTCAACAAGCTTGGAAAAAGGCAAATGGCATGTTAGCCTTCATAAAAAGGGGAATAGAGTATAAGAGTAAAGATGTCCTTCTGCAGTTGTACAGGGCCCTGATGAGACTGCACCTGGAGTATTGTGTCCAGTTCTGGTCTCCTAATTTGAGGGAGTGAAATGTAGATTCACAAGGTCAATTCCCAGGGTGGCAGGATTGATGCATGCCAAAAGGTTGGATAAACTGGGGTTGTATATGTTGGAATTTAGAAGGATGAGGGGAGATGTGATTGAAGTTTATAAGATTATTAAAGGATTGGACATGATAGAAACCGATTGCACATTCGCGATGTTGGGGGAGACTAGGCCATAGTTTAAGAATACAAGGAAGGCCCTTTAGGACAGAGATGATTTTTTTTTAAAAATATCCAGAGTTGTTGGTCTGTCGAATGCTTTTCCGGAGAAGGTGGTAGAGGTGGGTTCTCTGGATTAGTTCAAGAGGAAGTTAGATAAGGTTCTTGTGGACGTGGGAATTAAGGGGAGATGGCAGGGACAAGATATTGATAGTAGAAGATCAGCCATGATCTAAATGAATGGTGGTGCTGGCTCGCTGGGCCAAATGGCCTACTCCAGCACCTATTGTCTAAATATTACAACATATTTGTGTCACTGTAGAGTTAGATGTGGAGCTAACATAATTATTGACAATGTCCTCGAGTTCTACATAGGAATCTTTTACTTTGAATGATTCAAGAGTCAAATGATTCTGCTTTTAATCAAAGAGAAGAATTAATTTATCTGATATTTGAACAACAACATCAACTTTGTATCCAGAGATGAAATTTTCATTGCAATAAGATCACTGACACTGAACATCTCATTGTATAGAAATCAACATAACACAACATAAATTTGACTGGATTTGAATGCACAAGTTTCAGCTTTATAACCAGTTTGAAGTCATAACCCACAATTTCCAAATCATACTGCAATCATATGATTCAGTAAACATAGAACAGTGAGAAACCAAAATTTCCCAACTGTTTCCACAAATCCTTTCAGAAAGTTTATTCAACCAAACATAAAAACCTTGAACTTACCTGTTTATGGTCCTGTACAGACTCAATTTTACATTCAATCCCACACCATGAGGGTTTAAAGCAGTTATCTCACCTCCACTGATAGGTGCTGCATATATGTAGTCTCAGGTGGTTCAATTTCCTATTTTCATTCTCCCATCAAAAAAAATGGAAAAAAGATTGAAAGATTTCTGAGGAAGAATTTAATTTTCAGGTCTCCTCTGAGGGTGAGATTCTGACTTGCCGTAATTCATTCTGCAGTTGAGAACATCACTAGCAAGTACAAAATCCTTTATGCTATTGCACAAAGAATAGTCTGTATTGATAAATCAAAGTACTGATCAGCTCAGCTCGACAGAGTGAGAAGGTTTTTTGGCTTTTGAGCTCCCTGAAGAACAATCAACAACCACACTCATTCAAACATCAGATTTTCCCCAGATCAAAAGCCACACGTTGCAGGTAAATTTTCACAACATTCCCACTTCCAAAAGCTTTGAAGACAATCCACTTGTTTAAACAGCTCTGGTTATTTATTCCAAATGTATTTCTGTCAAACATGACTTCCTAAGGTAACTGCTCATAACATCTGTTTAAGGCAGACTTTGTTGAATGTTTTTCTTCTGTATTACAGTCAGTGAAATCTCAACATGTTTAATATCTTGGCCAGCACAGTTACATTATAATTGCTCATGGATTATGTCATTGCTATCAGTTATATCTACATCAAAGCCTTCTTACTTCTTTTGGTATTCAGTTGATTCATGAGATAAACCAGTTCTTTGATTAACTTTCAACTTCCTCATTCCAGTCAACTATCACGTTAAAAACTGTCCACAGAATTATAAACATAAATCTTACTTTTTTTCACTCCAATTCAACATCCCATGCTACCCACATGATTCTTATTTTCACTTCCTATTTGAAGTTTACCATCCTTCAGCTTTGTCTCTATCCATTTGCATGAGCAATACATGTTGTAGCCTCAGTGCACTTATGCAATCTGCAGTTACATCATTGCACAGTCCACTGTTGACAAAAAAACTTCAGTGATTTGCTACTGTGATTCTGAAACTGGGATCTCTCTCTGTGTCACTCACCATCTTGAAACAACGCCATCTTGTTATTGTCATGCCTCTGCTGGGCTAAAATCCTACATCTCCTGAATCAATAACACTTCTGCTTTTAACAAAGCACAGAGACAAAATGGTGGGGGGAGGGAGTCATTCCAATCCTGTCTTTTTTCTGCAAAAAGGGCCTAGTTAAATTCCCACAACACCTGCAGTGTAAACTGCACTTCTGGCATTCTGGGACCAACTCGGGTCATGATGTGCATTGTGTACCATAATTGTTTTTAGTGCTGCCTGCTCTCTCCCATGGCCTGCTGTCTCCTGCAGCCCAATGTATTGCTCTATCCAGAGGTCTGCTGCCTGCTCTCTGTTGCTGTAAGCTGCTAACACAAACTCTAACCTGCCAGATTGTGAGAGCAATCACAAAGCACAAAGATTTGACACTAGGTCTGTCAGATTGTGAGCAAAATGGTTTGTGGGTTTGTCCTCCGTTTGAACAGTCTGAAGCCCACTGCCCCACCAACCATCCACCACCAGCCCCCAACAATAGGTAGCAGCACTTATTTATGGTGATATGTGAGTGGAAAGAAAAAATTTGAAATCCACTTCAATAGATAAATACTTGCAGTAGATTTTCCCACACTCTTATAAATTGTGTGTCTATGTTTTGTTAAATTGTGCATGTATTTTTCCATGCTCTTTTATACATTATGTACATGTCTTATTCCCGCTATTATTTTCCCACACTCTTTGATTAATTGTTGTCTGTTAATAAAAGTAGCATTTGATTGCAAATCCTTGTGTCCAGACTTGTCTCTCATGGACCTGACACTTTCTCAACACTACAATGACCAGTGCGGGGAGCAACAGCATTACTAATGGCATTACTCACCATTATCACCCTAATTTCAATCTGGCATACAAGGCCAGGAGAATATTTTTGAGCCATTTTGGGGGGGGGGGGGGGAAAGTGGGTCTAACATGCTGTCAAATATGGTATGTTAATATGAGCCACTGAAGCTGTTGATTACATGTCCCACCCCTTTTGTTCGCAAAATGCCAGTGTAAAAAAGATGCACTGACCCAAAAAATGCCAGCTTTGTTCGTTTCAGTGTGAACAACCAAAGCTGGCATATTGGCAGGTCTTCATCACAGAAATATCACGGGATTTTAGTGTAAAAAACAGAACAGATAGGAATTGACAAAGAAACATCAGAGTGCAGCCATTTACGTCCCATCTCACCATTACCTTCTCAACAGGGAAATTCTGCTTTTGACAAAACATACATCCAGTAGAAGAGTTTTTAAAAGTTTGGTTTTTGACTTATTATAATGCAGACATCAACATCAATGTCTAACACAAACCACATTTGCTCCACTAAACATTTAATTATCAGCCTCAAATTGCAGAGTTATAAGCATACTGTAAGAATGGATCCAGCCAGGCTTGAATCAACTCTTCATACTGCATGTGAAGGAACAATTTCACACCTTGCACTAAAATGACCCATAGCTGCATTCCCTCATGATAAATCCACTGTGTTGAAGATGCAATAGCTAAGAATTTGCAAATTTAAAGTATTAGTTACATTTCATGGCTCTCTAATTTTCTTGACTTGAGTGAGATCAGCCAATTGAGTAGTGTCATAACAACAATCTTGCATTCAACATCACTAAAACTAAGGAATTGATTGGGGACTTCAGGAAGGAGAACACAAACCAGTCTTCATTGAGGAGTCAACAGTGGAAAGGGACAGAATCTTCACATTCCTGGGTGTCAACATCTCTGAATACCTATCCTTGGATCATCAGATACATGAAATTATGAAGAAGGCATGCCAGTGACCATATTTTGTTCAGAGTTTGAGGAGATTTGGTATGTCGCCAAAGACTCTTGCAAATTACTACCATTGAGAACATTCTGACTGGTTACGTCAATGCATGGTATGGAGATGCCAATGCACAGGACAGGAACAGGCTATAGAAGGTTGTAAACTCGGTCAGCGCCATCTTGGGCATTAGTCTTCCCTCCATTAATAACTTCTTTGAAAGGTTATGTCTCTATCATCAAGGACCTGTGCCATCCAGGTTCTAATCGCCACCATCAAGAAGGGGGTACAGGAGCCTGAAGACACACTCAACTTTATAAATACGGCTTCTTCCCTATGTTGTAATTTTATAGTAATTTTTGCACCTTGTTTTTCACCATACTGCTGCAACAAAACAACAAATTTCATGACATGTTCATGACAATAAACCTGATTCTGAAGTTGAAGACTTCTTAAGTCCAGTGCTTCATTCAACCAATCATCTTCATCTCATTTATGTGTTGCTTAATCCAATTCCCTCTTTCAGGAGTACTTTCTAAGATTTAGGGTGGACCAAATTTCATTGTCACTTCAACTTTTTCAATCCAATGAAAGGAAACATTTGGAATATAACATTTTGGAACATGTCAGCACATAGAGGAGCAGAACACAGAATACCATTTCCTATTTTGCACTATTCAAAAATCCTCAGGGTTAGGTGATTGCAGTTTCTCAACCAAATCCAGATATACTCAGAGCGTTAGTGTGGCAGGGTAGATAATCCTAGACTCAAAATGTGTGCTTCAAAAATTGTTCCAATTTATATTTTCAAAACTGCAGCACAGATCTAATATTGAAATATATGCCATAGTTGGAGTATAAGTTGCAACTGGAAAAAAAATATTGCATTTAAATGTTACATGTGCCAAATGACTGATCAAAGCAACTGAAGGTAGAATTTTCAATAATGGATAAACTCTGTTTAAACCTTTTAGCACCCACTGTCAGAATGTTGCTGCATTATTTGAAGAATCTGACATGATCTCCATCCATTCCATCTGATTTCCTCTCCAGCTCTTTGGAATGTTAGCAGAATGGCCCACATAGTGGTTAACACGAGGCTGCTATAGTGCCAGCAATTGGGACTAATCCTGTTCGAATCCTGCGCTGTCTATAAGAAGTTTGTACATTCTCTTCACATCTGAGTGGGTTTTCCCCATGGACTCCAGTTTCCTCCCACCGTTCGAAACGCATGGAGTTGTAGGTCATTTGGGTGTAATTGAGCGGCATGGGCTCGTGGGCTGATAGGGCCTGTTATTGTGCTGTATGTCTAAATTACTAGCTTTCATAAGTTACCAGAGACCACAGATTAAACATATAGAAATGCTTGTTTTTATGCCAATAATAATGCCCACCTTCATTTATCCTCCTCTGAAACTTCAATCCATTCTTTGTCAACATCACAGTTCAATTGTTTTCAAGCCTTCCTTTCCTGCCCTTGTTTTTCATATTTTCCCTGTACTTCCAAAGTCAGACACATGCTATTAATGTCAGTACTGCACACTAAATACCTGTATGTTGTACACAGATGTAATAGTGGCCTTCCGTCAGCTCCTTATATTTAAGATCCAGGTGCATACACTAATTACATTGTACACAGAAATAATAGTGCCCTTTCCTAAGTTCATTATATTTAAGACCCAGGTGCATATCTTCAAATTATAAGACCAAAAGACATGGGAGCAGAAATGGGTTCTTCAGTCCATGGAATCTGCCTTACCATTTAACCACAAGCCAATCTATTTCCACAATCATCCCCACTGCCTGGCCTTCTCTCCATTGCTTTTGATGACCTGGCTAATGTAGTATGAATTGTGAAGGGTCATGTGGCCTCTCTGTCTCAAACCTGATGGAAGTTTGATTGTGGAGGTTCATTCTTTTAAAATTAGACATACAGCACTGTAACAAGTCATTTCAGCCCTACAAGTCCATGCCTCCAAAATTACACCCCATTAACCCGCACCACGGTATGTTTTTGAACGTTGGGAGGAAATCAGATCCTCTGGAGAAAACCCACGCAGATACGGGGAGAACATACAAACCTGACAGACCATGTGGATTCAAACCCATGTCTAGTCCCAATTGCTGGTGTTGTAAATGCATTGCATGAACCACTTCGATCTGCCCACAGGTAAAGTTGATGCACGACTGGTCTTCGCAGGTCATTTGGAGGGTCTTGCATTGAAAAAGCAGCACATACTCTCTCACTCTCTTTGTTTGCTGTTACCTTTTAACCATTTCTGAAGCCCAGGCTGTAACCAGCTCCAGAGGGTCAATGGCAATAGGCCAGTCCTGAATCCCAAGCATTTGTTGTTGCTGGAAACCAGGTTTATATATATGTACTTGTTACTTGTGACCATTGCTGAGCTCCAGGCTGCAGGCAGTTCCAGAGTGCCAACAGCAATGGGCCTGTCACAGATCCTGAGCAGAGGCTACACTGGAGATCAGATTTATATGTATGTACTTGTTTATTTGTGACTGTCATTAATGTGCTTGCCTGTGGGTGGTGAATGTTAAACCCTTGTTTCTTAGTATACCAAACCTTGTGGGGGGGGGGGGGGGGGGGATGGAGAAGAGTGCTGAACAAGTTAAACCCTCATTTCTCAGTATTACATGCCAGTGGGTGATGGGTGATGAACAAGTTAAACCCTTGTTTCTCACTATAACATGCCTATGGGTGATGAACAAGTTAAACCCTCTTTTCTCAGTATAACATGCCTGTGGGTGCTGGGTGATGAACAAGTTAAATCCTCGTTTCTCGATATTACATGCCTGTGGGTGCTGGGTGATGAACAAGTTAAACCCTCGTTTCTCACTATAACATGTCTGTAGGTGCTGGATGATGAACAAGTTAAACCCTCATTTCTCACTATAACATGCCTGTGGGTGCTGGGTGATGAACAAGTTAAATCCTCGTTTCTCGCTATAACATGCCTGTGGGTGATGAACAAGTTAAACCTTTGTTTCTCGCTATAACATGCCTGTGGGTGATGAACAAGTTAAACCCTCGTTTCTCAGTATAACACGCCTGTGGGTGCTGGGTGATAAACAAGTTAAACCCTTGTTTCTCGGTATATTGTGCCTGTCTAAGTCTGTGCCTTTTTTTGTGAATTCCCTAGTGTGTAAATAAAGGCCACTGTTTGTTCATAACATGTGTCCAGCCTTAATTCTCTTTGAACCTGTCGGACCTACTCTAAACACAACAGTTAATGAAGAACGTATCAATCTCTCCCAACAACCGGTCCTCCACAATCACCTGTGGCAACAAATTCCACAAATTTACCGTGCTCTGGTTGAAGAAATTCTTCCACATTTCTGTTCTAAGCAGACAGCCTTCACCTCACTGTGCAGCCTCCATGTTACTTTTCCTTCCACACCTTTTCATCCTCTATTCATAGCACATTCATCAAGTAACCACCTTCATTGGTAAAAGGTTTTTCAGTTGCTCCAACTGTCACCTTTCTCACTCTCTCCCTAAATTCATGAATCTTATTCACAGATTGGAAACTCTCAAGCTCAAACAAACCTTCAATAATGTCCCTTTCATGCTGTCAAGTCCCTGGGAGGATCTGTACATTAACCATGCCTCATAATACTGACACAACACAAGGTGTGCATGTCTGGGAATACAGACATGGTGCTTGGGGAAAAATCAGTCTTTCAAAATGCAGTAACCAAAGGTTTGCTCTCAGCTGTAGTGATTTTCACAAGTTATTGAAGATCACCAGATCTGGAGTGCTGCCAGATATGCTTATTTTTGCAAATGATGAAGCCAATATGTGCTGTTATTTTATTTTATCACTGCATTTATGGGATAAATTCCTACTCATCATTAAAGTTAATGACCTGGATTCTGCAGTCAGTAGTGGTTCCATTAACTTCATTGTTCATTAGGCATATGTTTGCTTGTAGAATTTCTGAGTGCTTTCACATTGCAACTTGTTGAAGTAGGGAGCATTAAAAAGACCTGATAGCCAAGTGATGTCATTGGTTGAGAACCTCTTCAAATTTCAAGTCGTCACCTTTATTTATCATTCATAGCACACTCACATAGTAAAGATGAGATAGCATTTCTCCAGGACCATGGCGCATATTTACATAAATATGTTAGAACAGAAGCTAAACACATTGAAATATTAAAACGTATACAGTAAAAGTCCATGGTACACTATCCCCAAATGTTCTGGAAATTCAGGAGTCTAATGGCTTGGAGGAAAAAACGGTTGCCCAATCTGGACACAAGGGCTTGAGTGCTGCAGTATCTCCTACCAGGTGCCAGAATGGAAAACAGTTTACGTGAGGGGTATGTGGAGTCCTTCACAATGTTTATTGCCTTTCGCCTGCATCGAGTGTTGTAGGTGTCCTTCATGGAAGAAGAGAGCCCCCAATGATCTTTTCTGCTGACTTCACTATCCTCTGCAGGGTCTTGAGGTCCGAGGAGGTACAGCTTCCAAACCAGATGGTGATGCAGTTGCTCAGGTTGCTCTCGATACATCCTCTGTAGAATGTAGTTGGGATGGAGGGTGGGAGATAAACTTTTCTCAGCCTTCTCAGGAGATAGAGGCACTGCTGGGCTTTCTTGGCAATGGAGCTAGTGTTTAGGGACCAGGTGTGATTCTCCACCAAGTGCATACCAAAGAATTTGATACTCTCGATGACCTCAATGGTCAGTGGAGCGTGCTCCTCATATCAACAACCATCTTTTCATTTTTTAATGTTCAAATACAGGTTGTCACTCTACACCAGACCATTAGTGACTCCACCTCCTCTGTACATTGACTCTTCATTCTTACTGATAAGGCCCACCACGGTCGTGTCGTCCGTGTCAATCTCAGCATTATTCCATGCGCCAAATGTTGGCGAGGCTAGAAATAGAAAGCTAAATGTGTAACAAAGAGGCAGGGCTTTAGATCATTTGATTGTTGTGCTCTCTTCCAAGAAAAGTGCGACTAGCACAAGAGGGAAAGGTTGCATCTAAACTGAAAGAGCATTAATATCCTGGAGGGGAGTTACTCGAGGGGGTTTTAAACTCATCGTCTGGTGAGGTGAGCAAGTTGAGGTTAATGTAGATGTAAAAGTGATCAGTGGACAGGACAGCAAAAGTCAGGGCAGAGCATGGAAAATCTAAATATTAAATGCATTTATTTTACTGAAAGAATTCTGACAGGCACAGAGAGAGAACTCAAGGTGCTTGGGACTGGGAGATTATCGCAATAACAGAAACAGGGCAGAAAGAGGGGTAGAACTGGCAGCTCAGGGTTCCAGGATGCAGATGCTAAAGATCAGAAAGAGCTAGACAGAAGACAGATGGGGCATTACATTTTTGATCAGGGAAAACATCACAGCTGATGTTCTTGGGAGATCATCCAGTGAGGTGAAATGAATGCAACTTAAAAAGGAATGATCATAGTGATGGGGTCTCACTTCAGGCTCCAATACTTAACAGGAATAATTACCTTGCAAATGTGTGTGTGTGGGGGGGGGGGGGGGGGGGAGGGGGGGAGGAAAAGAAAAATCACAGATCTCAGCACTGCTGCAATATTATCTTAAATCAAAAATGCAACACCCCACCTTTCTTATCTCCACCTCTATCGCACTCATTGAGGCAGGACAATGAGCACAAGAGCAAGGATATAATGTTATTCCTGTTCATGACATTGGTGAGACTGCATTGAGATTAAAGTGTGCAGTTTTGGGTATCCAGCTATGGGAAAGATATCATGAAAGTAGAAGGAGTGCAGAAGTGATTTATTGCAATGCTACTGGGACTGGTAGGCCTGAATGAAAAGGAGAGCCTTCTTTGTCTGGGACTTTTCTCCCCACAGCTCAGAAGGGCAAGTTTATGAAATCATAGCATGCGTAAATAAAGAAAATAGTCTCCCCCCCAACCCCCCCAGGGTAAGAGAATCTAAAACTAGAAGGCATACATTTAAAGTGAGAGGGGAAAGATGTAAAAAGCGACTCGGGGGGGGGGGGGGGGGGGGGGGAACCTTTTTCACACAGAGGATGTTGAGCATAGGCAATGAATTACCAGAGATGTTAGAGATGGGGACAACTATAAGGTTTCAAAGAATTTAGATTGGGAGATAAATAGGAAAGATTTACAGACTACAGGCTGAACAGGAATACAGGAGTCAATTTGGACAGCAAGGCACTTTGGACCAAAGGGCCTGCTTCTGTGAGATGGTACATACTATACAAGTCAAGAATTGTTAAAGAATGAAGTTGAAATCATGAAGTGCAGGATACCATAGTGAATGAATTCAATGTTCACAAAAGAATAGAAGGATATCACAAGATGTGAAACAGAAAAAACACCACTTTCAACATATCTAGCAATAATTAAATCCAAAGTAAATTTCAGTGCAGCAGGTTTGCTTGCCAGTTCAATTCCTCACCATTGAAAATGGACTCACATGCAATCGTTACTTCTCTCTAGTGGGCATTCAGCAAGAACTATTTGAATTACATGTGCTTTCATGCATCCAAATACTGGGTTATTTAGAGATTTCAGTATTTTATGGTGTATAGAGGAGCAGAACAATTCAAAAGGTCAAGGAGAAATTCGAATTTCAATGCTTCAATGTGTCTGTGTAGTCATTGGAAACTAGGAAATTATTTAGTCTTAATAAAGAGCCAGTATTCTTCTCATTGCAAAGTCCAGACCAACGTTACTGCTGCAATTATATGATGGTTCAGTTCATCGACAAAATGCATCGTGACACAGACACCCCTCAATGACTGTAAAGCTTCGCGATATTGGCTTTTCAAAAAGTGAAAAAAAGATGTGATAATACAGACCTCTGAAAATCATCTCTTAGTTGATGAGGTTTATTTTTGACCAGCAAAACTTTTAAAGCCACTCACCATATCAAAGAACTGTTCAAAAATCAACAGGACAGAAAAGCTAAAATCTATATCAATGAGATATGATCTACTACTTCAGCTTTCTCTTTCTTGTATAAAGTATTTTTATTCATTTGATAGAGAAAAATATTATAATTATATGTGTGTGTATATAGTTTAGATATTAATTATATAGGTTTTATATAATGCAATAAAGAATGAGTCACATATCAATTATACATTGTCTTATATAAAAGTGAAAAATCCTTGAGAATCTCACCTCATATTCTAATATTGTAATTATCCAAATAGTTATTTAAAAAAAACTATGCTAATCTAACCCCTCCCATTAAACAGTCATCAGCAAATAAATTATAAAGAATCGAGTATCCGCTCTCGGACATCAGATAGAAAACACCCAGAGCATCTCTGCCTAAGTATTCAAATTATGATAATAGTCCATGAATGGGCCCCATATCTTGTCAAATCCAACCTTGATCTCTTTAACATTAGATCTAATTTTCTCCAAACTCAAACAAGACACAACACCCTGTAACCATTACCTACGACTTGGTGCTACACTGTATTTCCAACTTTAGCAAAATTGCTCATCTGGCCATCAATAAAGTAAAAGCCGCTATTCTTTTTTAGTTGAATTCGAGGAAATCCACTTCCAGAGAATAACCAAACAAAGCAATAAAAGGACACAGTAGCTTTCCAATTTAATAATTAGAATGTTACAACATTCTGATGAGCTGCTCAAACCATAATTCTGTGATAATGAAGTCAATATAAACCTTGGAATGATCACTGTTAGTGGTAAATGGGAGTGACAAACACAACTGCAAATTAATTTTGCAGAAACATTACGTTATGTAACAGGGATACAATCACAGTGAAGGCATCAATGGAAAAAAAGTGTCATTTTGATCACACTGACAGAAACAAGAAACGAGGTTCTCTCTTCTTCCAATCAGAGTTCAAGTAATCTATCAGTATAATGCTCCAATGCACGTGTCCACCTTGAACACTCTGAAGCCTTTAATATGAACATTGAGTCAGTTAAAGGAGCAAAATACCTGATCCAAGAATAGAAATGGGCATGAAGAATGAAGGAGAATTAAATAAATAGTAATTAAAGAAGGAGAGAATAAGTTAAAAGTGATATCTGAATGGGAAAAATACTTGTCACACCAGGGTACACAAGGCAGTTGTGAACAGAAACATGCTTTTACTCTGCAACTACAACTCAAGATTACCAGCTGCAGTTTGGGTTCCAATCACGCAGAATCTTGCTTTCACTGCTCAACCTCTATCTGTCTGGAACATCAATAACCCTGCTCCAAGGAGAGCTCTGTGAAAATCCAGAATGAGCTTGGTCAGGGCAAGCTTCAAAGAGAAATGTAAATGTTTAGACAGCATTCATGGAAGAATCCCTTCTCCAAACATTTAAATTAAGGCCTCTTGAATACTTGGTATCTATGGAATAAAAGAGAAATATTTAAATCTAGTTCAATGCAGAATTTCATTCAACAACATACCATTATGATAACATCGACCCCAGCTTCAAAATCTGGCCAGGTCTCACCATAGTTTACATTTCAAGCTTGGAGTTCATTTACAACAGGAAGTCACTGACATTGATGTTATGTATAATCATCATATGCTGTAGTTGCTATCTATGTTCATTGTGTACTTTATCAATACCATAGGAAAGATATCGTGTAGCAGCCCACCAACACAGGAAATAGCCGACAAAAGCGCCGATTGAGCAAGAACCACGCAGGATGGGAGACCCACTCCCAGAGGCAGTAATAGCAGCCAAACCAACCAATCACCATCAGCGGATCACAGGGGGTCAATCCAGGCCTGTGGATCAGAGGCAGCCAATCAGCAGGCAGCTCCACTCAAGCCACGCCCCGGTGGTGACGCGGCCAGCTGTCTATAAAAGGAAGAGCTGAATCTCAATAAAACTCAGTGTCGACTACACTCCCTTCGTGTGGGAGTCTCCTTTCTTGTTATAGTCTCGAGCTATGATCATGCCATGCCTCGAGCTATAACCATAACGACCTTCTATAACTGAAGCTTATTTCAGCGAGCATATGAGCTGTAAAACTGGCTGGTTCAAGAAATATAGAAATCTTACAGCTGACAACTGTAGATTGTACAGCAAAAGAGATCTGTATACATCTCCACGGAGAAAGCAATTAATAAAACAAAGTTGAATAAAATGTACAGTTAGCAAGCACAATACTATAACAGTGCCGCCAACCAAATCTGGTGCTGTGTGCAAGGAGTTTGCATGTTCGCCCTGTGACCATACGAGATACCTCCAACATTCCAAAGGCGTACTGGTTACGTGGATGCATTCCAGCAGCACTGGCTCGTGGGCTGAAAGGGCCTGTCACCGCGCTTGATCTTTAAATTTAAAAATTATAAAACAAGTTAAAAGATTTATCTATTTCATATGCTAATAATAACATAAGAAATGAGAGCAGGAATATTTGAACCCAGAGAGCCTACTCCCTCCACTCACCAAGATCATGACAGATATTCCACTCAAATGCTGTGAAGCTCCACCATCCCCATAACCCTTGATATCTTTGTTCTCCAGAGAACCATCAACCTCATTTCAGAATTAACACGATATCTAACCTTCCACAGCCCTCCTGGAGAAAGAATTTCAAATGGAGGTAAACAAGAAAATCTGCAGATACTTGGGTCCAATGCAGTACACAAAGTGCTGGAGAAACCAGCAGGCCAGACAGCATCCACAAGAAGTAAAAGGCAGTTGACTAATCCCTTCAACAGGTGTGTCAAATCCATGCAGACACCTGAAAAAAAAGGTGGGGGAGCAGAGGCTAACAGGAAAGAGGTAAAAAAAAAACAAATGTTGGAGGAACTCAGCAGGTCTCATAGAGTCCATTGGAGCTAACTGACATTTCAGGCCTGAGCCCTCCTTCAAGGTATGAGTGAAAAGCAGGTAAGCTCCTGAATCAAAAAGGGGAGGGGGAGGAGTACAGACCCACAAACACAAGGTGATAATTATATCTGAAGAGGAGGACAGGGGGGAGGAAAGCTGAGAATTGACTGAGGGAGCAAGGATTGGCTTTGTGAATGCAGAACTGGGGGAAAAGAGGCAGGGAAAGATGAAGGAGGGTTCATGGATACCAGAGAAGTCAATGTTAATGCCATCTGGTTGGAGGATGCCCAGTCAGAATACAAGGATTTGTTCCTCCAATTTGCAGATGGTCTCAGTCTGGCAGTGCACGAGTACATAGATAGATATGTTGGCAAGAGAATGGGATGGGGATCTGAAATGGGTGATCCCCGCTATTGCAGCAGACAGAGCAAAGATGCTCAATGAAGTGATCTACCAGTCTGCACCAAGCCTCTCTCTGAAGTAGAGGAGACCACAATGGGAGCTCCGGATGCAGTAGATGACCACTGCAGATTCACAAGTGAAATGCTGCTTCACTTGGAAGGATTGTTTGAGGCCCTGAATGAGGGAGGAGGTGTGGGCACAAGTAAAGCACCTCTCAGGGTTAGGTGTCAAGGGGGCAATTGGTGGCAAGATAAGAGTGGATGAGGGAGTCATGGAGGGAGAGGTCCCTGTGGAAGGCAAAGAGGGGAGGAGCAGAGAAGATGCTTTTGATGGTGGAAATGGCAGAGGACGACATGTTAGGTGTGGAGGCTGGTGGAGTGGTAGTTGAGGACAAGGGGAATCCTGTCCTTGTTGTGCGAAGGGGTGGGGTGGGCAGAGCTGATGTGAGGGTAATGGAGGATACGTGGGTGTGTGCCGAGTTGATGGTGGTAGAGGAAAAGCCAGGTTGTTTGAAGAAGGACATCTCTGATGATCTGGCATGGAAGATATTATCCTGGGAGCAGATGCGACGCAAAAGGAATAGAGAGAAAGAAATATAATATTTACAGGGGACAGGATTTGAAGAAGTGTAGTTGAGGTAGTTGGTGGGTTTGAAATGTCTGCTGAGAGTTTGTCTCCTGAAATGGAGGCAGAGATTGAGAAAATGGACAGTGTTGCAAGAGATGGACCAAGTGAATTTGATGTCAGGGTGGAGGTTGGCAGCAAACTAGATAAATCTGATCAGCTTATGGGTACATGAGGCAGCACCAAAGTAGTCATTAATGTAGTGGAGGAAGAGTTGAGGGGCCTTGCCTGTGAAAACTTGCAGCATGGATTGATCCATGTAGCCAACAAAAAGCTAGGCATAGCTGGAGCCCATGCAAGCACCAATGATTACCACTTTGACTTGAGTGGGATGAGTCAAAGGATGTTATTGAGAGTGAGGACAAGTTCTGCCAGCAAGAGGGTGGTGGTGGAGGGGAACTGGTTGGGTCTATTGTCAAGAAAGGAACAAAGGACTTTGAGGCCTTTGGTATAGGATATGGAGGTGAATAGTGTTTGGATGTCGATGTTAAAGATGAGGCAGTAAAGTTCAGGGAACTTTAAATTATTGAAGTGATGGAGGGCAAATAAAGTAAAGGAAATGTAGGTGGGGAGAAACTGGGCTGGGAGGACAAATTGGTGTCAAGATATGCAGATACCAGTTCGATGGGGCAGAAGCATGTGGAAAAAATGGGCCTGCCGAGACAACTCGGTTCATAGATCTTGGATAGGAGGTAGAACCGGGCAGTCCATGGTTAGGAAACAATAAAGTTGGAGGCCATGCCCAGGAGATGACTGGAAGTAATACATTCAGAGATAGTGCGTGAGTCAATGGTTTGATGCATTTTGTTGGAGTTCTGTTGGAGGGGTAAGTAGGAGGAAGTGCCTGAGAGTTGCCATCTGGCTTTCGCCAGATAGTGGTCAGTGCACCAAACCAAAACACTGCTACCCTTGCCTGTGGATATGATGATGTTTGGATTAGTTTGGAAAGAGTGGAAGGCAAGGCACTCTAAGGGGGTGAAATTGGAATGGATGAGGGAAGTGGTGAAGTCAAAACAGTTGATGTCTCAGTGGCAGGTGGAAATATAAAGGTCCAAATCAGGCAGAAGGCCTGAAATAGGTGTCCAGGAGGAGAAAGAAGGTTTAAAGGGGGAGAAGGGTCTGTCATGGGGGGGGGGGGGGGGGTGGAGAATTCTAGTTGGAGAAAATTGGCACGGGACAAAACGGACGGAAGTGTTCGACATCACGTCATGTGCAGAGCTAATTTACATGTAGAAGCAAAGGGGGACAACAGAGAGATGTCTACTGAGAAAACAGCATTCCTTTAAAATGAGAAGGTCAGGAAGGGGGATGGTAAAGAACATGGAATGGTGTCAATGGGGTGCATCCATCTCCAAGCGAGGAATGTCAGGGGGCATTGTAAAGATCAGGCAGGGGTTAGAGAGGGATGTCACTGTGGTGGAAGGTGTCTCCATCTATGAGAGGGGATGGTCGGGGTGGGGGAAGCTTAATAGGTGGATGGAGGTCGAAATGCAGAAGAGTAAAAAGCATGAAGTGATAGGGAGAAAGACCAGAAGGAATGGGGTGGACAGCTGGAGGATGGGAGACAGGGATAAGCGAAAAAGAGGGACAGGAAGACAATTAACAGAAACTGAAGAAGTCAGTTAAAATGCTGTCTGGTTGGAGACTGCTGAGAGGGAACACAAGGTTTTTCCTCCAATTTGTGGGTGGTTTCAACATGGCAGTTCATGAGGCATCGTTCCAATAATTCACTGCCTTCTACAGTCCCATTACTTGGCTCCTAATGAAGAACTGTCCTAAATGAGGGACTAGTCCATCGACTACAGCTCGGCCTTCAGTACTATTATCCCCTCAGTGCCGGTCAAGAAGCGACAAACTCTGGGCCTCCGTTTTCCCCTCTGCAACTGGATCCTTGACTTTCTCATTGGAAGACCACAGTCAGTATGAATTGGAAATGTCTCCTCCTCACTGATTATCAACACATGAGCACACCAAGGATTCATGCTTAGCCCACTGCTCTATTCATTATACATTCATGACGACATGGCCAGGCACAATTCCAATGCTATCGACAATTGCCGATGACACCACAGTTATCATCAGAATCACAAATGGCAATGAGGATGCATACAGGAGGGAGATAGATCAGCCTGTTGACTGGTGTAATGACAACAACTGTGCAGTCAAGGTCAGCAAAACCAAGACGATTGTGGACTTCGGAAGGAAATCAAGGGAACATGACCCAGTCCTCATTGAGGTCTCAGTAGAGGAGACGCTCAAGAACTTCAAATTCCTAAGTGTTAGCATCTCCGAGGATCTGTTCTGGAGCCTCCATGTTGATGTAATCACAAAGGCGGCTCGCCAGCGGCTATACTTTGTGAGGTGTCTGAGGAGATTCGGTATGTCATTGAAAACTCTTGAAAATTATACAGGTTGCATCACTGCCTGGTATGGAGCTGCCAACTCTCAGGACAAGAATGTACTCCAGAGGGTTGTTAACTTGGCTTGCGACATCACAGGCACCAGACCTCATGCCTTTGAGGACATCTACATGAGGCAGTCTCAAAAAGCCTCTATCCTCCAAAGATCCCCACCACCCAGGCCATGTGACTGCCATCATCAGGAAAAAAGTTACAGGAGCCTCAAGATGAGCATTCAACTGCACAAGGAGAGCTTTTTCCCTACTGCCATCAGGCTCCTGAATAATTAATAAACCAAAGATACCACCTTACTTTTCATGTACAATTATTGTTTTTTTTTAATTTATAGTAATGTTATAAGGTGTTTATAATATGAATGTTTGCTCTATGATGCTGCTACAAAACACCAAATTCCATGACAATAAATTCTGATTGGTTATGGGCTCATTAAATGGAAGAATCATTCTGCCTGAACACACATCAAACCATCGAAGAATTTTGGGTATTCCAATCTTTTTAGATCTGTAGACTACTAATAATTCTAATATTCCTCTTCTTTTTTTTTTCTACTTCTTTTGACTTTCTACAAAGAAACTCAACAACAGCTCCAAAAAGAAACTTGAATTTTATTTCTCATGGGTTTAGGCAAATGATGTGATTTTAAAAAAAAGACAGAACTATAAGCTTCAAGTTCCAAATCTCACAAAAAATTAAATCAGAAAATTGCAGAACTTTCATCTGTTCCCACTCACAACTTAAAGCTTCAATGTTTATAGCAGCTGAAGAAGACCTTCAAATTCTGCTTACTAAAGAATTCAAATATGCCCTTTAAATTAATACTCACAGCATGATGTCAGTTTTACATCCGTGAACACTAATGCCAGATTAACTGCTTGGACAAGCAGCTACAGACAGGTTAATGCCTAATTTTAGTTTCAAGATAAATTGAATTTTCCACTTAAAACCTGCAATATTTCAAATTTTAGAAAAAAAGTCATCAAATTACAAGGCCCACGCTTCAAATTTTTACCAATGCATGTAATATCATTCAGGGGACAGAGATTGCTTTCCAGTACTTCGTCTGACCTCTGTAGATACCTTCATTGATTAAAGGATTGCCTGTTCAACTCGAGACTAATAAACATCATTATTTAGAAATTGGAGCTCACTTTTGTCTCAGCATTGAACACAAGCTGTGTGTCATCATCACGGTCACTCATTTGGATCGTCAAAATATTGAACACTTGGTGAAAGGTACCTTTAAAGTTAGTGTAGTGATGTTTTCCATGTTGGTTCAGGCAAAACATAGGAACTGTGAAGATTCTGTTGGGTGCTAAATCCACAGCTGAGAGACTGCCCGGGGGGTTGGACCTCAAAGAACTGGCTCCATGGCAGCCTCAAGACCAGCTGCAGAGAGAAAGGTTGCCCATGAAAGGTAGGCTTGGAAAGGAACCAGCGATGAATCAGCAATCTCCAGTGAGAGAATGTATCCCAATGTAAGCCAATACTCTACACCACTGGCCCATTAGTCCAGCTGACATCATAGACCCAGGCACTGAGCTCAATAATGTGATGCTTATATCTACAAACAGATCAGTGACACGTAAGTATGGCAGATGACACTGCATTGAAAGCATCTTGATACAAATAGTTTTGCCCATCTTCCATGGAAATTGCTCCATGCTTTTTGTGTCTAAAGGTTACAGATTGTACCTCGTGCCAAATTAATTTGATTAATCACAGAAATGTTTGCAATGGACAAATGATGTAATTTACTATCCAATTAATAAAAAGACACTGAAGGGAATTGCAGGGTTACTACGATCTAACCCACAACAAAAAGATATACAAATATTCACAGGTGGATCCAATTTCTAGATTTATATATTTGCCTCATCCGTTTTAATCAGGCATGCATGAGTAAAACTGAACAACTTACAAAAATGCATCAGAATGTCAAATGAAGAAAATTGATGTTTTATTTTTGATCAAGGAATATGAATTGGGTTTGAATATAGGTGATCTAAGATTATTTAGAAATCCACCTATTAAAATTGATAAGCTAAATTGATGATGAGCATTTGTTGCAGAGGGACCAGCAATTTTGGACAAGTTTAACCTGAAGCTTGTAGTCCCATCCAGGAGATTAAACCAGCTGTTTTAGATTACAAATATTTTAACTTAAACCAAGGCTGAAATGAAATAGAATCAAACAGGATTTTTTGTCTCCAGAATTTAATTTTTTGTTCACATAGTGCAAATAAAGCAGCTTGGGATCAAAAATAGCATGCAACTGCTTTGGGTTCCAAATTTAACAGAAAACAGTCAATAATTTATTTTTGATACATAATATTCCAAAGAGCATCTATCACTGCACAAAGAGAGATTAATTTGAATGACAAAAACACATTCAATGCATATACGGCCATTTAACCACAAATGGATTGAGGGCTTCAGCTATAATTTATGATTCTATTTTAAATGCAATGCACTGACTACAAAATGTTACAATTCTTTGTCTGGTAAGGTGTAAAATGTCCCCACCAGCTGCACATTAACCCAGGAGAATGTTTAATAGTCCCTTGGGCTTTTTGACCCACAAAGAAATATTGCTAAAATGTTCAATCATACATTTGGAGGAGCACAGAGTGAAATTATTCTACTTTTTCCTGATGTAAAGTTTAAAGAATTATAAAATTTTAAAAGTCAATGATTAAGAGTTACTATGTTTTTACCCATGTATTTAACACTGCCACAGAGCAAGCATGTTTAAAATTTGAACACTGCTAGCAGATTTCCTGTGACATCAATTATTTTCTTGCAAGAAAATGTATTTTCAACAGATCTCTTATAAAAGGGAAATCTACATTTCTTATATTACAGGAACCGTAACATTTTGTCTCCTGGATAAAATCAGAATAGAGTTCCAAATACCTCTCCGCTCTCAAAGAATGTTTCCCGCCACAAGCGTGGAACAATATTTTTCCATTCTGAAATATTGACTGAATTTAAATGCAAATATTGCAGTAGTGCATGGTGTATAAATAGGATTAACTTGCAAGTATATATTAGAATAATACACTTATTAAATCATCTGTGGAAATGCATCATTCCTGGCATTACAAGAGCTTCCATTTTTGTACCTTCAAAAATATGTAACTTAAATTTACTGTTTGACAGAAAAGGTGTCATGCAGCACTGGAGAGGCTGTTTAAAAAGATTAGATTCCAGTTCAACACAGGCTTCTTCCCTTGGTTGACATTTCTTTGCAGTATCAAAGGAATACAGGACTGCCACTGGAGATTAGATATTAATCGGACAACATGGCCTCCCAAAGAATGTATGGAAAAGTATTTCTGGTACTCTGGGTAAAATTTATCACCTTTCTGACACCAATAAAAAAAAGGCCTATATTTGTAAAGTTTGATTCATGATTTCATGCTGTCCCAAAGCAGTTTACATCCAAAGAAATAGCTTTAACTGTGGCCATGGTTGTCGAAAATAGAACTGTCAGTGTGTGAACAGTAAGCTCCCAGTACACTCATCGAAATAAACTGTTTTTGAAGAGATATTGACTGAGCGATAAATTCTTAGGTTGTGAAGAATATTATTTAAAATATAAATTGTTTAATTTGAATTAACCTTGTCTTTTCAACGGAGGTTTAAAATTCCAGATAGCTGGCACATTATTGATTTGAGAAATAATGCACACAGGCCCTGAAATTTGATTTTCCAAATTGTGTCTTGCATAAGAATAAAGCTGGCCATGGTACAAGAACCTACACAATTTGTGCAATCACTGATTTCCCTGGGTATCCTCCAAGTGTAAATAATGGAGAGAGCTTAATAACCAAGGGTCAAGACCTTAGATTAACAAAAAAAAATCAATATCTCAGACTTGTTACCACCACAGCTAAAAACCAATAAAAAAAACCACACACCTCACTGATAACAAGAAAAACCCTCATATGAAATCAGCTTTTTAATTGCATTCCAGTCCTTACTAGAAGCAAAAACAAAATACATATTTAAGAAATACATTTCAGTTCATGGTTGGACATTACTGTGAAGATCTTCTTGGATATCATAGTTTACTTACATAAAGATTTCATTTAATTTAAAAACATACAGTATTTCAACTCCACATCCAAGAAATTCTCATTGAGCTGAAGAGTAAAACTATGGTTTTCGTGACAGCTTCAACAGTCTTGCCTCAACTGTTCTTTCCCATCTAGGAAAAAGAGGGATAAATGAAAAAAAAATGACTGACATAAGTAAAATCTGAGGGACCAGGAGAAGAGTGAAATAAATATGTGCTGGAGAAATTGCAGGTCATGCAGCATCCATAGGAAGTAAAGGGTAACCAACATTTCAGGCTTGGGCCCTTCATCAGGAAAAACAAAAACAGGCAGGCACCTGAATAAAAAGGTGGGGAGGGGAAAGATGCAGCCTATCAGGTAAGAGGTAATGCATGGATACAGGTGGCAGGGTAGAAGTGAATAAAGCTGGGAAGTGATAAGGAGCGGGGATCGCTCGCTGATGGTAGGAAGGGAAGGGGCTGGAGGAAAGGAGAGAGAGAGAGATACACAAGGGAAGAGAGAGAGACACAGAAGAGGAAGTAGTCTGGCAGTATGAGGCCACATACAGGATAAATGATCTCCCAGTCTGCATCCAGTCGCTCTAATGTAGAGGAGGCCACATTGGGACCACTGGACACAGTAATTGACCCTAAAAGATTCACAAGTTCAATGTTGCTTCACTCGGAAGGACTGTTTGGGACACTGAATGGTGGTGATGGAAGGGGATAGGTGCAAGTGTAGCATTTCTTGCAGTCACAGGGAAATAGAGTTACAATATATTCAAGAAATGATGAAGACCAAATGTTACATAATGTGATATTCCTGCTCATTCAAATGCCAAAACCCAGAAATGAATGTAATTCATGTGAAAGTGGTGTTATATTATAAAATAATGACCAATTTGGAATGATGCAATTTTTTAAAAAAAATCACCATCCCAAAATCTATAATGAATGACAGAAATAAAGTGACATTTCAGACCAATGCATTAAGGTAACTCATGAATCGGAAAGAAAAACAGCTCAAACTTCCAAAAAAAGCACTGGAAAAATACTAAAATCCAGTCTTCTAACTTCCAACATGAGAGCGCCTCTGACTAGCAATGATTGAGGCCATGGAAAATTCAAAGCAATTGCTGTTATCTAACTGAGGAATAAATGGCAGCATGTCCAGATAGTCTACACTTCCAGCTGAGACATACAGACCAACTTCCAAGTCTCAAATCAAGCACTAATGCTGTTCTCTTGATTCAAAAGTTTAAAGATCTAAATCCAGTGAAGGACTGAGGGGGAGCTTCAGATGTTACGTCAAAAGGGTGTGAAGTATTCTACCAGACTATTTCAAAGAAGATATTTTATATTTCTATCAACCTGACCACATCAAACATCCAGTGATAATCATCATGCTTTTATCATGAGCTTGCTGTGCAGAAATTGGCTGTTGCTTTTCCCTCAACATAACCATCATAACATTCAAAAACAAACATTAAATTGATGCAAAGCACTTTGGAAAGTAATTAGATGAACAGTCCTTTTTAAGCTTTGTATTTACATCACTTGAGTCAAATGGTGCACAGGAAGACTGCTCATTTTACCTCACATCTAACATACTGCTAAAATACCATCAATCTCCTTAACAGTAATTTGAAACCCCTGAACATATATCAATTTTCAAGTTAGTAAATAACCTCTGCAGAAAAAAAATTCAGCAATCAGAAGCCATTTAATAGATTCTGTGAAATAATAGGCAAAGTTATCAACACCTCTCAGTCTTGCTAAAAAATCTTTGATTTCAACACCAATGCAACTGTCTAATAATATTTAGGAAACTTCCTAATGCAATAATTTACACAGATGAAATTTCCACACTTAATATTTTTAAAACACAATGTGATTATAACTATTTATTCATTGTTACCGATGTGGAAATTACATGAAAAAATAGCTTATGAATAAATGTTCTCATCAGTAAAAGAAACTCAATGCATATTAGCTTCTTCATTGTTTGAGAAAATGAAGTAAACTCCCACCATCTCCATAATTTTCCTTCTTCCAAGGATGACATTTTCAACTTTATTCTGATTATTAAGGAAAATATTCCCAATTATTGCACGTGATATTGCAATGAATACAAGATGGCTATCGTGCTTACTCAGTCATTCTACAGTAAGGAAATGTCTTCTCATCTCTATCTTTTAACAGCTGATCACATTCTGAGAATGTAATTTCTGGTTCTGGGCATCACAGCCAGGAGGAACATCACCCCCACATCACAAGACCTCCTTTTTAAAAAATAGTTCTGAAAAATACTACCCAGAATGCTTAATCTCTCCCCACACATCAAACCTGCCACTTCATCTGATGAACCTTCACTGCATTCCCCTTTCAAGTAGATCTTTCAGTTTTTTTAATGCAAAATTCCAGATGCAATCTTATCAGGGCTCTATATTATTACAGCTCATCTCCACTCTTATGAAATCCACTTTCAATCTTTGAATTGCTTGCAGTTCAAGAACACTAACAAATATTTTTCAACCCCTCTCCATTTAAAAATACTTCAATATTCTACTTTTTCCAGAAAAATTAATACTCACTTTTTTTGCACATCTTCCATGTCCTATCTATTCAGTTATGCAACATGCATTCCCTTGAAGCCCCTCTGCATTTTCCTCACAGCCCATCTGTTTCCTAGATTTATATTATCAGCAAACCTAGGTGTATTACACTTGATCCCTTCATCCAAATCATTGATACAGATTATGAAAATCTGGAGATCTAATTATCTGTAAATAACCTGCTAGTTGACTCACTGTTCTCCATTTACTCATCAATCCTGGCAAGAATACCTTGTGATCTAATTCTGTTTGATAATCTCTTGCTTGATCCAAAAACCAGTCACAAAGTCCAGATACATCACATTAACTAATTTACCCAATATCTTTTCGAATTAAAACCTCAAATAAACCAAAAGATTTGTCAACTCTATGAAGGAAGAGCCAGTGCCATAGCAGGCCATTCATTTCAGGTTTCTGCCATGCACATAGTGTTTGGTTTAGAACAAGACCCGAAAATCACAAACCTACTTGCACTTGGCTGAAGGTAAATTAGACATCATAGAATTTAATTTTCCTTCAGGAAAGAGTGTAATAAAAATAATCTCTTCCTTTTCAATGCTGCTAAAAATGGGTTTTCATGGAATAAAATGTTTTTAATCAAACCGTTGGCATGATGAAAATATTTAAATAATACTAAAGTAATTTTAATAATAATGATTATTATAGGGAAACAAAAACACAAGAATTAGGCATCGGCTCCACCATTCAGCTACATCTTTTATTTGTCCCATTTTTCACGCTGATCAACTTATCACTCCTTTCCACTCTGTCAAAAAACCCTGCAAGTTTAATTTGGAATATACACAATAAATGAACAAACTCTGACATCTGAAGTTCAAATTTAACAACAGTCTCCCTTATTTCAGATCTAGATGGCCAACTTGCTATTCCAAGACAAGTGCAATTCCACCCGAATCTGGATTGTCCACTCCCACATTTTGCAAATTGTTTCCAATTCTATTAAAAAAAATCACATCTCATTCCCCTCAATTGCAGAGTTTTGGCCACTTTTACATTTCCGCTTTACAGGAGACAGGACTTTCATCCAAGGAAAATAAGAGCTCCAGAAGGGGCCTCAAAACAAAAGTCCAGCACAATTGTTGCAAATCTTCCTTATTCCTTTCTGCCAATTTGGTGCATTAAAAGCTAAAATTAGGTTGCCTCCCTAACTGCTTTCTATACTCATGCCAGCTTTCATGAATTAACGCACACCAATAATTATTAGTTTCACACTACTGTTTACAACACAAGACTATTCTTCAACAAATTTAGACAGTTACTTCACAATTTTTCCATTTCCTGTTTTGTGTTTACTCACTTAAGAAACCCATCTTGTTCATAAGCAAGTACTTTATGGCCGATGCGAAAGAAAACATAACGAAACTAAAAACGCAACCAGTGGTTCTCGCAAATACAACATCGAAGAGCATATATAAACAATAAGAGAAAAAACAGTTGCATTAAAACAACACAAAAATACAGTAATTGGTGGAGTTTAATTCTCAAATGGTGCTGGGATAGAAAATGCTCTTGAGTCTGTTTGTCCATGATTCAAGGGATCGTCTACCCAAGGGCAATAGGTCACATAATAGCCCGGGTGAGTGGAATCCTTAATAAAATTGGCAGCCTTTCCGATGCAGCAAAATCAAAATAAATCCTCCAATGAGGACAAGGAGCATCCAATAATCTGGGCCATATTGATAACCCTCTGAAGATGCCTTTTATCTGCCGCTGTACAGCTGGCAAACCACACAGGAAGGCAGTAGGTCAGCACGCTTTCAATAGAGCAATGATAGAAGGACACCAATAACTTCTCCAGTAGATTGATTTTCCAAAGCATTCTCAGGAAGTGGAGGCATTGATGTGCCTTCTTGACTATAGCATTGGTATATAATAGTCCAGTGGTGACCAAACTGCAGCTCACGAGCCACATGCAGCTCTTTGACACGTAATGTGCGGCTCGCGGGAATACCTTACAAGCGGGGAGGGCAGGCGCCCGCGCAGCGGGGAGGGCAGGCGCCCGCGCAGCGGGGAGGGCAGGCGCCCGCGCAGCGGGGAGGGCAGGCGCCCGCGCAGCGGGGAGGGCAGGCGCCCGCGCAGCGGGGAGGGCAGGCGCCCGCGCAGCGGGGAGGGCAGGCGCCCGCGCAGCGGGGAGGGCAGGCGCCCGCGCAGCGGGGAGGGCAGGCGCCCGCGCAGCGGGGAGGGCAGGCGCCCGCGCAGCGGGGAGGGCAGGCGCCCGCGCAGCGGGGAGGGCAGGCGCCCGCGCAGCGGGGAGGGCAGGCACCCGCGCAGCGGGGAGGGCAGGCGCCCGCGCAGCGGGGAGGGCAGGCGCCCGCGCAGCGGGGAGGGCAGGCGCCCGCGCAGCGGGGAGGGCAGGCGCCCGCGCAGCGGGGAGGGCAGGCGCCCGCGCAGCGGGGAGGGCAGGCGCCCGCGCAGCGGGTCGCCAGCTGACTACTGCCTGCCCGCTGCTAGGCACCTGAAAGCTTTGCCTAATAGTCACTGTTTTGTCAGCTTCCACCCTCTCCCCTCATGGCGTGTTGGAGGCACCCACCACTCTGTGTAAACAAAAAGTCTTGCAAATTTCCTTTAAACTTTACCCCTCTCACATTAACACTCTGCCCTTTAACAGTACATCAGGACAGGGGTGGCCGGCGCATGACGTCGGGGCTGGAGCAGCCAGCGCGACCCGCACCTGCCCCAACATCTCGTGCCGGCCACCTTTACCCCAATGTCCCACGCCGGCCGCCCCTGCTTTGGGAGCTGCCGTTTGCTCCACGGCACCTCTCCCCGCTGCGGATCTTTCAGGTGGCAGAACAGAGCCTTCAGCACTGCCACCTAAAAGGTCCGCCCCCACAAAACTCCGGAGCCACATTTACCAGGCAAATCTACCTGAAAGGGGCTCTACAGGAGCATTATCTGCATCCAAGCACCTAAAAGCAGCTAAAGGGGCAAGAGAGAATCACAACATTTTGTGTGTAGACTTGTTTAGAAAAAAAATCTTTTGCAAAATTGCTCCCTTTGAAACAGTGCTTCTTCACGATCTGCAGTGTATCAGCATTTTGCAAATGGATGATTTTCAAGACAAGTTTTGGAAAATACTTTCCCCAACAAAACTGTACCAGGTGTGGGCAACCTCCCGCGCTAGCCACCCCAGCCCCGTAGTCCTGCACTGGCCACCCCAGCCCTGATGTCCTGCGCCAGGGGTCTGTCAGGCTGTGGGAAGTTGGGTCGCCAGGCAGCAGGGAAGGCGGCTATCAGGTGTGCGAGTTGGGTTGCGGGCTGATTGCCATCAGCCCGCCCCCTGCTAGGCACCTGAAAGCTGCTATCTGCTTTCAGCCTGCTGAGCACTAGGGTGAGCACTCAGAAGTGGAGAATATACCTCCCCGAGGCAGGTTGAGTAAGTACACCTTGGGGACGGGTTCTCCACTTTCAGGTGTCCTCCTGACAGCCGCATTCGGGTATTCTAGGCGGCTTTACATTTGGGCTTTATGGCCACCTGTTAGTGTTAGTAGGTGTGGCTTGCGATCGTGTGATTGCTACGGCTCTCAAACATATGAAGTTTAAGGTATGCGGCACTTATCTTAAGCAAGTTTGGCCACTCCTGTAATAGTCCAAGAAATATCCTCTGTCAAATATGTTCCCAGATACTTAAAATTCATGACCCTTTCTACACAGTCCACATTAATATACAATGGAGCTGGGGCTGTACTGTTCCTCCTGAAATCCTTTACGACCTCTTTCATCTTCAAAGAATTCAATACCTTTGACATAATATAACTATACCAAGAATTGGGGATAAGAATTGATAGTTGATTCTGCTGTCCTTTGAGCACTTTTTAAACCCTCCCAGTTCTGGATAATCCTGAGTGTTCTTATTATTTCCCAGTTGTCAATACCACCAATATTTTTACGTGTTTACTTTTGACTATGTCCAATATCTCTTAAATCATCAAAAGTTGTTTCTTTCAGCAAGTCAGACTCTTGCCCTTGACGATGCAAGTTGTTAATACACAATGTTAAACTACCTTTTGAAAACCTCCTGCAGGAAACCCACAATGTTGTCATTTGGCAGGTCAGCCCATTTTACCATCGCGTGGGCGGCAGCCAACAACTCCATCTGTGACCCCGCATTGAAAATTAGGGTCAACATTGGATAACTGTTTACGCACAGTTCATGTATTAAGCATTACCAATACCAAGACATCTCCTCTCGAGAATCACTGAATTACACAGAATATACCATCTATACTAAAGCAAGCCTTTGTCACATGCTTATTGAATTGCTGCTTCAATACAACATACCACTGCACGTTTGCAATCAAGAAACTGACAGCAATCTCACCATAGTGTTATTCTACCCATTAATTCTCCATACCTGCATTCTTCTCATAATATATTCTACTATTGAAGTACAATAATAATTTTTAAAATTTAGATATACCGCATGGTCACAGGCCATTTCAATCCTCGAATCCATGCTGTCCAATTTGCACCCAATTAACCTACATATGTTTTGAACAGTGGGAGAAAACCAGAGCCCCTCGAGGAAGCCACCGCAGATACGGGGAGAATGTACAAACTACTTACAGACAGCAAGGGATTCAAACCCCAGTCCCAATCGCAAAGATTCTCCTCCTTATCTGTTCATTGCTCAACTGCCCAACACAAGCTCTACTGGATTGCATGTTTATTGGAATCATATCTCACTCATGCTTTTTCATCAGGCAATTTTGAGAATATTCTGGACATTGCAGTAAAACTAACAGCAAGTGCTGTTGTTTCATTTGCAAGGAAAACATTGATACTTTGTACAAGATCAAATAATTGTAAACAAAATGAAAACAATTAAAACCTTAAAAGAGAACACAGCGCAGACTGGCAGCTGCAGAACATTGATAAATCCTCATTTGAAGACTGCAAATTTCTTCAGGTATTCTTCCCAAATATAGGTCATGAATTCAGCCAAAGTTTAGCCAAATCCCCAGGTGAAGCTGTAAGCAGGGGAGCAGTTGAAATTGCAGCAGCCAAATCAGTAGACATCACCAGGAAATTCACTTCTGGTGTGAGTGTTCTTGGGTTTTAAAATAAATTGGCTTTAGTCACAAGCATTCAATGCACACCAAGTGGAAGGTACCCAGACTTGTGCACGGTTTAACCTCGATTCAAACGCCAACAAATGTATATAGGAAAAATACTGGTACATGAACTTATCACTATCCAGTATCATATCCTCAACATTAAACTCTCAAACTGCTTCAGAGATTATTATTTAGATGTTCAGTTAATGCAAGAAATGCTTTCCCAAAAATGATAAGAAACTCATTGCATCATCCCACCCTAGACACAATTATCTACAGTAGTCGTTCCTAATTTGGCATGCCATAAGACTTTGCTAATGGAGATCATTTAGTTTTAAAGTTCACAAAAAAAGTTTAAAATGCACTTGGATTGCTGGCAGTCACAGCATCGGGGCTGCTGGCAGCCCCTGGAAATCTCCAGAAAATCCATATTTCTCCAAAAGGAGCAGCCCACGATATCATCAGCCATTTCTGTAAAGGGAGTGAATAAATGGGTCTTTCATTCAAAAAAAATGGTGAGGACCACGAAATCACACAGCACAGACTTGGACCAGCATTTCCTAAACTGAAAATAGATAAAGATGTTCAAATATCTACAAACCTCAATACAGATTGGAATCATTTGCAAACACTTGCGTTACTCAATTTTTCATGTGGGTAAACAGAAAATGTTAATCAAACAATCAACACGAAGCATGCAATCAGCTTTACTAACCGGGTGTCCTGACATTGAAGAATGCAATGACATTTAAGACATTGCAAGAAAAGTGCAATGTCTTAATTAATCTCATCAGTAAAATCATTCAAAAACTGACAATGGGAAATTGCAAGGCATTTCCTCCTCTTTAATAAACCCAAGTACAACAGCCAAGGTGACATTATAATTTACACAAAGTCTTTGACAGATCAATGTCTAGCTCATAAAATACAGTGAGCACCCAAATAAATGTACTGGAATAAAACTCCAGATGCTGAAAGAAAAATCGAGTCATCACCCAATGAGTTTGGTTTCACCAATGTACAGGTGATACAACCTAGCCACCAAATTGAATATAACAACGAAGTTGTGCAAGGGAATCAATGTTTGACTTGGAACGAATGCACAAATACATCAGAGAAACTCAGCAAGTCATGCAGCACAGAGTAACCAACATTTTGGGCCTGGATCTTTTGTCAGGTATAAGCAAAAACAGGGCAGGCACCTGAATAAAATGTGGGGGGATGGGGGCGGAAGAGGAGAGAGGAAGGGACAATGGGCGGAGCTCAGGCAAACAGGAAAGAGGTCAGTGGATAGAGATGGAAGAGTAGGAGAGCAAAAAGCTGAGGTGATTGGGGGACAGCATCAAAAGTAGTCACTGATAGGAGAAAGAAGGGATGGGGAGCTGTAGGAAAGGAGTTAGAGGGACAGAGAAAGAGAGAAACTGGGGTAGGGGCTTAACAGAAATTAGGAAATCCATGTTAATGCTGAGTGGTTGGAGACTATTTCCTTTATTTCCGGTGAACACTGCCCAACCTTCTAAATTTCTCTAGCAGGTTTCTGTATTGCGCTCCCTCCCAGCATCTGCAGACTTTCTTAATGGAAAGCTACCATTAAGAAAGAAAGGCATTGACAGGAAATGTTTTGGCATCAGTAACAGGAACAATGACAGGTAAAAGTGGCAGGAGTTGTAGCTGAGACAATTGGAGTTAAACAAGAAAGTCTGCAGATGCTGTGGTCAAGAGCAAGACAAAAATGTGCTGGTGAAACTCAGCAGGTCATGAAACATCCAAGAGAATAAAGGGTAACCAATGTTTCGAGCCTAGGCCCAAGATGACAAAGATTCCAGGCCAGAAACATTGGTTATTCTTTACATTCCATGGATGCTGAGTGACCTGTTGAATTTCTACAGCATGTTTGTGAATTGTAGCCGAGATAACGATGGGAGTCAAAGGGGTTTTATTTCTTGGTTTTTCATTTGTTCTTTAGATGCCAAGCACTGATAGCCTACTGTTAAATCTTTAAATTAATTCTTACAATCGCACTATTCTCCTCTCATGCTCCTTTCATTTTCTTGCCTTAATGCAAACTCAAGCTTCATATTGAATTATATCACTTTTAAACTCAATGTTCAACTCTGTCATTCTCACCCTTCACCAAAAACCCCTCAACAAGATTACTATTAACCCTCTCTAATTGAACAAAATATCTGAACTAGCCTTTTCCCAAGCTTGTTCCTCAATTTTGTATATACATCCATAATTTTGGGGAGACATCAGGGGAAAGCATTTTTTTTTAAATACACAGAGTTGTGGGTGTCTGGAATGCCTTGCCAAGGATGGTGGTGAACGCTGAAACACTGGGGGCATTTAAGAGACTCTTAAACAGACACATGGATGAAAGGAAAATAGAGGGTTACAGGGTAGGAAGGGTCTAGTGCTTTTTTTAAAGGGAATACATGGGTTGGCACAACATCAAGGGCCGAAGACCCTGAAATGTGCTGTATTGTTCTATGTTCCATAATTTCATCTCCCACTTTATTTGTCCAACCTACAATTGGTCTTCCATGATTACTGTATGACCCCCCTCTTACACACATCTAAGTATATGACATGCCATTCTCAATATTACAAATATGGTGTGGTCCTATTACCAATGTTTTCTGCAATTTGTTATTCCTTAATGTAACCTGAATTGATTCTAGTTCAACATTTGGATTTGTCAAGCCAATATTTCCTCCCATATTAATTTTGATACATCAGATCGTTTTCCTTGTAATTCCTCAACATTACAATGCACTCTAAAATGTGCCACAGCTTCGTTCAAATGAATAGTCATCAATATTGAATGTTAACTGGATAAATACTAACCAATCTAAATATTTCCAATATTTTCTGCTTTTATGTTGGATTTCAAGATGTGACCTAGCACGTTGGATTGAAACAATGAAGAACATAAGAGTTGACCCAGAATGCAGGGTGACAATGGGGGGAAAAAAGATGGGTGTATGAGGAGAGTTGGCAGGTGGGCAATAAATCATTATTTTATTTTTTAATTCAGTTGCATTCATGCAGGAGGGTCAGTCAAGCACACGTGGAAAATCTGCTCTGGGGTGGAGAGAGAAAGGAGAAAATTCAAAAAAATTGAAGCAATAAAGGAAAGGCAGAAAAATAATCAAAATCAAACTCAAGATAGTGGAGAGGAAGAGATCAAGGCAAAGGAAAAATAGATCAATATTTATACAGGAAAGCTACTGCCTTCATGTTTGAGAGATCATGCTTGCACTGAATTTCATACTGTGATATTGGAATTCTGATTCGGGTGTTTCAAATCAGTGAAAAGCTGAACTATTATCTTCAGGGTGGGCTTAATGGACTTCCGGCATTTCTCACTACCATCAGATAAAAATATGAAATGCAAGAGAGAGTCGGCAGATGATGATATTGTGTATTAAAGACTGGCAATGGAGACATAGCAGCTAAATGGTACGTGTGAAGTGAGAAGACAGATGATGCTCCCAATGCATGTCTTTTCACTGATATTCATGTAGGTTCCAACTGTTGAAACATCAAGTCTCTTCACAGCTGCTGACAACTGCTCGGTCCTTTGATTTTTTTTAATCAACCCATGCTCATCACGCATTTGGAATATGCAAGCCGGCCTTTTTCAAAACTTAGATCTGCGTCTGCATTGCAACGTGCAAACTGTGGGAAACCCAATTCAGGTTAAAATCCCGTCTAAGATTTGTAAACGGGGCCACACTCCACCGCCGCGCCTCCTTTGGCATGAGAAACGGAACCTTCGACGATTCGCCATTGAAATGCACTGGGCATTCGACGCATCACCCGCAGGCTCTTTCAAATCCACAGAAGCAATCTGGAGAAATTCCGATCCGTGCAAAATAAATAGGAGGAGGAAGGGTTAAATGCGAGGTTGCTATGCAACACAGTGCCCAGTCGCAGATCAGAGCTTTCTTGATTTCCCTCCAACTTTTCTTTCCAAGCACCCTCCCAGCATGGTTAACACTCCCCCCGCCCCCCATCTGCAGGCAACCCTGGCGATGTCAACAGAGCTCAGGTGGCGTCCGCCTTCACAACCGAGGGGTGCATCCCCCTGCCGTGTCCAGACGCCGGGTAACACCCGAAACTGTCACGCCGCCGCTTGGGCTCCAGCTTCTTGAAACAGCTCACTCGGGCCACGTCGATTTGACTGAGCCAACAAGGTCAGATGACGCCCCTTCATTCGGCGTGCAAACCATTCCCTGCCACCCTGCCCCTGAGGTGCCACCCGCAGATCTTCAAAGTTTCCCCGCCGAGGAGAGTTCCCCGGCAGACGGGCTCGCTTCCTGCACAAACCCCCCCATCCCATTCAACCTCGAGCGGCTCGGCTCAACCCAATCCGGATTCAACCCGAGGGTGTTTCAAGCCCTACCTTCCGTGCTGTCCCTGGACGCGCACACCCACCCGGACAAAGCTCACTCGGAACGTGGGCTGTGTGTCTCCTCCGACAATCTGTGAAGGAAACAAACACAGAAATAGAGCTGAAGGGCCAGGAGACGAAAAACCATTTTTCTAAAAATCTCAAGAGCTGCCAGCCAGCGAAAGCTTCCCTGGGCTGGACAAAGAGGGGCGACCTCACGGTGCCTCGCATCGGTGACCACTGCCAGCGGTTTGCGGGAATCCATGACAACGTGCCAACAAGAGGGGAAAAGCTTCGAGAGAGTCTCAGTCAACATGGGGCTTCGATTTTTACGCAATCTGCCCGGCGATCGAAAGGAGCAACTGGAATTGGCGAATTAACCCGCATTTAAACATCTCCACCGACCGACCGAGTGTTCCCGAAATATGGCTTGAGGCTGCCGTTATCTTGCACGCAGGGTTATGTTTCTTTTAAACAGTGCAACAAAAGCAAACATTCAGCATCCAGCCCTTCTTCCATATCGATTCCATCCCCACGGATCCCAATTTGATTACAGTATTTCGCTCCTCGCTGCCACTTGCAAGAAACCTTCACAGTTTAACCGTGTTCACAAAACCAAATAGGGTTTTGTTTGAGTTATTGCTGAGAACACATTTCCGGGCAATGTCAAGGAATCATTCCACCTTCAGATATTACCAAAACTAATGAATTGTCCACATTTAAGGAATAAAAATCGTCCGGTCGGTTTTGCATTCATCAGGTAAAACAAGTGTCCCTTCTCGCTTTCAGGCATTTCATGTCTGCAAAGGCTGTCCGCATCAAATACATTTTATTCCCCCACATATTCAGTTATTTTTGCACCAACCTGTGAGCCAGTTCAGCGCAGTCACACATCCTCACCGTCAAATTCCACTGTGGAGCAAAAGGCGGCTTACGTCATCGAGGTGTCAGTCAGGCTGGACGCGCCCTGGCGGCACGCGCTGCAACCCGGTCGGGACATGGGGGAGCACCCTCCCGGTCCAACGCAACCAGTGGGGTGGGGCAGAGGGACCATCTTCCCGGTCCAACCCAACCAGTGGGGTGGGGCCGAGAGAGCATCTTCCCGGTCCAACCCAACCAGTGGAGTGGGGCAGAGGGACCATCTTCCCGGTCCAACCCAACCAGTGGGGTGGGGCCGGGGGAGCATCTTCCCGGTCCAACCCAACCAGTGGGGTGGGGCCGGGGGAGCATCTTCCCGGTCCAACCCAACCAGTGGGGTGGGGCCGGGGGAGCATCTTCCCGGTCCAACCCAACCAGTGGGGTGGGGCAGAGGGACCATCTTCCCGGTCCAACCCAACCAGTGGGGTGGGGCCGGGAGAGCATCTTCCCGGTCCAACCCAACCAGTGGGGTGGGGCAGAGGGACCATCTTCCCGGTCCAACGCAACCAGTGGGGTGGGGCCGGGGGAGCATCTTCCCGGTCCAACCCAACCAGTGGGGTGGGGCCGGGGGAGCATCTTCCCGGTCCAACCCAACCAGTGGGGTGGGGCCGGGGGAGCATCTTCCCGGTCCAACCCAACCAGTGGGGTGGGGCAGAGGGACCATCTTCCCGGTCCAACCCAACCAGTGGGGTGGGGCAGAGGGACCATCTTCCCGGTCCAACCCAACCAGTGGGGTGGGGCCGGAGGAGCATCTTACCGGTCCAACCCAACCAGTGGGGTGGGGCCGGGGGAGCATCTTCCCGGTCTAACCCAACCAGTGGGGTGGGGCCGGGGGAGCATCTTCCCGGTCCAACCCAACCAGTGGGGTGGGGCAGAGGGACCATCTTCCCGGTCCAACCCAACCAGTGGGGTGGGGCTGGGGGAGCATCTTCCCGGTCCAACCCAACCAGTGGGGTGGGGCCGGGGGAGCATCTTCCCGGTCCAACCCAACCAGTGGGGTGGGGCCGGGGGAGCATCTTCCCGGTCCAACCCAACCAGTGGGGTGTGGCCGGGGGAGCATCTTCCCGGTCCAACCCAACCAGTGGGGTGGGGCCGAGGGACCATCTTCCCGGTCCAACCCAACCAGTGGGGTGGGGCAGAGGGACCATCTTCCCGGTCCAACCCAACCAGTGGGGTGGGGCAGGGGGAGCATCTTCCCGGTCCAACCCAACCAGTGGGGTGGGGCCGGGGGAGCATCTTCCCGGTCTAACCCAATCAGTGGGGTGGGGCAGCACCTCCACGTCCAACCCAAGTGGAGTGGGACAGAGGGGAGCACTCTCCTGGTACAACCCAGCCAGCTGGGTGGAAAAGACCTCCTGGTACAACCTGACCGGGATGGAGTAAGACAGAGGGGAAGCACCCTCCTGATAAACTCAACCAGTATGGGGTGGGGCAGAGGGGAGCACCCTGGCCAGGAAGAACCTGGATCACCTCTGGGGTGGGGCAGAAGGGAATAACCCCCTCCAGTAATACCCGGACCCGTGGGGCTGAAAGAAGCACCCCTTCTGGGTAGAACCTGGATCTGGCAAAGGGAACAACCTTACAAAGTAGAAACCAGACCCCACCCAATACACCCTTTTCAATGGAAACCACCCAACCTTAACCCCCTTTCTGTCCCCATCGATAGAACCCACTCTCAACATCCATACCTCCCAATGATAAAAAACCAGCTTCCATACCTCTCAATTGATATAACCACCATAGATACAAACCACTCCACCCCAATACAGCCAAATAGATAGAAACCTTCCCATCCCCTACTCAACAACCACATGGATAGACATAATCACAACTCTCCCTTAGATAGAAACTTCCCCATCATAACTCTACATCCCTGAGATTGAAATCACACCTCTCCATCTTAGCTATCCTTATGGACATAAATGTCTCCATTCACACTCTATTATAGGTTGAAAAACCACAAAATCATGAAACATTCTGAGAGGCTAATCATAGTTCATGTCAACTCCAGTGAAATCAACCAGCCATGATCCACTTCATTTGCCTATCATCTAAACCAGTGATTTTCATACTTTTTCTTTCCACTCACATACCATTTTAAGTAATCTCGATTGGTGCTCTGTGATTAGTAAGGAATTTCTTAAGGTGGTATGTGAGTGGGAATAAAAAGTTGAGAATCACTGCTCTGGACCCAATTATTACTGAACTGTTTTGCATGAGAAAAATTGTCATTGGTCCATTTCCTTTGGAGTTATGAAACCGTGCGCACGAGTCAATTAGTTATGATTAAAACAGTGGTTTTCAATTTTTTTTCTTTCCACCCACATACCACCTTAAGCAATCCCTGACTAATCACAGAGCACCAATGGCATAGGGAATACTTAAAGTCCACAGATCCATGGCAGATGCCACCTCCATGTCTTTTCACTCAACCCTAAAACATATGGATGGCAAGGATGCCTTCATCAGACAAATGTTCATAAACAACAGCTCTGTTTTCAATACCACTGCTCCAAGCAAACTCATTCCTAAACTTCAGGATCTCTGCCTCAGTAGCCCTTTCTGCAACTAGATCCTTGACTCCTGGCCAACAGATTACAATCAGTGAAGATGGGTAACAAGATCTCATCCACAAACACACTCAACACCAAACCTCCTCAAGCATGTGTACTTTCTTCTTATTTGGCTTGGCTTCGCGGACAAAGATTTATGGAGGGGTAAATGTCCACGTCAGCTGCAGGCTCGTTTGTGGCTGACAAGTCCGATGCGGGACAGGCAGACACGGTTGCAGCGGTTGCAGGGGAAAATTGGTTGGTTGGGGTTGGGTGTTGGGTTTTTCCTCCTTTGTCTTTTGTCAGTGAGGTGGGCTCTGCGGTCTTCTTCAAAGGAGGTTGCTGCCTGCCGAACTGTGAGGCACCAAGATGCACGGTATGAGGCGATATCAGCCCACTGGCGGTGGTCAATGTGGAAGGCAACAAGAGATTTCTTTAGGCAGTCCTTGAACCTCTTCTTTGGTGCACCTCTGACACGATTGCCAGTGGAGAGCTCACCATATAACACGATTTTGGGGAGGCGATGGTCCTCCATTCTGGAGACGTGACCTACCCAGCGCAGTTGGATCTTCAACAGCGTGGATTCGACGCTGTCGGCCTCTGCCATCTCGAGTACTTCGATGTTAGGGATGAAGTCGCTCCAATGAATGTTGAGGATGGAGCGGAGACAACGCTGGTGGAAGCGTTCTAGGAGCCGTAGGTGATGCCGGTAGAGGACCCATGATTCGGAGCCAAACAGGAGTGTGGGTATGACAACGGCTCTGTATACGCATATGTTTGTGCGGTTTTTCAGTTGGTTGTTTTTCCAGACTCTTTTGTGTAGTCTTCCAAAGGCGCTATTTGCCTTGGCGAGTCTGTTGTCTATCTCGTTGTCGATCCTTGCATCCAATGAAATGGTGCAGCCAAGGTAGGTAAACCGGTTGACCGTTTTGAGTTTTGTATGCCCGATGGAGATGTGGGGGGGCTGGTAGTCATGGTGGGGAGCTGGCTGATGGAGGACCTCAGTTTTCTTTAGGCTGACTTCCAGGCCAAACATTTTGGCAGTTTCCACAAAACAGGACGTCAAGCGCTGAAGAGCTGGCTCTGAATGTGCAACTAAAGCGGCATCATCTGCAAAGAGTAGTTCATGGACAAGTTGCTCTTGTGTCTTGGTGTGAGCTTTCAGGCGCCTCAGATTGAAGAGACTGCCATCCGTGCGGTACCGGATGTAAACAGCGTCTTCATTGTTGAGGTCTTTCATGGCTTGGTTCAGCATCATGCTGAAGAAGATTGAAAAGAGGGTTGGTGCGAGAACGCAGCCTTGCTTCACGCCATTGTTTATGGAGAAGGGTTCAGAGAGCTCATTGCTGTATCTGACCCGACCTTGTTGGTTTTCGTGCAGTTGGATAACCATGTTGAGGAACTTTGCGGGGCATCCGAGGCACTCTAGTATTTGCCAAAGCCCTTTCCTGCTCATGGTGTCGAAGGCTTTGGTGAGGTCAACAAAGGTGATGTAGAGTCCTTTGTTTTGTTCTCTGCACTTTTCTTGAAGCTGTCTGAGGGCAAAGACCATGTCAGTAGTTCCTCTGTTTGCGCGAAAGCCGCACTGTGATTCTGGGAGAACATTCTCAGTGACACTAGGTATTATTCTATTTAGGAGAATCCTAGCGAAGATTTTGCCTGCAATGGAGAGCAGCGTGATTCCCCTGTAGTTTGAGCAGTCTGATTTCTCGCCTTTGTTTTTGTACAGGGTGATGATGATGGCATCACGAAGGTCCTGAGGCAGTTTTCCTTGGTCCCAGCAAAGCTTGAAAACCTCATGCAGTTTGGCATGCAGAGTTTTGCCGCCAGCCTTCCAGCCTTCCATCCATACCTGCTGCTTGCCACTTTTCAGTTGTTCAATTGCCTTATATGTCTTTTCCCGGGTGAGGACCTCATCCAGCTCTAGCCTTAGGGGCTGTTGAGGGAGCTGGAGCAGGACGGAAACTTGGACTGAGCGGTTGGCACTGAAAAGAGTTTGGAAGTGTTCTGACCATCGGTTGAGGATGGAGATCTTGTCGCTGAAGAGGACTTTGCCGTCTGAGCTGCGCAACGGGCTTTGGACTTGGGGTGAGGGGCCGTACACAGCCTTTAGAGCCTCGTAAAAACCCCTGAAGTCGCCAATGTCCGCGCTGAGCTGGGTTCATTTGGCAAGGCTAGTCCACCACTCATTTTGGATCTCCCAGAGTTTGCGCTGAAGATGGCTGCATGCGCGACGGAAGGCTTGTTTCTTCTCTGGCCAGGACGGCTTTGTAAGGTGAGCCTGGTGGGCAGCTCGCTTCTTTGCCAGCAGCTCCTAGATTTCCTGGCTGTTTTCGTCGAACCAGTCCTTGTTTTTTCTGGAGGAGAAGCCCAGTACCTCTTCAGTGGATTGCAGTATGGTAGTCTTCAGCTGTTCCCAGAGGGTTTTAGGGGACGAGTCCGTGAGGCGGATTGCATCCTTGAGCTTTGCTTTGAGGTTTGCCTGGAAGTTTCCCCTCACTTCGTCTGACTGCAGGTTTCAAACATTTAACCTCTTTCTGGGGGCTTTACTGTTCCTGGGCTTTGGCTTGAAGTGAAGGTTGAGCTTGCAGCGAACCAGCCGGTGGTCAGTGTTGCATTCCGCGCTGGGCATGACCCTGGTGTGGAGCACATCTCGTTTGTCTCTTTCTCGCACCAGGACGTAGTCCAGGACGTGCCAGTGTTTGGATCGGGGATGCATCCAGGTAGTCTTCAGGCTGTCCCTCTGCTGAAAAAGGGCCCCGGCCTCGGTCGAGTAAGGCAGGTGGAGGCCCCGATCTGGACAAGAGCAAAGGGGAGGCGGCGGCCTCGGCCTCAGTCGAGTGAGGCAGGCTGCGGCCCCTATCCGGGCAAGAGCGAAGGGGAGGCGACGGCACCGGCCTCGGTCAAGTGAGGCAGGCGGAGGACCCGATCCGGGCAAGAGCGAAGGGGAGGCGGCGGCCCCGGCCTCGGTCGAGTGAGGCAGGCGGAGGCCCCGGTCCGGGCAGAAAGTAGGAGGCGACGGCCCCAGTCCAGTCAGAAAGTAGGAGGCGGCGGCAGCCCCGGCCCCGGTCCGGGCAGAGGGTAGACGGCAGCAGCCCCGATCCGGGCAAGAGCGAAGGGGAGACGGCCCCGGCCTCGGTCGAGTTAGGCAAGCGGCAGCCCCTATCTGGGCAAGAGCGAAGGGGAGGCGGCGGCCCCAGACTCGGTCGAGTGAGGCAGGCGGAGGCCCCGGTCCGGGCAGAAAGTAGGAGGCGGCGGCCCTGGTCCAGGCACTGGGAAAGCAGCGGCGACCCCGGCCCCGGTCCGGGCAGAGGGTAGACGGCGGCAGCCCCGATCCGGGCAAGAGCGAAGGGGAGGCGGCGGCGGCCCCAGCCTCGGTCGAGTTAGGCAAGCGGCGGCCCCTATCCGGGCAAGAGCGAAGGGGAGGCGGCGGCCCCAGACTCGGTCGAGTGAGGCAGGCGGAGGCCCCGGTCCGGGCAGAAAGTAGGAGGCGGCGGCCCCGGTCCAGGCACTGGGAAAGCAGCGGCGGCCCCGGCCCCTGTCTGGGCAGTATGGTCCAACCTAGGAGGGGAGGCAGGCCCCTCCAGCCCGGTTAAGAAACCTGCATAGGAGAAGGACACTCCGATATAAAACCTACGACCCAAGGATGTGTACTTAATCCCCTCCATACTCACAATTTACAGCCAAATGAAGTTCCAATTCCATCTTCATATTCACCAATTACCACTAAGTCATGAAGCAGAATAACAGAAAAGAGACAAAGTCTGGTGGAATGGTGCCAACAATCTCCCCCTCTTTCTATGTCAATTAGAGGATGATCATTGACTTCAGAAATGCAGGCAGAGACCACACTCCTATCCACTTTAATGGTGCTGAAGTGGAAAGAGTAGAAAGCTATAAGTTAATAGGAAAAGACATCTTCAACAACTTAACCTGGGCCAAGTACATTGACAGGACAGTCAAGAAAGTGTACCAACAACTCTACTTTCTGATAAGACTCAGGAAGTTTGCCATTGTCCCTTAACAAGTTCTCCAGATGAACCATTGAATGCGTATTTACTGGATGCATCACAGCGTGGTATTGGATTTGCTCTGCTCACAATCAGAAGCTGCAGAAGGCATTGTATATAGCTCAGAGTCGGAACATACTGTAAGCTTCCTCCCCTCCATGGGCTCCATCTATATTTCCAACAACCATCATACTGAAGACCCATCACACCCCAGAGACACACTCTTCTCTCATCTCCCTCCAGGGAGAGCATTCAAACATTGGAAAGTACACACCAACCTGCTTAAAGACAGTTTCTTCCCAAAAGCCATCAGGTTCTGAAAGGAAGCCCATAACAGTGCTATCATGCTGTCCTTGTTTGAAACTAATTGATCTTTTGATCTTTTGTTGTACTGAAACTCAATTCTCTGTAAATGATGTTCTTTACATGGCTGTTAGAATATTTGAGATAACTTGTTAGATAGCTCACAGAAGAACCCTTCTCACTGTACTGGGTATAATGTGACAAATAAGCTTAAACTAACCAGTCAGTCCACGTTCACACAGATAAGAACTCTCCAACTCAACACCACATACAATGCAACCTCTCTCTCGTCAATCTCCCATAAATAGATATCCCATCACCTCCCCAACACACATCCTACAAAGAAACAAACCACTCCTCAACTCAACAGAGCCCCAAAGATAGAAAACACCCCATCTAACTCAATCACATAAACAGAAATCACTCACATCTGAACACACCCCAAAGATAGAAACCAATACATCCACTCAAGGCAGCATCTCACACAGAGACTACCCAACCACCTCTCACTCAGAGACCATCCCAATGCGCATCCATACACAGTGAAGCTTCAACACATCCTCAGTTAAACAATGACTAGTCCCTTCAGTGCAGAGGGATTTTGCCTCAATATTTGGAGAAATCCTCCCGTTATGCACACCATAATATGGACAAGACAACACCCTTGTACAGTCATAGCTGACACACATCCTCACACACAGACCAAGTGGCCTAACACGCATCCTCACTCTAAGAGAGAACAATCTTAAACATGTGAATGAAGGAACATTGGCCTTTATTGCTTAAAAGATTGAATTTACTAGTGAGGAGATTCTGCTGCAGGCTACTGGTGAGGCCTTTCTCAGAGTACTATATACAGCTCTCATCTCCTTCCATGACAAAAGAAATACTGGGTTTGGAGGCAGTGCAGAGGAGGTTCACCTGGTTCATTCCAGAGAGGAGGATGTCAGGCTCTGAGGAGAAATTAAGTTGTTTGCAACTATACTCGCTGGAATTCAGAACAATGAGAGGGGATCATGTATAATCATAAAATTAAGAAAGGGACAGACAAGATAGAGGCAGGAAAGCCAATGTGCACTGTTTGGTGAGACTGGAATGAGGGGAGATTCCACAAGACTCAGATGTAAGACAGATGAGGAGGAATTGAGAGCAGTGAATCTGTGGAATTCTCTACCCCATGAAGCAGTAGAGGCTACCTCATTAAATATATTTAAGACTCAGTGTGACGGATGTTTGTATAATAGGGGAATTAAGGGTTATGGGGAAAATCCAGGTAGCTGGAGCAGAATCCACAGACAGATCAGCCATGATCTCATTAAATGACACAGCAGGCTCAATGGGCCAGATGGCCAACTATTTCTTATGCTCTTATATACCCTGTCAGGAAAAAAAAGCATCTCAAACACACTCCTCCACAAGAAAAATTATACCCACAGAAAAATTATACCCAGAGACACCCTTGAACAGACACACACACCCCCAATTCGCAGAATCTGAGCACTACAATAAATGCCTTCACATACCGTCAAATGGAGACATGCCCAATGCCAACCTTCACAGAGCATCATTGGTAGGAACCATAAACACACACCCTCACTTTGACACAAACCCCAACACACACCTAAAGAGATCCCCATCCAACACACACCATTACACTAACAGAGTACACCAATATAGATCCTCTCACACAGACTCAACCCAACACACTCACCTCAAACCAAGAGTGCAGATAGTAACTCTCCCCTCAGACTAGCAAAGATATCACTTCCAATCACATACACAGATGTCAAATACACATCCTCAGGAGATTCCCTCCACACACACACATTTGTAGACAACCTCTCCTCTCCGTACACACTCATTCCATGTTCCTCTACAAATTTATCTTTTTTGAAGCATATCTTGATTGAGATGTGCTTCATATAATTTCTATCTAAATTTTCCCTCATCATTTGACAAAACTTGATTGACTATTTATGACTGCTTAAGCTGAATTTTGACCCATTGAGTTTTTGGACTGTTCCACAGATGCAAACAAAGAATTTACTCAAGTCAAAAAAGACATGCATGGTATCTGATGCCGTTCATGCATTTTTCTTGGTTAAAACGCAAGATTACATCCACTGTGCCTCCCACTGCTATTCAGGGAACAGCTCTGCAACCATGAAGATGTATTTCCTGAAGATTTGCTGATCATTTCATCCTCATTCAAATTTTGAGGTGAAAGAAGAACAACAAGATTAATTCCTTGATCGGTTTCTGTTCTAAATCTACCCCTCACTATTGTTCATAGTACTGAACCTGGAAATTCAATTGTGCAATGTATCTAGCTCATAAAATACAAATTATGGCAAACGGTCAACTGCGACTTGTTATCTGTTGTTTAAAAACATATATTACCAAAGCGTACTGAGAACAAGGTGAAGGAATTTTCTGAGATTTGGTATGTCATCAAAAACCTTGGCAAATTTCTATGATGTGTCATGAAAAATGTGCTGACCAGCTGCATCACAGCCTGGTGTGGAACATCAATACCACCGAGAGAAAAAAAACCTGCAAAAGTTTGTAGATTCAGCTCAGTACATCCTATTAGTTTTTTGAACATGCATGCACAAGAAAATGTAAATACATTTCAAGCTTAATGATGCACACTGCAGAAATAACCATATTTACTGGGAAAGATGAAGTTATAATTACTGCTGTGAAATTCCAAAAGTTTTTACCTGCAAACTTACGATGTGTCAGAGTCTGTTTATCAATTTGCTTATATCTGGTGTAACAACTAAAAATAGTTCACATTTGTTTTCATAGAGGAAGAAAAATTTTATTGCATTACCTCCAATCACAAGGAGTTCTTGAATGCAATTTTTCCCCATCGAAACTCCAATTAAACAAAATTGTTTTATTTCATAAACACCCTGTGGTGAATACAGAAATTCCACTTCTTGTGTGAAGTGCAGCGAGATTGTGCAGTTTTGCATTTATTCATCCATTCAGGGTGTTGGATATACAACAGAAATAGACTTTTTATTTAATTATGAATCTCATCATAATGGATAGATGATTCTATCATTCAGACATAGATAATTTACAGATTTTAGTTGTTTTTACCGCAAATAAATTCACAGACCACACATCACGGGGGATAGGATCATGTACCTCAATTATATACAATACAAAACAGTTTTATCAGATATGCTCATGTCATCTCATATTACAAATTGATAGAAATACAATACTATTGCGCTTAACTCTTTTCGGATCTAATTAATCTTCAGGTCCCATGGATGAGATTAATGAAGTTCTATTTCAAATGGTGCTCTCAATATTGGGGTTTACTTTAGATGTCATGCATGTCATCTCATCACAGAAATTTACATGTCAGAGAACTATATGCTGGCCATCATATCCTTGCCATTCTGTGTGTTTCTCACGACTCCTGAGAACAGAAAAAAAGTTTTTATTTTCTCATTCTGCCTGCCTGATAATTCAGCTGTTCTTACAGAATAGCTCCAAAATATGTACCTGGTATAATAAAACATGTATTAGTTTCTTGAGGCTTAGAAAGTGAACAGAAATGAATACATTATTTTAATACCCTTTTAAAGTGGATCAGTTCTTTGGGTTATATTTAAAATGCACTCATTTAATCACAGTCAAATTAATAATATCAATTCATGGAACAGAATCTGAAATTAGTGGCACTATTACTTTTCAATGAAGGAAGGAAAAATTTAAAGTTCCAAATAATACCTTTTTTCTGTTATTATCAGGTTAAGGCTTCCTTGGTTGATAAATTAGCTCCTAATTTGATATTCCCGAGGCAAAATGATTAGAATTATTGATATGCAAGGGTGGCTTGATTTAAGTTCATCTTGGTGATATATAAATTACTTCAAAAAGTTCCTACGTTAGGAATTTTCATAAATAAAGATTAAGATGAGGTTGATTTAAAACGACATCGATGAAAAAGATTGGATGTAATTATGTAAAGAAAATATGACAAAAAAAATTAAAAATTGAATCAAATCTTTTCATATCTATGTTTTAGATGTGGTCAGAAAGTTGGTTCATTTTTGCATTCTACTTGGAAGTGTCCAAGAGTAAAACCTTTTTGGTTAGAGGTAGGAAATTTTTTTGAGAAAATATTAGGGGATAAACTTCCGCAGGATTTGGTGTTATATTTATTGGGTAATATTAAAGTGGTTAGACCTAAATTAAGGTTAACTATGTGTCAAATTGAATTTTTATGACTAGCTTTAGCTGTTTCTAGGAAGTTCATAGCCATCACTTGGAAATCAGATACAGATTTAGGGATGGAGAGATGGCATGTTGAATTGCGTACTTGTATTCCACTTGAGAAAATAACATAACTTATGTAAAAAGTATCTTTTTTTTCCCAAAAAATGTACTTGCATCACATTGTTTTGAAAATTTGAAGGACTCTCTGAAAGCCAATCCTGTTGGTAACCACCCCAGTTCCATTATTGATATTGAAACTTTGTTTTTTTTTTTAAACATTCTCCAAATTCTTTCTTTTTCCTTTCTTTTCTTTTTTCTTTCTTTGATATATTTTGTGGGGGAGAGTTGGTGAGTGCGGGAAGGGGAAGGGGAAGGGATAACTACACACGCATCACATCTGTAATTTTTTTTTCTCTTTTACAAGAGAGAAAACCACATACTTCGATGTGGTTTTAAAATATTAAAAAAGAAATTAGTGCCACAGAAGGATTTAACTCAGTCTATCATGTCCATGCTAGAAAAGAAACAACTATCCAATCGAAGACCACTTCTAAGCTTTTGCTCAAAAACTATCAACTTCTTCCATTTTGAATCAATATGTCTGTGCCTGAAGTCAGGATACTTTTAAAAAATCTGCAAATCGATCATAACAGAGAGAGGATCACATTTGTATTTTGCTTCACTTTTCTGCCACGCTATGGAAGGAATAAATGCACAGGCATCCCAGTGGGAGAGGGAATAAATTGAACAGTAAAGTTAACTATAGCCATAATTTATTGCCATAAATCACATGAATATTTGAAGCTTAGTTGTTCAAATGGCAGATCAAGCCTTGAAATCTGATATTAAGAGCACTTTATGCATTAATTTTTAATCTTTCTTCATTTTGCCTTTTGTAGGTAATTTTTAAACTTTTTTTGTCAGATGCTGGATATTTTCTATGACTTTCTAGAACATGATTTAATAATTGCAAATGCAACTAATATTCATTGCATACCAAGAACAAGTTATTTAGTCATTTTGAACATCAACCCTCAGGTAATCTTTTCAGTTTTCCTGACACCCTGTTATGAATCCTCCAAGAAGTTCTTTTGATTCCCTTTGCTAACTTATGCAAACGATGTATGGCAGCATTTTAGAACCTCATGAAAATGCCTGGAAATCAAGGCAAGGCACTTCATTCGTTTGGAAGGTCCTCAAATAAGTCTGGGATTCCAATTTGGAGTCCAATCTCATACAAATTAATGTCATAAGTGATGTCAGGTAGCATATTGTCCATACGTCAATATCTCTAGAGGAAGCTGGTGATTAATAACATCACATGACCTTGTTAGTGCTGCCAAACAAGAGCTCAATGCTCCAACTGATACTTAGCCAGGTAGAATATATTATCAGAAGCAGACAGGAACAGTATCAATACCATTTAAAAGAAGCATCAGCTGCCCACTAATTCGGTTGTATTTGCTTTAATTCTACTATGATTCGACACTTCCTGGAGTTTTTCCTTTGATTGCTGATGTCTTAAAGGCTGCTTTGTCCAGGTCAAAACATTATATCTTGATTTAAAATATTCTACTTCAACCAATTCTAGATATGGGATGTACATGGTGGGTACAATTATTTATAGTCTGCTTTGAGTACAGCCAGACTGGGATTGGGAACACATTGGAAAGAACTGACCAACATTCCACACAATGGAGGAAAAGGACCAGAGGTGTGCTCAGCACAAGACCATATCTTCCCACTGTATTCTGCATGCAAATTTCCATCCTGATCCTCAGTCAGGAACAATATACAAAGAATGTGTATTTAAACAAACATAACTCAATGAAATTTCTCAGCTGGTGTGGTCATGCTAATTTCAGCACATAGCAAAGACCTCTTTGCCATGGGCTGTCAGGGTGACCATGGGAATTTTTTTTTAATGCACTGGGATTTGTCCAGTCAGGAGCTTGAGACAATTGCCACAAACCTCAATTTGTTGCAGATGGGAAGTCGCTCACTCACTATTCAAAGAATCAAATCTAGGTAGCAGCAGGCAGAGTCAGCAGATGGTTTACGAAGATTTCAGCCTGCTTATTGCAAACGCATCACTTTTCAAGGTATTACACGTCAACTCATAAGATGCACCGCAACTTAAAGGATTCAAATCTTTCAGTGGAAACTGGAATGTTACGACTTGCAGTGAATCACGAAGGCTTACATCAAATACCTTGACACAAAAATTCTCACTCTGCATTTGAGCCACCTTAACAAAAGGGACCACTAAGTGACAAAAAAAAGCTGAATGTTTCTTCAGTATGTTAATCAAACACATGAAGGCAGAAGGGACTCTTTAGTACTAGAGTCTCAAGATTTGTGGTTATCCACTGTATGTTGTTCTGAGGCCTCAATCCCTGACATCAGCTATGCAGTGAGTTTACAAGTCACATTCACTAGAACTCAAACATCTAATATTCAACTTTGTGCATTCTCTCATGACTTGTCACCCACCTCCCATTACCTGTCTTGATGCATCTATACAGTGCTGCTCCAAGTAGCTGTCACATGGTTTGTAATGGCTTGCTGAATTTGTAAGGAGGACAAATGGAGGATAACTCTGAACAAGAGTGTTGGCTTTGATTATTTTTCCATCTCACCACAGGCGGCAGCAATCCAGGCCAATGACTGACATGAGGAAATAAATTGGATTCATTCTTCAGAGAGTTATTATTATGACCCCTATGCAATGTCTCAAGTACTTGGAATTTCCTATTGCATTTTGCAAACCCCTTGAATATTGGCATCCACATCCATCTAGCACAGGTGACATGGAGAAATTGGACTTGCTGGTCAGGAGGCTTGGCTCCACATTAACAATCTAAAGCTGGGCAGCAACCGCTTGTAATTCAATAATAGATGAAATTGTAGAATTGTACAGTACAAGAAGGTACTGGTTATTCAAAGCAGTATGATAATTGTATCCTCAAGTGTGATAAAGTGATTGGCTATGATCTCCATCCTTGAAAGGATGATCTCCAAGCTCCTTCTAAAGTCATGTGTATGACTAATTATAGCTCTTTCGATATTCCTCCAGTCGTTCTGGATTGATTGCTAAGAGAAAGGGTTCGTCCTGTCAGTTAAGATTGAGTAAAGATTCACTGTATCATAACCAAGAAGTCTGCAGATGCTTACTCATTGATGTTCAATGCTGAGGATCATTAGATTTATTGACATTGAAGGAATCTTTGAAAAACAGATATGGTACAGGATTAGTCATGGAATGGGCTTGAGCAGGTTGGCCCATTTCCATGTCTATTTCTGGTGTTCTTTTCTTCTCTGGCCTGAACAATCAAAGCCCTCATGAATCTATTGCTGAAGAACACACAAAATCTTGTCCTTTGGCTCACTGATACATGTGCTCTTGAATAAAATAGATGGAGGTGGCGGCCCCAGTCTGGGCACAGGGAAAGCAGCGGCGGCCCCGGACCCAGCCTTGGTCCGGGCAGAGGGTAGGTGGCGGCGGCCCCGATCCGGGCAAGAGCGAAGGGGAGGCGGCGGCCCCAGCCTCGGTCGAGTGAGGCTGGCGGAGGCCCCGGTCCGGGCAGAAAGTAGGAGGAGGCGGCGGCCCCGGTCCGGGCACAGGGAAAGCAGCGGCGGCCCCGGCCCCAGTCCAGGCACAGGGAAAGCAGCGGCGGCTCCGATCCGGGCAAGGGCAAAGGGGAGGTGGCGGCCCCGGCCTCGGTCGAGTGAGGCAGGCGGAAGCCCCGGACTGGGCAGAAAGTTGGAGGCCCCGGACTGGGCAGAAAGTTGGAGGCCCCGGACTGGGCAGAAAGTTGGAGGCCCCGGACTGGGCAGAAAGTTGGAGGCCCCGGACTGGGCAGAAAGTTGGAGGCCCCGGACTGGGCAGAAAGTTGGAGGCCCCGGACTGGGCAGAAAGTTGGAGGCCCCGGACTGGGCAGAAAGTTGGAGGCCCCGGACTGGGCAGAAAGTTGGAGGCCCCGGACTGGGCAGAAAGTTGGAGGCCCCGGACTGGGCAGAAAGTTGGAGGCCCCGGACTGGGCAGAAAGTTGGAGGCCCCGGACTGGGCAGAAAGTTGGAGGCCCCGGACTGGGCAGAAAGTTGGAGGCCCCGGACTGGGCAGAAAGTTGGAGGCCCCGGACTGGGCAGAAAGTTGGAGGCCCCGGACTGGGCAGAAAGTTGGAGGCCCCGGACTGGGCAGAAAGTTGGAGGCCCCGGACTGGGCAGAAAGTTGGAGGCCCCGGACTGGGCAGAAAGTTGGAGGCCCCGGACTGGGCAGAAAGTTGGAGGCCCCGGACTGGGCAGAAAGTTGGAGGCCCCGGACTGGGCAGAAAGTTGGAGGCCCCGGACTGGGCAGAAAGTTGGAGGCCCCGGACTGGGCAGAAAGTTGGAGGCCCCGGACTGGGCAGAAAGTTGGAGGCCCCGGACTGGGCAGAAAGTTGGAGGCCCCGGACTGGGCAGAAAGTTGGAGGCCCCGGACTGGGCAGAAAGTTGGAGGCCCCGGACTGGGCAGAAAGTTGGAGGCCCCGGACTGGGCAGAAAGTTGGAGGCCCCGGACTGGGCAGAAAGTTGGAGGCCCCGGACTGGGCAGAAAGTTGGAGGCCCCGGACTGGGCAGAAAGTTGGAGGCCCCGGACTGGGCAGAAAGTTGGAGGTGGCGGCCCCAGTCCGGGCACAGGGAAAGCAGCGGCAGCGGCCTCGATCCCGGTCCGGGCAGTATGGACTGACCTAGGAGGGGGGGAGGCAGGCCCCTGCAGTCCGGGTAAGAAACCTGCATAGGAGAAGGCCACTCCGATATAAAACCTACGATCCAAGGACCTCGCTGCCACGTCCCAGCTTGCTTGGCCACGGCACACGAACCATGGGTGTAAAGGGTGGGGCCAGTACTGCGCGCACTGCACTCCACCTAAAAGCTCCTTTGCGGAGGCCCGAGGACAGGTCAGACGTGACATCGACATAGCCGCTCTCAGTGAAGTCCGCCTGGCAGATGTAGGCAGCCTCCAAGAACGCGGCGCGGGCTACACACTCTACTGGTCTGGCAAGCCTTTGGATGAACGACGCCTATCTGGTGTAGGCTTCATGGTCAAGAACTCCATTGCCTCCAAACTCGAAAACATCCCGACAGGCCACTCGGACCGGATCATGTCCATGTGACTCCCCCTTCAAAACAAACATCGCATCACCCTCATCAGTGTCTATGCTCCAACCCTCCAGGCGGAAACGGCAAAAAAGGACAAGTTCTACACTGACTTGCGCAACCTCATTCAACGAACCCCTACAGCCGACAAGGTTGTCATCCTTGGTGACTTCAACGCTCGCGTCGGCAAAGACTCAGAAACCTGGCCAGGAATCCTGGGCAAGCATGGTGTCGGCAAGTGCAACAACAATGGGCGCCTCCTGTTGGAGCTCTGCGCAGAACAGCGGCTTGTCATTACAAACACCCTTTTTCAGCAGAGGGACAGCCTGAAGACTACCTGGATGCATCCCCGATCCAAACACTAGCACCTCCTGGACTACGTCCTGGTGTAAGAAAGAGACAAACGAGATGAGCTCCACACCAGGGTCATGCCCAGCGCGGAATGCCACACTGACCACTGGCTGGTTCGCTGCAAGCTCAACCTTCACTTCAAGCCAAAGCCAAGGAACAGTAAAGCCCCCAGAAAGAGGTTCAATGTTGGAAACCTGCAGTCAGACGAAGTGAGGGGAAACTTCCAGGCAAACCTCAAAGCAAAGCTCGACGATGCAATCCGTCTCACGGACTCGTCCCCGAAACCCTCTGGGATCAGCTGAAGACTACCATACTGCAATCCACTGAAGAGGTACTGGGCTTCTCCTCCAGGAAAAACAAGGATTGGTTCGATGATAAGAGCCAGGAAATCCAGGAGCTGCTGGAAAAGAAGCGAGCTGCCCACCAGGCTCACCTTACAAACCCGTCCTGGCCAGAGAAGAAACAAGCCTTCCGTCGCGCATGCAGCCATCTTCAGCGCAAACTCCGGGAGATCCAAAATGAGTGGTGGACTAGCCTCGCCAAGCGAACCCAGCTCAGCGCGGACATTGGCGACTTCAGGGGTTTTTACGAGGCTCTAAAGGCTGTGTACGGCCCCTCACCCCAAGTCCAAAGCCCGCTGCGCAGCTCAGACGGCAAAGTCCTCCTCAGCGACAAGATCTCCATTCTCAACTGATGGTCAGAACACTTCCAATCTCTTTTCAATGCCAACCGCTCAGTCCAAGATTCCGCCCTGCTCCAGCTCCCTCAACAGCCCTTAAGGCTAGAGCTGGATGAGGTCCTCACCCAGGATGAGACATATAAGGCAATTGAACAACTGAAAAGTGGCAAAGCAGCAGGTATGGATGGAATCCCCCCCCCAGAGGTCTGGAAGACTGGCGGCAAAACTCTGCATGTCAAACTGCACGAGTTTTTCAAGCTTTGTTCGGACCAAGGAAAACTGCCTCAGGACCTTCGTGATGCCATCATCATCACCCTGTACAAAAACAAAGGCGAGAAATCAGACTGTTCAAACTACAGGGGAATCACACTGCTCTCCATTGCAGGCAAAATCTTTGCTAGGATTCTCCTAAATAGAATAATACCTAGTGTCGCCGAGAATATTCTCCCAGAATCAGTGCGGCTTTCGCGCAAACAGAGGAACTACTGACATGGTCTTTGCACTCAGACAGCTCCAAGAAAAGTGCAGAGAACAAAACAAAGGACTCTACATCACCTTTGTTGACCTCACCAAAGCCTTCGACACCGTGAGCAGGAAAGGACTTTGGCAAATACTAGAGCGCATCGGATGCCCCCCAAATTTCCTCAACATGGTTATCCAACTGCACGAAAACCAACAATGTCGGGTCAGATACAGCAATGAGTTCTCTGAACCCTTCTCCATTAACAATGGCGTAAAGCAATGCTGCGTTCTCGCACCAACCCTCTTTTCAATCTTCTTCAGCATGATGCTGAACCAAGCCATGAAAGACCTCAACAATGAAGTCGCTGTTTACATCTGGTACCGCACGGATGGCAGTCTCTTCAATCTGAGGCGCCTGCAAGCTCACACCAAGACACAAGAGTAACTTGTCCATGAACTACTCTTTGCAGACGATGCCGCTTTAGTTGCCCATTCAGAGCCAGCTCTTCAGCGCTTGACGTCCTGTTTTGCGGAAACTGCCAAAATGTTTGGCCTGGAAGTCAGCCTGAAGAAAACTGAGGTCCTCCATCAGCCAGCTCCCCATCATGACTACCAGCCCCCCCACATCTCCATCGGGCACACAAAACTCAAAACGGTCAACCAGTTTACCTATCTCGGCTGCACCATTTCATCAGATGCAAGGATCGACAAAGAGATAGACAACAGACTCGCCAAGGCAAATAGTGCCTTTGGAAGACTACACAAAAGAGTCTGGAAAAACAACCAACTGAAAAACCTCACAAAGATAAGCGTATACAGAGCCGTTGTCATACCCACACTCCTGTTCGGCTCCGAATCATGGGTCCTCTACCGGCATCACCTACGGCTCATAGAACGCTTCCACCAGCGTTGTCTCCACTCCATCCTCAACATTCATTGGAGCGACTTCATCCCTAAAATCAAAGTACTCGAGATGGCAGAGGCCGACAGCATCAAGTCCACGCTGCTGAAGATCCAGCTGTGCTGGGTGGGTCACATCTCCAGAATGGAGAACCATCGCCTTCCCAAGATCGTGTTATATGGCGAGCTCTCCACTGGCCACCGTGACAGAGGTGCACCAAAGAAGAGGTACAAGGACTGCCTAAAGAAATCTCTTGGTGCCACATTGACCACCGCCAGTGGGCTGATATCACCTCAAACCGTACATCTTGGCGCCTCACAGTTCGGCGGGCAGCAACCTCCTTTTAAGAAGACCGCAGAACCCACCTCACTGACAAAAGACAAAGGAGGAAACACCCAACACCCAACCCCAACCAACCAATTTTCCCCTGCAACCGTGTCTGCCTGTCCCGCATCGGACTTGTCAGCCACAAACGAGACTGCAGCTGACGTGGACATTTACCCCCTCCATAAATCCTCATCCACGAAGCCAAGCCAAAGAAGACATGTGCTCCCTTTCCCCATCCCCCAGCATTAAGGTGGGAAATGGTGAGGGGAAGGATGGTGAGAGCCTTGGAATCTGTTTACTGCTGGTGATATAGCTTGTGTATGTCAACAAGAATGCAGCAAAAGTTGCTGATGTGATTTGCCTGTCATATTTGAATAGGTGGCAATGAGCAAATGGCAAACTGTGAGATTTGTATGTGTGTTGGGGGCGGGTGGGGGGGCTTGGGATAGTAATGTATGCTACTGAGGGGGGTGATACAGAATAGGAATTCTAGTGCTATTGCCAAAGATTCCAGGAAGGTGAAGAATAGGGATGCAATTCATTGAGCTGATTTTGGAGGTAAAGCGAGTGGGAGATGGCATTTGATGTTGGACTCACTGACCTTGACAGCATAGATGAGTCTATTAAATTTCTGGTGGTCAAGCAACAGATGATAGATTGTTGAAGTGTATCACAATTATCTCTTTCCATTGCTTTTGCAGTAGGTTCCCGGTGCACCTTCTGACGCATAGTACCACATTAGAAAAAAGGAGACTGCTCATACAAATGTTGAATCTTTCATAAATTCTTTGCAAATCAGCATTGTTTCTGCAACAATTACTTGCACCTGCCTGGAGCATATTGCCCCCCCACCCCACTCCTTTATTAGAAGCAAGTTAGCTTTAATTAGTTCAGGCTAGCTTTGAGTGGCATCAGCCACTCATAATATTGGAATCCCTGCAGAGACAATAAACTAATGGATAGTACAGCTGGTGCTGGCACTTCACAGAAGTCATGTTAATTAGCAGCCAATGCAAAACTGATGCTGGAAGCAATGGATGAAAATTAATCCAACATCCAAATCCTAATTAGCTTTTTGTTTTGAAGCTATGCTATTTAGTTAGTTAACAATGTAGATTATTGTTAACATTGATTTTCCAATTTATTGTATTAATTTACCAATTATTGGAAGATTTGGAAAGATATCCACAACTTATTTTTCTGGTCAATGTATGACAATTTGTGGAGGCAAATGCAGGAGCTTTACTTTGCAATGGAAGACTGCACCACTTAATGAGATGAATGAATACCAGTGTAAGACTGCAAAATGTAATCCTTCATTTTTCGAAGGATACATTAGCTTTCTTTCAAATTTTTGGTCTTCAAATTCATTGAGTGACTCGCAGGATAGGTGACAGCAGTTGCACAAGGATCCAAGAACCTTTTTTTGATTTTTGTGATAGAATTCAACCCGTCTTTAGATGATGTCGTATAATCAATAAGATAATTGTGGACAATCTTTTTCTTCTTTGGCTTGGCTTCGCGGATGAAGATTTATGGAGGGGGTAAAAAAGTCCACGTCAGCTGCAGGCTCGTTTGTGGCTGACCAGTCCGATGCGGGACAGGCAGACACGATTGCAGCGGTTGCAAGGGAAAATTGGTTGGTTGGGGTTGGGTGTTGGGTTTTTCCTCCTTTGCCTTTTGTCAGTGAGGTGGGCTCTGCGGTCTTCTTCAAAGGAGGCTGCTGCCCGCCAAACTGTGAGGCGCCAAGATGCACGGTTTGAGGCGTTATCAGCCCACTGGCGGTGGTCAATGTGGCAGGCACCAAGAGATTTCTTTAGGCAGTCCTTGTACCTTTTCTTTGGTGCACCTCTGTCACGGTGGCCAGTGGAGAGCTCGCCATATAATACGATCTTGGGAAGGCGATGGTCCTCCATTCTGGAGACGTGACCCATCCAGCGCAGCTGGATCTTCAGCAGCGTGGACTCGATGCTGTCGACCTCTGCCATCTCGAGTACCTCGACGTTAGGGGTGTGAGCGCTCCAATGGATGTTGAGGATGGAGCGGAGACAACGCTGGTGGAAGCGTTCTAGGAGCCGTAGGTGGTGCCGGTAGAGGACCCATGATTCGGAGCCGAACAGGAGTGTGGGTATGACAACGGCTCTGTATACGCTTATCTTTGTGAGGTATTTCAGTTGGTTGTTTTTCCAGACTCTTTTGTGTAGTCTTCCAAAGGCGCTATTTGCCTTGGCGAGTCTGTTGTCTATCTTATTGTCGATCCTTGCATCTGATGAAATGGTGCAGCCGAGATAGGTAAACTGGTTGACCGTTTTGAGTTTTGTGTGCCCGATGGAGATGTGGGGGGGCTGGTAGTCATGGTGGGGAGCTGGCTGATGGAGGACCTCAGTTTTCTTCAGGCTGACTTCCAGGCCAAACATTTTGGCAGTTTCCGCAAAGCAGGATGTCAAGCGCTGAAGAGCTGGCTCTGAATGGGCAACTAAAGCGGCATCATCTGCAAAGAGTAGTTCACGGACAAGTTTCTCTTGTGTCTTGGTGTGAGCTTGCAGGCGCCTCAGATTGAAGAGACTGCCATCCGTGCGGTACCGGATGTAAACAGCGTCTTCATTGTTGGGGTCTTTCATGGCTTGGTTCAGCATCATGCTGAAGAAGATTGAAAAGAGGGTTGGTGCGAGAACACAGCCTTGCTTCACGCCATTGTTAATGGAGAAGGGTTCAGAGAGCTCATTGCTGTATCTGACCCGACCTTGTTGGTTTTCGTGCAGTTGGATAATCATGTTGAGGAACTTTGGGGGACATCCGATGCGCTCTAGTATTTGCCAAAGCCCTTTCCTGCTCACGGTGTCGAAGGCTTTGGTGAGGTCAACAAAGGTGATGTAGAGTCCTTTGTTTTGTTCTCTGCACTTTTCTTGGAGCTGTCTGAGGGCAAAGACCATGTCAGTGGTTCCTCTGTTTGCGCGAAAGCCGCACTGTGATTCTGGGAGAATATTCTCGGCGACACTAGGTATTATTCTGTTTAGTAGAATCCTAGCGAAGATTTTGCCTGCAATGGAGAGCAACGTGATTCCCCTGTAGTTTGAGCAGTCTGATTTCTCGCCTTTGTTTTTGTACAGGGTGATGATGGTGGCATCACGAAGATCCTGAGGCAGTTTACCTTGGTCCCAACAAAGCTTGAAAAACTCATGCAGTTTGGCATGCAGAGTTTTGCCGCCAGCCTTCCAGACTTCTGGGGGGATTCCATCCATACCTGCTGCTTTGCCACTTTTCAGTTGTTCGATTGCCTTATATGTCTCATCCAGGGTGGGAACCTCATCCAGCTCTAGCCTTAGGGGCTTTTGAGGGAGCTGGAGCAGGGCGGAATCTTGGACTGAGCGGTTGGTACTGAAAAGAGATTGGAAGTGTTCTGACCATCGGTTGAGGATGGAGATCTTGTCGCTGAGGAGGACTTTGCCGTCTGAGCTGCGCAGCGGGCTTTGGACTTGGGGTGAGGGGCCGTACACAGCCTTTAGAGCCTCGTAGAAACCCCTGAAGTCGCCAATGTCCGCGCTGAGCGCGACAATATCATTATATTAACAATGAAGTTCACAAATCAACTTGCATTCCCTCCATTAATCTGTTACATTGTGATAATGCTGTATAACAGGATGAATGTTTAACAATAATTTATTCAGTATATTTATTTTTATCTGCCATACATCTTTCCAGTCATTGACAATGAATGTGGGTTTTGTAGAGGATTATGTGTGATGCTTCCTTCACATTAATACTCACCATCTATGCATGTGTTATTTGGTGAAAACATTTTAAACTTTGTTGCTCTTTTACAGTTCCACAGTTTTTCTATTACCAAAGCAATTAAATGACTATGGTGTTAACATGGCCTTTGATGTTGTGTTGACCCATATATTCCTTAAAAAAACATTCTTAACCCTCCATTTTACTTCCATCCATGTGCCTGTCTAAGAGTCTCTTACATGCCCGTAATGATTCAGCCTCCACCACCATCCATGCCAAGGAACTCCAGACACCCACAACTCTGCATAAAAACTTATTCCTCATGTCTTCCCTAAACTTCTCCCTTTGTTCATGTGTCTTCTGATATTTGCTATTCCTTCTGATCTATTCTTCCCTATCTATGCCTCTCGTAATCTTGTCGACCCTTATTAAGTCTCCTCTCATCCTTCTAGGCTCGAGAGAGAAAAGCCCCAGCTCTACTAACATTGCCTCTTAAGACTTATTTTCCAATCCAGGCAACATCCTGATAAATCTCCTCTGCACCATCTCCATAGCTTCCATCTACTATTTATAATGAGGTGACCAGAACTCAACACAATATCTTCAGTGTCATCTCACCAGAGATTTGTAGAGTTACAACATGACTTCTCTACTTGAACTTAATCCCCCTATTAATGAAATCCAACAACCCATAAGCCTCTTTCATATCGTATCAACTGGCGTGCATCCTTGAGGGATGCATGGAGTTGGACCCTAAAGTACCTCTGTTCATCCACACTCTTAAGTAACTGACCATTAACCCTGTACACAGCCTTCTGGTTTGTCCTTCCAAAATATATCATCTCACACTAATCAGGATTGAACTCCATCTGCCATTTCTCTGCCCAACTCTCCATCCTGTCTGTATAATCTTACAACCTTCAAGCTCCATCCACAACTCCTCCAAATTTGGTATCATCTGCAAACCTAATGACCCATCCTTCCACCTCTTCATCTAGGTCATTTATAAAAATCACAAAGAGAATGTGCCCCAGAACAGATCCTTATGGTACTCAACTAGTCATTGACCTCAAGGCAGAATACTTTCCTTCCACTGCTAGTCTTTGCTTTCTACCTGCAAGCCAATTTTTTATCCACACAGCCAAAGTTCCATAGATCCCATACCTCATGAATCTCATGCAGGACCTTGTCAAATGGCTTGCTAAAATCCATATACCACCCTACCCTCATCAATTTCTTTTGTTACCCCCTCAAAGCACTCAATACAAGGAGGGGCTGAGGGCACCGAAGGGTCCCTGACCACAATGGAGGTTGAGATCTGGAGCTCAGGTTCCCATTGGTTTGGACTGGACTCTGTGGCTGCAGAGGCTGCAGAAGCACTGGAGAAAAATCTTTGGATACTCGGTGACTCTGAGGGGGACTCTCTTTTGCTTCTCTTTCTCTGACTATTGGTCAGACTGCAAGAAATGTAAGAAGGGCTTAGACAATTTCTGCCACTGGGGAATCTGTCTGCCTTGCAGCAGGCAAAAGAAATTCATGTAATATGACACTGTTTTATTGCTATGATAATAAATGGAATCTTGAATTAGGCTGGCTGTCCTTGAGTACACTGTACTTCTCCAAATGCTCATAGATCCTATCCTTACGAATCCATTCCAATAGTTTGCACACCACTGACATGAGATTCACCGGTCTATAAATCCCAGTATTCTCCCCATTACCATTAAAAAAAACAAGGAGACCATGTTTGCCAATCTCCAATCCTCTGGTACCTCCCCTGTGGTCAAAAATCATAGCTACTGCTCCAGCTATTCTCTTCCATCACTTCCTACAGCAACCTGGGGTCTATCAATCTGGCCCTGGAGACATCAATCTTGATGTTTTTAAAGAAGATCCAACACTTCCTCTTCCCTAATCTCCACATTGTCCAGCATACAGGCCTGTTCTATTCCAGCTTCAACTTTATCAAGATCCTTTTCTCTTGTGAATACTGAAGCTCATCTGCCTCCAGGAACATGTTGCATCTTTTATCCTTTAGCAGCCCCACCTTCATTTTCATCATCCTTCTGTCCTTCACATATGACTAGAACACCTTGGGGTTCTCCTTAATCCTACATGCCAAAGGCTTCTCATGCCTCCTTCAAGCTCTCCTAAGTCCTTTCTTAAACTCCTTCCAGACTATCATATACTTCTCATGAGCACTTCCCCTTTTCTATACCTAATGTATACTTGCTTCTTCCTTTTGACTTGCTGCCTCACCTGCTTCGTCAACTCTGTTCTCTTTTCCTACCATCCTTTCCCTGTCCCTGTAGGACAAATCTATCCTAAACCCAGCACAAGGGGTCCGCATTAAGTTCTTTGCTTTCACCCTTGAACATCTGTTTCCAATTTACCCTCGCTAGCTTCTGCCTTCTCTCTTCAAAATTAGCCCTTCCTCACTTTAACACCTTTCCATTTTGTCTGCTTTTATCCTTATCCATAGCTATGCTAAAGCTCAGGGAGTTGTGGTCACTCTCACTGAAATGCTCCCCCACTGAGAAGTTCCCCTCCTGACAAGGTTCTTTACCCAGAATTAGATCCAGTATGGGTTCTCCTGTCATCAGCTGGTCCACATACAGGGTCAGGAATCATTGAACACACCTGACCAATTCAGGCCCATCTATCCCTCTTGCCATCAGGAAGTGCCAGTCAATATTAGGGAAGTTGATATCACCCTTAACAACAACCCTGTATTTCCTGAACCATTCAAAAATCTGCCAGCTTATCTGCTCCTCAGTGTTCCAAGGACTATTTGGGGGCCTATAGACTACTCTGAGTACAATAATTGCACCCTGCCTTTTCCGGACTTCACCTACAATGACTCAGTAGACACTCCCTCTGCAGCATCCTCCCTTTCTAAGGGTGTGATACTATCCCTGACCAGTAATGCTACTCACCCCTCCTCCCCTCACCTCTCTTACTTCCCATTCAACTCTTTTAAAACGCTTAAACCCTGGTACCTGCATCAGCCAATCCTGCCCTTCCTTCAGCCGAGTCTCTAATGGCCACAACATCATAGCTCCATATGCTCTAAGTTCATTCCTTTTATTCATAATACTCCTAGCATTGAAATATAAACATTTCAGTTCTTCTAACTGTCTACATTTATGTCTGTCCTTCCTCACAAACTCAGAAAACAGAGCATCATGCATTGATCTTCAGCCCTATTCTCTGCCCTCACATTCTGGTTCCCATCCCCCTACCAAATGAGTTTAAACCCTTTCCAACAGCTCAAGCAAACTTGCCCTCTAGGATATCGGCTCCTTTCCAGTTCAGGTGCAGCCCATTCATTTTGTACATGTCAGACCTTCCCCAAAAAAGATCCCAATGGCCCACACACCTGAACCCCCTGGACCAACTCTTCAGCCATGTATTCATCTGCCACAATTTCCTATTCCTACCCTCTCTGGTGTGTGGCCCAGACAGCAATACTGAGCTTACTTTTTGAACTTCTTACCCAACTCCCTATACTCCTTCTTCAGGACCTCATCATTACTCCTGTCTATTCATTCATTCATCCCCACATGGACCACAACATCTGGCTGCTCCCCCTCCAGAATACCATGAACATGATCAGAGACGTCCCTGACTCTAGAATCTGGGAGGCAACATCCCTCCTATCCACTTGCCTAACCAATGAGATTCCAATCACTATAGTTCTCCTCTTCTCTCCACCTCCACCCCCTCCTTCACCTTTTGAGCCAAGGGTCCAGCCTCTGTGCCAGAGACATGACCATTACAGCTTGTCCCTGGTAGATTGTCCCCCTAACAGTATTAAAGCAGTATATGTTGTTGAGGGGAATGGCCACAGGGGTGCTCTTTGCTGACTGCCTATTCCCCTTCCCTCTCCTATCAGTCACCCAGTTATGTGCCTCCTCACATTTGGGGGTGATTATCTCACTGAAGCTCCTCTCTATCACTGTCTCTGTCTCCCAAATGATCCAGAGTTCATCCAACTTCAGTTCCTTCTTTAATTCGGTCTCCCAGGAGCTGCAGCTGAATGTACCACCTGCAGGTGTAGTCATCAGAGACAATTGTGCTGTCCCAGATTTCCCACATACTGCAAACAGAGCATTCCTCTGCCCTAGCTGCTATCTTTGTTAACTCTTTCTAATTTAAATACAAATATCTTACCTTGCTGGAAACAAGCTTGTTCTCAGCCTCTGCTCGCTTAAGCCTCTAAGTCCCACTCCAACACTGGGCCACTAGCCACATTACATTTAAGCTATCCCTCTTTTTATTTGTCACTGCCCCTTATCTTTATTACTCCTCCCACGGATCAATGTTCTATTAACCCTTAACTTGCCCTCTGCTCTCTTTTTAAATGCACTTACCTCAAGCTAATTCTCAACACTCACAGCTCTCGCGAGTCCCCCACTCCTCATCTTCCAGCAACAGTCCCAAAATGACTGTGAACTGAGTCCCCCCTCCGTTCCCTTTTTAAATGAACTTACCTCGAGCTGGTTCCCGACACTCAGAATTCTCCCGAGTCCCTTGCTCCTCCCCTTCCAGCAACAGTTCCAAGATGACTAAATTATGATTAAGATGATTAAATCAGATTCAAGACCATTTTTGATTTATAGTGCTTTACTACAGAACAGTTGGGAATTACTTGCACAACCAGACAGCCAAATTAGTTGAGCATCAGAAATTTGGTTGATATCCCTCCTTAAAATTTTACATTTTTGATGTAAATTGATAAATGATTGATATAAAAATAATTTTACCGCAGAATATAGAAGTTTAACTGTTTAATGTCAAAGCAAATCTACTTAAAATGGCCAAAAATATTTCTCATTACCATCTCAAGGTTACAGGGCTTACACATACCTATATGGCACCATGTAGCTGCAGTTTTCAATTGCCATTGAGAATCCACTATCCATCAAAATCTAGGAATATCCTCAATGCCTTAATCTTTGAATATTACCACTCCAGCCCCAGTTACCTGACTTTCAAATCAATTTAGCACTCTACATGTCTATAGGATTTGAATGTGATAAAATGAATTGACTTTCCACAGCTATCATACCATTTTATTGGGCTGTACAATGGAATTCAATTTCCATGCCCCTGAGCACAGTGGAATAAAACAAGGTATTTGCACAGCTTGATGCCAAAATAAAATAACACGAACAACACCTAGCATGCATCATTCTGACTACAGTATTTCTGACATTTCCACCAAGCTATGAGATTTTGCTACAAAATAAAACTTAAGAACAAAACCTCCTCTCACCATAAATTTTAACTTAAATGACCAAGATCCATAAGAAATCTATACATTCTGTTCATCATTAAAAAAATGAGATATCCACAGTACATATTTCATTGGATGGAAACATGAAATTGTTATCTGGACCTTATCCTGTAGAATTATTGCATATATTTTGTGTACGAATGAGCTGGACTGCAAGCCACTAATGGCTTATGTAGGCCATAAGACAGCTGAAATCTGAGTGAATGATGGAACCGCCAGCAATTGCTTTTAATAAATGTGATTTAGAGCATGATAAGATTTTTAAAATTAGGTTGATGTGGATAAAAGAAGGAGATGCTTCTCAGCAATGTATCCAAAGCTGGAACAACACTACATGAGAACACAGGAGAAGCAACAAGCCACCAGTCTCCTCAACCCTTCTCTGCCATTCAACCATGACCATGGCAGATCCACACCCTTCTGTGCCTGTTCTTCATTGCTCTCAATTCCCTGATCTTCAAAGTGCATCCACTTCTCCCTTAAATACTTTGTATGATCTCACCTCCACAATACACTTTGGGAGAGTATTCCAGAGATCTGTCACACCTCAGTTTTAAGTCACCAGCCCTTTAATTTGCAAGAGACTAGTCATCACCAAAAAGAAGCTGATGGAGTTATGGCAGACAACCAGAAAGTTGAATGAGTGAATGGCACTAGTAGCCAGTCACGATTGTCATCAACCTTGATGTTTCTGGATCACTTCAGGTTGGAGTCAGGGTCCACAGCCATATCTCAGTCTGAAGCATAACCCTGACTTGGGAATTAAAAGACACTGTCACTCCAAAACTTTAAAACCTATCTCTTTTTTCCCTTGGCGGAGAACATCAGGCAGCAAGATCATGTGCAGTCATTGGGTTTGCTGGCCATTCATGGGAAAGAGTGCCATTTGCTGCACTTCAACCACTTTTTCCCATTTGAACTTTGATATCTGATGCTGGAATTATCAAAAAAGATACAGGAAGTGATTTCAACATGAACATGGAACATGGTCTGCTCAAAATTAGTCTTTGGATTGAGAAGCGAATTGTGTATTATAGTCATATTTTCATGTTACACTCTGCCTCCAAAATTTGGTCCTATTAAAGTCAATGGAAGGAGTGCACAATTGTTATATGTAGATAGTGGAGGAACACGTGGCCTCCCTGTCCATCGGGAACATTGTGGATGGTCATGTGACCTCCCTGTCTGAAACTTATTCGTAAGTTGTATCACCTGTAAATACTTGTCATCTCCCATCAGCGCACACCTTACCATTGGCTCATTCAAATGATCCAATGCCATCAATGGCCAGATGCCCAGCTCAGAACAGTTTTAAAATATCGATGAACACCACATTTCTTACTCTCTGCCTCGTGCTCCAAGTCCCGAACATCACTCCATGACACGTCACTACTGTGATCATCACTGGAAGTGTCGTGGGCAAGGTGTGCTCAACACTTAAGATGAGCAAATATTGCAATAAATCAGGGTACCTCCATTGGAACATGGAATCGGGAGGATGTTTGAAAGTCCTTGTCTGTGAAGTGTGTACACATACGGGAGTGTGTAGAAGATTGGTGGCCACTGGTATCAGAGTCCAACCAGGGTCTGATGTGAATGTCTATGTTTGGCATCAGAATATTGTTTGACATCTTCCACTGTGTTCAATAAAGTAACCTTTTATTGTAACACATGTCCAGACTCGTCCAGAACCCACTGGGCTCAATACTTTCCAAACACAAACGCACTGCAAACAGGGTTCAAAGAGTTTCAGCTGGACATCCGTGGAATAATAACTATGTCGGAGAGTGTGTGGGTCCTTGATGGGACCTGCGACTGGCAAAACCATCCAGGAAGCCATTGCCCTACTGAACAGATTAGAATACTTGAAATGGAGAGCACCTGCCTAGGGTGCACCATTGAAAAAAGGCCCGGTGATGGAAAGAATGGTGAGAGTGCATTTCCCCTTGTCCCACAGATACATGTACTATGCTCTAATATGTTTTGGCATAGACCGTGCTCACATACATGGCATCTCTACCTCCGCCATTTCGCCATGAGGCAGGGGTATTGCGGGAAGAATCCGTGAAAACCTGCACCTCCCACCTTGCCTCCCACTGCGCTGCCCACCACACCTCCCATTTTGCAGCCTTCTGCTCCTCCCTCAGCTGAGGTGGCCTCTGCTGCCCTCAGGGCAGAGATCATCTCCCTGGTGTGACAGGAAATCACCAACAAAAGCACACAATTGCACTTGGCACTCCCCGCTGTGTGGAACAATTCTGTTCCTGCTCCATAGGATGGAAGCCAGGGACCTCGGAGGATCCGTTCAGCGGTCTTGTTCCACCTCGGTGACTTAAGGCCAGTGGCTGTTTTCTGGGAAGAGGGAAACACCCAGTGGTGGATGACATTAGTCAACAATGGGGCAGAACACACCATTATCTATGGAATCCCGAGGGGTGGAGAAGCCCCCCACGCCCACAATCCCCCCCCCCCCATAGGTAGTGTGCATCCCCCCCATAGGTAGTGTGCATCCCCCAGTATCAGGTGTCTGGAGGCAAAGAGGAGATTGTGAAAGTGATTGATGCCCTCCTCAATGAGGAGGTGATCAGAACTGTCGTGTCTCGCTACAACAGCCCAGTCTGGCCCGTCAACAAGATAAACAGCACATGGTGCAAGACAATAGATTACTGCAAATTAAATAAACCCCCCCCCCCCACTTCGCTTTGGCCATTCCCGACACAGTCACGTTGGTCGAGGACATAGCAGGCGGGGACACCAAACCCTGGTATGCTGTAGTTAACCTGGCCAATGCATTCTTCTCTATCCCCTTCAGCCCCAACTCCCAGCATCAGTTTGCCTTCACCTGGGGTGTCACACAGTACACGTTTTGTCGCCTGCACCAGTGATATCTCCAATGTCCCACCCTCTGCCACAGGTTAAAAGTCCGTAACCTAAAATATTGCCCTTCCCCCCCCCTCCCCTGACATCAATGTCAGTCATTACATAGATGACATTCTAATCCAGGGGCCCTCAAAGGAGACAGTAGCACAGGCACTGGACTCCCTCTTCTCTGCACTTCGTACGCGTGGCTGGGCAGTCAATAGGGAGAAAATACAGGGTCCCAACCAGATGGTCCCCCTCCTGAGAATCCTGTGACACTCATGCCATAGGGATATGCTGGAAATGGCACAGAAATAAAATTATAAACACAGCAGTGAATACCAACAAGGCTGAAACACAGAATTTCATCGGCTTTTTAGATGACCGGCGGCAGCACATCCCAGACCTTACCATGCTGCTGAGCCCGCTGGTTTCCATCTCCAGGAAGACGACCACATTTCACTGGAGCCCTGACCAGTGGCTAGCATTTGAAATGGCAAACCAAGCTATGGAGCAGGCACTACACTAGTCTCCCAAAAGTTCCCTTTGAATTCCAGGACTCAGCCGCCACCACAACAGCCCAGTGGAGACTCTGGCAGAAAATTAATGGTCGCAGAGTTCCACTTGGCTTCTGGACAAAGACCCTTCCCGAGCCTGCCTCCTGCTGCATCCCCTTCAAACCCCAACTCCTGGCATGCTATTTGGCTCTCCTCACCCCAGAGCACCATATGGCCATTTTGCGGAGGATTAAATCCTCTCATGTCACACACCAAGAGGGACCCATGCATCATTCCTCTGTTGTTAAGTGGCAGTGATATATTGCCGTCCAGGCAGAGGCAGGGTCAGAAGGAGTCAGCAGGCTGCACGCGAAAATCATGTCCCTTCCTGAGAATCATGATCCCCTTCCTGATTACCCATCACCAATCTCTTCCCAATATCCTGCGGATGGCCATTTGATTCCTTCATCAAATAGGAACAACAGCAATATGGATCACAAATGGCTGCAGCTGATGGAAAAACAGGCCACAGTTAAAATGAGCAGCGCACTATACCCAGGCAGTGGTAAGACCCTAACTTAGGATCCAGCGAACTCACGGAGCTGGCTGTGGTAGCGCTCATTGTTAAAGCCACAATGGTCCACTCTGCATCTATGCTGATTCATGGGCAATGGCGAATGGGATGGCAGTTTGGATGCCTTGTAACCATGGCACAAGGTGGGAAATCCACAATTGCGCACTGTGGGGTCAGCAGCACTGGAGGTACATCATGGAGCAGGCTGGGCAGAGGGTGCTCACGGTCCACCACCGTGATGCCCATACCAGCAGGGCCACAGCGGAGGCTATTCACAATGCCACTGTGGACAGTGCAGTGCAAATTCGCACAGCCTCCTTTTGCTGCGATCATGTAGATTCTTTTGCCCTTCTTACATGGCCCCACAGGAAAAGTGGCCACCTAGTGTCCGACAGAATACAACGGTAGGCAGAAGGCTTGGGGTGGCATTAACCCAAGATCAGGCACAGACAGCAGTAGGCATTTGCCCCTCATGCCAGCAGCTTAAACCATGAAGCTGGCTGACAAGTAAAGCAGGGCACATTCAGCACAATGGGAGAGGACCAAGTCTGGCAAGTATATTGGCCCTCTCCCATGCCAAAAGAAAAAGGCTTTCATAGTAGGGATACAAGCTGTTTCTGAACCTGGTGGTGTGAGCCTTGTGGAACCTATACCTCCTTCCTGATGGAAGCAGCAAGAACAGATTGTGTGCTGGGTGATGTGGTTTCTTGATGATTGTTGCTGCTCTCCAATGGCAGTGCTCTCCGATGATGTTCTCAATGAAGTGGAGGGTTTTGCCTGTGATGTCCTGGGCTGTGTCCACTACCGTTTGCAGGGCTTTGCACTCAGATATATTGGTGTCCCTATACAAGACTGTGATGCAGCCGATCATCATACTTTCCACCACATATTTGCAGAAATTTCCCATGGTTTCTAATATCATATCAAATTTCCACAAATTCCTGAGGAAGTTGAGGTGCTGACTTGCTTTCTTCATGATGCCATTAGTGTGCTTGTTCCAGGAAAGATCCACTGAGATAGGGACTCCCTAGAAATTAAATTTGCTCACCCTCTCCACTTCTGATGCCCCAATGATCACTGGATCCTAGTCCTCAGGTTTTCCCTTCCTGAAGTCAACAATCAGTTCCTTGGTTTTGCTGACATTGAATGCAAGGTTGTTGATGGCATACTACTCAGCCAAGTTTTCAATCTCCTTTTTGTATGCTAATTCATCACCCTTTTTACACAACCCAAGCTTGTCAGTGAATTTGTAGATGGTGTTTTGATACCAAGCCACACATTCATAGGTGTACACCAAGTAGAGCAGGGACTAAGATGGAGGTTGTGGTGATGTTCTTACCAGTCGTTACTAATTGTGGTCTGGAGGTGAGGAAATCAAAGATCCAATTACACTTTGGAGTGTTGAGTCCAAGGTCTTGAGGTTTGTTGATCAATTTTTAGGAGATGATGGTATTGAATGCCAAACTCCCTGCTGCAATGTACTTCTGTCAAACTGTAGTCAATAAAGAGCATCCTGATATATGCATCTTTGCTGTCCAGATGTTCCCAGGGCTTACAGATGCACCTTTAAAATTCTAATACCGAGGCTTTGAAGCACAATTTTGAAAAACCTATCTGTAGTCATTCATCATTGAAGTGCCAGTTGATGAAGTCAACAAAGCGATGTGGTCAAACAATAATCATGGCTTTTATTAGCAGAAACTCATGGTACAATAATGAAAGACAATAGGTGCATATACAGTTATATCCAAGGGGAGTGTCTTTAACAGTAGAGATAATGCACAGCCAATGTTAGTGCAGCAAGGCTCGCCAGAGGGGAGACAGGCAGCTTGACGGACATTCACCACAGTCTCCCCCTGGCAGAAGAAGGGTTAAAATCAAAAGGACAGCTGCTGGGAAAGACTGAAGCAAGCGATACATGGATACCATGTTTGGCCTTGAGAATACTCTAACAGCCAAAATATGCCAGTATCTAGCAAGCAATCAAAATATAATGAGATGTTTTATGAATATGTCAGCCTATCAGGTTGTTTACAAATTCTGGTGCTTCGACTCAAAACAGGTAGCTCCTTTGCAACCTTGGGGACGGGTACAGGTCCTGAGTCTATAGAGTGGGAAGGACTGACTTCTGGACCCGCCCCAGAATTGCCAGCGTGAGGCAGTGGAGCCTCAGCATGGCCATCTGAAAGCTGATTAGGGGTCACAGGCTGGGGGTGGGGGGGGGGGGGTGGTGAGTCCAACCTCTCAGGCTCACTCTGAGTAGGGGTGTGAGGAAGGGGCGAACCAGATGAGGCCAGATCTCTTAGGGGTACAGTGTCAGTACTCCCATCTGGGAATTTAACATGAGCGAAGTTGGGGTTTGTATGCAATAGCTGAACTGGTTGGATTAGGGGGTCTGTTTTACACGCCCAAGCGTGGCTCTTCAGCAGCACGGTTCCAGGTTCAGATAAACAGGCTGGCCAGTCCATCACAGTTCCTGATTTCCTGGGAAAGGCAAACATACGTTCATGAGGTGTTTGATTTGTTGCAGTACACAATAAAGATTGAATAGCATGTAGTACCTCAGGCAGCACCTCCTGCCACCGGGTAACAAGGTAACCATGTGTTTTTAAAGCAAGATTAACAGTCTTCCAGGCTGTAGCATTAGGCCTTTCAACCTGCCCATTGCCCTGCGGGTTGTAGCTCGTGGTACGGCTGGTGGCAATCGGTTGACACTCGGGATAAATCACTGAAAAGGAAAGGAGCTTTGATCTTTAATGCGGACAGACTGCATTAACTAGCACAGGGGATGGTAAGTGTGGGTAGTGACCCACCGAAATTTAACACTACACTGTTCATCTGAAATTGAATATCTAACCGCAGTACCACAGGTGCACAGAGCTCCGGCATAATAAAGAGCCACACATTAGCCAAGCAAAGTCCCTGCAAATTTTAAGTATCTTTTCACTTGTCCCGTACAGTTTTTGTAAGTTCACTCCAAGCCATCGATATCTTTCGATCCACTGAATATCTCCACAAATTTAAGGCTCTGGCAACTCTCTCATGGATGTAGCTGTCAGTACTCCCTGAGTCTATTAGACAATCAAGTGTCTCACCATTCACCTCCCCTTCATAGTCGACCGTTCCAGTCCGTAACATCCCCCAAGCTTTGGAGTCAATTGAGCTATCTGATTAATCATTTCATTGATGCATGGCAGGGGGTAGACATCCAGGTTCGTGTAACAGTTGATTGTCTGGCTGTAGTCAATAGCCAGTTGTCTCTTAGTGTGATTTTTCATGACTACCATTTTGGCCCACCACAGACTCTTACAAGGTTCAATTACTCCCTCTTTAAGCAGTCTCTGGGACTCAGCTTTGATAAACTGTGGTGAATGTCTGCCAAGCTGCCTGTCTCCCCTCTGGCGAGCCTTGCTGTACTAACATTGGCTGTGCATTATCTCTACTGTTAAGGACACTCCCCTTCGCTATAACTGTATATGCATCTATTGTCTTTCATTATTGTACCATGAATTTCTGCTAATAAAAGCCATGATTATTGTTTGACCACATCGTCTTTTTCTATTTCATTAACTGGTACTTCAATTATATTAGCAGGTAGCAAATCAAGCCGGGCACTTCTGTCTGGAGTGCCAGCTATGATCACAGAAGTAGCATTTTTCAGGAGTTTGCCCTTTTCTTTCCTTTGGAGTTCCAACACTCCTGGATGTTTCCTTTTCGGTTTCTAGCATTTCATTGGACCGCATGGCACTTCTCAGTATTTTGGCTAGAGTGACTGCCCGATCGTAGGTTAAGGGGTCTGTCTCCAGCAGCCTCTGTCGGATGTAACTGGAGTCAATCCCATTGACACAAGCATCCAGCTTCAAGGCATTGCGATCTTGTTGCACATTGACTGCCCTGACATCACATTCGTTTGCCAGTGAGTCGAGGGCCAGTGCATTGGCATGCATCACTTTCCCCGGGTTTCTGGCATCTAGTCAGCAACTGGTGTCGAGCAAGCACCACATTCCGTGGCGCTGCATAGTCAGACGTACCCGGGCTATAGTCAGAGTGGTAGCTCCTTGCGTTACAGCGAAAGGGACCTCACCCAGCAGAATTCAGGTGGCCCCACTGTATCGCCTCATCGACCACGTTGTTCGAGCCATTTAGTAATCAAAACAAGCAATCCAGTAGTTGAAAATTTCTCTGGCCCTCGGGCCAGACTGGTCGATTATCGGCCACTCTGGCTTGATTGCTGCATCCATTTCTGCTAATAAAAATGAAGTGCCAGTTGATGAAGTAGACACAGATGATGTGGTGAAACAATAATCATGGCTTTTATTAGGAGAAACTCATGGTACAATAATGAAAGACAATAGATGCATATAGTTATATCCAATGGGAGTGTCCTTAACAGTAGAGATAATGCACAGCCAATGTTAGTACAGCAAGGCTCGCCAGAGGGGAGACAGGCAGCTTGGCAGACATTCACCACAATCTCATGCTTGAGGCCTTTGTTCCCACTAACACCTTTTTTATTTTTTCATGGAAGTTGTTCTCCCTAAAATGACAACTTCCTTATTCCTTTAAATGAAAAAGATCCAAGTGTGAACAAATTCAATGAGAGTATGTGTCATTGAACCTGACTTTCCCTCATAATGAACTATTGGTTCTTCTTTTCCTTTGTCAAATGTAGGTACTACCTCCTGATCACCTTGGACAGTAATGATAAACAGGTTGCTTTTTACTCTATTATCAAGCATCTCTTCTAGGTGTTAGGAATTCATGACCTTCTTGGTTACATCTTTCTCCAGTTCCTCACTGAATTCTTCTTGCTTACAAAATTCCAGCACCATTTATCTACCAGACCAACCATGCATCCTTATTTTGTTGGCCTCTTTCTGTCCCAAAAATCCATGCTTGTTACATTGGCCATGAATCACTGTTTGCTATTCAGCCTCAAATCCCACAAAATGATGAGCCATGCATATTTCTCTCCTGCCTCCCATGGAATCTGTTGCCTCACTTTTTTCCAAATGAATTCCACTACATCTTTCTTGAAAAACCCTTTTTTGACATTTTTAACATTGCAAATTGCCATCTGATATACTTTTAGTTGCAAGAGGGAGGATAAAGAGTGGAAAAAATTTGCATCGGATGTGCAGGTCATTGTTGAGATTACAATGCAATTCTATAGACAATTTTTATCTCTCTTCAGGAAGGACATATTCCCTTCGATGTACGTCACAGAAGGTTCCCTGGATTTATTCATGTGATGAAAGGGTTGTCTGATGAGGAAAGATTTGAATAGATTGGTTTGACACTGTAGAGTTTAAGAGAATAAATCATATTGAAACACTGATTCGATGGGGGCTTCATAAAAGATTCTGTGAAGATGTTTGTTTGTTCTAGTGGGAACATTTGAAACTAGTGGAATAATAACATGATAAAGCTTTTCCCATTTAAGGGTGACAAAGGAAACACAAGAACTGCAGGTGTTGAAATCGTGAGGTGACAAAGAGAAGCTGGAGGAACTCAGCAGGTCGCTGAGAGAAATGGACAGTCAATTTTTCAGGTCGAGACCCATGAGATGGCTTTCTTTCTTCCAGAGTTTTGGGAATTCATTGTTTCAGAGAGTCGTGGAGGATACCTTGTATATTTCAGGTTAAGATAGATAGATCTTTGGACTATAGGAAGGAATTAAAACCAATGATCAATCAGTTGTTAGTTTATTGAATGATGAACTAACCTTAACAGGGCAAAGCCAAAGTCTGTTCCTTGCTCTGATCTTTCTTCTTTCCTCTTAAAATGTGTGGGCAGCACTGATATCTTTATAAGTCCATGAGGGAGTTCAGTCATTTTATCAGGGCATGGGTAAACATGGACCAGCCCAATTTACAATTCCTACATTTTCAGGCCCTATGCTTTTCACCGTTGTTTTAAAATACTTGCAAATTAAATCACAGAGAACATATCTGAAGCAGGTACAGGGCAATTTTAAAAGAATATACATTGATGGTTCCCTGCTGCAATTCTAATCATTCAGGAGGAAACTTTTATTCCAGACACTTCCCACTTCAGCAGAAACAAATCAGGTTATGAAGAAAACTCTGTGCTATGAAGCAAAACCTTAGATTAATTGAGTGGGTGTCATAACTTGTAACGTGCACAGAATAGCAATCTCATAAGTGAGAAGCAGTAGGGTTCATTTGCCTTTTGTATCAATTAAGTTCATTCCTGTCTTGCTTGCCTGCTGATGTCCATTTAATCTTTTCAAATATACAGGTGACAAACAGCAAAATAACTCTTTTGTGGATTTTACATTTGGAACAATTGATCTCAATTATTGGAATACTGTTAAAATGACTTTCATGACATTTATGAATTATAACTCAGTTAAACAATGGAAAATTATATTGCAATTTGTAATTATGACAGCTGAAGCAAGAACTTCTAATCATCTCTGATAAATTATGTAAATAAAATCTGCAAATCTCATATGCGCCACTGTATTTGGAGCAGACACAAATTAATGAAAAATTGCAGCCATAAGCCGATTCCAATTTTCATTTGGGATCTGGGAGATACCAGAAAACCTGCATTATTGCTCCTCCATAATTTACTCTGAGCCTGTGCTGTGTACGTGCCTGCGTACCTATGCAGTAGTATATGTGTCTGGTCTGTGTCTATGTGATAGATCCACTGATTTGGTTCAGTTCTTTGGTTATTTTGAGTGTAATATTAAGTACATTTTGTAATTACAAAATAGCTCTTGTTCATTAAAATTATTGTTGACAAATGAAAAAAAGATTTCCAAAGGAAATTAGAAAGAGAAATTCTTTGTCACAAATTATTGCTCAAGCAGAGAGCGTTGTAAATTAGGAATATTAGAGTAGATGGTCTAATCCAGGTAATTCAATGGAACCATAGAATATTACAACACAGAAACAGGCCCTTTCAGCCATTCTAGTCTGCGCCAAACAATTTTTTTGTTGCCTAGTCCCACTGACCTGCTCCCAGTCCATACCTCTCCCATCCATGTACCTGTCCAAATTCTAATTAAATGTAAAATTGAATCTGCATTCACCACTTCAGGTGGCAGCTCGTTCCACACTCCCATCACTCTCCGTGTGAAGAATTTCCCCCTCATTTTCCCCCTAAACTTTTTCATTTCACCCTGTGATAGTACGAATTCTATCACCAATGCATATATTTGTATATATTTACATATAGTAGCAGTGATTGGCTGAGAGTCGTAGCCACGCCCACCACCAGGTCATAAAGGGCTGCTCCTAACCAGACCCAGGTCAGTCTGGACTGGTCGACCTCAATGTAATATGCTCCCGTCTTTTGCTAATAAAAGCCTTGGTTTGAGTCAACAAGTCTACACAGCCTTAACCTATGTCTTCTGGTTTGTATCTCACCTACCTTCAATGGAAAAAGCTGTCTACATTTACTATCTATTTCCCTCATAATTTTTAATTCCTCAATCAAATCTCCCCTCATTCTTCTACACTCCACGGAATAAAGTCCTAATCTGTTTAACCTTTCCCTGTAACTCAGTTCCTGAAGTCCGGGCAAACTTGACTGCAAATGGTCTTTTTTTTCTGTGAAGTAAACTGGATGAAGGCAGAGCCAGGTTACAGCAGCAGAGAGACATCAGGGATTGCTGAGTAATATGTTTCACTGAGCATTCGTGAAACAGTGCGACAGCCCGAGACCTTCACACTCTACCACGCGAACCAGACACCAGCATCAGGTAAAGGCAAAGGCAGTGGCATTTGTATCATCATTTCATTGTGCTGCACAAATATGATGGTTATGCCCTAGTCCTGTTCCCTCCACATGGATATCTGATGATCAAGTATCAAGGGAGTTTTCTACCATCATCCTGCTCACTGTGTACATTCAGCCCCAGGGTGACATCAGACTGGCACTGGAGGGGCTAAGCACTGTAATCAACAGTGATGAAATAGCACACCCTAATACCTTCCCGATCACTGTAGGTTACTTCAACCATGCCAACCTGAAGAAGTCTGACAAACTATCACCAACATATCATCTGTGCAACCAGAGGAACCATCATACTGGACCATAAATGCACCACCATCAAGACCATCAATCAAGCCATTCCACACCCACACATTGGCAAGTTTGATCATCTGGGTGTACTCCTTCACCTGACATACAAGCAGTGACTGAGGATTACAGTATCAGTGGTGAAGATAGTGAACGTATGTTCAAGGTAGGCAAATGAAAGGCTGCAGGATTGCTTTGAATCGGTTGCCTGGACCATATTCAAGGACTCGTCTTCAGATGTGAATGATAATGCGATGGTTGCAACCAAACTTCATCAGGATTTGTGTGGATGAATGCACATATGTAACTACTCCAATTAAAAGCCGTGGGTGGGCCAAAGGATTCCCAACCTGCTGAGGGTTTCAGAACGGTGATCCAGATCTCTACAACTAGTCCAGGCATGACCCATGGAAAGCTATCTTGGCCGCAAAGAGGCAATTCCAAGGGAAGCTAGAAACAGTTACTTGCCAGCTATGGCAGGGCTTGCAGGGCACTAAATTTGACAAGGCGAAACCTAACATCATAAATGGCTGTGATGCTTCACTACCTGATGCTCGCTTTAAAAAGGAGAATTCAACAGCACCAATGAGATCCCTGCAGAAGCTGCCAACCCTGTGATATGTCTCTGAGGCCAATGTCAGAACATCCTTCCAGAGGGTGAATATTGGCAAGGTATCTTTGCCAACCAACTAGCTGGACCGTTTACGGATATTTTTAAATCTCATTGCCACATTCGGAGTTTCCCACCTGCTTCAAAAGGGCATCAATAACGGTGGCCAAGAAGAGGAGAGTGGGCTGCCTCGATGATTATCTCTGAGTAGTACTCACATGGATATTGTGATTAAATGCTTTGAGAGGTTGATCATAGGTTTATATGAGTTGGCACAGCATCATGAGTTGAAAGCTGTGCTGTACTGTTTTATGATCTAAGTTTCTTACCAGTTATTTTTTTTATCTGAAGAGTTGTTTATTTTTATTCAGCAGTGGAAAGGGTAAAGAATTATAAATTCCTGGATAACCACATCTCTGAGGATCTGTTGATGGCTATATTTTATGGGGAGTTGCAGGAGATTTAGTATATCATCAAAGACTCTTGCATATTTTTAAAGGTATACTGTGGAATGCAGTCTGATTGGTTGCATCACTGTCTGGTATGGAGGTTCCAATTTACAGGACAGGAAAAGACTACTGAGAGTTGTAAATGGCCAGTGCCATTAATCTTCAATCCATTAAGGAGATCTACAAGAGGCAATGTCTCAAGAAAACAGTCTCTATCATCAAGGATCTACACCACCCAGGCCATGCCCTCTTCTCACTGCTACCATCAGGAAGGAGGTACAGTAACCTGAAGACCCAATGGTACAAAAAATAGCTTCTTCCCATCTCCCATCAGATTTCTGACTGGACAATAAACCACAGAGCCTACCTCACTTTTTCTCTCGAATTAACTTATTTATTTTTGCACCTGTAATGCAGCCGCAAAACAATGAATTTCATGATACATATTTTTCTATGTGCTCCATATTGTTTGGTGGGTTCAGAGAGAAATGAGCGCAGACACAGGCGAAACAGAAAGGATGATCTTTATTGCTTACACAGGGAAATAGTGACAGGAAAGACACAAAAAAAAACTTGATACTAAAAATATCTAAGCAGTCACATTGGATCATTGGATACAGCAATATCCGATACCAGTGGCTGCCTACTTTCTCTCTCTCTCACACACACACACACACACACACACACACACACACACACACACACACACACACACACACACACACACACACACACACACACACACGACTCTTCCAGCGATGTCCACAGTTTGTAACCGGGTATAGTACAACATAGATTGTCAGGACCAAGGAGAAAAGATGATCTGTAATCAGTCAGTGATTCAAAGGGGCCAATGGTCAGGTGTGCACTAATGGCTGGGCAGAGTCCAACCTTGATTGGCAAGTGATACGACTTCCAACTAGGTTTCAGACGGATAAGTCACATGACCCTCCACAATCCACACTACACATTTTCATAACAATAAACTAATTCTGAAACATGTAGAATTAAAATAGAAATGATCACAAAAGGTTGAAAGTGTTATGGATAGTGTGGAAGGTTACAATGGCATAGAGAAATGATGTAGATTTGGGTGAAGTAGCAGATGAAGGTCAATCTGGAAAAGTGTAAAGTGGGATAATGTTACAGCTCTATGAAACTTAATATTGTATTTAGCTCTGGTCATTTCATTATAAGGATGTGGAAACTATTGAGAGGGTACAAAGATTTACCAGGATACTGCATGGAGTAGAGAACAGGTCTAATTAAGAAAGAATGAGAAAGCTTGGGCTTTTTGGAGCAATGGAGGATGAGAGGTCATTTAATAGAGGTGTATAATATGATAAAAGCCAAAACTAGTGTGGACAGCCTGCATCTTTCTCTCAGCGTAGCAATAGCCAAATACCTGTTTAAGGAAATCTGTGTAAGGTCAGTGAAGGAAAATTTATGGGAGATGTCAGAGGTAGATTCCTTCACACAGGGTTGTGGGAAGAGAAACAGAGAGAGAAAGAGGTAAAGAAAAAAAGAAATCATGGCTTTGCAAAGAATCATGTACATATCAGTCTGCGCTCGATTAACACCATGTTTCAACTTTGTCCAAATGGGATTAAATATATTTCAAATTATTTGTGCGTCATCCAACAAGTATCCAGGCAGAAACATGATGCCTTTATCCTATGGAAATTACAGTCAGACAGCGCAGAAACCGTTCCTTCGGCTCCCCAAATCCACGCCGGTCATCAAGTACCCATTTCTGCTCATCCCATATTAACAACAACTCCCCTGAACAGTATGTTTTCCAATTAACCTACCTACCATTCATTCTTTCAACCAGCAATATATTAACCACCATGGCAAACCACCAAGGAGATCCACCAAGTGACAAGACCCATCTGTTGATGACATGGACGATGGTTCTGCTGAAGAAAACCACAATGAAAGGCATGATAGCAGATGAGGCAAAATAACTAAATGGATGTTTTTGCGGGCTGATTGTCTTTGAGAAGCATTGAAGAGCTTTTTAGATTAGGTGTCAAGATTCTAGGTGGTCTGTTAAATGCTGCCCAACATCATTAATTTACAAATGTAAGTGCTCAGATATACAGCATAATGCGAAGATCTACAACTCTAAACTACTTTGATATTGAACCACAAAAAAATACATTAACGCTATTCTGCCAGAATAGAGAGGCAGAAAAAAGACCAGGAGGAAAGGGAGATAAAATCGAGGAAGGACAATCTAAATAACTCATGTACACCAGAGATGTCGATGAGTTAATTATCGTTAATTCTTCTGCCCAATCTCCAACAATTCTATACCTTAACTTTCCTGCCACAAAGTGTTACAACATACAGTTGGGCATAAAAAAAATAAAGAAATAACCAACTAACTTTATGGATGAAATCATGCCACACAGCAGTCAACTGATTACTGTTGCACATTTCCTGTCCCTCTCCTGCGATCAGATCCTAAACCAGTCATTGTCTCATGACTGATGGACTGTTAATGACCTTCAGTGGAGGAGAGAGCAGAAATCCTTGCTGTAGTGATTATACTATCTGGACATACCACAGAATCTTGGCTTGTTGGGTGATGTACAATAGCAAGGTCAGTGATGTACTGGCAGAGTGGATATGAACGCATTCTACCTGAGAGCAGGTTTGTGTTCTATAAATGAGTACATCAGGACATGATCAGACTCACTCCTTGACAGTGAATACAGGCTGCAAGCTACTTGCCTCAACACATAGCACATCACATCTCTTGGCTTTCTGCTGAACTACTTGGAACATCAGTAACTGAACTGCAAACTGTGGGTGTGAAATAAGTTGACGTGTCAATTGACCTTCATCTTCTTGTTGATCTTAAATTGCCTAGCCAGCCACATTGCATGCCCTGAGCATCTGAAATCAAAAAGAAAAATTGGGGTAGAGGAAGGAGGTGTAAATAAGAGGCTAACGTTTGCACCATCCTTCATTTATAAATTGGAAGAAAGTGTAAGGAGAGGGGAAGGTGGGATGTTCAGAGGATGACTCCATGTGACATGACTTACATCTTTGTGAGCTTTAGACTTGATGCTGGCCACTAACATCTATTCTCTTCCATGGGGAGTGGAACATGCTAGTAATTATGGCCAACTTCAATCGGCTTCAACTGCATGTAACCATGCACTATTATAAAAGGGCAAGAGAAATGTGTCATCAAGAGTCGACACTTGGGTGACGAGATTTCCATTTTGAGCAAAAGTTGAGAGCTTTGAGTATGAGGCCTAGAGCAGTGTTAAGAATGTGAGAGTGAGGTCAAGCAAGGGAATATTGGCTATACTTTCCAAATGATAGAAATTTGTTGGGAGGATATGTGGTAGAGGTTTGATGCAGTGGCCAGGATTGACAGTAGAGTTGGAACTTTCAGATTCACTCACTAACTCAGAATATTCATGTGACATAATTGAACCCTCTGTTGTAACGCACTCATGACCTGCAGTACTCCAGCACTGACATTTGTGGATATCTATTTGCACTGTAATGTGAGCATTTGACTAAATAGTTTAAAAATCTGGACCAAACTCTTCCCAATGTTGTACTATTCTTTGCTATGTCAAATGCAGATTTGTGACATTGTCTGATTCATTGATATGCATCTCTCATTTAATAGGTTGTTTCTCCATTTCAGATCATCCTCTAGTGGTGATACTGGAGCTGGGCAGATGAATCTACACAATAAATATTACAGTGAACAGAGACTGGTAGTTATAATAATGGAAATGATTAGCTAATACTAAGATAATATTACTTGCATGCCAGTCAAAGGGAACAGATTAATCTCAAGAACCTCAACCCATTTTAGGGATGAATCAACATTAGTCCTTATCTTAACCATAAATGTTATCGAAAAGTTTTCTTCAGCATTATATAATTCTACTCATTAAAAAATAATAAATGTAGTACTTCATGTCTGATGAACAAATGAAACAATTTATAAATGTGTAGTACAATTGTTAACTCCTGCAGTGATGTTTATAATTCAATAATGCAAAGTTCACTCTAACCAAGTCTAACATCAGTCGTTTACAATACCACAAATTCACAGCAAGACTGAATTAGTTTGCATGCAAGAATAAAAATAAATCTGAAGGAGATGACTAAAAAAAGAGTGATGAGTTAGTATACAGGATGGAGATTGAAAACTTGGCTGAATGGTTCACCAAAAACAACCCACACTCAATGTCACCAAAACCAAGGAGCTGATTGTTGACTTCAGGAAGAGAAAACCAGAGGTGTACAATCCAGTGATCCGTGGGGGATTAGAGATGGAGAGGATGAGCAAATTTAACTTATTGGGAATCATTATCTTGGAGGATCTTTCCTGTATCCATCACACAAATAGAATTGTGAAGAAAGCAAACCAGTGCCTCTTCTTCCTCAGAAGTTTGCATTGGTTTGGTATGACATTGGAAACCCTGGCAAAATCCATAGTCTCACAGGGGGATGCCAATGTCCCTGAGTGTAAAGCCCTGCAAAAAAATACTGGACACAGCCTTGGATATCACAGGCAAAAACCTTCCAACCATTGAAAACATCTACTGGAAATTCTGCCATTGGAGAGAAGCAATAATCATCAAGGATCTACACCACCCAGCGCACACTCTGTTCTCACTGCTATCATCAGGAAAGAGGTATAGGTGTCACAAGGCCTGCATCACCAGACTCGGGAACAGCTGCTACCTGCCCATCATCAGATTCCACAACAACAAATTCAATCAGGGATTCATTTAAGGACTCTTATTTTGCACTTTATTGGTTTTCTTTCTCTCTCTATTGCACAGTTTGTTTACATGTGTACATTGAGTACAGTTTTTTTGCACTACCAGTAAGTGGCAATTCTACAGGAAAAGGAATCTCAGGGTTGTATGTGATGTCATTTATGTCCTCTGACAATAAATCTGAAATCTAAATCAAAAAATTTAATCTAAAATAATCTTAGCTCAGTATTATTGCAAAAACCACTTGATCGGCTTATTTGGTATTCATTACCTCTCTTTAAGATTCAAGATTCTTTTATTGTCATGTAATAGAGTCATGATTAGTGTTGCCTGGTGCCACTTACAATAAGAGAGAAGATTAAATTAAACAAACAAGAGTTCTGATTTTCTGAGGAATATGTGAATCATCACAGTATCATCAGCTCTCAAAAGCTTCAGTGCCCTACATTGAAACTGTTGCTTAGGGAAAAGCTGGGAGATCTCTGTCATTGATGTGGACAGAGCAAATGTGCTCAGTGAAGTGATCTCCCAGTCTGCTGTAGAGAAGGCCACAAAATGGTTCATTTTATTATTAGATGAACATAAGTTCAATACATCTTAAAACTCTTCATTTTATTTTTAACTTTGACATATGTATTTGCCACTTAGAATACAATTGGTGACAATTGTATGGGGAAAATATGGGGAATATAGAGATTACAAAAGGTGTAGTTTTAGGGCTTTTGAAGAATATAAAGGTGGATAAGTCTCCGGGACCAGACGGGATCTTCCCTAGGACATTGAGAGAAGTGAAGGAGGAAATAGCAGAGGCTCTGGCGGTAATTTTCCAAACGTCATTAGATATGGGGATAGTGCCGGAGGATTGGCGCATTGCGCATGTGGTTCCGTTCTTTAAAAAGGGTTCAAGGAGGAAGCCTGGCAACTATCGGCCTGTAAGTTTGACGTCTGTGGTAGGTAAATTAATGGAGAAAATTCTTAGAGATAGTACTTATAAACATCTAAATAGACAGGGTCTGATCAGGAGCACTCAGCATGGATTTGTGGGAGGAAGGTCGTGTTTGACCAATCTGATTGAATTTTTTGAGGAGGTGACTAGGAATGTGGATGAGGGTAGCGCAGTGGATGTTGTCTATATGGACTTCAGTAAGGCCTTCGATAAGGTACCACATGGAAGGTTAGTTAGGAAGGTGCAGTCTTTAGGTATAAATTTTGAGATAGTCAAATGGATTGAACATTGGCTGAAAGGGAGAGGCCAGAGAGTATTAGTGGATAATTGTCTGTCAGGTTGGAGGCCGGTGACCAGTGGTGTGCCTCAAGGATCTGTATTGGGCCCACTGTTGTTCGTTACATACATTAATGATCTAGATGATGGGGTGGTGAATTGGATTAGTAAATATGCAGACGATACTAAGATAGGTGGAATAGTGGATAATGAAGAAGGTTTTCAAGGATTGCAGAGGGATTTGGGCTGCTTAGAAAAGTGGGCTGAAAAATGGCAGATGGAATTTAATGCTGATAAGTGTGAGGTGCTTCATTTTGGTAAGAAGAATCAGAATAGGACATACGTGGTAAATGGGAGAGCATTGATGAATACAGAAGAGCAGAAAGATTTAGGAGTAACGGTACATCGTTCCCTGAAGGTAGAAACTCACGTGAATAGGGTGGTGAAGAAGGCTTTTAGTATGCTGGCCTTTATCAATCATTGCATGGAAAATAAGAGTTGGGAGGTGATGTTGAGATTGTATAAGACGTTGGTGCGGCCTAATTTGGAGTTCTGTGTGCAGTTCTGGTCGCCTAATTATAGGAAGGATATAAACAGAGTGGAGAGAGTGCAGAGAAGGTTTACCAGAATGTTACCTGGGTTTAAGCATCTAGAGTATAGGGAGAGATTGGACAGATTAGGTCTTTATTCTTTGGAGCGTAGAAGGTTGAGAAGGGATTTGATAGAAATATTTAAGATTATGAAAGGGATAGACAGAGTGGATGTGGATAGACTATTTCCATTAAGAGGAGGAAAGATTAAAACAAGAGGACATGAGTTAAGAATTAAGGGGCAGAGGTTTAGAGGTAACATGAGGGGGAACTTCTTTACTCAGAGAGTGGTAGCCGTGTGGAATGAGCTTCCAGGAGAAATAGTGGCGGCGGAGTCAATTGTATTATTTAAGAAAAGGTTGGACAGGAATATGGATGAGAAGAAGATGGAAGGTTATGGGCATTGGGCAGGGAGGTGGGACTAGAAAAGGGTGTTTGGTTCGGTGCGGACTAGAAGGGCCTAATGGCCTGTTTCCGTGCTGTAATTGTTATGTTAAGAAATTTCTCTGGGCCACCAGAAAAATGATTGAAGGTGTGCCTATTTTATTCCCAAATTTGAAGTGCAATTGTGACAGCATATGAGCTCATTATCAATGAAAATAAATATTTCATTCCTCAAAATACAAGTCAATGACATTTCAGAAATATGCAAATGAATACATTTTGAAAACAAAATCAGCGTTAGATAATTAGATGATTGGCCGATCACAAGACGATTAGTTCAGCAGTCCACTGTTTGAAATCAGAGCATTTGGACAGTTCTCCATTGCAAACAATGGACACCAGAAAAAGCAAACGTATAGTGTAAAATTTGTTACTTGCTATCACCAATATAATGTTGCTCATAACTGTACATTTAATAGTTAACATTGCAGAAGATATACTCCCAACTTGATTGATAGTAGTGAAGTCATTAAATTTGTTGTTCTTAAATAAACAATATCCTGTTGTACAACAATAATCAACCTTCAGGAAAATTCTGCTGCTGAGATCGAGACAAAACTTTCAAGCACAGAACAAGTTGTCTGTACGATTTGTCGATTGGAGCCATCACACAAATGTCAGCCAACCATGACCTACCCGGTACTTTAATGCCAAGGACTGAAAAATGCAAGATGCTGTTTTGTTTCCTTGCGGCTTTCAAGAGACACATTTCCCAAACATGACATATTCTTTACATACCTGTTTGATTTTGAAGTTTGATACGGTCAGTATACATGATATATTTTTAACAAAATGGACATTGAAGTCCTAGCAAATGCAAGGTTAATCCAGCAGGAGGCAGTATTATTGCCTCATACATGTTTTTCAACTGGTGGTCATTGATCAAGTTCAAGTTTAGGTAAAACACAAATGTCTGCAGACACTGTGATTGTAGTAAAAACACAAAAGTGCTGGAGGATCTCAGCAGGTCCATAGAAAGTAAAGCTATGCCTTGAAGAAGTGCTCAGGTCTGAAAGGTTGGTTATATATCTTTACTTCCTATGGAAGCTTTGAGACCTGCTGAGTTCCTCCAGCATTTCTGTGCTTTTACGAAGATAGTTTATTATCATCTGACTGTACATATACAACCCAATGAAATAGCTGGACCACAGTACACAAATATACACTCACAAAATACAATACATAATAATCACTTATATCAATAAACACAGATTTAAAACAAAAATATAAATATTTTGGGATGATTTACTTGGTTACATCAATCCCACAGCCTGCGGGAAGCTATTTCCCAGCAGGGCAGTCCTGATTTTAATGCTCCTTTATCTCCTTCTTGATGGGAGTGGATCAAAGATAGTGTGATGAATGGAAAGGGTCTCCTCTAATTCTTTCAGACCTATTTCAGCAACACTCCCAGTAAATGTCATCAATAGAGGAAAGAGAGATGCCAGCGATCTTCTTGGCCATTTTGATGATCCTCGGAATTGACTTCCAATCTGATGCTTGGCTTCTACCGTACCACATAATGCTTCTACCATAACAGGCAAGACATTCTCAATTGTGCTCCAGTAAAAGGTAGTGAAGATGGATGCCCATAGCCTTGTCTTGCTCAACTCCTTAGAAAGTGCCGGTGCTGCTGTGCCTTCTTGACAAATTAGGAAGTGTGTGTTCAGTCTAGCTCATCCTTAATGTCTATACCTCTTTGTGCTCTCCACTCTCTCCGTGACAGAAGTGAAGAATTGTTAACCTTTTACCTTCTGAAATCCATCATTATCTTGTTCGTTTTGTTCATGTTGAGACTCAGATTATTGTTTTCACACCATTTTATGAGCTTCCAATCTCCTCTTTGAAATCTGACTCATCGGTGTCGTTGTTGAAGCCAACGACTGTTGTATCTATAGCTGTCAGTATGAATCACATGGATGTTGATTGTGGCAGATGATTATCATATTTTTACAAAAGTATCCTTGCTACAAATTCCATGAAACTTTGAAATGGAAATAACAGAGCAATATCAGACCATCAAGTTACCCATCATTGCTTTACATATTGGAATTTGCAATGCAATTGTCTGGGTTTTAACAACTTCATTATCTGCACGGAACAAAAACAAATTGACTGCCGCAAATATACTAGAATGAACAGATAAAGCATAGAAAATATTTGAAAAATTAAGGTGAGTGGAGGTGTTGAAGGTGAGTGGAAGGAAGTCTAAGGTTTTTGCTTTTACACACAGATAATGTTTTGTGCCTGCTGGGAGTTGAAATGGAGGCTGGTACAACAGAGAATGTCAAAAGACTACTCAATAGACACACAGATATTGGGAAAATAGAGTTATGGTTATGAAGTAGGGAAAAAATGGACTGTTATGATGTAGGTTTGCATGGATTGGCACAACATCATGGGCTAAAGGGCTTGCATTATATTTTTTGCCTCCATTTCTTTATCTGTTCTGTGCTATGAAATTAACAGACAACCAAAAGAAGAATTAATACTGATGTTTCTGAATGCCATTGTTGTACTTGGGTGAGGATATGAAAGAATGTATTTACAAACTAATTACTGTCTGGGCAAATGCAGAGTCTTAGTAACATACGCCATCGAATAAGAGTTGGTCAAATAAATAAGAGATTGTACTCAGACTGCCTGCCATTGACTTCTGGTGAATGTCTGCCAAACTGCCTGTCTCCCCTCTGGCGAGCCTTGCTGTACTAACATTGGCTGTGCATTATCTCTACTGTTAAGGACACTCCCCTTAGATATAACTGTATATGCATCTATTGTCTTTCATTATTGTACCATGAGTTTCTGCTAATAAAAACCATGATTATTGTTTCACCACATCATCTTTGTCTACTTCATCAACTGGCACTTCAATTTTATTAGCAGAAATGGATGCAGCAATCAAGCCAGAGTGGCTGATAATCGACCAGTCTGGCCCGAGGGCCAGAGAAATTTTCAACCACTGGATTGCTTGTTTTGATTACTACATGGTTCAAAACAACATGGTCGATGAGGCGATACAGTGGGGCCACCTGAATTCTGCTGGGTGAGGTCCCTTTCGCTGTAACGCAAGGAGCTACCACTCTGACTATAGCCCGGGTACGTCTGACTATGCAGCGCCACGGAATGTGGTGCTTGCTCGACACCAGCTGCTGACTAGATGCCAGAAACCCGGGGAAAGTGATGCTGCCTATGCACTGGCCCTCGACTCACTGGCAAATGAATGTGATGTCAGGGCAGTCAATGTGCAACAACACTGCAATGCCTTGAAGCTGGATGCTTTTGTCAACGGGATTGACTCCAGTTACATCTGACAGAGACTGCTGGAGACAGAACCCTTAACCTACAACCGGGCAGTCACTCTAGACAAAACACTGAAAAGTGCCATACGGTCCAATGAAATGCTAGAAACCGAAAAGGAAACATCCAGGAGTGCTGGAACCCCAAAGGAAAGAAAAGGGCAAACTCCTGAAAAATGCTACTTCTGTAATAATAGCTGGCACTCCAGACAGAAGTGCCCGGCTCGATTTGCTACCTACAGCTATTGTGGGAAACTTGACCACTTCACTAAAGTGTGTAAGATGAAAAGTATTCCCACTGATAAGAAAAAGAAGAGAAGCACCAAGAAAATGCATCCTGGAGCTGCAGGAATGGAAGACAACTGTGAAAAGAGGAATCTTCAAACAAGCATGACGGCGAGGTGAGCTCCCCTGTGATAGCTCAATTGACTATTAAGGTTGGGGATGTTACGGACTGGAATGGTCGACTATGAAGGGGGAGGTGAATGGTGAAACTCTTGATTTTCAAATAGACTCGGAGAGTACGGACAGCTACATCCATGAGAAAGTTGCCAGAGCCTTAAATTTGCGGAGATATCCAGCGAACTGAAAGAAATCGATGGCTTGTAGTGAACTTACAAAAACCGTATGGGAAAAGTGTAAAGTTACTTTAAATTTGCAGGGATATTGCCTTGCTGATGTGTGGCTCTTTATTATGCTGGACCTCTGCACCCCTGTGTTACTTTCCCTATCTGGATAATGTCAATCTCTGTGGGAAAACACAGGCTGAGCACGACAACAACTTAAAGAAATTTTTAGCAACAGCTAAAGAACTCAACCTTAGTTTAACGAAGGCAAATGTGTGTTCAACGTGACAGAGCTACCCATTCTGGGCTACATTGTCCGCAAGGGCGAAATCCACCACGACCCGGAAAGAATGGCCCCCCCTTAAGAAGTTACCACCCCCAGACTCAGCAAAAGCCCTTAAAAGGTGTATGAGATTCATTTTCCACTACTGCAAATGGTTTCGGGACAACGCCACGTTGGCACGCCCTCTGTTTGACACTGAATTTTTTCCTCTCTCTCCAATGGCCTTGAAGGCTTTTGAGAGAATTAAAGCTGATATTGTCAAAGCTGCACTCTCGTCAATTGATGAGGATGTTCCATTCCAAATGGAAACTGATGCCTCAGATTGTGCCTTGGCAGGAACCCTTAATCAAAAGGGCAGACCTGTGGCATTTTTCTCCCACACGTTACGTGGACCTGAACTTAAACATCCTGCCATTGAAAAAGAAGCCCAGGCTATTATTGAAGCTGTTCGCTACTGGAGACACTTTCTAGCCGGCAGAAAATTTACTCTTGTCACTGATCAGAAATCTGTAGCCTACATGTTCTGTACTAAACACAAAAGTAAAATCAAGAACGATAAGATGGCACGCTGGTGAATAGAACTCTCAATTTATAATTATGAGATCCAACGATCTGCTGCTGGTGCTCAGCTGGAGGGGCTAAAAGAGATCCATAGCAGACTGTACCACCCAGGAGTCACAAGGTTTTTTCACTACATAAGGGCTAACAACCTTCCTTATTTTCTGGAAGAAGTCAGGAAACTGACTAAAAGCTGTCCCATTTGCGCAGAATGCAAACCGCAAAACTTCAAAGCCCCGGAGGCCACTCTCATTAAGCCCACACGACCTTTTGAGAGGATTAGCTTAGATTTTAAAGAACCTTCCAACAACAAAAATGTATATTTCCTTACTGTAATTGACAAATATTCCAGGTTTCTCTTTGCGATACCCTGCCCTGACGTCTCATTAGCATCTGTCATTACGTCACTTGACAGAATTTTAAGCATTGGTTTTCCCAGTTACATTCATACCGATAGGGGCTCAGCATTCATAAGCGCTGAACTGCGGCAAGCCCAGCCATACCACGAGCTACAACCCACAGGGCAATGGACAGGTTGAAAGGGCTAACGCTACAGTCTGGAAGACTGTTAATCTTGCTTTAAAAACACATGGTTACCCTGTTACCCGGTGGCAGGAGGTGCTGCCTGAGGTACAACATTCTATTTATTGTGTACTGCAACAAATCAAACACCTCATGAACGTATATTTGCCTTTCCTAGGAAATCAGGAACTGTGATGGACTGGCCAGCCAGTTTATCTGAGCCTGGAACCGTGCTGCTGAAGAGCCATGCTCGGGCGTGTAAAACAGACCCCCTAGTCCAACCAGTTCAGCTACTGCATACTAACCCCAACTACGCTCATGCTAAATTCCCAAGTGGAATTACTGACACTGTACCCCTCAGAGATCTGGCCTCATCTGGTTCGCCCCTTCCTCACACCCCTATTCAGAGTGAGCCTGAGAGATTGGGCTCACCCCCCCCCCCCCCACCCCCCCGCAGCCTGTGACCCCTAGTAAGCTTTCAGATGGCCATGCTGAGGCTCCACTGCCTCACGCTGGCAATTCTGGAGCGAGTCCAGAAGTCAGTCCTTCCCACACTACAGACCCAGGAACAGTACCAGTTCCCAAGGCTGCAAAGAAGCCACCTGTTTTGAGAAGAAGCACTAGAATTCGTAAACAACCTGATAGGCTGACATATTCATAAAACATCTCATTGTATTTCGATTGCTTGCTCAATACTGGTGTATTTTGGCTGTTAGAGTATTCTCAAGGCCAAACATGGTATCCATGTATCGCTTGCTTCAGTCTTTCCCAGCAGCTGTCCTTTTGATTTTAACCCTTCTTCTGCCAGGGGGAGACTGTGGTGAATGTCTGCCAAGCTGCTTGTCTCCCCTCTGGCAAATCTTGCTGTACTAACATTGGCTGTGCATTATCTCTACTGTTAAGGACACTCCCCTTGGGTATAACCGTGTATGCATCCATTGTCTTTCATTACTGTACCACGAGTTTCTGCTAATAAAAGCCATGATTATTGTTTGACCACATCGTCTTTATCTACTTCATCAACTGGCACTTCATGACTGAACATTTATTTCAGTAACTTGATCAACTTTAATAATGTATGCCCACAGATTTATGATTTATAAAGTATGAGATGGAGGAACTTCGACAACCAAAGTTCAAAAACGGAGAAAGGGATGTCTATTACACTGTACTACCTAACTTAACAAGGAAATAGATACTTTAAAAAACATAGGGACAATAATATTTCTCATACCCCAGTTAGTTTTTCACATTTACAATTAATGGCTCAGTGGCTGGTGTACCGCCTTGTCTTGGGAAAACAAATTATTTTATTCTCTGCTCATCAAAGTATCAATATAAAAAAATGGATTTGAACACACTTAAATTATATCTTAGTTCCCCAATTTTATAGGGTTGCGTATCTACATCTATTGTGGCTGTGAAAACACAGCCAAGAAATTGAAATTTGAAAGAGCTTTCACATACACAAGAGGATCCATCAAACCTGACAGGCACTGGAAACCAAAATCTGAAGAGCACATGACCAACATCAAATCAGTAAGCATTTTTTGAATGCCTAACAATGACAGAATCAGAATCAGGATTTGTTGACATGAACAAGTTATGAAATGCAGTGATTTGCAGCATCATCTTAGTGTAAACATTCATATTAGAACCATCTTACAACGTTACTAGAATAAAAAGTACACGAAAAGTAAGGTAGTGTCTTTGGCTTACTGATTATTCAGGAATCTGATGGCAGCAGAGAAGAATCTGTCTTTGTGCTGTTAGGTGCTCGTCTTTAGGCTCCTGTACCCTTTCCCGATGGTAGCAGAGTGAAGAGGGCATGGACTGGGTGGTTGGGGGTTTTGAGGATAGAGGTTGCTACACCACCTCATGTCGATGTCCTCAATGAAGTGATGTCACAGTCCAAGTTAACAACCTTCTGGAATTTTTCCTTGTGCTGAAAGCTGGTGCCTCCATACCATGCAGTGATGCAACCAGCCAGATGCTCTCGACGGTACACCCGTAGAAGTTTATGAGCGTCTTCGGTGACATACCGAATCTCCTCAGACACCTCACAGAGTATAGCCGCTGGAGATCCTTATTGGTGATTGCATTTGTGATAAAGTTCCCTGAAATAAGCTTTGTTACAAACATTATATTGGGCAGAACCACTTTATTTTTTTGCATCATTAAATATTTATTGGCCAAACTGAGTGATTGACGTCATGAAAAATTAAATAAAAACTGAATTGCTTTTTGTCATTGCACTTTAATCCTAGGTTGGCAATGACAAGTAACTAATTAGAGTGATTACTGGGTATGACAAAATTGGCATGATCAGCAATGCAGAGGGAAGCAATTAACTGGTAATTTACATTTATTTCCATCTTATCCCCCAGTTACTTTTTGTTTCCACCTCAGGAGAATATTGAATGGCAGACAACTTGTTCCCACCTTCCTAAAAGTGCCACTTGGTAAGTGATTCAAGACCAGCATAGGTCAATTCAACCATCTATTTTGCCTGCCTCTCTGGGAAAATAATTCAGCTTCAATGAGCACCTCTTCTCCATGGTTCAGATGAACCATGTGAATAAAAGACCAGATCACCTCTATGCCTTGATTGTTAAGTGTATCTTTAATAATAATAATATATATAAAACATCTTTTTTTATTTTGGCATCATTTCCCACGTAAAGTATACCGAGTGAAAAATATCCTCTTAACATGGAGTGACCTTCGTAAAAAATATAAAACATTGAAATGTAAACAATTACATTAATACCAAAGCCCATTAAATGTGTTATAAATGGCAATGATATTTGTTAACATTGTGTGTGTGTGTGTGTGTGTGTGTGTGTGTGTGTGTGTGTGTATTCATATATAAATCTATAAACTTTTTATTAGTGAATTGTAAGAAATTATTCAACAATTTACAATTATATTTCAAAATTACGGAAACAAACAAAATATCTGCAAATTTTAATGTCTTTAGGAAATATTTTAAAATGCACAAAATTTATGCTTATGTAAGATGGAATTATTTTCAAAGAACTTGCACTCAGTTTCTATAATATAGTGACTGTATGTATTCTCATTAAAACATACAATTCTGCATTTGAAATCAAAAGAACATGGTGATTACAAGAATTGATGTCTGTATCCTTTATCAATTCACTTTTATGTTTTTGTTTGTGGTTTTACAACATTTCTGTTTCCTGACAAAATATCAATGTTTTTCAGATTTTTATTGCAATTGGACACTAACAGCATTTTAGTTTTCATGTCAAATATCTGGCATCCTGTTTCATAAATTTCAGCAGTATTTTATGGTTGTATTTTGCAAGCAATCACTCTTGGTTGTTGAAAGGTTTTGTACTGCGAGTACTAATTTTGTAAGAGTATCAATAAAGATTGATTCCACAATTCAGATTCAAGTTCGAAACATAATTTTCACAATAAACATTACACATATTTCCATATCACTGAATATCTTGAACATGCTCGTCATAATATCCTGTTCTCACTTTCTCCATTTGGTTCATTGGTGTTGCTTTTTACATTTGCTGCCTCATTTGTTGCGTCCCTCAAAGTAGTCATGAGCTGTCACTATCTGCGACCTGTGTTTTAATTACACCTTTAATGCTTCATTTGCTCCAAACTGAAACTTTGTGATCTCTAGAACTGCCAACACTAATTTCTCAAAATCTAAAATAAAACAAGTCAGCTTTTTCTGAAGTTATTTCATATCCTGAACATGATGCAAACTTCTCACAATGGATGCTGAATCCCAAACATCTACAAATAGTCATTCATAAAGGAACCATACAGAAGAGAAATGGGCCCTCATAACCCACCTTTCTGTCCATCAATGTCTATCCCATTTTCCTGCATTGAGCTCATGTTCCTCAATTCTTTTCCTATCCAAATGTCTCCTAAACATTGTAATAATATCTGCCTCCATGACCTCATCGGACAGCTCATTCCAGATAGTTCATTCCAGATAGGAAAATCTTATTCCTCAGAACTTCTTTAAATTTCACACTTACATCTCAAACATGTTCTCTAGTTTGAGATGTTCCTGTCCTGTGAAAAAGACTAGTTTTATATCCTATGCAGGTCCCTTATAAATTTATCAACATCCATAAGTTCAACCCTCAGCCTCCAACATACCAGTGAGAATAAATTCAGTCAAGTCAATAGCTCCTTACAACTACTGCCCTCCATTCCAGGAAACATCTTGGTGAATCCCTCCTGAGTGCCACCACAGCCTTCCTGGAGTGGTGACCAGAACTGTAGACAACACTTCAAATGCAGTCTAACGAGTGTTTTGTACAACAGCAATATGGCATCCCAACTGTTATACTTAAGCTTCTGCCTGGGAGGACAGCTTCCCAAATTCCTTTTCATTACCGTATCCACCTGTGCTGCCACTTTCGAGGAGCTATGTACCAGCATCCCAAGGTACCTCTGTATATTAACACACCTCAGATCCCACGCTCTATATTTGTGGCCAGAATTTGAACACCCAAAGTGCATTATCGTACATTTGTTTGGATTAAATGCCATCTGCCACCATTCTGCTCCACTTTTCCAAATAATCTATATCCTGCTCTATCCTTAGACGACCTTTTTTACTATCTACCTCTCCATCATTTTTTGTGTTGCCTGAAAACCCACCAAACTTATATTTTACAAGCAAAAAAGATCCAAGCCTGAATCCTTGCAGTGCCCCACTTGTTTCAGACTTCCAGCCTGGAAAACACCTATTCCCCCCTATCAACCTCTGCCTCGTATTAACCAGCCAATTTGGATCCATTTTGCCAATACATCTCAGGTCTCTTGTGCCTTAATCTTCTGGACCAGCTAACCACACAGGACCTTATCAAAAGTCTTCATAAATCCATGTAAATCATTTCGATCACTCTTGTCTTCATCTAATTTTCTGGTTATCACCTCAAAAAAATTAATCAAATTTATGACACATGATCTCCTCTGCAGAACACCCTGCGAATTCCTCCTAATCATTTCCTGTAATTCTAAGTGAATCCAAATTCTGTCTCTCAGAAACTTCAACAAATATTTTTTAGACATATAACATGATAACAGGCACTTCCAGTACATGAGCCAGTGCTGCCCAAATATCCCAATTAACCTACAACCCCATAAGTTTTGAAGGGAGGAAGAACGAACAAACTCCTTAGAAACAGCAATGGATTTGAACCCAGGTCTCTGGTGCTGTAATAGCATTGCACTAAGTGCTACACTGACCATGCTACCCTACTGATGTGATGCTCTCCAGGGTACAATGTTAGTTACCCTTCAATCTTCCAGCACCGCACTTCTGGGCAATAAAGATATAAAAATCTGCATCGGACCCCTCGCATTCTCGTCCACTGGAGAATCATGGGAGAGGACCCATTAGGCCCTAGGGATTTATCCACCCTAATATACTCCAATTCTTCCACCACTTTTTCTTCCTGGTACAGACATGCACCAGAGTATCAGTGTATATGTTCCTTGCCTCTCCACCATCTGTCATGATAATGAATATGTATGAGATGTACCGGAAGTCACGTGGTATGAGAGAGAGATAAGAATACAAGCAGGAGAACAAAGGAAACGGGAGAATAAAAGACACTGAGAAGTTTACCTGATAAAACTTGTGTTTAATGTTTTATTAACTTCACATTTCGGGCCACAAATGTGACATTGGCGACGAGGATGAAAGAAGCTTGAAGAAAATTAAAGACTAAACAAGATTACAGAGGATTACAGACAACTTCAAGGTGATAAGAATTTTCTCTGACTCAGTACTTTTGGGGCTTGAATATTTCCTCATGGCTGGTGCAAACAGTGACTTTCTAACACATAGTGGAATTGCTCATTTTGACCCAACGGGTGATGCAAGCACTGTAAGTGTGAAGTGGAAGGCATGGCTGGAAGAATTTGAATCCTACGCCGACAGTCGTGGCCTATTTCTAGATACTAGTACAGTTGAACAAAAAGTGCAGAGAAGGGCGTTACTTCTTTTCACTGCAGGACCCTCAGTTCGGGAAACATTTAAGACACTTTTGAATACTGGAAGAAAGGATGAGTACCGGAAAGCGGTAGATGCATTAAACACACACTATGTAGTGACACCGAATGCTACATTTCAACGCCATTTGTTTCAGAGAACGACACAAGAAGATGGCCAGACAATTGCTCAGTACGTGACGAGACTACGCCAGCTAGCTGTTGGATGCAATTACATGCCAGCTGATTTGGACAACCAATTATTGGATCAAGTCGTACAGCACTGTAGATCAGATAACCTCAGAAGACGTCTACTGGAAAGAGGGAGTGAGTTGGAACTCACCGATGCTTTAGCTATTGCTGCTGCATTAGAGGCCGTTGAAGGGCAATTTTATACCATGACCCTGAAAGACAACTCAAGCCAGCAAATTAAGAGGCTCTCACATCGCCATAATCAGCCAAGATATTCGTTGACACAGGACGTGGATTGTTATCGATGTGGAAACCGAGGTCACTTTGGAAAAGACCCATATTGCCCGGCCAAAGGCAAAGTTTGCAGAAAGTGTGGAGGTAAGGACCACTTTGCAAAGAAGTGCAAAAGCAAGTCCAATGCAGACCAGAAGAGGAAGAGTACAACTTCCAAAGGCAAAGCCTGGGGCAAAGGAAAGTGTCCTGGAAAGAAAAGTATCCTGGAAAGAAAGATACCATTCGCCAGATAGACAGTGACGATGATGATACCCAGGAGGAACAGAGTTGTTACCAATTTACGTTGAATGAAGTACATCATGAGAAGGTCCCAGTGATCATTGATGGAGTGACAGTGCAGGTCATTGTAGACTCAGGCAGTGACAGTAATGTGATTGATCGACATTTATGGGAGAAGTTGAAAAGGAAAAAGATCATCTGTACCTCAAAGAAGTGTTCCAAGAAACTGTATTCATACACAGCAACCAAGCCATTGCAGACCATTGGATGTTTTACTGCAACTGTTGAAGCTGGAGATAAGTACACCGAAGCAGAGTTTATGGTCATAGAAGAGAGGGGAGAACCATTGTTGAGTAGAAGCACAGCGCAAGACCTGGCAATACTTCATATTGGAACTTGTGTCAATTCAATTCAGTCATACGAGGATATGAAGCAAGAATTCCCCGCAGTCTTCCAAGGAGTAGGAAAGCTGAAAGGTCGACAATTGAAGCTAGCGGTAGATGAAACGGTCAAATCCAAGGTGCAACCAGTGCGCAAAACTCTGTTTGGACTTCGTGGGAAAGTCGAAGCCAAAATTAAAGAATTGATCGAACAAGACATTATTGAACCGGTGGAACATTCTACACAATGGGTCAGTCCCGTAGTGATTGTGCCCAAACCAAAGGGTGACATAAGACTATGTGTTGACATGAGAATGGCCAATGAAGCTATAATTAGAGAACGAAACCCTATACCAACAGTGGAGGAAATACTTCAAGAACTAACTACCAGCAAGATATTCTCAAAAATTGATCTGAAATGGGGCTATCATCAATTAGAGCTGGATCCAGGTTCCCGAGATGTAACAACATTTGTGACTCACTGTGGATTGTATCGTTACAAGAGACTATCATTTGGAATTAATGCAACTTCGGAGATCTACCAGTATGAAATCCATCGAGTGATTCAAGGCATTCCTGGAGTTGCCAACATTTCTGACGACATCATAGTCCATGCACCAACAAAGGAAGAGCATGACAAACGGTTGAGGCGTGTACTATCTACACTACAGGAGGCAGGCCTTACCGTGAATGGAAACAAGTGCCAGTTCGGTGTATCAGAAATGGACTTCATGGGACACAGACTTACACGGGAAGGACTAAACCCTGCAGAGGCCAAGGTGAAAGCTATTGCAGAGGCACGTGCACCTCAGAACGCAACAGAGGTGAGGAGTTTCCTGGGATTGGTCAATTTTTGTGCAAAGTTCATTCCTAATTTCGCTACAGTGGCAGAACCACTAAGGAAACTAACCAGGAAAGGTGTACCATTTCATTTTGGATCTGAGCAGAAGAAAGCGTTCACAGCACTGAAACAAAGCCTGACAGATGCAAAAACTCTTGGATATTACGATCCGGCGGCATCAACCAAAGTCATAGCGGATGCCAGCCCAGTTGGTTTAGGAGCCGTGTTGGTCCAGATGCATGATGGAGGACAAAGAATCATTTCCTATGCCAGCAGATCGTTATCAGATGTGGAAAGAAGATACTCTCAGACAGAGAAAGAAGCACTCGGATTTGTATGGGCCTGTGAGAGGTTCCATGCATATTTATACGGCATTGAATTTGAACTCATCACAGATCATAAGCCATTAGAGGTGATCTATGCACCTAGATCCAAACCATGTGCCAGAATAGAGAGATGGGTACTCAGACTACAACCCTACAAATATAAAGTAATCCACATAGCAGGGAAAGCAAACATTGCAGATCCGCTGTCCAGATTGGTGAAGGATGGAGGTCCACAATCCAAGTCAGAATTGGGAACAGAAACAGAGAGCTTTGTACGCTTCATAGCTATTCAGGCGACACCAAAAGCTGTGACTACGAAGGAGGTCGAGAGAAAATCCGAACGTGATCCAGAACTCATGGAAGTAAGAGAATGCATACAGAGTGGACAATGGGACAAGTGTACTCACAAGGCTTACATTCCCATTAGAGACGAACTTTGTTGCATCGGACAGTGTGTATTAAGAGGTTGCAGATTGGTGATACCGCAAAGATTGAAACCGAAGATCGTATCCTTAGCGCGTGAAGGACACCTAGGCATTGTTGGTACCAAGCAAAACCTCAGGACCAAGGTATGGTGGCCAGGTTGTGATAAAGACGCCGAGAAATTTGTTAAAACTTGTCACGGATGTCAAATCACAAGTAGGAGTAATCCGCCAGAACCGATCCGGAGTACGCAATTTCCGACAGGACCATGGATCGACGTAGCTGTTGATTTTCTTGGACCTTTACCGACGGGTGAATCAATTATGGTAGTGATAGATTACTACAGCAGATACTATGAAGTCGTGGTGTTGAAGTCCACAACCACTGAAAAAACAATACAAGCGTTAGCAGAGATATTCGCAAGATATGGATTACCTGTTACATTATACTCTGATATTGGTCCACAATTCATTTCAGAGACATTTACGGATTACATGAGGACCACAGGTATCCACCATCATAAAGTAACTCCGAAATGGCCGCAAGCCAACAGAGAAGTAGAGAGACAAAATTAGTCCATTGAAAAACGATTGAGAATTGCACACGCAGAAGGACAAAATTGGCGAGAAGCATTGCTATCTTATGTGGCTGTCTATCGAGCAACGCCTCATGCAACCACTGGAAAAAGTCCTGCAGAAGCATTTTTTGGGAGAAAAATCCGCACAAAAATGCCAGAAATAAAGGAAATCCGAGACGACCAGGAGATGAGGGACCACGATGCTGAAAAGAAAGGTGCAGCAAAGCTGTACACAGATTCGAAACGTGGAGCCAAGTACTCAGACATCATGCCAGGAGATAATGTTCTAGTGAGGCATGAAACTGGTGGTAAGCGAGACACACCTTATTACCATCAACCCTATACTGTCGTATCCAGAAGTGGCAGTATGGTGACAGTCAAGTCTCCGACTGGAGTCCTGTATAAGAGAAATGTATCAGGTGTAAAAAGGTACCAGTCCAGAGATACATCGAGTGAAGAGGTTGAAAGGCCAATACGAGATGCTGAAACTGAGAGACCTGATGATGTTCCAGAGGCAGTTACCAGCACTCCTGATGAAGTGACTAGAGCGCCAGAAACATCCGAAGCCGTGGCGAGCAGTATTTCCGATGCTGAGAGTGAACAACCGAGAAGCGACGACAATATCGCAGGCAGGCCGAAACGAAACCGGAAAGTGCCCAAACGATACGAAGACTTTGTGCCATAGTTTTAATAAGAACTTTGGGACAGTATTTTAATCTTATATCATAAAGTGCATGTATGAATGCTGTAGGAAGTAAATTTTATGTAGTTGAGTTATAGTATTACCATTAGTTACGATGTTTGTATGTTTTCCGAGGGATATTGGTAAGTGAAGGTAAAGTTTATTTCTGATTAAAGGAGGGATGTCATGATAATGAATATGTATGAGATGTACCGGAAGTCACGTGGTATGAGGGAGAGATAAGAACACAAGCAGGAGAACAAAGGAAACGGGAGAATAAAGACACTCAGAAGTTTACCTGATAAAACTTGTGTTTAATGTTTTATTAACCTCACATTTCGGGCCACAAATGTGACAGTCATGATAATGAATATGTATGAGATGTACCGGAAGTCACGTGGTATGAGAGAGAGATAAGAACACAAGCAGGAGAACAAAGGAAACAGGAGAATAAAAGACACTGAGAAGTTTACCTGATAAAACTTGTGTTTAATGTTTTATTAACTTCACATTTCGGGCCACAAATGTGACACCATCCACATCCTTATTGATAAATATTCATTGGGATCTCATTGATATCACCTAATTCTATCCACAAATAACCCCTGACAGGACCCATTCCTACTTTTGTTACTCTCTAGCCTCTAATATACTCAAAGAATTTAGTATCCTACCTGCCAAAGTCATCTCAGGGCTCCTAATTTATTTCTACAGAAATTGTCCCTTTTATACTTATGAACGCACAACTTTAGGCAAGTAAGAGTCTTAAATCACCTAAAAATAGATTTTGTATGCTTTTTTTTTTCAATTTTGAAATAGACTTCATTTTTTTGGCTGATTTGGCCAAGTCCTTAAAATAATATTCAAATACAATTTAACAATCTGTATCTTCACAGATCTATTACCATTGTAATGTACAGCACAGAAATGAGAAATTTGGCCCAACCTACATGTTGACCAAACTAATCCCATTTGCCTGTATTCACTCCATACACCCTTATCACTCTAAACTTTTCCAATCCATGTACCTGTTGAAATGTCTTTTTATTTTTAAATTACCATTGTGGGAAATGACCCAGGTACGTTCTATCCATAAAAAAGCAAGACAAATCCAATCCAGCAAACAACTGTTTGATCTGTCTGCTTTCAATGAAGTGTTTGCAAAATAATGGAAGATGCGGTCAACAGATCTATTATGGTGTGCAGTACCAATTTACAAATAAGCTGCCAACAAATTGAATTTTTCCAGGATAATTCAGTTCCACAACTCTGGTCCAAGTGTAGATGAAAGCACTGAATACAGAGATTTCTTTTCACACAAGAGCTATATTTGTCTATGGCGAAGGAGTCCCTGTGAAACCAAAAATACAGGTGAATGAAAATAGTTGTGAATGATGAACGTAAATCATCCCAGCCCCAGAACATGACAGCAGGAGTTCCTCAGGCCATCAATGACCTGCCCCCTCACCATAGGTTTAGAAATGGCGATATCTATGAACAATTCTATTTGCAACTCAATAAGAAAATGTAGGAGTAGTTGCTTGCTTACACCAAAGCTGAGACAACATTTAGGCCTGGCAAGCAAGTGGCAAGCATATTCAAAGAACATTCTGTGCTTTTGCTGCTATTAAAATGGGGGGAAAAAATGCATTCAAGAGAAAACAGTAAGCTAACATTCTAGTCCTAATTCTGGCCAGAATTTATTCTTCAAACACTTCTATCAATGCAACTTTTCCAAAAGGTACAGGGATATGGTTTATGGGAGCTTGCTATGTAAAATAGGATGTTGTATTTCCACCACTGCAATAGTAACTGGAGTAAGATTACCAGAGGATGATCTTTTGAGGGTCACCGTTGGATATCGGCAAGTCATCGGATGACTTGCCAAAGGTCACCAGAAAGGCAATGGACTGCAACTGGAGAGTCAATGGAGCTTTGCTGGGGAAAGGAAATGGATGTGAGAGGGGGGGGGGTGGTCACCATCTCTGGCCACCACTGTTGATGCAGATGGCATGAAGTGTGCTGCGATGGAGATGGAGGATTTGCTGGGTGAGACTGTGGAGAAGGGGTAGGGGGAACATCGTGCCAATATTTATTCAAAATATGCTCGTTCAATAACCAAATTAGCAATATAGCCTCTAAATGCCTCACTAGTCTGTGTTACTCTTGCTTCATCCTCAATTACAGAAGGATAATTCCCAAGGTCTCAGATATTGACTGAGAGAGATTCCATTGATTGTCCAACGACAATCCATAAGCCCTCCACTGCACTGCAAATCGGCCTCCAACAACCTCCCAATATAAATAAGCCTGCAGTGAATCTTTAGTAACCCTGCAATTATTTCAATTGATATTTGTTTCTACATAGATGATGAAAGCAAATTACAGCAACAACTTGCAACAGAAAAACACAAGCTAAAGCAGATCAGTTCAACCATCTGACCAGCTATTTGACAACTGCTGATCCTTTACATCAGCACTGCTTTCCTGCACCAATCCTATATACATTGACTTCCTTAATATGTAAAAATCCATAAACATTTGAATAAGTTCAGAAACTGATCCTCCACAACCCTCTTTTGTAGAGAATCTTACTCCAGTTACTGTTGCAGTGGTGGAAATACAACATCCTATTTTACATAGCAAGCTCCCATAAACCATATCCTGTACCTTTTGGAAAAGCAGCTTTACTTTATTTTTGGCTCTCAGTCCATTATAAAATATTGGATCTAGTAGAAATTATTTCACATATTTATCATTGGCATGAAGACATTTAGATAATAATGTGGATTGGTGATGATTCGAACAGGATTCCGTGCAGCTGCACAGGCTGTGGGGGAGCGCTGGAGGCAATTCCATGGCTATTCAGTGACTCTGAAGAGATTCTCTTTCTCTCGTATTGTAAAGTGCGCTGAGCGACACTAACGGCGACTCCATATCTACCTTATGGCACGCAGAAGGCAATTTCATATAATATTACATGTTCTGTATAAGATATGACAATAAAGGAATCTTGAAATGGATCTCTCCATGACTGGCAAGCTGCTCAAATTTATCAATCACATTTTTGCTTCTTCCTCTGGGCTCCTCAGTGTAATCTCCAACTAGCAAATGTCACACCACTTTTTAAGAAGGGATGTAGGCAGAAGACTGGAAATTATCAGCCAATTAGCTTGACGTCTGTAGTTGGAAAAATGCTTGAAGCCGTCATTAAAGATGAAATAGTGAAACTTTTGGAATGTAAGGGTTCAATCAGGCAGACGCAGCATGGCTTTAGAAAGGGAAGATCTTGTTTGACATACTTGTTAGGACTCTTTGAGGATATAATGGGTGCGGTGGATAGAGGGGAACAGGTTGATGTTGTATATTTGGATTTCCAGAAAGCGTTTGATAAAGTGCCGCACAAGAGACTTATCAGTAAGTTACAGGAAAGTGGAGTCCGGGGAAGTATATTGGCTTGGATTGAAAATTGGTTGTCTGACAGGAGGCAGAGAGTCGGGATAAATGGGAGTTTTTCAGGTTGGCGGAGAGTGGTAAGTGGGGTGCCACAGGGGTCAGTGTTAGGCCCACAACTGTTCATCATTTACATTGATGACTTGGAGGAGGGGACAAAATGTGGTGTAGCCAAATTTGCGGATGACACCAAATTGAGTGGAAGAGCAAATTGTAATGAGGATGTGGAGAGTCTGCAGAGGGATAGAGTTAAGCTGGATGAGTGGGCAAAGGTCTGGCAGATGGAGTACAATGTTAGTAAGTGTGAGGTTATCCACTTTGGCAAGAAAAATAAAAGAGCTGAATGTTATTTAAAGGATGAAAAACTACAGCATGCTGTTGTGCAGAGGGACTTGGGAGTGCTTGTGCATGAATCACAAAACGTTAGGTTGCAGGTGTAGCAGGTTATTAAGAAGGCAAATGGAATGTTGGCCTTCATCGCTAGAGGAATTGAATTCAGGAATAGGGAGGAAATGTTGCAACTGTATAAGGTACTGGTGAGACCGCACCTGGAGTACTGTGTCCAGTTCTGGTCTCCATATTTGAGGAAGGATATACTGGCTTTGGAGACGGTCCAGAGGAGGTTTACTAGGTTGATCCCTGGGATGAAGGGGTTGACTTATGATGAAAGATTAAATCGTCTAGGATTGTAGTCGCTCGAGTTCAGAAGAATGAGAGGAGATCTTATAGAAACATATAGGATTATGAAGGGTATGGATAGAATAGATGTAGGAAGGTGTTTTGAGTTGGCCGGGGAAACTAAAATGAGAGGACACAGTCTCAAGATTCGGGGAGTAGATTTAGGACAGAGATGAGGAAAAATAGTTTTTCCCAGAGAGGAGTGAATGTTTGGAAATCTCTAACCAGGAAAGTGGTTGAGGCTGCCTCATTAAACATATTTAAAATTCGGTTAGATAAATTTTTATATGATAGAGGAATTAGGGGATATGGGGAGAAGGCAGGTAGGTGGAGTTAGGTCATAAATTAGATCGTATTGAATGACGGAACAGGCTCGATGGGCCATTTTTGGCCTACTCCTGTTCCTACTTCCTATGTTCCTAGTGGCAGGTTTACCATCTGATGACAGAGCCTTCTAGTTATGGTACGTAGTTGGGTCCACCTCTGAATTTTAGGAGAACCATTAGGATAGGCTGGGAAGAGACTATGAACTAAAGATATGGGAGAGGATGCATATCAGCATGAGGGTGATGAGGCTGTATATCAGGAGCACACAAGCCTGCAGTCACTGAAATCTGAAGCAAAGGACTAACTACAGGAGGAACTCAGCAGTGCCTGGGTGGGGAAAGGACAGCAACATTTCAGGTCAAGGCTATGCATGGGACTGATAGTGGCCTACCAACATAGAGTGGGGGGGGGGGATGGGAAGAGACATGGGCCAGCACAATGATGATATATAGACCAAAGACAGGTGAAAGAAGATGATGGGAAGATAAAACCAGGTGGGTAAGCAGAGTGGTGAAACACAAAGGCTGCTGAGTGATAGATGGAAGCAGATGAAAAAAAAAACAGCAAGGCCAAACATAGTCATGGTGACCAATTTGCAGAGGACATGCACTCTGTCCATCGTAGGCATCCCATGCTCTTGTATGCATTCCATTTCAACTTCCCTTCCTATTCCCCTAGTACCATTAGCATCTGGGAACAATTGAGATGGGCAACTTAGTTGGCATAAAGAGTTAGGCCATCGGCCTTGTTTAGCTCAATTATTCATGACACACCTGTTTATTTTTTCACTGAAACATCTGCAGTAACCTCGATGAGTTAAGGGCTAATCTTTATGCCCTATATCTGTGCCCAAACTCCTATCTCCAATGGATGAATTGGTTTTTAATAAAACACTACAGGGGAAAAAAATTGTGAGTAAACCATTGTAATTCAGAGGCACTACCAGAAACACTCGTGTCTAAAGACTATTTTACAAATGGAAACAGAGAGATAAACAAGAATGCAATGAAATCGGTGTCTGCCCCACCATTTACATAATTATGGCCAATCGATGCTAACCTGACCTCCCTTTCAAACTCTATTCCTTGATCTATCAAATACTTATCCATCCTCACTTTAAATACTTCTGATGATACACCTGCTTGGGATTCCACTCCCCCTGTCAGAATCAATGCTGGCAAACCTGATAATTTTAAATGACGAGCCCCTTACCTTGCAATTATGTCCCCTTGTCAAGATGAACACAAAATGCAGATCTTGTACTTTAATAAAAAGTGCTCCTGCATACACAGTCATAGAAGTATCAATTTGCCCCTTGATCTTCTCTTCCAAGTGAAGCTCATGCTTAAAAATTCAAATGGAAGGAAAATACTCGATAAGCCTTTGCAATAACATTGTTACAATCATTAAGTTCTCAATGAAACATGAATGATGCCCTCCTTACTGACATAAATGACTCTCCAGACAATTACTACCTTCAAAATGCAACAATGGTATCCTTACTTCTCTGAAATCTGCAGTGCCTAGAATAAAAAAAATAGTTTGGAGTTCAACATCATTGGGAGCTGGTGTAGAGACGGCTACACTGCACCTGCAATAAAACACTCATCTAGACGGGTTGAGCTCAGTGAGCAGACTAGCTTATTGCAGGCTGCTGGGCTGCACTTGTACTCCCAGCCCGGACCTGGCTGAGAACCGCGCTGGAGGGCGCTGACATCATCTGGGCGTCACGTGGTCCCCAAGCACGGGTTTCTGAGCTCCGAGGTGGATGGAAGGGGAAACCCCTGACAGTGCCATTTTGGCCGGCTGCCCCACCGCGTGGCTTACAAGCGTGGCCGGTTTGCCTGCCTTGTGGTGAGCCACCACACAGCCCTACCCAGAACCGGTGCCAATGTCCCTTTTTTGCCAGGCGGCCTCACTTCTTGGGCTGGGCGATGACCACAGGCACAGTGGGATCGCGGTGCGCTGGCTTCAGCCTGTCCATGGTAAACAGCTCATGCCTGCTGCCCAAGTCCAGCATGAACGTCGACCCCGAACGCTGTATAACCCTGTACGGCCCCTTGTACGGTCGCTGCAGAGGTGCTGCGGTCGGGCCCAACTGAACGAAAATGAACTCTGCAGAAAGCAGCTCGCCATGAACATGGATGCCATGCCTAGGTGGCGGTGGGGTTTCGAAGGAGTCCAAGCATGCCCTGAGGTGAGGAAGTAGTTCATTCGGCGACCGCTAGGGATTGTGAGGTGCATTGACGAACTCACCAGGTAATACCAGCAGCGCACCGTAGACCAGCTAAGCTGATAACGCCTGCAGATCTTCCTTGGGAGTGGAGCGGATGCCCAGGAGCACCCAAGGCAGTTTGTCCGTCCAATCGAGATGGGTAAGACGGGCCATGAGCACCGACTTAAGGTGGCGGTGCAGACGTTCAACCAGTCCATTGGCCTGTGGGTGGTAGGCCGTGGTGCGGTGTAGCTGTATCCCCAACCTGTTGGCGAGCTGTGCCCAGAGCACAGATGTGAACTGTGTGCTCCGATCGCTGGTGAGGTGAGCCGGGACGCCGAACCGGGTGACCCAACCATGCAACAATGCTCAAGAACAGGAGTCGGTGGAAGCTTCTGGCATTGGGATCACCTCGGGCCATCGAGTGGTGCGGTCCACCACCATAAAAGGTAACGGTTGCCCCGCAAAATGGGTAAGGGCCCGACGATGTCCACATGAATGTGGCTGAACCATTCCCAGACGTGCTCGAACTCCTGTACGAGCGCCGTGGTGTGCCTGTGCACCTTGGACATCTGGCAATAGGTGCATGTTCTGGCCCAGCCCGCGATCTGCTTCCGCAGCCCCTGCCGTACGAACCGTTCTGCCACCATCTGGATTGTGGACTTGATGGACGGATGTGAAAGGTCATGGATGTGACGGAAGACCTGCATGCGCCACTGCTGCGGAACTACTGGCCGCGGGGTGGCCAAGGATATATTGCACAGGATTGTGCCTTCGCCACTCGGAGTCGGGAGGTCACCGAACCACAGGCCAGTGATGGCGGTCTTGAAGGCCCTCGTCTCCTCATTAGCTTCCTGATCCCGGGCGAGCTGGTCGAAGTCGAGGCCAGCGTTAGCGCGCAGATGGCCGGTCATGAGAGTGCATCAGCAACCACATTGTCCTTCCATAACGTGCCGAATGTCAGTGGTAAACTCCGACACGAAGGAGAGGTGACACTGCTGGTGGGCCAACCAGGGATCTTTTGCCATCGCGAGCACCTGGGTGAGGGGTTTGTGGTCAGTGAAGATGGTAAAAGTCCTCCTCTCCAAAAAATAGCAGAAATGCCGCACCGCCAGGAACATACCCAGTAACTCGTGGTCAAAGGTACTATACTCGCACTCCAGCGGGCGGAGCAGATGGCTGAAGAATGCCAGCGGCTTCCAATGCCCATTCACCTGCTGCTCCAGGATGGCACCGATGGCTGTGGCAGAGGCATCGACAGAGAATGCCATATGCAGGTCGGTGTGTGGGTGGGCAAGCATCACGGCCTTTGCAAGAGCATCCTTGGTGGCCTCGAATGTGGTGCAGGCTTCTGAGTTCCAAGTGAGCATCCAGTGCTTGGCTGCGATGAGGGCGAACAGTGGCTGCATGATGCATGCAGCTCCCAGGATGAAGCGGTTGTAAATGTTGACCATACCCGCGAACTCCTGCAGCCCCTCGAGGCTGTTCGGGCATGGGAACTCCCTGATGGAGGCAACCTTCTCAGTGGCAGGTGTGGCTCCTTCGGCCGAGAAGTTATGGCCCAGGAATTGCATGGACTATTTCCCGAACTGTCACTTGGCCGGGTTGATGGTAAGGCTGAAGTCGGCCAGCCAGGAGAAAAGGGAACGTAGGTGGGCCTTGTGTGGCGCCCGGTCCTTGCTGGTGACAAGGATGTCATTCAAATAAATAAAGACGAAATCCAAATCCCTGTCCACAGATTCCATAAGACGCTGGAAGATCTGAGCAGCGTTCTTGAGCCCGAACAGCATGCACAGGAATTCGAACAGGCCAAAGGGAGTGATGATGGCCGTCTTGGGTATGTCCTAAAGGTGTACCGGGATCCGGTGATATCCGCGCACCAGGTCAACCTTGGAGAAGACCCTCGCACCATGCAGGTTGGCTGTAAAGTCCTGGATGTGAGGGATGGAGTAACAGTCAGGAACGGTTGCCTTGTTGAGCCGTCGATATTTTCCGCAGGGACGCCAGCCACTGGAGGCTTTCGGAACTAGGTGGAGTGGCGAGGCCCACAGGCTGTCGGACCACCAAATGATCCCCAGCTCCAACAGGTGCGAAAACTCCTCCTCGGCTACCTAGAGCTTGTCAGGCAGGAGCCGGCATGCCTTGGCGTGAACCGGTGGGCCCTGGTTGGGGATGTGGTGGAACACCCTGTGGCGCAGTGAGGCAGCAGAGAACTCTGGCTTAAGGGGTGTCGGGAACTTGTCCAGGATCTGCTGGAACTCATCTCTGGGCGCAATGATCATGGCCATCTGCTGTTGCTCTGAGCAGGAGGCATCGAAAGGAATGGCCTGGAAGGTACGGGCTTCCACCAGGTGCCTACCTCGAATGTCCACCAGAAGCCCATGTGTAAGGGGGATGTCTGCACCCAGGATGGCAGTCGGGAGGGACGAGATGGTGAAACTCCACGCGAAATTCTGTTGGGCAATCTGGAAGTGGACTGTTTTGACTCTATACGTCCGGATTGCCATTGCATTGGCCACACAGAGGGGAGGTCCATGAGGTCGGTTCCTGGATTCGATGGCCGTGGCCGGTATGATGCTGATCTGGGCTCCAGTGTCAATGAGGAACCGCCAGCCACTGACTGAGTCCTGCAGGTATAGAAGGCTGTGTCCTTGACCAGCAGCCATAGCCATTAACAGCGGCCAGCCTAGTCGTTTCCCTGGGACGAGCAGGGCTGATGATACTTCCGAGCCTTGGCTCCCCAGCGCTGGTGGTAGAAGCAGAGGCCTGAAGCAGATACTGTGGCCTTGGTTATGCTCTTGGGGGCTCCTTCAGGGGCCAATTGCTCTACCGCAGTGCTAAGGGCGGGCTTGGCATGGTCGTGCCCGTGCCTCATGACCTGCTGGACCACTGAACCTTCCAAGAATTGTGCAAGCCATAGTTCTTGGGCCTTCTGGGCGACCTTCCTTGGGCCAGTGAAGCTCTCCTGAACCAGCAGCAGGCAGATGTCCCTGAGCATATGTTCGAGGAAGATGCGCTCGAAAAGTGGGCAGTTGGTGTGCTCTCCCATGAGCGCGAGCATCTCGTCCATCAGTTCCATCAGGGACCTATCTCCCAGGGCATCGAGGTGCAGCACCCGAGCGAAACTGGACCTCCGCGTGGATGAACCAGGTCTCCAGCTCCTGAACCCAGAATTCAGGCAGTTTCACGGCTATAGCGCTGATCCCAGGCTCACTCATGATGGGTTCAAAGATGTTTGAACCAGTCGGAGTCACCAATTATAGCGGCGGCTACACTGCTCCTGGAATAACACACGCAACCAGACGGGTTGAGCTCAGTGAGCAGACTAGTTTATTGCAGGCTGCTTGGCTGCACTAAAACTCCCAGCCCGGACCTGGCTGAGAACCGCGCTGGAAAGCGCTGACATCATCCTGTCACCACGTGATCCCCAAGCGCGGGTTTCTGAGCCCCGAGCTGGAAGGAAGAGAAACCCCCGACGACGCCATTTTGGATGGCTGCCCCACCGCGTGGCTTACAAGAGGGGCTGGTTCGCCTGCCTTGTGGTGAGCCGCCACACTGGTATCTAAAATTGATGGGAGTAAATTAGTTAGCCACTACACCACTGATTTTTTTTTGAAAGACAAATACTGGAAATCTGAAAAAAAAAACAGAAAATGCTGGGGACGCTCACATGAGAAAGAATCTGTGGAAAGAAAAAAATGATCCTTCACCAGAACCGTTGCACCAAGTGCCAATGTACTGAAGAGCTTTAAATTTGTATTGTAAATATCACCCACATCCTGTTGTAGTCCAACCACATTGATGCTTCAGCTAAGAAGTACTTTCTTTAACACTATTGTTTTGAGCCCATAGGACCCCAAAACCCAGCAGCAATAGATATTCACCAAGACAAATGGTTACTTAAACAAAAGTTGCTTTTAATTATCTTTAAACGTGAAAAAGGTATCACACTTTAACTTATCACTATTAACTTAACTAACCTAACTTAACCCCCTTCCCATTTTATCTTTTAAACATTAAAACATAATCAAAGTTTAACTTAACTCTATTTTTAATTTACTTAATTTAACCCCTTCCTAATTCTAAGTGCACGTGTATGTAATGTGTGTGTAAATTTAGAAAAGTTCTCTGGTTCACAGTCCGATCTCACTTCTCATTCTTCCAAGTTCACTGGTTGCAGGCAATTCTTATACTGTGCACAGAATTTGACATTCATGAAATTCACGAGGCTCGAAAGGTAAATGGTTACTGCTCAGGAAGGTTCTTGTCATTTTTCAGAGAGAGATTTGTTGTTCCCAGACACAAACTGATACCTTTTAATCAGCCAAGTCAGTGTTTTCAAGATGATAACCTCTTTCTTTCAGGTTACCACGAGTTCTTTATTGCTTCTCTTATTTCAAGAGAATCATTAGGCAGCCAGTCCTCTCCTCTTGCATGAACCACAAGGGCTTTCTCTCTCTGCTTGCAAAAACCACATGACTCTCTTAGAACAGCAAGCTGCACTCCCAGACAGCCTGCGGCTCCAAACTACTCCTTCAATCTCTTTCATCTGTTGCTTTTCATAACAACAATTCATTAGTGAAGTCTCTTGGGGACTCCCCAAAGTTTTTGCAAAGGCCTTCAGGAGCTGCCCTGTCTGGCTTGAGCAAAGCTCCAGTATTTTAAATGAGATCTGTTTTGAAGTGTTTGTATGCGACCTATGCTAAAAAACCTCCTCCAATTTATCTTCCAAAAACATATCTATATATAATACAAACACAACATAATCTGTCACACTATACTCTGCACTTTATTTTTATTGTAACAATATCCTCTGCTCTTTTGTTTTTATTCTTGCACAACCTGTTGTACTGCATATGGGTTGACTTGCCTGGATAGCACACAAGCAAAGATTTTCAAGTTTTTCCAGCACACTTGACAATAAACAATTCATAAATGGACATTACTCAAAGCAGCGCAATATATATTATCTTATCATTTGAAATCAGTGACTATCAATATTAAATTTATAGAATCATACGGCAAAGAAACAGATCCTTTGACAACCATTGTGCCTATCGATATTAATCTGACTCACCTGCATTAATTCCACAACCCTCTCTGCCCAACTTGGGGAAATACCTGTTGATATGCCTTCTAGATGTTGTTACTATTCCAGTCTCTACCACTTCCTCTGGCAGCTCATTCCAGAAACCAACTTCACTTTGTGAATAAAGATCATCCCTCCGGTTCCTATTTTGGGGAACATTTTGCTTTGTTCCCTCATTTTCTTATGTATTTATAAGTAGGTATATGGAACAATTATCATGGCAGCTCTCTTCCGCCAGTTGCAGGAAAATGCCTCACGAAGATCATCCTTAGACATTTGGTGTCCACAACCAAAAACAACATTCTTCCAGAAAGCCAATGTAGTTTTTGAACAGGCTGTAGTACAGTGGATATGATCTTTGCATTGAGGCAGCTCCAAGAGAAATGTGTTGAGCAGCAGAGAAGTCTCTATGGCACATTTGTTAATCCAACCAAAGTATTTGACGCTATTGGTAGAGAAGGCCTGTGGAAGCTCTTTCCAAAATTCAGTTTCCCTCCCATGCCTAACCAACATCATCTGTCACTTCTATGAAGGTATGGAAGGCTGCATCAATATGTGCGGTGAGCTGTCAGATCTATTTCCCATCAGCAACAGTGAAAACAGGGTTGTGTTTTGGCTCTTTCTCTGTTTGGACTATTCTTCACTGCTATTCTTCAGGATGCCACATCAGACTTGAAGTTAGGGGTCTTCCTACAAATGAGGGCCGATGGCAGGCTCCTCAATCTTGCAAGACTGAAAGCAAAAACAAAAATCAGGGACATTGTGGTGCATGAGCTACAGTTTGCTGAGGACTATGCACTGGTTACCCACTCTCTCGAAAACTTAAAGGAGATCACCAGTCACTTTGCCAGTGCTACTAAGAGCTATGGATTGACAATCAGCCTGAAAAAGATGCAAGTTTTGTTTCAATCGAGCTAAAAAAAAACAAATGCCCTCATTGATGACATGCATCTTAATGCTGCCAACAAGATTTGCTAGCTTGGCAGCACAATAACATCCTCAGCTTCTCTAGATGTAGAGTTTGAGTCAAGAACTAGAAAGGTCTGCTTTGCCTTTGGTCAGCTGAAAGAATAGAACAAGTGCAAGGTGTACAGGGCTGTTGTCATATCAGCTTTGCTGTATGAATGTGAGACGTGGTGCCCATATCAGAGTCACTTATGTCAGCTTGACCAACTGCAGCGGTATCACCCATATTATCTGATAAAGATCACCTGGCGAGACAATGTCTCCACCACTGAGGTCCTTTCTCGAACTGGAATGCCAGCAGTTTCAACCTTGGTGATGCCACCCCAACTGAACTGGCCAGGACATGCTGTCAGAATGCCGGACAGAAGACTGCCCAAGGACATCTTATATGGCCAACTGTCCAGTGGTACCCAAAAATGAGGAGGCCAGGTACAAGGATGGTACAAGGATGCTCTGCACAGGAGCCTCAAGAAAGCTGACATTGCCCCATCAACATGGGAGAATCTGGCTCAAGATCGCTCACAGTGGAGGGACGGCATCAGAAATATGTGGACGCTGCTAAGAAAAACCTCAAAGAGGCAACAGTGGAAAGTCACAGGAATGCCACAACAGAGATTCTGCCCCTACTGCCCCTCCAGGCCTCACTTGCCAAGTATGTGGCAAGCAGTGCCCGCCAAGGATCGGTCTGTACAGCCACTCCAAAATCCACATATCAAACCCCAAAAGGAAATTGACCAAAAGGAACCATCATCATTCTGAAGAAGACACATGGGTATAAATTCACAATTTAATTCGAGTAAAGGAGCAAATTATAGCTAAGAATATAGATTATAGAGAGTCAATACAAAATGGTAAATGTACCAGATTCAACACACAGATGCTGTGACTTGTTTGTTCCAGATGAATTTGCACAAGCTTCAGAATTTGTTTTTTCTATTTCTAGTTGCATTGTATTTACAAGAAATACATTGTTTGGCTCATCTGGACCATGCCACATGACTCAAGATTTCTCCCACTATCTCAGACTTTCTGCAAATCTTTGTAATCCTTTTTTCTTCATGTGGTTTTCTTGTTTACCACTTATCAGCAGCATGCTCCAGCCATTCTGTGGGTGAGGTTCTCCTCATTCCCTCTTATATTTAGGAATCCACTACCAGTGGAAATACCTCCACTCTGTCTCTCCTATCAAGCCAATGCATTATTTTAAAGATTTCTTCTTGGTCACTCCTCAGTGCCCTTTTTTAGAGAAAAAGTCTTCCGCCCTAGATCATAAATGATCTATTGCTTTTGCCTCAATCTCCTTTTTTTTTTATATCGTGGCAAAATAATTACTTGAAATGGTTTAACAGAATTTCTCAACAGATTTCTCTTTCTGAATTACAGGCAAAAGAAAGCTTTTCACTGGACCTTGGTGACATGACAATCAGAAATAAATCTAAATCTCATTGAGCCCCATTGATTTGTTTATATGAATAAAGCCTTCTAAACTGGCAGTTCTAATTTTAATCATTTGTGAATGTGCAATCATAGAAACCATTTTTTTGAAACATCATCTGCATTAAAAACATGCTCTACTTTTGCTATTGCAAATCTTCAAATCATTTTCAACAATACTGGTTCTCCATGTTTATTCATAATATCTTTTGCATTACCATTCCTTTCCTCACATTTCTTTCCAGCATTACCATTCAAAATGCCAAATTTTGCACTTCTATATTTGATTCAAATTACGAATGCCAATGGAAAACATCAGTGGCCTTGCCACTAAAACCAGCACAATGTGTTTTCCTAAAGCTTGAAATAACAGACAACTAATAATTTCACCTTAGAATTACATTAGTTATGAAGTGTATGAGATATGCTGATTGGTTTCATGATACAGGACTCTTGGTGTTGGATTATTGTCTTGTTATCTCACTGCCAGATATCCAATGTCAAGAATTTTTAAAGGTAAGCAATATTACAGGTTGTTATGCTTTCGAACAATACAACATTTCTTCCATAAATCATACAAAGGAAACCTGCTCTTCTTTCTTCATATTGATTTAGAAGTTAAGCTTGTGCATAATCAAATAATTCAATAAGGGTATTTTTTTTTCTTCTTAATACCTGTATAGGTAATATTCACATAAATACAAAAAGCGGTCATAATACTTTGCTTCGTCAATTGAATGACGAATTGTCTCCCATCAAAAGATGACCATCACAATTTAAGTTGCATGATTTCAGTTTTTGTACCTTAATTATTTCTACCTCTACACAATTTGTTCAAGCCTATAATAACCAATTCATGATAATCCTTTAAATTCTCATTAGAACCAATATTGTGGTGTTAGGTTTCTGTACTGTTGAAATAGTAAAGGTTATCTGTGAATGTAGTATATTGTTTAGTAAACTGTTTACAACAGCAAATTCTAATTAAATTTTACCAGGTCAACTGTACCCATGAGAAAACCAATGGAAACTCCAAAAGTAACCCAATGGAATTGGAGATCCAATGGCCTCTTTCTTAAAATAATGAAACTTGTATGTTCAGGCAACATCTGATAAAAACAAAACTATCAACTTCAGGTTGAGGACTCTTCATCTTAATTGAGCTGCAGAATATTTCCAGCACTCAGTTTTTGCTTCAGATTTTAGTATCTGCAGTTTTGTTTTGGCTTCCATATTGACCACATTGCTAAAAAGTAGTTCTGATTTATTTTCTTCGCATGGCAACTTCTATTTCTTTGCACAATTTAAGTCAAGGAGAATAAATATCGAGTACAAATAAGTTCACTTATTCAAGATCCAACTTCACTGCATTTTCAGGGTAATAATAAACTGAATCAAAGTATCAAATTTCTTATGTTACATACAAGGCTTATTTGTACACCAGCTATGTATCAAGACCCTTCTAACTCGCCAATATCATGTTGCCAATCTCATTTTGGAGGAAACATGCCTTTTCTCATTTATTCTTTTGAAAAGAAAAAGCATGCCTATTAAATTCATGTCAATATTCACTTTATCATTGCAAATATGTCATGAAGTGTTACTACTTGTCATTCAAAGATTTTAATAGATCAAGCTATCAAAATCCTTACCATTGAAATTGTCTTTTTCCAGAGGTACCACTTGGACAAGAACTTTGAAAATGTTTCACAAAAAAGTCATGTTATTTTGACTGATGCTCAAAAATGCAAACAAGCCCCACCTGGTTGTAAAATCATTGTTCTTAAAAATGATCAAATAAGTTTACAAAATTGAATTGGATGGATTGGCAGGGATTCCTGCTGGAATTAACTTAAAGTGTATTAAGATGTCAAGAATTACATCTAAAATGCTTTTCACCTTAAAAAAAATCATTTTGAACTGTAAGTGTAACTGAAAAATAAGTAAATATCAATTTCAAATTGAAAAGTGAATTTGTTTAATAAATTTCGAGAAAAGGGATACATGCGTGTCTTTCTTGGGAAGTTTAAGTTTAAATTTAGACGAACAGCGTGGTAATAGGCCCTCCCGGCCCATGAGCCGCCCAAATACCCCAATTAACCTACAATGTAATGAGGGTGGGAGGAAACTGGAGCACCCGGAGGAAATTCACTTAACACGGAAACGTCTTACAAACAGCACCAGATTTGAACCTGAGCGCTGGCCATGCTGACTGAAATGCTATTTTGAATGATTTTTAAAATACTTATTATCCCTTTCTATTATAAATTAGTGGAATATTTTTTAAAAAATCACATTTGGTTGTTAGATTATTTGATTTCTCTTGCATTATCACATGGATTTGCAGCTACTGAGGAGTGCACTGCGAATCAGACCGTTTTCTTCTTCACATAAAAATATCAATATCATCACATTTGAGAGTTTTGAATGTCACAATGGTCCAAGTTCTTTCCAACTGAACAGCAGCCATTTTTATGCCCTTGGCGACATTTGTTAAATGTCAGTGAGACAAGTTGTTTGGTGAAATGGTACCAACAACACTTTCACAAAGAGTCCTTTGTTAAACTGATAGGAAGCAGTCTGAAAGCATTTCCTCTAATGGTCTGTCCAGAAGCACAGAATCTCATGATGGAAACCATGTAGTGAAGGCCAACTCTGTCACAGCAATGTGTTATGACCACAACAGCAGTGGAAAAACGGCTGAATTGTGGAAAGCACTGGCAAGATATTTTCGCTCAAGGATTTAATGACTTGTTTTCTCATGGATATAAATACTTTCATTCATTGCTGTGAAGTAATGCTTTCAGCAAACTGCACAGTTGAAAACAGGGTTGCTTCGTTTGACCTCTACCATTAAAAGTTTAAAAGGCAGCTAAGAAGAGAGATTCCTTTCATTTGAGCCATTTGCAGAAGTTCAGTCCACAACTTCAAAATTACATAAGCAAATAAGTGATCTCAAAATTGAACACACAATGCAGCAACAATGCAGCTGTTCTTAAATTTAAGTGGTCAATGCAAATATCTTTAATCTCTGAAACTAATTTTCAAAACTTAAGATAAATGATTGAGTTATGTTTTCATGAAAGGATATCTTTCTCCCAATATTTCCCATGAATTTAGCAGAGTGATTCAAAACACATCCATGAGAAGGTGGTTCCTTTTTGATCCGCAGCTTAAGGAAAACAATCTTATATCCACAAGAATTTTACAGAATTAAACTCGGTGTTCATCATGATAACAGCTATGTGTTTCTATCAAATCTTGGGAAACTTGTGATGACACGAGTAACATTGTACCTTGAGCAACTGTGACACATCCAAGTGTGCAGAACTAGTGCACTTGAGTGTAACCAACTTGTGTTGGTGTATGCACCGTGCAGCAACATAGAATTAACTTTTGACCACTGCATTTGTTGCCTTACGATGCTGAAAGAAGAAATTCAACCAAAGTTAAGGAGAGTCTTCTGTTAGTCTATGGTTCACGAGAGTCATGTTTGTGTGGGGAACATTCTTGTTATTTACTGACAACAAATGCTTAATTAATCAACAGGCAAGATTTAGACAGGTCATAACTCAGATTTCAATCTAAAATAATTTGCTGGTGGAACTCAGAGGGTCAAGTAGGTGAAAAAGAATGGTCAATGTTTCACTCCTCCATACCAGGCAGTGATGCAACCAGACACAATGCTCTCGATGGTACAGATGTAGAAAATTTCTTGAATCTTTGGTGACAGACCAAATTTCCTCAAACTTCTCATGAAGTATAGCTTCTGGTGAGCTTTCTTCATGATTGCATTAACATGGAGGCCACAGGACAGGTCCTCAAAGATGTTAACACCCAAGAATATGAACTTCTTGATCCTCTCCACTGATGATCCCTCAGTGAGGATTGATTCGTGTTTTGGTTTCCTCCTCAAGTCCACAATCATCTTCTTGGTTTTGCTAAGGGTGAATACAAGTTTGTTGGTGTGACACCACTCAACGAGTTGATCTATCTCCCTCATGTACACCTCCTCATTGACGAATGTGATTCTGACGATGACCATAGTGTCATCGGCAAATTTATTTATGGTATTTTAATTGTGCCCATTCAGAGCCAGCTCTTCAGCGCTTGACGTCCTGCTTTGCGGAAACTGCCAAAATGTTTGGCCTGGAAGTCAGCCTGAAGAAAACTGAGGTCCTCCATCAGCCAGCTCCCCACCATGATTACCAGCCCCCCCACATCTCCATCGGGCACACAAAACTAAAAACGGTCAACCAGTTTACCTATCTCGGCTGCACCATTTCATCAGATGCAAGGATCGACAATGAGATAGACAACAGACTCGCCAAGGCAAATAGCGCCTTTGGAAGACTACACAAAAGAGTCTGGAAAAACAACCAACTGAAAAACCTCACAAAGATAAGCGTATACAGAGCCGTTGTCATACCCACACTCCTGTTCGGCTCCGAATCATGGGTCCTCTACCGGCACCACCTACGGCTCCTAGAACGCTTCCACCAGCGTTGTCTCCGCTCCATCCTCAACATACATTGGAGCGCTTACATCCCTAACGTCGAAGTACTCGAGATGGCAGAGGTCGACAGCATCGAGTCCACGCTGCTGAAGATCCAGCTGCGCTGGATGGGTCACGTCTCCAGAATGGAGGACCATCGCCTTCCCAAGATCGTGTTATATGGCGAGCTCTCCACTGGCCACCGTGACAGAGGTGCACCAAAGAAAAGGTACAAGGACTGCCTAAAGAAATCTCTTGGTGCCTGCCATATTGACCACCGCCAGTGGGCTGATAACGCCTCAAACCGTGCATCTTGGCGCCTCACAGTTTGGCGGGCAGCAACCTCCTTTGAAGAAGACCGCAGAGCCTACCTCACTGACAAAAGGCAGAGGAGGAAAAACCCAACACCCAACCCCAACCCACCAATTTTCCTCTGCAACCGCTGCAATCGTGTCTGCCTGTCCCGCATCGGACTTGTCAGCCACAAACGAGCCTGCAGCTGACGTGGACTTTTTACCCCCTCCATAAATCTTCGTCCGCGAAGCCAAGCCAAAGAAAAGACACACAGGCATGGGTGCAGTGAGATAACCACATATTCTTGAGGTAAGCTTGTGATGATCATCAGTGAGGAAGAGATGTTATACTGACTGTGGTCTTCCGATGAGTAAATCAATGATCCAGTTGCAGACGGGGTGCAAGGCCTAGGTTTTGGAGTTTGTTGACAAGCTCTGAGGGAATCTAAGCATTTTAAGAAATATACTAAGCAAGCCAAGCAAAAAGACAAGAAATGTGAAAATATGGTTAGACTCTGTCTGTACCACAATGATTCAATTATCCTATGAATCTAAACTGATATAGTTAAAAACATCAAGCTAATATCTGAGCTGCACTAATAAAAGGAGGTATGTTATAATCAAAACTTAAAATAGCAAAGTAATGCACTTTTGAAGGACATCACAGGGATATTCTAACCATTGATTAATGTGTTGTGATGTCTCAGCAGAAATTTCATGAGGAATGAATAGCAAAGAAGGAACATCTCAGACCTCTGTTAGATTGTGTTGCTTTGTCCCTGGCACATATGTCAAAAGAAATATGAATATTTCAGCAAGACAGAGAAACCGCAGCAATGAACCTCAAGTAAGAGTCAGGGAAATAGCTTCTTAATTATATAATACTGACCTGTATTGGAAGAACTTAAAAATGTACTTTTAGCGATTTTCCTACACTATATGAGTAAAGTATCTAAAAAAAAAACCTTTTCTCTCCACACAGGCTGTGGGACCTGTGCAACATCTGAAGAATGTTGTTTTATTAAAAACAGAAAATCTAATGAAAAACAAGAAGAAACTCTAACAGTTGTCAGTCAAGAGAATAGGTTTTAGTCACATTGAAGTGTCATAAAACAAGGTCACAACCAGATTTTTCTGTCAATTACCATGAAATCTTTAAGGCTTCGATTCCTCAGTAAATAACAGAAAAATGAATTATGGAGAGCTTAAAAAAAATTACCCTTGAATGTCAAGGAATAGAATTTTCAAAGAACACAGTTTGATACAAATGACAGTCTGAACAGATTAAGGTCCTCTTTGACAAACAGTCCAAAGATCAAGAGGCCCGATGGTCGAAGTGTTAAACAAATTAAGCCTTGATTTAGTCATTGAAAGTTTGGGCTTGATCACACTGGAACTGGCTCAATGCCTGGACCCATCACCTACAGTGCCAACCCAATGGTCCTTACTATTTCTGAACGTGAAGGGCAAAACAATCTGATTCTCCTCCACCACCAAATTTCTTACACAACCTCTTGCCTTTCAGTTTCTGCTGCTCTGTATGACTCTTTTGCCCCATCCCAATTTGACAATAGATGCAAAGTCAGAGAGTTGATAGTGTATCATCTTCCAAACTATTAATATATTTTGAATGCAATCATGGCCCAAATCTCTGCAGTGCTTCCTGACTCATTGTGTTCCATCCAGATCCTGCTGCCCAAAGGCAATTTTATTCTTTGATTTCCCTTCAAAAGCTTCCTTCCCTTTTATATTTTCCATTCTGAAATAATTTCCTCTATGGTATTTTGTTAAGATTTTACTGAAGCTTGAGTACATAAGGAAAATTAGGTTCCTTTTATTAATTAAGAAATTCAGAGAAAACCCAAGGAATTCAGTGATCTATCAAGTGTAGTCTATTAATTCATTTTGACTAGAATTTATTATTCTCACTTCACTTTTCACTTTCAGATACTTGCTATTATGTTGAGAATAAAACTCAAGCTCATCTGACAGTTGTTCCCTCAATTTTACTGCCATCTCTTTTTTATAAATGGTCATATTTATTTCTCTCCTTCATGATTTGATACAACTCCCATCTTCTGCAATTTCAATCTCAACATATGGGTTACCTCCTTCAAACATCTGTTTGGAAAACCATTGGCTTCCTCTTTGCTTCTTTCTTTGCAGTTAATATATCAATGTTTCATCTCCTTGCTTTTAAATTCAAAACCTGAAATAGGAAAGCAGTCCTCAACTGCATTCGTTCAACAAACACAAATAAATCGTCCAAGGCATCTGTCATACTTTGGGCATTCATTATCCCATTTCCTGGAATCATCTGATGTTTTTATATTCTCCTTTGTTGCCTTGTTTCTTGAATATGTGATGGAAACATTTCAAATTCATCTTATCCTTGGTACAACCCAAAATGAGTTATCCTTTCTCATTTTCCCTTTCCCAATTCCTTCACCCTGTTCACCCTTTGCCAAAATTTATTCTCATCATTAACTGTAAATATACTTCAAGGTTGCACAAATCCTGTTCAATCACTGACCCCCACATTTTTCTTCTCCTCTTCACAATCATTTCCATCCTTTGCAAACTATTTAATTTTTGGACAATTTTTTTTTGTCATTTCATCTTGATTACTCTCTGCATCTGCTCACATAACACTGATCTTTTGATCCTGCAACTTTCATTTTACAGTTAGAATTAACTTTGCTGATTTCTTTCTGCTCACTATTCCCTGCCATTTCCTCACCTCTCCTTTCTTTGGGCCTTTAATTGCCACTCAAATGACATGAATCTATAAGTATGCTCAGGAATAACAATTCAGTTTTGTTCTTGCTATTATCGCATTAAAAACGAATCCCCATGGAATGAATTTGATCATCAAAGCTTCATTACATTTCTGAAGTCGTCTTCATTGATGGATAAAGTATTTCCTAGTTTGTTGGCCTAATTTGTATGAAAGTTGTTTCAGCAAAGATATTTAGCTCCTTACTTTGTATTTAACATTTGTCTCTGGATTTTGAGTGAATGCTTTCTTAATTCTTCTCCAGATCTTTATTTTCCCTTTCTGAAATTTTGCTTTTTTTTTCATCAGAGGTTTGCAAAATCGAGTTCCAATGATACAAACTTAAAAATATTGAAGGTCGCAGGCTTGTGTTGGTGCTCTCATGGTGGAATAATTTCATGTAAACAACATTTCATTGGTAAGTGCATTGGAAAGGGGATCCTATATATATGCCTGTGTGTATTTGATGTCATCACGCCTGGAGTGGGGAACCATTTTAGATTTGTATTAAACAGTGCATGAAGCATCACTTCTCCATGTGAAGTGTATTTCTAAACCTCAAATACATGACAGATTGGCGACGAGGATGGGATCAGACCTCCTCTATGCTCCAAACGTTGGAGTGAAGATTTAAAAAGGAAATGCAACATTATCCCCACAGTGAACCCCACAAGCTCAGTCCAAGAGAGCAAAGAAAAGAAGACTCAAAATGGTGGAGGCAGTTTGGAAAGTTGGTGGACTCTGAAGAAAACTGTTGTCTATGATCATCACTGCCTTGCCCATAATATTACTGAAACTCTGCCTTTTGACCAAAAACGTTTGCTGTTTCTAAGCCAAATGGGAAGTAAGACATTTCAACTGATAAAGATCTCTGATAACACCTGAAAAATCAGGAACAAAATCTTATGCAGAGTTGTGAGCTAATATAGAGGGACATCTAAGACCCAAACCACCTGTTATGGCAGAAAGACAAAGATTTTATTACAGAAAATAGAGAACAGGCAAATCAGTAAGTGAATTTTTGGTTGAATTACGTAAACTGTCAAGACACTGTGAGTTTGATGAATTCTTAAATAAAGCATTAAAAGACTGATTAGTTATGGGTTTAACAGACTGCAGTGCCAGACAACGATTACTAGGTAAAAAATGAAGTAACACTTTATGATACATAACAGTTTCAAAACAGTTTATGATACAGCTTTGGGTTTTGAGATGGTCAATAATAAATTGGACATCTGCCAAGGCGAACCATTAGTGGTGGGAAAATTTTCCTACCAAAAATGCTCTCTCTGTGGAAAAAGCAAGCATAATCTTGATAATTGTTATTTCAGATGATCTAGATGTCATTTATGTGATAAAGAGGGGCACATCAGAGCCAAGTGTCTGATAAACAAAGGTTAAAAAAGATAAACAGGAAGGACCAAGATACAAAAGGCATAAGAATGGTGGAGAATGATGAAAGCCCCAGCGCTGAAACAATTGACTCAGAAGAAGACAAGATGTATGTTCACGGATTATTGATAATTGGAATTCTATATCAAGGTGAAAATCAACAACGATCCTCTTCAAATGGAATTGGACACAGAGGTTGCAGTTTCGTTAATTTGTTAATGTGCTATCCCACCTCACCATTAAAGAGACCGACATGGTATTCAAAATGATTACAGGGAGAAAGTCAAAGTGTTTGGAAAATTAATGTAAACATGAAATATAAAGAACAAACAATCAAATAAATACCAAAGGGCCGGCATTGTTCAGAAGAAACTGGCTATCATATATTCAAATAGATTGGATGGAAATTGGATCCATAATGAACTTATCCCTGGAAGATAAGGCCAAGTCAAAACTGGAACCAGTTCTCAATTCGTACCAAATGGTTTTTGAAAAAAGCCTGGGAAAAATCCAAGGATTTCAAGCGAAATTACAACTGAAATCAGGTGTCAAACCTAAGTTCTTTAAGTCCAGAATGGAAATGTTTGCAATAAAAGGAAAGAATGAATCAGAAATCAATAGATTAGAAAACAAGGAAATACTGTAAAGAATACAATACAGTGATTGGGCAGTTCTCATTGTGCCAGTGCAAAAAAAAACCAACAGAGAAATCCAAATTTGTAGTGATTACAAAGTCACCATTAACCAAGCTTTGCAGATTCCAGAAAAGAAGAAGAAGAATTATTCCAGGACCTGAAGGGGGGAAAAAAATTCACAAAGCTGGGTTTATCACAAGCATACCAACAAATAGATTTGGATGAAGACTCAAAGAAATATGTGACAATCAATAGTCATTTTGGGTATTCACTTATACCTGAATGCCACACAGAATATCAGCAGCCCCGGCAATATTTCAAGCAGCCACGGACAAATTATTACATGTAGGATGTAACCTCAATGACATTATAATTACATGTTGAGATGATTCAGAGTACCTATCCAATCTCGAAAAAGTCCTAACCCAATTGCAACAAGCAAACGCCATCTGCGACAGGATAAGTATGTATTTATGATACCTTCTGTATCATATTTAGGCTTTACATTGAACAGTGAAGGAGTCCAAATGGACACCACTAGTACCGAGCCTGTCTGCAGAGCACCTTACCCAACAAACCGAGCCAAACTGCAGTCGTTCCTGGGTTTGGTTAACTCTTACCAGAAGCACATTTCATATATATCAACGCTGAGCAGCCTGCTAAACCAATTGTTAAGAAAAGACCAGAAATGCTGCTGGAATGAAGAGACTAGTAGCATGGTGGATTGCTTGGAAGATCTACTAACACCAAGCAACAATGCTCTCGTTCACTATGACCCAGAGAAAGAAGTGCCCCTTGTGATGGATGCTTTGCCAGTAGGATGAGGTATGTGTTGTCACAGGTACGGAAAAAGGGGAACAACTGGTGGCTTATGCCTCCCAGCTCCTTGACAACCTGTGAACATAATTATGCCCAACTAGAAAAAGAAGGGCTTGCCATAATATTTGGTGTCAAACAATTCCACCAATACCTTAGTAACAGGCAACGAACTACTGAGTTTGATTCTCGGCCCTAAAAAAAGGATACCAGTGTGAGCTGCAACAAGAATTCAAAGATGGGCCATGTTGCTCAATGCATATGATTACGATTTGCAACATAAACCAGCAACACAAAACAACCATGTTGCTGCTCTATCTCACTTACGTTCACCGGAAACTAAAAAGAAAGATTAGATAATTAAATGGATAATTAAATGGCTACAGCTATTAATCAAGAACAACTTCACCACTTACCCATTATGGCAAAGATGATCAGCAAAGAAGTGAGGAAAGAATCAAAACTATCAAAAGTCCTATGTTTCACACGAAATAGGTGCCCCGCGGCAGAAGCAATCTCTGAAGAAGTAAAACATTATTATATACAAAGCCATGAAATATCAATTGAAGAAGGTTGTTTATTGTGGGCAACCAGGACCATCATTCCTACAAAATAGCAGATGCCCATATTCCCAGATCTACACAACCACCCAGGAATGGTTTGGATGAAGACGTTGGCATGAAAGCATATCTGGTAGCCCTCAATGGGGCAGATGGTAAGAAGATGTGTCATTTGTCAGGATTTGCAACCCAAATCACCTCCAGCTAAGGCTAACCCATGGAAATGGCCATCACAACCATGGCACAAGAATCACATTGATTTTGCTGGTCCTTTTATGGTTAAAAAAAACTTTCTCATTGTTGTTGATGCACACTCTCAATAGCCAGTGGTGTCACACATGAGAAAAACAACAGCAGACCAGACAATTGAAAGATTACAAAGCATTACATGGATTACCTATTGAAATGGTTCTTGATAATGGCCCACAGTTCATATCGGAGGGTTTTATCGTGTTCCAATGCAATAACAATATACAACACATCTTATCAGCCCCCTACCACCAAACGCTAATGGGGAAGTAGAACATTTTGTACAAACTTTCAAAAAGGCCATGAAAACTAAGAAAATCCTAAACATACAATTGCAGATTTCTTATTAGGATATAAAAATATGTCGCATTCTACAACAAAACGAACACCATCTGAATTGATGTTTAGATGTAATTTAAGAACAAGACTTTCCATTGTACACCCAAACACTGAACAATCCACATCTCCAAATAAATCTACCAGATCTCTAGAAGTGAGAGGGTGAGTACTGGTTCGAGACTACTTGGACAAAATGAATCCATGGGTGAGAGGGGTTGTTTAAAAAAAAGTCTATGTTGATACAAGCTCAGAGGACCCCAAAATCCAGCAGTAATAGATATTCACCAATTCAAATGGTTACTTTAACAAAAGTTGCTTTTTATTATCTTTAAAAATGAAAACAGGATTAAACTTTATCTTATCACTATTAACTTACCTAACCTAACTTAGCTCCCTTCTAATTCTAAGTGCACATGTATGTAATGTGTGTGTAAGTTTAGAAAAGTTCTTTGATTCAAAGTCCAATCTCACTTCAAGTTCACTGGTTGCAGGCAATTCTTGTACTGTGCACAGAATTTAACATTTATGAAGTTCACCAGGCTTTGGTGCTTGAAAGGTAAATGGATACCGCTCAGGAAGGTTCTTGTCGGTTTTCAGAGAGAGATTTGTTGTTCGCTGGACACCTACAACTGATTCCTTGTAACCAGTCTTGCTGAAGAAACTTCCCCCATCAGAGTTCTCCAGATGATAACCTCTTTCTTTTAGGTCACCACAGAGTTCCTTTTTGTTTTTCTTATTTCAAGTGAAACATTAGGCAGCCAGTCCTCTCCTCTTGCATGAACCACAAGGGCTTTGACCAGGCTGAACTAAGCAGTCACAACCCATCTTCAAAATAGAGTTTTCCACAAGCTTGCCAACTTGTCCTGTTCCAGTCCCAGCTGCTGCTGCACTTTTGTAAACAACAATCCATTAGTGAAATCTCTTGGGCACTCTCCAAAGCTTTTGCAAAGGCTCTTGGCACCAGCCTGTCTAGCATCAGCAGTATTTTAAATAAGATCTGTTTTAAAGTGTTGGTATGTGACCTACACTAAAACAAAACCTGCCCCAATTTATCTCCCAAAATCATATCCATAATCTGTCACACTGTTCTTATTCTGCACTGGTGGGAACTAAAATATGGAAATGGCATACCAACCAGCTGAGAGCAGTGGATGATCCTATGGCTATGCCCACTACTCACGATCCCTATGAGATCTCAGATAAAATTCCCTGGGCTCATTCCACTTTCATCGTTCCAGAAATATCTTCCAGAAATGAAGCCCCTTCTCAACCGAGCAGTCCTCAACCAAGTAGTCCTCAACCGAGCAGTCCTATGACTCAACAGAGCAGTCCTCCACTATGTCTTGTTCAACAATACAGTCCTATGCAACATCTGAATGGGGCTCACCAAAGACAAAGTTCACAGTCTTTGCCACCAACCAAGGTACTACCCCAAAACGCGAAGAGTCCTGAGAAGTCACAAATTATCTCAACGGTTTCTACCTCTCTGAGATTATCAAAAAGGGAAAAACATCCTCCAGAATGACTGAAGGACTATGAAGAGGGACTTGGTGGTTTATCGTATCATACTTACATTATAATGTAATTGTAATCCTCACCATTAGTGTAGGGGTACCACGTAGTTATTGTAATTTAGTACAAGTGCTGCCGATGTTATTTTCACAAAGCATTTATTTTCTTGGGGGGGGGGAGAGTGTTATGTATATACGCCTGCATGCGTATGACATCATCACTCATATATACTGTGTGGTGTAGGGAACCATATTAGATTTGTATTTAACAATGAATGAAGCATCACATCTGCATGTGCAGTGTATTTCTAAACCTCAAATACATAACAGATCCCAAGAGTGAAACCACACATTCGTAAAAGAAATGAGGTTGGCTGGAATCTAGAGTTGAATGATGGTTACAAGGACATCTTGAGTGTCAATAAAAGGTATAGTCCTGGGAACATTTCACAGACTTAATTTAACTCTTGAAGTTAATTAGCATTTTAAAAAAGGATCTTTGTGGAAAATAAAGCACTGAAAAAATGTTATGGTTCAAATCTGCCAAGGAGCAGTACTGAAATAGCTCAATATTCATCCTAAAAGAGTGAAAATAAAAGTTCATATATTGGAATCTGACTGGCAGAGTGGATTTGAGCTTATATATGGTATTGTATGATAGTTGGGGGCTAATATTTTACTCAAAGGAAGCAGTTTAGTCGTCAGGACAGGTCAGAGGACAACGAAGATAAGTCTTCACATAACCCAACTATCTCTAACCCCACTTTATCTGACTCATTTTCTTACACATGGCCTGCTGGTAAGCCCTTGCCTATCTCTCCCTTTGTCAGCCATTTGCCAACCATGTACCTCCGCCTCCCCACCTTCATCTTTTCTCTGTCACCAATCTCTACTGGCCCCTATCCACTTCCTCTCACCCTGCCTTCATTGGACTAGCTATCTCCCCTCTGCACCCACACTATTGAAGGATTCTAACTCAAAATGTCGACCATTCTTTTTCTCCCATTGATGCTGCTCAGCCCACTGAGTTCCTCCAGCAGATTGGTCTTTGAAACCATCAACCTCAACCTGATTCTCCAACCACTACCTTTACATAAAACATACATTATTACAGAGGCTTCAGGCCCAAAGCATTGGTTATATATCTTTACCTCCAGCGAGACCTGCTGAGTTCCTCTAGCATTTCTGTTCTTTTAATAAAACATTGCAGCACAATACAGGCCCTTCAGCCCATGAAATTGTACCATTCTCCAATCCTCCAGTACTTACCCTGTGGCCAGGGAGGATGTAAAAATCATTACAAACACACCAGCAATCTTTTACCTCACTTCCTGTAGCAACCTGGGGTATATCTCACCTGGTCCCAGGGAGCTTGCAATATACTGATCTCATATCGACCAATGTTCCTCTCACTGGTGAGTACTGAAGCAAAGTAGTAATTCAGAACTTCCTCTATCTCCTCTGCTCCAAAAATGTTGCCTTCTTTATTCTTAAGTGGCCTGACTTTCACTCTTGTCATCGTTCTGTTCTCCATGTATGCATCAACTGCCTGAGAGTTTTTCTTAATCCTACTAGCTCTCCTACATACTTTCTTCAGTTCCCTCCTAGCTACCATATAAATTTCATGAGTCCTTCCTGTCTTTTGCTTCCCAAACCTTATGGATGGTTCCTTTTTCCTCTAAACTAGCTGTCTCATCATTATTGCCAACCACGTTTCCCTTAGCCAACCATCTTTTACCTGTCTCAGTGAGACAAACCTATCCAGAACCATGTGTAAATTGTCATTAAACATCTTCTATATTATTTCTGTGCTTTTCCCCAAGAATATGCATTCTCAATTTACTCACCCTGCTTTATCCCATTGTAATTTGCCCTACCCCACTTGAACACTTTACCATTTGGACTATGCCTATCCTTATCCATAGCTATGCTAAAGGTCAGGGAGTTGTGGTCACTTTCTCTGAAATACTCCTCCATTGAGAGTTCTGTCACCTGACTAGGTTCATTATCCCCGTACTCAATCCATTATGGCCTCTCCTCTCATCAGCTTGTCCACATACTGTGTCAGGAATCCTAACAAATTCTGCCCCATCTATCCCTCTTGCAGTAAGGAGGTGCCAGTCAATATTTGAGGAGTTGAAATCTCCCACAACTGTAATCTCTGCACCATTTCAAAATCTATCTACTTCTCTGCTCCTCAGTATCCCAAGAGCTATTTGAGACCCGTCCCAATAAAGTGATTGTCCCCTTCCTTTTTCTGTCTTCTATCCACAATGAGTCAGTAGACAATCCCTCCACAAAGTCCATCCTTTCCAAAACCGTGATACTATCCCTGATTAGTAATGCTCTTTTACCTCCCTTTCTCTCCATTTTAAAACATCTAAATCCCAGTACCTGCATCACCCAATCATTTCTTTGTCACCCAGGTCTCTTAATTCCATGTACGGATCTATGCTCTCCCTTATCCCTACTTTCATTGAAATAAACAAATTTCGAAGGAGGAGTCATGTGATGAAGTAGTGGCCGGTCGGGAAAACCAGCCCTCTCCAGGAAAATAGGAAAAAAGTTAGGAAAAAGCAAAGCATAACAAAAATAAAATATAAGAAACAGAAGATAAAGATCCAGAGAAGAGAAAAAAGATGGCTTCCAAGAAGGAGAAAGTAAAAACAACTGGAAAACAAAGAAGTAGAAAAGTCACCGGAGAAGAAAGAAGAAGGCCTTACCTGCACGAACGAACAGGACGCTGTGGTGGCGAAGAGTGCCCAACCCCGCGGAGTCGTGACCCACCAGCCGGTGGACTTCAAAAATGGCTCTGAGAGCCATTTTGCGCAAAAGTGCGCAACTATGCATGTGCGAGGATTCGCGCGTGCGCGATCAAAGGAGAAAGAGGACACTGGCGGGAGGGGGCTCAGCAGAGGAGTGGGCTGTCACAGAGCGAACAGCTGAGGGACGCCCGACACCAGGGTGCTCAGCTGAAGGATGAGGAAGGCAGCAGAAGAGGGAGCGATGAAACAGACGAGAGAGATAGACGGAGGGATGACCGACAAGAAGATCAACGTCAGGAAGCACAACAGATGAGCAGCCAAGGAGGAGAGGACCAGCAACAAGAGGCCCAGCAAGAAGAGGCCCGACAAAGAGATACAAGCAGCTCATCAGTAAAAACAGAAGAGACACAGAGAAGAGAAGAAGAAGACACAAACACAGGTACAGACACAGATGAAGAGAAAGAAGAAGACCAAGATCTTCACAGAGAAATAGAAGGTAAAAATGATTAACAGAATTTAGATAAAGTCTTTTTTGAAGAACAAATTAGGTCATTAAAAGAATGGTTGTCATTAGAGTTTAATATAATTAAAATGAAAATGAAAAGAGCAGAAGATAAAATGCAAAGGTTAGAACTGGAAATGACAGAAATAGGGAAAAGAATAGAGAATGTGGAAGAGTGGGAAACAGCTGTAGAAATGGAAGTAAATGACAAGAGAAAAATTGGAAGAAAGTGACCAAAAAAAATTAAAGAGACACAAGAGTTGTTATCTCAAAAAATTGATATGTTGGAAAATTATAGTAGGCGAAACAACATAAAAATAGTGGGCCTAAAGGAGGGTGAAGAAGGCACAGACATGAAGGAATTTATAAAAGGATGGATCCTGAAGGTCCTGGGAACAACAGAAATGCAGGAAGAAATGGAAATAGAAAGGGCACACAGAGCATTAACTCCAAAAACACAGGTACATCAAAAACCAAGATCCATCTTAGTAAAATTTTTGAGATACACAACAAGAGAAAATATACTGGAACTGGCAAGGAATAAAGTTAGAGAAGATAATAAACCATTGGAATACAAGGGTCAAAAAATATTTTTTTACCCAGACATAAGTTTTGAACTCTTAAAGAGGAGGAAGGAGTTTAATACTGCAAAATCGATTTTATGGAAAAAAGGTTACAAATTCATGTTAAGACATCCTGCCTTGTTTAAAATATTTATACCAAGGAGAAAAACAGACTGTTCTAGGATCCAGAGAAAGCGCAAGAATTCACAGAACATTTGCAGGACAGGAGAAGAGATGAGGAGATGTAACAAGAATGAAGAATGGCGATAAAGTATATATAAAGATGTAAAAACAATGTATATGTAAAGAACTAAAGAGGGAAAAGAGAAGGGAAGGAATGGAGTAAGGGAGAAAAAAAATAAAAGAGAGAGAGTTTTGTTCTGTGTTAAAAATAAAATGTTTTCTGGAGAGGGCTGGGGAATAACCGTCACTGCAAAATCAGTTGACGCTGCGAACAAGATCGTAATCCAAATGAAAAGGGGAGTTGTGGTTGCCCGGCAAGGGATATGGTTCAACTCAGAGAGGGGGGGGGGGAACTTTTGGGGTTAAGATATTAGTGGATGTGGGAACTGCGGGGGTACTTTATGTCTTAAATGTGTTGTCGGACAGTAAGTGTAATAAGAGAAAACTAAGAGATGAAAATGGGGAAAAGGGGGATGGAGGTGGCGAAGAGGTGGAAAAGGGGTGTATGCAAGATACAAGATGGCCATGTTGAACTATATGACTATAAATATTAATGGAATACATAACCAAATTAAAAGGAAGTGACTACTAAATTTATTGAAGAAGGAAAAAATAGATATAGCATTTTTGCAGGAAATGCATCTAATTGAAGCAGAACATAACAAACTAAAGAGAGACTGGGTAGGACTAGGCAATGGCAGCATCGTATAATTCATACTAGCCATACTAGTTAACAAAATGTACCAATCAAAATAGATCCGTCAGGGAGATATGCAATGATAAAGTGTCAGATATACTCAGAATTTTGGAATTTTCTCAATATATATGCGCCTAACGAGGAGGATCAAAAGTTTATGCAGGATATTTTTTTGAAGATTGCAGACACACAGGAAATATATTAATAGGAGGAGATTTTAACCTTAATTTGGGGCCAATATTAGATAAAACTGGACAAAAGACAAGTAAAAAGAATATAGTAGCCAAATTTATGGTTAAATCAATGCAGGAAATGAAATTTATGGATATATGGAGGAGGCAACACCCAAGAGAGAAGAAATTTTCATATTATTCAAGTAGGCACAAAACTTACTCAAGGATTGATATATTTTTGTTGTCAGCCCATATGCAAGGGAGAGTTAAGAAAACTGAGTATAAAGCTAGAATACTATCAGATTATCAACCCCTTTTATTAGCAATAGAATTGGTGGAAATCCTATCAAGAACATATAGATGGAGGTTAAACTCCATGCTACTTAAAAGACAGGAATTTAGGGAGTTTATTGAACGTGAAATTGAAACATATTTTGAAATAGACACAGGATCAGATGAAAAAGGATTACAATCGGGAAATGGAGCAGTTGGAAAGGGAGATATTAAGTATAGAAAAGGAATTAGTAAAAAGGGATGATATAATGAAAAGGAGATTTGGCGGACAAAAAAATTAAATACAAAACATTACAAATGTACAAGGTGGAGAAGAACATAATGAAAACAAAACAAAAGTATTATGAACTTGGAGAAAAAAACACATAAAATATTACCCTGGCAACTTAAAACACAGCAAGCTAAAATAACGATACTGGCATCAAGGAAAAAGGACAAACAAATTACATATAACCCAACAGAGATTAATGAAAATTTTAAGGAATTTTATGAACAATTGTATCAAATTGAGAACAAGGGGAAAGATGATAAAATCGAGGGATTTTTAGCTAAAATTGAACTGCCAAAATTGCAAGAGGAACAAAACAAACTAATAAAACCATATGAAATAGAGGAAGCACAGGATATATTAAAAAAGCTGCAGAACAATAAAACACCAAGAGAGGATGGATTTCCAATAGAATTTTATAAAACATTTAAAGAGATATTAATTCCTCCTCTCCTGGAAGTAATGAACCAGATAGAAGAAACACACAACTTGCCAGATTCATGTAAGACAGCAATAATTACAGTAATACCAAAGACGGGGAAGGATCCATTAACACCAGCATCATACAAATCAATATCTCCACTTAACTCAGACTATAAGATAATAGCAAAATTATTAGCAAACAGATTGGCTGATTGTGGACCTGAAATAGTAAAACAAGATCAAACTGGATTTATTAAGAAAAGATGAAGAGCGGATAATGTCTGCAAACTTATTAATCTAATCCACGCAGCTCAAGGAAATAAGAAACCAACAGTGGATGTTGCTCTAGATGCAGAAAAAGCCTTTGACAGAGTAGAGTGGAACTACTTATTTAAACTATTACAGAAATTCAATCTACCAGAAAAATATATAAATTGGATTAAAGCATTTTATAATGGACCGTTGCTGAAGGTCGCAGTAAATGGATATGTATCGAGTCACTTTAAATTAAGTAGGTCAACTAGACAGGAATGTCCACTATCCTCCTCATTGTTCGCCTTAGCAATAGAACCTTTGGCAGAACTGATAAGAATAGAAAATAAAATAAAAGGGATAAAAATAAAGGAAGAGTTTAAAATCAGCTTATTTGCAGATGTCATCATAGTACACCTAACAGAACCAGGGGTATCAGTAAAAGAATTACATAAGAAATTGAAGGAATATGGAGAAATATTGGGGTACAAGATCAACACAAGTAAAAGTGAAGGGATGCCAATGAGTAATGCAGACTATACAGAATTTAAAAAAAAAATCACCATTTAAATGGCAAGCACAAGCAATCCGATACCTAGGGATCAGGTTAGATAGTAACTTAAGCCACTTGTACAAACTAAATTATCAGCTACTAATAAAGAAATTGCAGGAAGACTTCGAACATTGGAAAGAATTACCGCTAACCTTGATAGGGAGGGTAAACTGCATTAAAATGAACGTGTTCTCAAGGATACAATATTTATTTCAAACGTTACCAATTCCTTTAACAGAAAAATTCTTTAAGGAACTAAAGTGAATAATAAGGAAATTCCTGTGGAAAGGGAGGAATCCAAGGGTAGCGTTAGATAAATTAGCAGAGAGGTATAATCAAGGTGGTTTGCAGTTACCAAATTTTAGAAATTATTATAGAGCCGCACAATTAAGGTATTTATCAGATTTTTACCAGACAAGGGAAAAACCAGACTGGACTAAGATAGACCTAGATAAAATAGGGGAAAAAGTTCCGGAACATATACTTTATAAGTGAGATGAAAAGCTGGTGCAATATAAAAACTCACCAGTACTGCATCATTTACTTAATACATGGAAGAAGATCCACTTAGAAAGGAAAAAAACAAATTATCAAATACCAAAATTACTACTGATTCAAAATCCACTAATCCCTTTTACAATAGACAACCTTTCCTTTAGAAAATGGGAGAGAAAAGGAATCAAAAGAATAGAAAATTGTTTTTTGGGAAATAATTTATTATCATTTGAACAGTTGAAGTGCAAATATGGAATAACTCATGGTACAATGTTTGCATATCATCAATTGAAAGCTTATTTAAAGGATAAATTGGGAAACAGCTTGAGATTACCTGAAGGAAGCAACTTTGAATAAGTGATTACAGACACAATGATAATTAAAAGATTTATAACCAACATGTACATTAAGCTGCAAGATAAAGAAAATGAAATAAACTATAAACCTATGCAGAAGTGGGAAAAGGATCTAAACATAAAGATAAAAAATGAAGTATGGGAAAAGTTCTGTTCTGGAACTATGAAGAATACAATAAACACAAGGTTATTCATGATACAGTACAATTCGTTACACAGGGTATATATTACTCCACAAAAATTTTAAAAATTGGATTCAACGTTATCAGATAGATGTTTTCGCTATAAGAAGGAAATGGGAACAACATTACATGCAACTTGGGCATGTACAAAAGTGAATACATTTTGGGAAGAATTAAATCAGATACTAAATAAAATTACAAAAAATAACATACCAAAAAAACCAGAAATATTCATTTTAAGTAACATAAGAAGTAGAGAATTAGGCCTCAAAATGGATAAAGTGCAAAAAAAATTCATTATGATAGACTTAGCGATAGCAAAAAATATATAATGTCAACTTGGAAAATGGAAGAGAGTATGAGTGTACAGCAATGGTACATGGAAATGAATAAATGTATTCCATTGGAAAAAATAACATATAATTAAAAAAAATAAAGTCACAATGTTTGAACAAATTTGGGAACCATACATGGAACATATCAGAGAGAGCTTGCCTACGACCTCCATCCCCTAAAATGAGAATGAAAATGATAAGAAGACAAAATGAGTAGATACAGTGTGTAATAAATAGATGATGCAGTTTTCTTGTTTATTTTCCTTTGTGTGAAGATATTGTTTTATGGTTTTATTGAATTGTATATGTTGAATATTTATGGGTTTTGGAGGGGGTGTGTAGAGGGGAGGGAGGGAAAAGAGGAAAAAAGGAAGAAAAGACCACTGTGTCAATTTAATGAGAAATGTTTGTAATTTGGTTGATATGGTTCATAGTGTGAAAAATAAAAAAATATATATTAAAAAAACTAAACACATTTCAAACTGACTACATTTATCTTCCCTCCACATCCTCACAATCTCACTGAATGTTGCATTAAACTTTCCACCATGTCTCTTCTCTGCCCTATCATTCTGGTTCCAACCCCACTTCCACACTTGTTTAAACCCTCCCCAACAGCTCTAGCAAAACTCTCCACCGGGCGATTGGTCACCTTTCAGTTCAGGTGTAACCCATTCTTTTTTTGTACAGATAGTATTTTCCCCAGAAGAGATCCCAATGATTCAGAACGCTGAGTGCATGCACCAATTATTTAACCACATATTTGTGTGCTGTATCATCCTATATCCTCACAGGCATGAAGTCCAGACAACAATCCTGACTATACTTGATGTCCTATCTTTCAGCTTCCTACTGAGCTCCCTGTATTTTCTCATCATGATCTCATTCCTTTTTCCTACCAATATCATTGATACCAATGCAGTATGTACCACAGCTTCTGGCTGATCACGCTCCCATTTCAGGATGCCATGGACCCGAACCAAGACATCCCTGACCCTGGTGCCTGGGAGGCAACAAACCATCCCGATGTCTCTTTCGTCCATAGAACTTCCTGGCAACCCCTCTAGCTATTTAATCCCCTATCTCTACTATTTTCCTTTTCTTCCTCCTTCCCTTCTGAGCCACAAGACGAGACTCGGGCCACATAGCCAGTCACTGCGACTTTGTCACAGATGAGGTAATTCCCTCAACAGCATCCAAAGTAATGTACTTATTATCGAGGGGAATGGCCACAGGAATATCCTGACCACTTCCCGCTTGCCTTATCTTTCTGTCTCCTGATCATCAGCTAATATCTTGCCTCCTGCAGCTTTGGTGTGATTACCTCCCTGTAGCTCCTATCTATGATCTCCTCATTCTCCTGTACCAGGTGAAGGTCATTGAGCAGCAGTTTCAGATGCCCAACATGGCCTGTAGAGAGCTGCATCTCGATGCACTTTGTGCAGATGTTGCTGTCAGGCAGGGAGATGCCAAGTACTCCATCTCACTTGACAAACATTCCACTGACTCTGTTGCAATTCTGCCTATTCTATCTTGGCATTTACACAAAGGCAAAGAATATACAATGATAAACTCCCACCAGAGTCTTACCATAGTCTCTACCTCATCTGGCCAAAGCCTCAACTCACCTCTCTAACACTGGCCCTTTCATGCAATGGCCGCTCCTCTTATAGCACTCACCTACTTAGACTACCCCACTCTCACTCCAACAGTTTGCTGGAAAAGAAACTTTCCAGCTCAGTACTCACCTACTTCACCTTCCTGCTCTCACATGTTCTTGCTCCAGGCAATTAACCTTCAATCTCAGTCTGATTTTCCAACTACTACCTATAATTGGGGATTAAACATTCACCCACTTCTTTGGGATGTAGGTAAAAAACAGAGCACCTGGGAAGAAACCCATGTGGTCACAGAGAGAGCATGAAAACTCCATTCAGATGCCTGCAGAACTACAAGACAATGGGACTACCACTACACAACCCTAAACTTCAGTGACTGTGTTCATTTTCATTCTTGATGAATAAACAATGAGCAAAGAATGTAAAAGAAAATGGACTCCCAATGAATTCATTGTCAATTGCATCTCTTGCAAACTGTATAACAATTTTAAGGATAATATTTTACATCAGTAGACATTTAGCATGCATCTTTTAAATTTTAAATTTAGACATCCAGCTCGGTAAAAGGCCCAATTGACCTTCCAACTCCTGTATGTTTGGAAGGGTGGGAGTAAACCGGAACACCCAGAGGAAACCAATGCAGACACGGGTAGGATGTACAAACTCCTTACAGACAGCTCTGGATTCAAACCCGGGTGGCTGGTCCTGTTACAGAGTTCCACTAACTGCTATGTTAACCATGCTGCCTTATTTTGATACACCATTTTGAATATTCTGCCAATTAAATCTCCCAGATTGTTGGGGCTCTTACTGGAGATCTTTAAATTGTTGTTGGTCACAGCTGAGGTTCAAGACAACAAGGGTTTGATTTGAGAACAGTTGCAAGAGTGAGCCATGGTAATTTCAGGGCTGCAAGTCTAACATCAGTTGTTGGGTAAACTATAAATTGATTAATAGGATTAATCTGCTCTTAAAAGGGCAGAGATTAATCAAAGATAATCAGCACAATTTTGGGAGGGGGGGGCGAAAGGTCATATTCAATAAATGTGATTAAAGTTTTTGAAGTAGTAACAAGATGCATTTAAATTTAATTTACAGCATGGTTGAAGCCAATCTAGCCAGTTAAACCCACACTCCCTAATTACACCCAAATTAACATACAACCCCATATTTTTTGGAGGGTGGGAGGAAACAGGAACACCCAGAGAAAATCCACATAGACACTGGAAGAACATACCAACTCCTACAGACAGCGGAGGATTCATACCCAGGTCACTGGCACTGTAACAGTGTCGCACTAACCACTAAGCTAACTCTGCATGGCCTATGATCAGATCTCACACAGGACATTGATCGACATGATTAAAATTTATGAGATCCAGAGCAGGTTGGTATATTGGATCAAATTTTGGCTTCATAAATGGAGGCAAAATGCGATGATGGAGGGATGTTCATGTAATTGGAAGCCTGTGACGTGACGACAGGCATCAGTGTTTGGATCCTTATTGTTTGTAAATACAGTCATGGTTGAGATCTGAAAATAGGAGCTATGATTGAAGAAAACAGAAAAGTTAAATCTATTGTTGATAGTGAGAAGGATTGTGGCAAACTACAAGATAATCAGTTGGCAATATAGGCAAATCAAGAGGAGATGGAATTTAATCCAATAAATGTGAAGTAATGCACTGTGGGTTGGGCATACAGTTTAAATGGCGTGGCCTGAGGAGGAATGTAAGTATACAAGGATTACTGAAGGTAGCAGCATATATAAGGAGGAGAAGAAGAAATATTTACATTCATTTGAAAATACAAGAGATTATGCATAAAACATTGGTCAGGCCAAAGACAGACGTTAATGGCTCCAATGGCCACATAACAGACAAGACAAGATAGGGCTGAAGTGGGGCTGCAGAGGAGCTTCACCATGATATTTCTGGGAATGGAGCATTTCAGTTCTATGGAGGGACAGTTGGGAGGGGTTGCTTATGTACAGGAGCCTGAGGGAGGTCTTGATATATAAAATGATGAAGATGATAGGGCTGCTATGAAGGAATTACTCCCCATAGCAGAGATATCCATGTCCAGAGAGGCATCCAAATCTAGAGGACATAGACTTAAGGTAAAGGGTAAGAAGCCCAAAGGGGATCTAATGAAGAATATTATCATCATAATGGCAGGTGGAATCTGAAACACACTTCTGCAATGGGTGCTGGAGGCAGATAATCTCACCACAATTAAGTTGCATCTGGAAGGGGACTTGAATCATCAGGAGCACAGAAAGTTTAAAAAAAAATGTTCAACATAATAGAAGCTGATTCTGGCCATTTAAATCGGTCATACCCAATTACAGACAAATTAACTGAAACCCTGTACGTGTTGAGAGAGTGGGTCGAAACCGGAGCACCTGAAGGAGCAAGGAGTTTCCTCACACAGACAAGCAGCAGATTTGAACCCAGGTGGCTGGCACTGTGTAATAGTATTGCATTAATTGCTACACTAACCGTGCCACCCCACGCTATGTGGGACTGGAATGAATATGTACTTGATGGTCAAGATGGACATAGTGGGCTTCCAGAACATTTTCCTGCTATCTGCCCTCTCTTAGCTCCTTGTCTTTTACTGGTCTACAATGGGCCCGCATTCAGCTTCCTTCATTCCGGAAAAAAACAAACCCTGCCTACCCATTATCCCCTCAATGAAATGCTGCAACCTAGGCAAAAGTCCAGTGAATAGAATTAAAACTTCCATCCCAAGCAACATCTTGCACTGTGCATCTCTAAGAATCTGAATAGAATGGCAGATGTGCACCTAAATGGACAAGAGAGCACCTCTATGTTGAGGATCATTACATTTTATGGGCAATCAATGTTTTGAGAGCTTCACATCATTTGTTTGATTCAACAGATGAAAGGTATTACAAGAAAAAAAATATGATCTTTCCTTGTGGTATCAGATAAACTTAAGGGTCAATCATGTGAACATTCCCTGGGACAGTGGCAAGCACCAATGAATGTTTACTACCTCATTTGTCTTAATTTTATCAAAAACATTGTGGATGATTAACATCTGTTTTGCACAGAAAGAAAGTTTCTAAAGTTAAAAGGATACCTCTTGTTATCCTCCAATATTTACTATTCTTTGACAGAACACAATTATTCAATTTTTTTCTTGCACTGCAGTAACTGTATATTTATTATCTTCTTTCAATTTAATTTAATGTATACTATTGTAGTTATGTTTTTAAATGAAGTACATGTTCAGCTACAGCAAGAATTATGTAAGTTGTACACTGTGTATGACAATAAACTCATCAGTGTTATTATTTTAAATATGACTAACCTGCTTGATGACCTGCAATCAGAAAAAGAATCTTTCATTTCCAGCAGTGATCAAAATTCACTTTTGTTCTAGGGTGATTCACGGAATCAATATACTACATTACCAGTGGTTCTCAACCTTTTTTTGACCTAAGGCCCATCTGGCTTCCAGCGTAAAATGCTATGGTCCATGAGTGGCAAATGACTGAGCAAAGTCATTTCAAGTCAAAGGCAACTCTACAAGAAACACTTCTTTATTTAAAGTCGCTTTCAGGTGACCAGAATACCCCGATGTAAAGCCGCATATTCTACCCGAATGCGGCTGTCGTGAGGCCACCTGAAAGCACAAAACTCGGCCCCGAGGAGTACTTACCCAACCATCCTCAGGGAAGTATAATCTCCGCATCCGAGCAGTCCCCCGAGGCACCTGAAAGCAGCAGCCTAAAAGTGGCTGCTAGATGGCGGGCTGATGTTAATCAGCCTGCAACTCAATTCCATGTGTCCTGATAGCCCCACCCTCCTCGCTGCCTGACAGCTCCCCTCCCCACTGCCCCTGCCCCCCGGTGCGGGACATTGGGGCTGGGGCGGCCAGCACAGGACTTCAGGGCAGGGGCAGCTGGCGCAGGATGTCAGGGCAGGGGCAGCCAGTGCAGACTTCGGGGCAGGGGAAGCCAGCGCAGGATGTCAGGGCAGGGGCAGCCCACGCAGACCGTCCTGCCCTGTAGTCCCGCACCAGCTGCCCTTGCCCCATGGTCCTGCACCAGCTGCCCCTGCTCCGAAGTCCTGCGCTGGCTGCCCCAGCCCTGTCTGTGGGCGGGACTATGGACACAGTTGACAGGAGCCGGCGTTTGGTCCGAGGCGCCTCTCCTATAGCTGGCCCTTTCAGTTGCCAGAACAGCATCTTCAGCGCTGCCAACTGAACGTCCATTCTAACTCACCCGCAGCCGCTTCTGCAGGTGTATTTTTGGAACGATTGCACCTGAAAGCAGCTTAAAGTATTTTATTTAATATTTATAAAGAACATAAAATACTGTAAGTATAAACTGAACATAAAAACTCCCAATAAAAATCAAAGCTTAAGCAACTATAATGAGACTTAATCTTGAAGTTTCTTCACCAGTTTGCACATCCTTGGTTCTATTATAGATGATGCACAATGAGATCTGCCTCTACTTCAACGCAGTTTTGTGCTCCACTTTTCACGTAGTTCACACTTTTGATGACTTGACCAAGAACATCCTGAAGAGGAGGTGGAAGGTTTTTGAAGCAGAGCTTGCTGATGTAACTTACAGAGAACAGCAACAACTTTTGGAAATCGATCTTGTACAGGAGTATGGAAGCCACTTCACTGACCTCAGTGGCAGATTTCTCACACCTCACCTAAGGTCACCTGGGAAGACTGAGACATGACCTCAGTCTCACCCCGACCTTAGTGGGTTAGGAATTCTCCAATGGCCCACATGAACACCTGCTGTGGCCCACCAGTGGGTCTCGGCCCAGTGGTTGTGAACCATTGCATTAAACGGTCTGATTTGTGTCAGAAGTAGTGGCGCACTAATTAAATTATGAACATATCTTAATCTGATGTTACCACAGCAATTCCTTCTGCAGATGAAAGAATAGAATTGAATGAAATGCCAGGAGTATTTATATTCACAGGAAAACAAGTTAATTTTTTTTCTGTGACAACCGACTGAAAGCCCAAAAGTGATCGGTTTGAAAAATGACTAAGATCAACTGAACTAACCAAATATTTGGAATCCTAGACATTCATGAGATTAAAATTGATGGTCTTCAATGTGAAGTCAAGTGATTTTCCTGTTTCATTTACAAACTCAATACCGTTATCAATCTGTATTTCATATCAAAAACTGTCACACACAAATGCTCACTGATATGGAATCTGGCAAATTGGAAAGGGTGCCTCAAACCAAACAAAGGTAATAGTTGTTCATAAATAACAACATTAAAACCCTTAGGCCACCTGGGGAGTTTTGTTCTCTCTTGCAATCAACAAAGCAGTGAGCTGCAGGAAAATTACTAAGCAGTCACCAGATTTATGTGCAGATCCCAGAGCAAAGATAAATGTGCCTTTTTTTAATTAAATACGTGGGAGCACAAAAAAAATCATATGATCATTTTGGCGGTGGTATTTTGAGTTAATATCATCTCATGTTTATTTTATGTCATTATATGAAAAAAAAGCTGACAAACAACCAAGAGCAAAGAGGTTCATGTGAACCTATTTGTATGGTACAATAAATAGTGCTGATTGCCAGGCAATGAAATAGACATCAATTTTACTGTAATGTCACGATTTCTTGAATCAACCAAATATCAAACAATATATCAAATTATTACAGCTTAAAATTACAGTAGAACCTCTTGTGTCTGGCATCTATGGGGATTGGCATGCTGGATAAGTTCATTTTCTTGCTGCTAGAGACTGCGTGTTGCATGATTGCCGAAATAATGGCGAGGCACGCCAATTTTAAACTTCCGTATTTGTTACCTGTTTATATTCCACAGGGGCTTTATTTTCTTAACTTCATAAAATGCAATTGGAAAACAGGTCAGTTTGCATCTGTGCAGAACCAAATTGAATTGATGTTTCAATTTGATGCTCTTCCATCAGTAAGTTAATGGAAACTCAACAATATGGTAATAAGAGTCACATTTAAGGCAGTTCTCCTCTTTTAGGTTACCAGGTTCAGCAATGAGCTCTGTTTGAGGGTCTAAATGAGCTTTCAGTCAACTACCATTTTAACTCCCCAAACCATTCCGACAGTGACAGATCAGTCCTCGGCCTCATCTATCGCCAAGGTGAAGCGAAACATAAACTTGACAAACAGCACATCATATGGACAGCCTTAACCCTAACGGCATAAACATTATTTTTTTCTAATTTTAGGAAATTCCCATCTGATTCCACTGTTTCCATCATTTTGTAGTGACTAATACAACGACTTTTTTCTCTTTCTCTAACTTTTCTTCCCCTCTGCCACCCACTTCCTAAAGGTTTTTGTTTCTACATATTTTTCCACCTCCCAGACATTCTGCCCTATACTTTGTCACCTCTGGGCCCCTTCCTCAGCTTCTTTCCACTTTATAAATGAAATTTCACCCATGCTATTTTAGTCTGATAAAGGGTTCATACTCAAAACATTGATTGAACATTGCAACCCATGGTTGGTGTCTGACCTGCTGAGTTTCTCCACCAAATTTTTGTCTACTCAGCAGTGAATCTGCTTCTTCAGTTGGATCTGTTCTCAGATTGTACTTTTAGTACACAAAACCTGATAAAACATTGATGCATCTGTTGCTTTATAAATAACATATAGAGTACAGTATACAGTTTAGTCTTCCTTATCCATAAGAAAGGATACAAATGCATCAGAATCAGAATTTATTGTCATGAAATTCAGTATTTTGTGCCAGCATCATAGTGACATAAACTTATGACATAACTCTAAACAATAAAAATAATAACAGTACAGGAAAAGTAAGGCAGTGTCTTTGGTTCATTAATTATTCAGGAATCTGATGGCAGAGGGGAAGAAGATGTCCTTGTGCTATTGAGTGCTCCTCGTTATGTTCCTGTACCTTTTCCCCGATGGTAGTAGAGTGAAGAAGGTGTGGCCTGGGTGGTGGGGGTCTTTGAGGATAAAGGCTGCTTTTTTAAGACACCACCTCATGTAGATGTCCTTGATGGAGTGAAGTCTGGTGCCTGTGATGTCACAACCCTCTGGAGTTTACTCTTGTCCTGAGAATTGCCGCCTCCATAACAGGCAGTGATGCAATGAGCCAGAATGCTCTCCGCAGTACTCCTGAAGAAGTTTACAAGAGTCTTCGGTGACATACCGAATCTCCTCAGACACCTCACAAAGTAAGCTTTACAAGATTCTGACCTGGAATGCGCAGACTGTCCTATTAGAGAAGGTTGGACAGACGAGGTTTATATCTACTGGAAGAGACAGAGGGGACTTGATTGAAGATCCAGAGTAGTCATGATGGGATGGATATAGGGGAGTACATTTCATCTTGTGAGTGAATTGAGAACTGGGGCCTATGAAATAAAATACAATCCACTTAAGACAGGTGAGGGGAATCCTTTTCTTTCAGTTACTTCAGTTTCAGTGCCTTGAGATCTTTCTTCATTAAAGGGCAATGGAAACAGGCTTTGAGTATTTTCAAAGCAGAGGAAGATGTATTCTTAATAAGCAGGAAGTGAAAGGCTGCCATGGACAGGTAATCTAGAGTTGAGGTCACAATCACAAAAGCCATAAAATTATTAAATAATGGAGCAGGCTCCCAGTGCTGAGGGGTCTGTTTGTAAACCGTGTGTTTTTATGCATTTCTCTTCCTTCATCTCCTATAAAGTTGCAAAGATCATGTCCCAGAATGCTCTCAAACAGCTGTGGAATCTTTGTCCAGATCATGTTTGTAATTACAATCAAATAGTGTTATTGCATCTCAAATAATGTCACAGTTTCACGGATAGTCTGGAATTCTCAGTCTGCATCGAGTCTTAGGGCTCAACACGTGCACCATCTCCTGACCCATGCAGGTAAACCTGTATCTTTTTTGGATGTATATTTTCTGTGTCTCAGTGCATTCTTATATATTACAAATTAGAAACAAGTGTCCTAGTTTACATTCAGATATATTGAAGGCCATTGTTTAATTTCATTTTGCAAACCTCTGGTGAATTTGGGAGTCCCAAATCTGATTTTATGTGGCATTCTGCTGCAACAACGCATGGAATTCCATTTGTCTAAGGCCTCTATATATACACCAGTTAACCAGACTTGAGTCTAAGAAAACCCTGCCCAACTACCACCAGTAGGCTGGTGTACCAGAGGTCCCAGCACACTCGATCTCTGTGTGACAGAGCATATAGATATGTTTTTTGGGAGATAAATTGGGAAAGGTTTGTTAGAGTAGGTTACTACAAACACTTTAAAACAGATCTTATTTGAAATACTGGAATTCTACCCATGCTCGACATATCAGCTCCACAGCTTTTGCAAGAGCTTTGACGAGTGCTCAAGTGACTTCACTAATAGATTGTTGTTTACAAAAGGCAGCAGATGAAAGATCTTGTTGGAGCCGCAGATTGTCTGGAAGAAAACTTGTTGTTCTAAGAGGGTCATGTGGTTTTGCAAGCAGTGAGAGTCAAACAGGCTTTCTTTCAGAGAGAGAGAGAGAGAGAGAGAGAGAGAGAGAGAGACACACACACACACACACACTCACACACATAGAGATCAGTTCTACAGTGTTAGAGTCAACAGCATTAGCTGGGACTGGGCAGGACAAGCTGGCAAGCTTGTGTAAAACCCCATTTGGAAGACGGGTTGTGAGTGCTTAGTTCAGCCTGGTCAAAGCCCTTGTGGTTCATGTGAGAGGTGAGGACTGGCTGCTTAATGTTTCACTTAAAATAAGAGAAACAAAAAGGAACTCTGTGGTGACCTGAAAGAAAGAGGTTATCATCTGGAGAACCCTGCAGGGGAAAGTTTTCTCAGCAAGACACTGAGGTGACTGATGGAAGTACATCAGTTGTAGATGTCCTGGAACAACAAATCTCTTTCTGAAAACCAATAAGAACTTTCCTGAGCAGTAACCATTTAATTTTCCAGCAGCACAAAAGCTTGGTGAACTTTATAAATGTTAAATTCCGTGCACAGTATAAGAATTGCCTGCAACCATTGAACTTGGAGGAATGAGAAGTGAGATTGGACTGTGAATCAAAGAACTTTTCTGAAATTACACACACATTACATACATGTGCGCTTAGAATTAGAAGGGTGTTAAGGTAGGTTAAGTAAGTCAATAGTGATAAGTTAAAGTGTGATTCTGTTTTCATGTTTAAAGATAATTAAAAGTAACTTTTGTTTAAGTAACCATTTGTCTTGGTGAATATCTATTGCTGCTGGGTTTTGGGGGTCCTCTGGGCTTGTAACAACTGCTATACCAAGGTAAGGAAGGCTTACCAGTCTTTCCCGAGACTGCATTTTGGCAAGTCAGGTCACCTGGCTGTGCTCCTTCTATGTTCTTACAGAAAGAGCCTAAAAAGAATGGCTCTGGAGATCATGAGAGCTAGTAGGTGATCACAGGAGGCTGAAGAACAGTTACAGGACTTCCTCGAGTGAGGGGATTGGGCAGTGTTCAAGGACTCTGCAGAGAATCTGAACAATAACACCAGGGCTGTCATAAACTTTATAAAAACAGCTGTGGATGAATGTGTCTCTACCAAATCGTTCAGAGTATTCCCCAATCAGAAGCTCTGGATGAGCAATAAAATCCAGAACCTGCTGAGAGCCAGATCATAGGCGATTAAGTCTAGAGATCCAGATCACTACAGAGGAGCAGATATGACCTGTGGAAGGCTATCTCCCAGTGAAGTGGAGATTCTGGATGAAAATGGAAACAACAAGGGACACCAGACAGCTGTGGCAGGGCCTAAACCTGCTACAAAATCAAATCTGATCCAGTAACATACAGCAAAGCTTCACTCCCAGAGGAACTTAATGTCTTCTATGTCTGATTTAACTTGATGACCGTTACAGCAAAGAACCCCCGTAACCTGATGATCCCATCCTATCTGTATCTGAGGATGACGTGCGTGCTGCCTTCAGGAGAGTGAATCTGAGAAAAGCATCCAGCGCATTTGGAGTACCTGGCTGAATATTAAAAATCTGTGCTAACTAACTTACCAATAGCATGGATGTCATCAATATCTCACTCCAGCAGGGCATAGTACCCACCTTTTTCAAATAGGATTCAATCACACCAGTGTCCAGGAAGAGTGTAGTAACCTGCCATAATGATTATTGACAACTAGCACATACATCAACAGCGATGAAGTGTTTTGAAAGGCTGGTGTTGAAGCATATCAGCTCCTCTCTGAGTGGGTTCATGGATACATTCCAATTCACCTATCATAGCAACAGTACTACAGTGGATGCATCTCACTGGCTCTACACAAAGCCCTGGAACACCTGGACAGCAAAGATGCATACATCAGATACTACAGTTCATTATTTAACATCATCATCCCCTCAAAACTGATCAACAATCTCCAAGAACTGGGACTCAACACCTCATTGTGTAATTAGATCATAGATTTCATCACCTCCAGACCAGAATCAGTGAGGATTGGTTAAAAAACATCTCCTGCACCAGAGGACTGTGTTCTTAGCCCCCTGCTCTACTCACTTTACACCTATGACTGTGTGGCTCAGTACAACAATAACACCATCTACAAATTTGCTGACGACACCACGGTAGTGGGCTGTATAAAGGAAGGTGATGAGTCAACATAAAGGACAGAGATTGAAAACTTGGCTGAATGGTGCACCAACAACAACCTTGCCCTCAATGTCACCAAAACTAAGGAGCTGATTGTTGTCTTGAGGAAGGGAAAGCCAAGAGGTATACAATCCAGTGATCATTGAGGGATCAGAGGTGAAGAGGGGAGCAAATTTAAGTTCTAGGGAGTCGCTATCTCACAGGATCTTTCCTGGACCGAACACATAATGGCATATTGAAGAAAACATATCAGCATCTCTACTTCCTCAGGGGTTTGTGAAGGTTTGGTATGACACCAGAAACCCTGGTATATTTCTACAGATGTTTGGTGGAAAGTGTGCTGATTGAAGGCATCATAGTCTAGTATGGGGACACCAATGCCACTGAGTGTAAAGCCCTGCAAAAAGTAGTGGACACAGCCCAGGACATCACAGGCAACACACTATCGAGAACATCTACAGAGAACGTTGCTGTCGGAGAGCAGCACCAATAATCCAGAATCCATGCCACCCAGCACACCCTCTGTTCTTGCTGCAAGAAAGAGGTAAAAGTGCCACAAGACTCACACTACCAAGTTTAAGAACAGCTGCTACCTCTCTACCATCAGATTCTTTAACAACACACTTAATCAGGGACTCATTTAAGGACTCTTACTTGTGCACTTTATTGATTTTTTTTTAGATTCTCTCCATATTGCACAGTCCTGTTTACAGTTCTGTTTACAGTTTACAGTTCTTTAGTTTGTGACAGATTATGTTGTGTTTGTACTGTATATAAATACTTTTAGGAGAAAAATTGGGGCAGGTTTTTTAGTGTAAGTCAGATAAAAACACTTTAAAACAGATCTTATTTAAAATATTGGAGCTCTGCTCATGCTAGATATGTCAGCTCCAGAGTCTTTGCAAAAGCTTTGGAGAGTGCCCAAGAGACTTCACTAATGGACTGTTGTTTACAAAAAGGCAACAGATTAAATAACTTGTCGGAACTGCAGACTGTCTGGTGTGGACCTTGCTGTTCTATGAGAGTCATGTGGTTTTGCAAGTAGAAAGAGAGAGAGAGAGAGAGAATTCAGTTCTGCAGTTTTACAGTCAGCAGCAGCAGCAGGGACTGGAACAGGACAAGCTGGAAAGCTTGTAAAAAACCCCATTTGGAAGATGGGTTGTGAGTGCTTAGTTCAACCTGGTCAAAGCCCTTGTGGTTGAGGAGAAGACTGGGTGTCTAATGTTTCACTTGAAATAAGAAAAACAAGAAGTAACTCTTTGGTGGCCTGAAAGAAAGAGGTTATCATCTGGAGAACCCTGAGGGGGAAAGTTTATCGGCAAGACACTGATGTGGCTGATCAAAAAGGAATCAGTTGTGGGTGTACAGCGTGCCTCAAATCTCTCTCTGAAAACCAACAAGAACCTTACTGAGTGGTAACCATGTACCTTACAAGTACCAAAGCCCTGGTGAACTTTATAAATGTTAAATTCTGTGCACAGTACAAGAATTGCCTGCAACCAGTGAACTTGGAGGAATGAGAAGTGAGATTGGGTTGTGAATCAAAGAACTCTTCTGAACTTACCCACACATTACATACACATGCACTTAGAATTAGAAGGGGGTTAAGTTAGGTTAATTAAGTCAATTGTGATAAATTAAAGTGTGATTCTGTTTTTATGTTTAAAAATAATTAAAAGCAACCTTTTTTAAGTCTTGGTGATTATCGATTGCTGGTGGGTTTCGGGAGTCCTCTGGGCTCGTAACATTTTGTTTACATGTATATGCTGTGTACAGTCTTTTTGTCCTTCTAATAAGTGGTAATTATGCCTTCTCCGCAAGAAAAAATGTCAATGTTGTATGTGATGTCATGTATGTGTTACACAGTATTTAAAGGTGGTTTGGGAGGAATTGTTAGAGCAGGTTTCACACAAACATTTTAAAACACAGAATTTTTGCAGGACTTTTGCAGAGTGCTTTTTGCAAAAGAGCAACAAAGTGTCACCATACAGCAGCAGCATGTTGTCTGGAAGAGCATGTGATCTTTGCAGGCAGAGGAGAACAGCTTTGCTCTCAGAGAGGGCAGGGGCTGAGAGAGAAGGAGAGACAGAGAAATCAATTCCAGAGAGACAAGTTGGCAAACTTTGGAAGACTGTCTGGTCAAAGGAGAAGACTAACTTTCTGAAAGGTGACCTGAAAGAAAGAGGATCATCTAGAGAACCCTGAAGAGGGCAAGTTTCGTCAGCAAGACTGATTGGAACGGAATCAGGTGCGGATGTCCTGGAACAAAAGGAATCTCTCTCAGAAAACCAACCAGAACTCTCCTAGGTGATAACCATTTGCCTGTTAAACACCAAAGCCTAGTGAACTTTATTAATGCTAACTTCTGCGCACAGTACAAGAATTGCCTGCAACCAGTGAGATTGGACTGTGATCCAAAGAACTTTTCTAATCTTAAATATACATTACACACACCTGCGCTTAGTATTAGAGGGGGCATTAAGTAGGTTAGATAGGTTAAGTAAATTAAAGTCTAATTCTGTTTTCTTATTCAGATATAATTAAAAACTACTTTTGTTTAAGTAACTCTGTGTGGTAGTGCATATCTATTGCTGCTGGTTTTGGGGGGTCCTCTGGACTCTGTAACATATGCACTCTGATAATAAATCTGAAATATGAAAAAAAATCCTGATTCAGAAGGCCCAATGGCAAGGGATGGTTGTGGTGACTTATCAACTGAACTATCACAAGCATCAAGTTAGTTGGTCATTGGGAATAGGACAGTATGGCTGTCTTAAGCAACAATAATAGATGCTTTGCTGTGTTTGACTGAGCTCAAGAACCACTTGGTTGTAAATTGAATGAATAGATGTGTTCTTTGAAGCAAATATGGTAAATAGCACAACAGGGAGATGAAGTCTTGAGATCCCAAATCAATGCAGTAGATTAGTGTGAAAGAAACCATTGCTCTTATGGAGAGCAGGCCAGAAGCAAACATCATGCTGAAAAATACTTCCTTCAATTGCCAGCTAAGAAATGTCTTGATTGAAGCACTGAAAATGGAAAATGAATTTATTCCAAAGTCAAACAAAATTTAGACATAGAACACAAAACCAGGCCCTTTTGGTCCACGAGTCCATGCCCCCAATTTACACCCAATTACCCAACAGCCCCAGTACATTTCAGAGAGTGGGAAGAAACCGGAGCCCAGGGAAAACCCACGCAGACATGGGAAGAACGTACAAACTCCTTACAGATAGTGCAGGATTCGAACACCAGTCTCGATCACTGGGACTGTAAAGGCATTGTACTAACGACTACATCAATCATGCAGCCCTAAAATAACAATAGAAAGGAAAGAAAATTAGGGATAGGGTGAATATCACTTTAAGGGCTAGGACAGGCTGCAACCATTCACAACTGTGGAAAGACTGGGTGGCAACAGCAGTACAGGCGGTACCGAAATTCGCTACTTTGAGGAGGTGAAAGAACATTTGTTGCTTTTTCAGGGACACAGGTGTTGAGTGAGTCCTGTGTGTGGAACACTTGTTTGTCGATGTAACAACACAACTCAAGAGGAGAGGTTATAATAACTACAGTTACATGGTGGCCATACTGCAGATGGACTTTGTTAAACTCTAGCTGACAGGTACCGCAAGTACGGTGACTGCAGCGCGATTGCATCAGGTGCTGATTAACTGGTCTACATCCCTTTCTTTAGTAACCCCCAACGTAACATAGTTTGCAAGTTAACATTACACAACGAATGGGGTTCGGTTCACAGATGCATCCAGAGCATGTCCTGTGGAGGTAGAGAGGCCTGTGGTACCTCAAACTGTGAATGTGCACTGCCCATTAACTCAGGAGCGGCTTCTGAGGAAATACCACTGTCTTTAGGCACACATTCCCGTGTTCTGGTACACAGTCTTGTCAGGATCGCATTCTTATCAAACAAGGGAAAAGCCAGATTGGACTAGATTAGAATTAGATAAAATAGGGGAAAAGATACCTGAACACATATTATATAAATGGGATGAAAAATTGGTACAACATAGAAGTTCTCCAGTATTACATCATCTACTCAATATTTGGAAGAAGATTCATGTAGAAAGAAATAAAACAAATTATCAATTACCAAAACTAATATTGACGCAAAATAAGTTACTCCCTTTTACAATAGATAACCTTTCCTTTAGAGAATGGGAGAAAAAAGGGATCAAAAGAATAGAAAATTGTTTTTCAGGAAATATATTATTATCCTTTGAACAAATGAAAGATAAATACAATATAACTCAAGATACAGTGCTGGCATATTACCAGTTGAGATCCTACTTGAAGGACAAATTAGGAAGCAGTCTGAGTTTACCAGAGGGAAGTAACTTTGAATATGTGATTACAGATACAATGATAATCAAAAGATTTATAACAAATATGTATATTAAACTGCAAGAAAAGGAGAATGAGGAAACAAATGGTAAAACTAAACAAAAATGGGAACAAGATTTAAATATAAAGATAAAAAAGGAAACATGGGAGAAGTTATGTTCTGAAACGATGAGAAATACAATAAATACGAGGTAACGTATGATACAATATAACTGGATACACAGGCTATACATTACACCTCAAAAGTTAAATAAATGGGACCCAACAGTATCTGATAGATGTTTTCGATGTAAAAAAGAAATGGGAACAACAATTCATGCAATCTGGACATGTGAGAAAGTAGAAAAATTTTGGGAAGATCTAAACCAAATATTAAATAAAATTACAGAAAACAATATACCAAAGAATCCAGAGATCTTCCTCCTAAGTAACATAAAAAACAAAGAATTTGGAATTGATTTGGATGATGCACAAAAAAGATTTGTTAAGATAGCTCTAGCCGTAGCAAAAAAATGTATTATGTCAACCTGGAAATCGGAAGATAATTTGAAAATACAACAATGGTATATAGAAATGAATAAATGTATTCCATTAGAAAACATAACATATAGTTTAAGAAATAATATTGAAATATTTGAACAAATATGGGAGCCTTACATGAAACACAATAGCGAAAACCTACCGGGGACATTCACTACCTAAATTAACGAAAGGAGAAGGAAATGAAAAGAATTGACTCAGTGGATTTCTTGTTTATTTTTATTGAATGACAACATTGTTTAACTGGTTTAATGTAGCCTAGATTTTGAACTTTAAATGGACGGGAGGGGGGAGGTAGGGAGGGTGGGATGGGAGGAGGGAGGGGGGGGAGAAAATGGCACTGTATATATTTGAAAAGGAAAAAGTATGTATCATGGTTAATGTGGTTTATGGTGTGAAAAATAAAAAAAATTTTAAAAAAAGAACTGGGACCAGTTCCCTTACAGGAAGGATGTGTCATTGGTTTCTCCTGTACAATTTCCCTTCCGATCAGACCAGGTATGACCTCGGCTTCTGGTAGTTTACTTCTACTATTCCAGTCCAGTCATAGCCCTGCAGAGTTTGCATCCTGAAAACTTGTCCCTCGGACAAAAGCTCAAGTGGTCAGATCACCTTGTCGTAACACTCCTGTAACAATCTGTAGCAGGCTTGGTCTCCTGTGGATTTCTCATTTGGGGCTCTAGAAGCTTTCTTGCCACAGGTAAGGTTGTATGCTTCTGTCTCAACATCAGTCTCTGAGCTGGAGATCCAAGTGTGGCATCACAAGGGTTGTTCCTCAGATTAAGCAGATTGAGGAATATGTCCATTTTCTCCCTTTAGGACATTTCTATGAGCTGTTTCACACTTCTTACAGCTCTCTCAGGCAGTCCATTAGACAGTGGATATTCTGGGTGCTGGCGATGTGAGTGAAGTCCTACTCTGATGCAAAGTCGTTAAATGTTTGACTTGTAAACTGTCTGCCATTATCTGGTAACAGGGTGTTGGTGTTCCATGCACCACTTGGTGATGACTGATGTGGAAGTAGCATCACATAACAAGTCTACTTCGTACCACCCCAAATATGAATCAACCAACTCTAGGTATTGCTGACATCACAACTCAAAAATGTCACTTGCCACAGTTGTCCAAGGTAAGTCTGGAACTGAATGAAGCTGTAATGGTTCCTTCTGCCGCTGTGGCTTAATGCTGTTGCACACCAAGCAAACTTGTACCTCTTGGTCGAGGTTCTTGATCAACCCAGTCCAAAAAACTATGTTCCTCGTCCTCTGTTTTGTTGCCCCTGCACCCTATGCCCTCTGTGCAGGATGTTGGGATATGTCTTCTGCAATGAGTTGGGAATCACAGCTTTCATTATGATCTCTTCTTTGATGAGCAGCTCGTCACAGAACGGGAAGTAGGGGCGCCCTGCTGGTGGCAGACTGCACTGCTTGTTTGGCCAACCATCCTTGATGGAAGTGCCAAGGGTCTTTAAAGTAGCATCTTCTGCTGTGTGTCTCTTTAACTCCTCCAGGTGAGACAAGGACATGTGAGTGACCGTCATTACGTCAAAATTCTCCTCCTCCTCAATCTGTTGGACAGTGGAGTCTCTGGGGGCACGAGACAGTGTGTGTGCTAGGTGCATCACTTTTACGCACACATACCAGGGTGATACTATATTTATGAAACCTGAACATCATCTTCTGTAACCTCGCTAGTGCTGTGTGAATGGGCTTCTTCAATATTGTCACCAGGGGTTAGTGATCGGTCTCTATGTTTACTGGCTTACCATAGATATAGTCATTAAACTTGGAACAGGTAAAAATCACTGCCAACAATTCTTTTTTGATTTCCATGTACCTGGTCTCTGCATCGGTGAGTGACTTTGAAGCAAAGGCCACTGGTTTCCCACTTGCAAACATACCGCACCGAGCCCATACTGTGAGGAGTCACAGGTCAGCATTACTGGCTTTCAGTCGTCATAATGTGACAAAACTGGTGGGCATATGATGTGCTTCTTTAAAGTGTAGAAAGCATTCTGTTGCTGCTCATGCCAAGTCTACTCCAGATCCTTATGCGTAAGCTGTCTCAATATAGCTGTGAGTTCACTTGAGTTTGGGATGAACTCGTCCAGGTAGTTATCACACTGAGAAACCTCAGTAGGGCTGCAAAGTCTTCCGGTACAGACATCTTACTGGTTGCCTTCATTTTCAAGGGGTCCGCTTTCAGGCCTTAGCTGATGAAAACATAGCCAACAAAGCTTATCTGATTCAGCTGGAACCTGTACTTGAAGGGGTTGAGCCTCAGGTTCACCTTTCTGGCAGGATCGAGCACTTTGTTTAAATTAGCATCATGTTCCTCCATGTTCTTGCCACCCACGAGTATGTCATCGACTATGATGGCTACGGGTACCCAGAGAAAATCTGTTCCATGGATCTCTGGAACACTTCATGACTGAATTAATTCCAAATAGCATCCACATAAATCTGTACCGACTGAAACAAGTGCTAAATGTGGTCAGTAATGATGATTTGTGATCGAACATGATCTGCCAAAGGAGTTCTGGGCATCTAGGAGTGAGAATACAGTTTGGCCAGTCATTTGTGCAGTAACCTCTTCCACGGTGCTTACCAGATAGTGTGGTCTCTTCAGGGTGTGTTGAGATCCCGCAGGTTAATGCATATCTGGATTTCTTGCCCGTCCTTCTTGTTGGTGGCTACCATGGATGACACTCACTCACTCAGCTCTGAAACCAGAGTAATTACACCCAAATCCTGCATTCTGACAGCTCAGTCTTGACTTTGTCCTTCATGATCACAGGTATGCAAGGTGCCAGTAAAATCACAAGTCTTACTACCAGGTTACTGCCAGCTTCCCAAGCTCGTCTGAAAAGAGATCACTGTATTCTTTGAAAATTTGTCTTCGGAGGGATAGACCTGGTGAATGTCTCTACTAAATTAGATGAGTCCCATGTTCATACATACACTTAGGCCAGGCAGAGGAAGAATATCCTCGTGGACAATGAAGAACATCTGTAAATGTAACTGTCCTGGTAGGTAGCCCAGAGCTTCACCATGCCAATGGCTTTGATCTTGTATGCCGCTAGACTTGTTGACTTGATGCATGGCTTGATCTGTTCCCCTTTTCTTAGTCGATTGAATGTCTTCTCAACATGACGTCGACCTTCATTTCACAGCCTTGCCATTGACCTTTATGGTTATGAAATCTTCATAGTTTCCCCTAATGTGTGTCTTCGTTGAGTGCATAGACATCCTCAATATCAGCCCATTGACGGAATATGCTTATTCTATGTCGCTTTCATCATGTGCATACTCTAGTTTGTCAATCGTCCTTCGAGGTCTAGGCCTGGTATTGATCTGCTGTCTGGACCTGCAGCATCTTTTGAAATGGTTCCACTTTCTACAGGCTTGACACTGCTGGCTGAAAGGTGACACATTTCCTTTCTTGCTGCATGGTCACATCCAGAGTTGTTGCTCTTTGTAATGGATAATGATGTGGTTTGGTCTGGCTGGCTCTTCCTCCTGGTATTCAGCCATTGTTTCTTTGCAGGTCCTGCCTGGACTGCATCAGTGCTCATGCTGTGGAGAGGCTAACTTCTTGTTATTCTCCTCAGTCATTTCATAAATCAGACAGGCAGAGATGCCTTCGCTAGCATTAAGTCATTATCGTGCAGATGCGCCTTCCTCATGCTGTCATTATAAATACCACCGACCAGCCTGTCTCTGATTAGTTCCTTGCAGTTTCAGGTCTTTGCTCTTATCTTTAAATCGCTGACATATGAATTGATTGATTCGCCAAGCTTTTGATCTTTTGTATTAAATTTGTGCCTTTCCCTCGTGATATTTGTCTGTCAATTGCACGTTTCTGTAAATTTCTTTTTCAAGCACTTAGAGTCTTCTCTTGATTCTGCTGGACTGAGAATTTGCTCACCTTCACTTGCATAAACAAATGATCTCTCCTTCTCTATGGCTTCCGGACCTGCCAAATTTAATAAAATGTACACTCTGGTGTGGGCAGGCTTGTCACTATGCACCACCGCAATATATCATACTCTTGTTTGAAAATACGCCAGTTCTTGGTAATGTTACCCTCAAAGATGAGTGGGTCAGGTCATCTGAATCCATCTGCCATGCCGACTCCTGCAACATGGTGCTTGTTTCTCACTTGTAAGTCAACCCCAGAAAGCTTCAACTTGGGATACACGCCATCCCACTTCAAACACCATGTTTGATGATTTGGTGGTAGTAACAACCCGATTCGAGAGGAGAGGTTATAACAATAACTATTTACAGGTAAGTGGGAGCTCTGAACATGGTGGTCGTACTGCACCTGGACTCTGTTGAACATCAGACCGCCAATCCAGAGCTCGTGTATGCACAGACTGCTACCATGAGTATGGTGTCTGCAATGTGATTGCAGCGGGTGCCATGCAACTGGTCTACAACACTGAAGGAACAGCACTTTATTAACCAGCAGCCATCTTATCGAACACAGAGCAAGAATGGCTCTGTGCAATCATGGACAATTCAGCTGATTCTCCCTCAGGGGAATTATTGATTCCCACCGTGACTCAAGGAAAGGTCACTTTGATTGACCTGTACCAGGGTTTTGGAAGCAAAATGGAAGTCACGCGTTTTGTGACTTCTGTGCATCAGTTTAAAAGTCTGTATTTCGACAATGGATTCTAAAACTGAACTTTGGAATAATTTTCCAGAATTATGTCTAAGCTGTAATGGTTTTGGTATCACTCACACACACACACACACACACACACACACACACACACACACACACACACAGTATATTCACACATTGTTGGGTTTGATTTGACTAATGGGTAATATTATTAGTAGTTATTAATAAATAAAATGTTTTAAAAGAAAAATAAAAACACGGCCTTGGTGATTTTTCATTGCTGCTGGTCTGCCACGTAACAAATGCTTGGTAGTTTGAAACTTCACTCAATATCCCAAGCAACAAGCAATAATGGTAGCAAACAGACATTCAAGAGCAGCCGTTGATTAACCAATGTGTCAATATATGAATTGATATAGTTATTGACTCTTCAGTAATAAGTCAACAAGCGCAAAGTTTTGTATTCATCCAAGGTTTTCTCTGTCATGGTAGATAAGAGTCTTAAGAATCTTTTAAGCATGGAACAAGCTGTTTACTCAATATCTGTGTGTTTATGTTTTGCAGCAGTGCTATTGTATACCAAAGTCAGATGTCAAGCTGCTTCTCAAACAATATCACAGCTTCACAAGAGTCTGAAATATGAAGCTTGTAGTTTGAATAAAGCTCTATCTTGCAAATTTCCCTGTGCCTTCTGTGAATGTACATCTACTTAGCCACACTGCATTCTGAATATGAAACAATTGGAAACACAAGTTTTTTTGGCTAAGATGTTAGTTCTTCATGACTGGCAGTAGTTTCCAAGATACCTATATTCCAAAAAAGTTGTACATGATGAACACGATTCCCCACCCCTTGACTTTTCCACTGCTATTCCTCACATTGTCATCGATTCTTATTGTTTAATTTGATATCTCTCACAGTTAACCCAACAAGCATGTGAACTGGTGCCTGATCAGCACCAGTCCTGTGAAGGTGCACCCTCAAGGTACAATGTCTCTTCAATTAGCATATCCTGTAGGTTCTATAGATTCAGGATCAGATCCTGTGGATTGGAGGGTAGCTAATGTTATCCCACTTTTTAAGAAAGGAGGGGGACAGAAAACAAAGAATTATAGACCAGTTAACCTGGCATCAGTGGTGGAGAAGATACTTCAGTTATAAAAGATGAAATAGCAGCACATTTGGATAGCAGTAACAGGATCGGTCTAAGTCAGCATGGATTTATAAAGGGGAAATCATGCTTGGCTAATATCCAAGGAGGGGAAGAGCCATCAGATGAGTGGGATCAATTACTTGTTTTCTTTCCCAGGTAGATGAAAAGTTTGTTAATATGGTGATTGGGAGAGTTACAATGCTTCACAAAGCTGACGATGATCATTAAGTATAGCTGTAGAGATCAGGATTGATGGAATGAATAACTAGAGAATGATGACTTCATTTAAGAGAGTGCATTGAGCATTTAGGTACACCAAGATTTATCAAACATTCTGTTACATATACTTTTCTTGTGCCAATGAGGTCATTAATCTACAAAGCATTTAGTTCAACTGTATGAGACAACTGTTCCAGTTCTACAGTTAGTATCTTCCTGAACTTGCTGTGAGACTTCTTTGTTCTGTCAAGTCTTTAATTGTCCTCATGAAGATCAGTTGAGCAATCTCCATATCTTCGAGCAGTCTTCGCTCATTCATGTTCTCCTCATCAAATCCAAATACTGTGCTGCTGGAATTACAGAACCTATCAAATGTTATTTTATTAACAGGACCGAAATTGAGGAATGCTCATCCTTGTTATACCTGCTCAATTCAATGAATCAGCAAACTGGAATTAATTTTATCAGTGTGTTTGGGTCAAAAGTTGAGAAACATGTTGCAAGTGAGAACACACAGAAATGCTGGAGGAACGCAGCCTCTCTCACGGTGTCCATAGGAGGCAAAGATCTATTACTGACGTTTGGGGCCTGAGCCCTTCTTCAAGAAATAAGCAAAGAACAGGAAGGTGTAAGAATAAAGAGACTGAAGATTGGCTGGGCAAAAGAAATTCCTCTGCATCTCTGTTTTAAATGGACGCCCTTCAATCCTGAAGTTGTGCCCCCTTGTCCTAGACTTTCACACCATGGGGAACAACTTTGCCACATCTACTCTGTCCAGGCCTTTTAACATTTAAAATGTTTCTATGAGGCCCCCTTCATATTAATTGTGTTAATACCACATAAAGCCATGAATGTAAAAGTGACATGAAAACTGAAAGCTCACAAAATGCATTGCATCGGACTTTAGCACTCGAGGAGATGAGAAGACCTGAAGTCTTGCATAACCAGATGACCACAGTGCATCGATAATGCAAAAAATAACATTCTTATTTAGTTTTCATTTCTGGTTTATAACTGTACCCTCCAAGTGATATATTTTAAATGTGCATGTTTATACCAAAGTCATCCCAAATGGAATCTACAGAAAAGAATTTACACTTTTGTAGTTATTACAATTACACCCAATCAACAATGAAGAGCTCAAAAATTAATATTCAATCTATATGGTCACAGTGGTAAAGGTTAACTTCAATTGAATGATGAACATAGGTTACTTATCATCAGGAATGTAGTCACAATTACGGTATGCCCACTTTGAGAAGAAGCACCAGTGCCTACTAGAATCCCTGAAAAGGCTGAAGACCCTGTGATATCTGTCTCTGAGGGCAGCATCACAATATCATTCAAGAGGGTGAACTCCCTCAAGGCATCAGGCCCTAACAGTGTACGTGGCAGGGTACTGAAAATCTCCACCAAACAACTAGCCGGAGTGTTCATGAACATTCTCAACCTCTCGTTGCTGCAGTCAGAAATTCTCACCAGCTTCAAAAGGGCATCAATCATCCCAGGACCCAAGAAGAACAATGTGAGCTGCCTCAATGACTACCGCCCAGTAGTACTAACTTCTATTATGATGAAATGCTTTGAGAGCTGGTTGTCTTGGGAAAGGTTGTGGCTGTCATGTGACAGCACTGACCCCCCCCCCCCCTACCTAGTCGGAGGACACAACAGCTGCCAATCAAGGTTTGGTACTGCCCCACCCATTAGTGCACACCTTGCTGTTGGCCATATGTAAATTACATGGACTCCACTCTCCAGCCTGTCTGTACTTGGCCTTGGGCCATTGGCTATTGTAATTAGATTAATTCTCCTGCCACTGAGCTATTGGCCCCCAGTCAATGATCTGAGCTTGTTCCTCCAACACTATCATGTGCTCCTTGTTCTCTCTCTTTGCCGGCTTGGGACCTCCCTGCTTCACTTCAGGCCTAGAAATGTGCAAGGGTGCTGGAGAAACTGTTGGTAAGATGTGCACTATTAAAAGGGTTGGGAGGTTTAAGTTGTGTCCCTTGTAGCTGTGTCTGCACTGAGTCAAGGGGTGGTGGGACATCGTAGTGATTTTTCCCTGATCGTTGTATGTACCAGTTCATTGTGTGTATGCTCTGCATCAGTTCCCTTCTGTTAATAAAATCCTTCCCTACATCAAAACTGTGTTCAGAGTCCTTGCCTTTGAGGCCTACCAAACCTGTTTCCTCACTCACAACGCTGGTCAAGGCCAGAATTAACACGCACATAACCAAGGATCTTTACCCACTGCAATTTGCAATATCACTTCCTCTCCACTTATCTTGGATCCCCAAGAAACAGCAATTTATACAAATGGCTGCTCTTTATCAACTACAGCTTGGCCTTGAACACCATTATTCCCTCAGTGCTGGTCAAGAAGCTACAAACTCTAGACCTTTGTAGCCCACTCTGCAACTGGATCCTTGACTTTCTCATCGGAGAATCACAGTCAGTACAAATTGGAAAACAGTCTCCTCCTCGTTGATCATCAACACAGACACACTCCAAGGATGCCCACTGCTCTACCCATTATGCACACATGACTGTGTGGCCAGGGACAATTCCAATGCTATCTTCTTCTTTCTTTGACTTGGCTTCGCGGACGAAGATTTATGGAGGGGTATGTCCACGTCTGCTGCAGGCTCGTTGGTGACTGACAAGTCCGATGCGGGACAGGCAGGCTCAGTTGCAGCAGTTGCAAGGGAAAATTGGTTGGTTGGGGTTGGGTGTTGGGTTTTTCCTCCTTTGTCTTTTGTCAGTGAGGTGGGCTCTGCGGTCTTCTTCAAAGGAGGTTGCTGCCCCCGAACTGTGAGGCGCCAAGATGCACGGTTGGAGGCGATATCAGCCCACTGGCAGTGGTTGATGTGGCAGGCACCAAGAGATTTCTTTAAGCAGTCCTTGTACCTCTTCTTTGGTGCACCTCTGTCTCGGTGGCCAGTGGAGAGCTCGCCATAGGACACGATCTTGGGAAGGCGATGGTCCTCCATTCTGGAGTCGTGACCCACCCAGCGCAGTTGGGTCTTCAGCAGTGTGGATTCAATGCTTGCGGACTCTGCCAGCTCAAGTACTTCGATGTTGGTGATGAAGTCACTTCAATGAATGTTGAGGATGCTATCTACAAGTTTGCCAATAACACTACAGTTGTCGGCAGAATCACAAACGGCAATGAGGATGCATCAGCTCGTTGAATGGCGTAACAACAACAACTTTGCACTCAACATTATCAAAACCAAGGAGATGATTGTGGATTTCAGAAGGAAGTCAAGGGAACATGATCCAGTCCTCATTGAGGTCTCAGTAGTGGAGAGGACCAAGAACTTCAAATTCCTGAGTGTCAACATTTCCAAAAATCTGTCCTGAAGCTTCCATGTTGATGCAATCACAAAGAAGGCTCACCAGTGGCTATATTTTGTGAAGTGTCTGAGGAGATTCGATATGTCACCGAAGACTATCGTAAACTTCTACAGGTTTCATCACTGCCTGGTATGGAGCTGCCAACTCTCAGGATAAGAATAAACTCCAGGTTGTTAACTTGGCCTGTGACATCACAGGCACCAGACTTCATTCTATCGAGGACATCTACATGAGGCAGTGTCTTAAAAAAACAGCCTCTATCCTCAAAGGCCCCCACCACCCAGTCCATTCCCTCTTCACTCTGCTACCATTGGGGAAAAGGTACAGGAGCCTAAAGACAAGCACTCAGCGGCACAAGGACAGCTTCTTCCCCACTGCCATCAGATTCCTGAATAATCAATGAACCAAAGACACTGCCTGACTTTTCGTGCATTATTATTTTTATTTTGAATAGTAACGTAAGATGGTTCTAATATGCACGTTTGCACTTTGCTGCTGCAAAACATTGATTGTCATGACTTGTTCATGACAATAAATTTTGATTCTGAGTACTTAATATATAAAGAGCTTAGGCCTGTATAATCGCTTGTACTCAAAGGGCATGTGAAAACTTTGCAGCTGGGTTCCACAAAACAGGAATTCTAATACTTTCAAGATTAAAATTGTGGTGCCTTGAAGTCTGGTTTGAGGCTGGGCTTTAGGTCTCAGGTTGGGCCAGATGGGCCTGTTCAGAGGTTATGTTTGTGTAGTGCGACTACTATGTACATAGTTGTATTTATGGGCTGGCCCACCCCCTGAACCTGTGATTCCACCCTCCCAGATATCCCTGATGGTTTGAATTGGTGTCTGTGGCTGCAGAGGCTGTAGGAATGCTGAAAGTGAATCCACAGACACTCAGTGTTACTGAAGGGAGACTCTTTTGCTTCTCTTTCTTCTGCCGTTAGGAGCGCATATGGTGACTCTTTGTTTGCCTTACGGCAAGCAAAAGTTGAGGCATGTTATTTATATTACATTTTTAAAATGTGACAATAGAAGGAAACTCTGAACCAGTTATCGTGATTTTGGGGAAGTGGGGTCAGCAGGAGGCCTATGCTGTGGTTAGGAATTGCAGAGGAGGGAAGGGCATGGAAATTAGCCTCCTAGATATTGAGGCCTCCTTTAAGATCCTCAGTGGATCTTGAAATTTGGATTGAAATAATAGATGTAGTGAAAAATGTGCATGTCTAATAATGCATAGCAAGTATGGGACTTAGTCCCAAGGGGATTCTAATCCCTGAAAATGAGGTAACCTTGATTCACTGGGAAGGTCGAATGATAGTCTCTCAAAGGACAACAGTGCAGTGTAAAAGGAACGAGGCATTAAGTATGCCCCTAACAAAGAAATGATCTCATAGAGCAGGAACATTTCATGTTCGGGAGCTCCTGTATTTCACTGAAAAAATGTTGTGCCTTTTAATTTTAAGCAAATGTGTGCAAGCTACAAAATACAAGCATGTTGATCCATGTGAGTGGTGAAATTAGCAATTTTTTTATTTATTATTTGCCAGGAATACTGCAATGCTTTGGTTGACCAATTAAAGGACTAACGAATTTATCTTACCTGTTCCAATTCAGGTACACAGACTGATAAGCTTGCTTGATTTCTAACATTTAAAACTTGTTTTAATTCTTCCACAAAATGACATCCAATTAATGGTGAACAGACAGTGAGATATAGCTTAAATAACCAATATTATGAACCACATGAACAAAGCCCTAGTCTTAAATATTCGGGAAAAGTGGTGGCAAATCTTTCAGGTTTATTTTTCCACTGGTTGTAAGCTTCAATATCAAGACAGATAAACAGGTCTCCCCATTAAATTCCACAAATGATATTTTATCCACTGCAGGTTTGCTTGAATCATTTTCAAAAAGTGCCATGTTTAGCTTCACTTAAAATTAACTCACCTCCTATGGTAGGACTTCTGGGAAGCCAGAAAATGCCACAAATTGTTAAACAAGGAGCAACAGAATATGTAATGAGTGATTCGGCCACTGTCTCTTTCATTCGAGTGTTCAAATTCTGAGGTTAATCAGTGTTTTTGTTTTGGAGATCAGCCTTAAGGGTTACGGAACTTTGGAGATCAGCCTTAAGGGTTACGGAACTTTGGAGATCAGCCTTAAGGGTTACGGAACTTTGGAGATCAGCTTTAAGGGTTATGGAACTTTGGAGATCAGCCTTAAGGGTTACGGAACTTTGTCCTCTGTCCAGAATCAAAAAAGCTTAACAGAGCTCGGTTTGATTTCTACTCCTTTGAAGCATTTAATCTCGAAAGCCACATATATGAAACCCAAAACATTGTCAGACAAATGTATCAAGACGTGACAAAAAAATAGTATTTTCCAGTCAGTGGCAATCCACCGGCTCTCACCACGTGCGATCCGGCAACTTTAACTTGTGGGCAAAGGTCTTTGGTGGTGAAACGCCAAGAAATAAACAGGAACAAATGATCACCAGTCATTGATGAGCGATACTATTGTCAAGACATCAAGCATCATGTGGGCCAAATTCTGACAACAAAAGAAATGAAGAAAAATTGGTATTTGGCTAATCTCCTTCCTCTGGGATAGTTGGATAGTAAATCTGCTAAAAAAAATCTAAATATAGTTAGATACTTCTGTTAAGAATCAAAAATGTTTTTGCAATTATTTAAGTGCAAAAAAAATCTAATCATTTAAAACATTTAAGAAGACAGTTGGAGAAATGTATTACACCCAGTTCCTTTTCCCCTTGTAGTTATCACTCACTGTTCAAGTAATACATGATTCAAATTGCAGGATTCGAAAGAGAAACACAAACGTTGAAGGAACTCAGCAGGTCACCCAGCATCAATGGCCAGAGAACATTTCATGTCTTGATAAACAGTCCAGACCCAAGATGTTGACTGATTACTTCTACCCAAGGATGCTGTCTGACCTGCTGAGTGCCTCCAGCAACTCTTTGTCTGAAGGATTCTGAAGCCAGATGCAACAACAATGAGCTGGTGAACTGCTACATTTCCACTTTCCGGCTCTTGATTTTATCAGGGAAATTGTTACAAGACAATGTTGGGATTTTAATGTTTGCATATACAGACGCAGGAATCCCAGTCTTGGTAGCATTCACTTAGGGAAATGCCAGTCGATCTGAATGGAACTGCTGGTATTTTGTTGAAATATCCAGCCTACTTGGTTCAAACTGGATCATTTTCTCACTACAACAAGAATCATAGTACTTCAGCAACATCTCTGCTTTGACTGATTTTCAGGTAGTAAAATCTTTTTAGTTAGTTTATCTAATGGACTAAAACTGGTGGAACTGTATATTTGGAAGCAGTTATCCCAGACATCATTGTAATGGCTTCCTGAATAAAACAGCTTTCATTAATGGGTCAGAGGGGATTGGGCCTCAACTGTCCATGATGTATATAAACAATTTTAATGAGGCAACTGAATGTAATAGATCTAAGTTTCCTGGCAATTGGTGGAAATTTCAGCTGTGCAAGGATGCAAAGAAACGACAAAAGGATAAACAGATTGAGTGAGTGAGCAAGAATGTGAAGAAAGGTACAGATATCCTCTCTGGTAGGAAAAATAAAGAGTGAGATTATATTTTAAATGATAAGAGACTGAGAGAATATTGTCATCCTTGAACACAAATTACAGAATGTTAGCATGCAGGTAAAGCTAACAATCAGGAAAAGAAGTGATAGGTGACACTTCATTACAAAAGGATGATAGCAAAGCAGTGTATGACACATATTTGACTTTAAATGCACATAATATTTAAATGCACATAAATGTTCCAGAGATGTAGAGAGGAGGCCAAGGATCAGCTGTAAGTTTATCGGATGGTGGACGGTATAAAAGACTGAATTGCCTGTTCTGGCTCCCATCACTTATGTTCTTATGGATCTTGTAGTTGTTTTATTTACCTTGTCCCTTGAACACTTTCAAATATTTTCTGTGTAGAGTTAAAATCTTTAACTGTTTCTTTTTGATAGCAGATGGTATTTCATGTTCTGAGCTGAACGTTTTCCCCAATATACTGCATTTTTTTAAAAAAAGATGCCATTCATCTCTTCCTGTTGTGACAGATGATTGCCTCCAGAAACATGACCCCTCTTTTTTCCTCGCTCCAGAAGTTGATACAATTGATTTGAGTTTCCAATTAATTTGTAACCTTGCTAATCTAGTTTGTCAATCCTGTATTCAATAATTATAACTGTAAATGAAATGTATACACTTTTTTTGTTTCAATAATATTTAGATAAGAAGTGAGAGTAAGGATGGACAGAGGCAGTAGAGCAAAAAGTATAGCAAAGGAAAAAAGTAAATGAGAGGGAGAAGGATAAAGGAATGGGGAATAGGGGTCATTAATGGAAAAAAGAAGGGGGGAGAAAATGGCAGTGACACAGAATGACCAAAACACATTTCGTGTGGGCTGGTGGGTGAGTAGAAAAATCAATGAACCATCCAAGTGGGGGAGATGTAAAGGGAGTGAATGGCTGGTAATATCATGGGGGAAATAATTCAATTGTTCCCTACTGTGCAACTAAATTGAGACAGGGTGGGAGGAATTTCCTGATCATAATAGTTCATTCTGATGAAAAGCTAGCAACCTGAAATATTGAGTCACAAGAGACTGCAGTTGCTGGAATATGGAGCAAATAAACAAACATCAGAACTGATCAAGGCCTCAACCCGAAACATTGATTATCCCTTTATCTCCACTCAGTTCCCCAAACAGCTCGTTTTTATGAACATGACAGATTAACTCTGATTCTCTCTCCATGGATACAAATTGACTAATGGAATAATTCAATCAGTTTTGTTTCTTGTTTTGATTTTGAACCTTTCATTATTGGAGGAGAAGTTGGTGAAAGAGGAAAAAGAAATAGCCAAGGATTGGTTGTGTTGCAAACTTAAAGTGAGTGGGGGGAAAAAAATGTATTTTTTGGCACAGTGGTGTGGAAGTCCTCGGTCAACTATATGCAAACTAATCTGCAAATAATGAAATTTAGTCTTGACATTAAATGTGAGCAATGTTTCCTTCCATCTTTATTTTTCTAAAACTCAACTTAAGGAGTGCAAGGGTTAACATTCAGTTCTGGCTGCGCCTTCCACATTCAGAAATGAAATTCAGTGGGAGCTGAGGAAAGGGATATGACAAGCGTTTCTTGTTAACAGTAGGATATAGATTCAAACAATAGAGTAAAAGTGATTGGAATTGCACCATAATTCAATAAATGCAGCTAAATCCACAAATAATTATTGTTGAGCCCTTGTGTGTTTTTAGAGTGGTAATACATGTTAATTTTGAAAGCACATTTTGTGACATCATTATGAAGACTGAAAACAATCAAGTGTGTCCTGGACTCCTCAATAAATTGTTTTGAAACACAAAAATGTGCCGACACGGAAAATTCATCCGTCAGATTTCAAAATTTACAAGAAATATAACATTTGCAGAGAAAGACTGAGACAGCTGAGATTTTAGTGTGTTCTCTATAAACTGAGGGCATGGAAGCTTAATGCATAAATCAATGGATTAGAAGCTCGAGCTCTGGACCACTGACCAAGGGACACAAGATTAAATTGCATGAGGAATGCAAGTTCAAGTCAGGAAAAAACTTTGGCATTAGAGGTAACCAGGAAACAACCAATCTATTGTGAAAACCACACTGGTTCACTGATCTGGTCTGACCTACTTATTACTTCAACCCACAAATATAGTTGATCTTAAATGCATCTTGCATTCTGGAGCAATTAGGAATGGACAATAAATTCCAGCACCACCAGTGATATCCACATCTCTTGAACAAATGAAGCGAAGCAAAAAAAATGTTCCTGTACTGTATTTGTCAGTCAAATTTTTTTAAAAATCTGAATTCTGAAAAAAGGGAAGCTCACTTGTGATACCTGATAAAATTGGTGCAAATGGGAAACAAATGGAACAGTGACAACCAATAGGTTGGTGTCAAGTGGGCTTCTTGTTTCCTATTTAAATTGAAGGTTCAATTGTATGACACATTGTAGCACAGAACACTGAAGTGCTTCAGTCTGTAAAATTGATAGCCTCAGCTCATCAGCATGCATTTCAGGTGGAGATCCTCGATCTATGCTGCCCCCTCACAGAACAGATATCAGAGTTTTGCAAATGTATAAAAACATTTATAAATGCAAATGACTCAGATGTCATCATGTCATTAATAAAGATTCCAGAAATGCAAGAGGTGATGAAGTTGAAGTTTCCCTCATGCTTTCTCTGGTATAAAACACAGATGTAAAATATAGTATGATAATCAAAACTAACATTAACTCATCAGAAGATGAGCATTTTGCTTTTGATCGAAATTCAGTGAGGACATGGGCAAGAATATAATTAGAGTTACCAGTAACTACAATTTATCTGTCTGCAAAACAATGTATTTACTGTTGCTCAACCTTAAGAGCAGAATAAAAATGTTTCTCAAAATAACATTGCACTTTTCCTCAAGAGAACACATTTGCCACTTTCAACCTTGGAATTGCATAGAGGAAAATAAATAACCAATGGCAAGTCAGGTCAAAGTGCTGCCTTTTGAAGCTGGGTTTTTGGCTTGAATCCAGCCTGGAATAAATGTGATGAAAGTTTCTCTCCCTGCTGACTGAAAGCACACCAAATGTAATTAATTTGCGCAGTCTCAAAACAGTTCTTAATGGGTATTCATCTGTAAAACAAACATTCAATTATTTGGAACTAATTGGTGGTAAATTGATGCTGAATAAGAATATCTTCTGTGGGAAAAAAATTGTGACCATTCTGGTTTAAATCACACTGACGTATGTTTCCAATAATGTGCTTGATTTGATGCAGAGATATGATTTTTTTTCTCAAGCTTCAGCTTAAAGGAGATTTTTTTTCTCTTAACTTTTTTTCACATATTATACTGAACATGAAATTTCATGATGAATGCAATAAGTTCTCACATACTGCAGTTGCAAAAGAAAAATACATGGACCCGCACAAGCACAGCAATCTTCCAAAACGTTGAACAGAGAAGTTTTTCTCTGTTTCAGAATTGTTGTTTCTGTTTCAAAACATCTTTTCTCTCCCAACATTTTGCCTCATTTCTGACTTACTGTCTCCTTTCACACCCTCATCTATTATTATCCTTCCCCTCGTTTTACCGGGCGCGTAATTGATGACAAAGGGAATGGATTTCTGAACATTTGGAAAGTGAAGCATTTCAATGGAAAATTGTTGCCACAGCTGCATTCTTTTCCTCCTTTCTATCTCACCCACCACTTGCATTGCTTGCCACTTCACCATCTCACCAACATTTTTCTCTGTTATTCAGCTGCTCACTCCTGATGAGTTAAACACATTTTATGCTCACTTTGAAAAGGAAAATTCAACTGATTCCCTGCAGAAACTGGAAACCCTGTGATATCTGGTTTGGAGGCAAATGTCAGAACACCTTTCACGAAGGTGAAACCTTACAAAGCATCAGCCCTGATGGTGTATCTGATACTGAAAATCTGTGCCAACCATGAACATTTTATATCTCTCACTGCTCCAGTCACCTGCTTCAAAAGGCCATCAATCATACAGGTGCCCAAGAAGAGTAGAATGAGCTACGTGAATAACAATTGCTCAATAGCACTCACATCTCCTGTAATGAAATGCTTTGAGAGGTTGGTCCTGACCAGAATGATCTCGTACCTAAGCAAAGATTTGGACCATCTGCAATTTCCCAATTGCCACAATCGTTCCACAGCAATTGCAATCTCACTGGGCCTCCACTCAACTCTGGATCACCTGACCAACAATAATACATATGCCATTCTGCTTTTCACCAAATATAACTCAACTTTCAACCGCATCATCTGCTCTGTACTGGTCAGCAAGCTTCAAAACCTGGTTCTCTGTACCTCCCTTTGCAACTGACTTCCTCATCGGAAGACCACAGTCAGTGCAGATCGGTAGCAACATCCCCTCCTCACTGACAATCAACATAACCTCAAGGATGTGTGCTTGGCTCTCTCTTCACCCATGACTGCATGGCCAGGTACAATTCAAATGCCATCTATCAATTGCTGATGACACCATAGTTGTCGGCAGAATCACAGATGGCAATAAGGAAGCACGCAAAAGTAAGATAGATTATCCTAAGACAGGCCCCGTTATTTAAAATTAAAAATGCCTGGGAACAGGATTTAAACCTTTCAATATCAGATGAAGTTTGGGATTTAATTTTTAAGTTGGTCAATAACTCATCGCTATGTGCCATCATTGTTTACTACAAATTAAAGTTGTACATGGGGCATACTTGCCCAAAGCTAAATTATCTTGTTTTTATCTAGATATAAATTCTTGCTGTGATAGATGTAAGAGAGGAGAGACTTCTTTAATTCATACGCTCTGGGCTTGCCCTTGTCTGGAAAAATTCTCAGTGATGTCTTCGATATTTTATTTTTAATTCTTAACATAAATTTAGAACCAAAACCTTTGGTTGCTCTTTCGGAACAAGAGGAAAGGATGATGTTCTTATGACTTCAATTAAATGTCGAACTCTATCCTTTGCTTCTCTTTTGGCGAGGCAAGCAATATTACTTAGATGGAAGGATGCTGCCCCATCTACTCATGCTCAGTGGCTGAGAGACATGTCATGTTTAAATTTAGAAAAAAGATTCGTTATTCAATTAACAATTCAGGTACAAGATTCCAAATGCTGTCAGGGCCATTTATTAGTTTTTTTTTAGTCTTTAATAAGCAATAATACTTGACCTTTATAATTTGTTTCTCTGTTTTCATTTTAGTGCTTATTATCATACAACATGCATAAGGGAGGGATGGGGTTTGGATATCTCTTTAATCGGGATAAAATTATTAATGTGCTTATGAAATGTGGATATGTTTTATGATTTCTGTATCTTTTTTAATGATTGAATCAGTTATTTACACTTAACACACCAAAATTGTTTTTTTGTATTTTGATGTTATTTCTGCATTAAAATCAAAATTAATAAATATTTTATAAATGAGATAGATCAGCAAATTGAGTGGTGTCACAAGAACAGCCTTGCTCTCAACTTCAGTAAAACTAAAGAACTGATTGTGGACTTGAAGAAGGAGAAGCTAAGAGAACAGAAACAATTCTTCATTGAGGGGTTCAAGACAGCCACCATTATCCCGGTAATCTAAGAGGGCAACAATTTCAGGCCTCAATGATTGCCGCCCTGTGCCACTGACCTCCACCATTATGAAACGCTTCAAGTTTCTGGTGATGGAGTACATCAAAGCACACCACCCAAAAACACTGGACCATTTCAATTCACCTACAAAAGATACCATTCCACAGATAACATTATAGCCTTGTCATTTAACTCTGCCCTGATGCACCTGGAGAACAACACCTCATATGCCACACTTCAGCTCGGTGTTTAATTTGATCATTCCCCAGAGGCTAGTGGAGAAGCTGTTCTCACTGGTATTCAACACCCCTCTCTGTAACTGGATTCTGGACTTCCTAATGGAAAGACCATAATCTGTCCAGGTCAGTAGCAGAACATCGAGAATTATCACACTGAGCACTAACGCACCTCAGGCTGTGTTCTCATCCCATTCCTGTTCAGTCAGCTGCATAGTCAGGTTGATCTCCCACAGTGTCATCAAGTTTGCAGATGACACAACAGGAGTTGGCCTCATCAGCAACAATGACGTCGCATCCAAAAGAGGTGGAAAATCTTGTGAAATGGTGCAAGAATAACAACCTGAGTCTCAACGAGGACAAGATGATCATGGACTTCAGGAGGACTAGCAACGACCACCCTCCACTAAACATCAGCAAATCTGTCATATTCATTTAACTAGTGACCTAGTGTGGACACTCAACATCTCCTCACTTATCAGGAAGATTCAACAGTGACTGTATTTTCTGAGAAGATTGAAGCAGGCAAGGCTACCAGCCACCATTATGCCACCTTTTATACAGTAGCTCTATCGAGAGTGTACTGGCTGGCTGCATCACAGTGTGGTAGAGTTTCTGCAGAGAAACGGATTGGAGGTCAATCCAGAGGACCATGAGTGGCAGAGATGGAGTCTCCCTCCCCACCCCCACCACACTGATGTGAACTACTGGGATCTTTATCTGAAGAGGGCACACAAAATCATTGAGGACCCCTTCTACCTTGCTCACAGCATCCTTCAGCTGCTCCTGTTAGGGAAGAGATACAGGAGTATCAGAGCTAGTAACACCAGGCTGAGGAACAGCTTCTTCCCATGGACAGTGAGAAAGCTGAACAACCAAAGGAACTGCTCACACTAACCATCCGAGACTCTCATATTCATGAAACAAAATATTTTTTTTTAAATTTGTATTGATTAAATACTTATCCTGCATATGTATTGTTTATCTGTATGTGAGTTATGTCTAATTGCATGCCTGTGTGTTTTGCAGCAGGGACCAGAGATCACTGTTTTGGCAGGTTGTACTTGTACAATCAGATGCCAATAAATGTGACGTGTCTTGACGTGAGTCAGCAGTGGAGAGGGTAAGAAACTCAGATTTCCTGGGACAATCACATTGCTGCAATTATGAAGAAGGTACCCTAGTGGCTATATTGCGTGAAGAGTTTGAGAATATTTGGTATGTCACCTGTAATGGCTAAATATTGGGAGGAATTTTGATAAGATTACAGTAGGTTACATACATACCCACATTTTAAAACAGATCTTATTTGAAGGACTGAAGAATTCATATTCAGTAACATTGCAGGATCTTTGGAGTCTTTTATGCACATTTCACAAGTAGGTGCTAATTGAAATGATGTCATGAAATGAATAGACCATTGTTTGGAATTGGAGACAGGCTGGATGGTTGGAATAACTACAAGGCTTCTGACCTTTCTTCAAAGTGCTCACAGAAGGTTCGCTCCTGGATTTTGTTTATCTAAGACAACAGCTTGACCAAGAGAGGAGAACTCCTGTGGTTTGCTGAAGAAGGTGGGGGTTTTTGCAAGTGAGAGAGTCACATGAGCTTCCTAGCAGTTGGCAGTTGGAGAGAAAGAGAGAACAGTTCAAGAAGCTATCTTAGCTAGTGTGTGTGACACTGAAAGAGACTGAACAGTCATGGATGAAACAAGCCAGAAAAAGCTGGTGGGAAACAGAAAACTCCAGAGTGGTGGATGGTTGAAAGTGCTATCTGTCTGATGTTTCTCTTGGAATAAGAGGAACTCTGTGTTAGCCTGAAAGAAAGAGGTAACCATTTGGAGAACCCTGATGGGGCAAGTTTCATCAGCGAGACACTGAGGTGACTAATGGTGGTACCTCAGTTGTGGAAATCCTGGAACAACAAATCTCTCTCTGCAAACCCTACAAGAACCTTCCTGAGTGGTAAACATTTACCTTCCGAACACCAAAGCCTGATGAACTCTATACATGTTAAATTCTGTGCACAGTGTAACAATTGCCTGCATCCAGAGAACTTGGAAGGAGAAATGAGATTGAACTGTGAAACAAAGAACTTTTCTTAAATTTACACACACATCATACTTGTGCGCTTTGAATTAGAAGGGGGTTAATTTGGGTTAGATAAGTATAGGAATAAGTTAAAGTTTGAATTCTATTTTCATGTTTAAAATTGATTAAAAACAACTTTTGTTTTAAAAACTACTTGTCTTGGAGAATGTCTATTGCTGCTGGGTTTTGAGGTCCTTTGGGCTCGTAACACACCAAAGACTTTTACAAATTTCTACAGGTGTTTTGTGAAGAGCATTCTGATTGGCATGGATGTGGCTCCATTCCATTGCTATTAAAAGCCTATCAGTTTTACATAACTTCCAGTCTTTTGGAATTATTGATGGTACATCAGCACTGTCTACATTCAGTGATCTAGTTTTGATGCATCAAGTTCAGATCAGCACCAAAATCATTCATTTCACCCAGTCAGGCTTGATTCTTGATGAGTTGCACTGAGCTAGGATTAGAACTCGACTTGTTCACTGACCTCATGGCTTGATCCTGGGTTTATTGAACTGAGCTGGGCTCAGAAACCGGGAATTTGCTATCTCAGAGAGGGGATGATGTCAAGGTCGATACTCAAAGCCTCAATGAGTGCTTATTCCTTCAAGAAGGTGTCAGGCCAGGCAGGAAACATCAACAATATATCTTTGCTTTGCAGAAAAGACAGCCTGAGTTCCTCCAGTGCTTTGGTATGCTTCTACCTTCCTGGTGCCAGGAAGAAGATTCAAGGACTGGTTGTTTCCCACTGTTATTGGACACCCGAATGAAAGTCAAAATAGTAAAATTATGTTTTCTTTGCTCCAAAGTAAATGATCTCTCTCTATAACTCTACATATAAGATGTATGCTGGTCTTCTCACAAAACATCCTCTGTCTCTGCCTCTTGGGATATGTGACAAGAAACTTGAACTTGAGAAGTAGAAGAGTTGGTAGTGTTCCATGATTTACAAAGCTGTACAATGGGAAATCATTGACCGATGCAAAACTGAAAGACCACAACACGTTTTGAGGAGAATTTAATCCTGTTTTGACATTTACATAGAAAAAAACCCATTTATAATATACTTAAGAATTTATAACGTTATAAGGTTGATAAAAATTGCAACACGGTATGGCAACAAAAAGCTTAGACTCATTATCGTCTGCCCTCTTTCAAGGTGCTTGGACCATTGTAATGAGTTTTAAATTATTCAAAATTCAAATAAGCTTATGTTTTTTATTTATGTATGTATCAGAAAACAGTGTCACTGGCAAGGGCAGCATTCATTGTCCATTTTTAACATCCTTATGAAGGTGTCTCTGAGCTGTCCTTGACAAGATCAGAAGAAAGACTGGGCATTTTGCAACAACTGACACTTTTCCATCGCTTACAAAGGAAATAGGAGTCTAAGAGAACCGTTCCCTGCAGTGAGAGAACTGTTGGAAAATTGGATTGGGAGTTCCAGAAAAATAACAAGAAATTATCTCACTGAAATGTACAATACTCAGCATGAGCAATACTCAGGTTGATTTTTTTTTTCTGGCTAGGGCACACATGTCAAACTCTGGCCTGCGGGCCAAATTTGGCCCGCGATATAATTATATTTGGCCCGCAAGATCATTCAAAAGAGGTGGCCCGCTGGCCGCCCCGCCAGTATAGCGCATGCACAGTAATACAACAAATCCTAGAATGCATTGGCGTCAGTCTGCTAATCGCCCCCACCTCCTCTATTTACGTTGCAGGGTCTCACCGTGGACTCTGGTTTTGGGGCCTGGCCGGTGTCAGGGAAAGCCAAGGCCGCTTCCCAGCGCCCGGAACCGGAGGCCTCGGGCCTGACCTCGCCAGGACTGTTGCCCACTCCCCTTCCCTGCCGCAGGCCGATCCGCGACTCACGGTGACGGGGCCACTGATCCGCCAAGATGCCGCCTTGCAGTGAGAGCCGATGCCCCTGCACTGTCGTTGTCCAACCCGATCGCCCGCAAACCCCGCCCTCCCGCGCACAGGCCTGAGTAAGGATTATGAACTTTAATCTCAGGATAAAACGATCTTCCAATAGTTTCATGTCACAGTGATAAATATATTCCTGGTTAAAAATGGTCCTGCACCAGGATACAAGCTCATTAGGCATAAAACTTGAAAAGTGTGTAAATCAAAGGATATCTGTACCAATGGAAAAAGGGCATGGCAAATAACCCTGCTAGAGTTCATGCCCACAATCAGTCACTCATTTGATTGTTTCAGGAATCATGTTATTCTCCCACATTCTCAATGGCCCTCAGATTTTACTATTCGACAGCACACTAGCAACATTTGACAAATCCTCTATAGAGAAATATTATTTATTGAATATTTTATTTCTCATTTGTTAATGCTTGTGGAAAGAGTTTATCCAAAACTATTATTAAACATTTATTTTAATAAGAAAAAGTTTAACATTACATATGTTGAAAGAAGAGAAAACATGCAGATGTTGTTCAAAATTTTCAATAAATATTTAGTTCAGCCCTCGACTTAGTCCAAGTTTTTAATTTTGGCCCTCCGTGAATTTGAGTTTGACACCCCTGGGCTAGGGTGTCTGGATCCAGAGCTCATAGTCTGAAAAGTGAACAACCAGGGACTGAGAAGAGATTTTTCACCAAGATGAGAGAGAATTTTTGAAATTCCCTCCCCAAGGGTACTGAGGAGACTGAACTCAATACAAAGATCAATATATATATATAGAAATTAAGGGAATCAAGAAATAGGGAGTTAGTGCATGTAAGTGGCAGCTGAGAAAGAGCAGCCAAGAGAAAGCAACGAGAATATTAATGGGATTGTATAATTGACCACCCAATGGTCAGTGGAAACTGGAGGGGCAAATCTGCAGAGAGACGGTAGACTGCTGAAGAACACAAAAAATTATGGTAGGAGATGATTTTAACTTTCCATATATTGACTGCAACTCCCAGACAATAAAAGGGCTTTCCACTCACATGCCACTTTAAGTATTCCCTATGCCATAGGTGCTTAAGATTGCTTAAGGTAGCTTGTGGGTGGAAAGAAAAAGTTTGAAAACCACTGTTTTAATCATACCTAATTGACTCGTTATGTGCACGGTTTCACAACTCCAAAGGAAATGGACCAATGGCAATTTTTCTCAAGCAAAATATTTCAGTAACAATTGGGTCTAGAGCAGTGGCTCTCAAACTTCCCTTCCCACTTACATACCACCTTAAGCAATCCCTTACTAATCACAAAGCACTGATGGCATAAGGATTACTTAAAGTGAAATGTGAGTGGAAAGAAAAAGGTTGAGAGCCACTGGTTTAGTGTTTTAGAGTGTTCAGGAAAGTTTCCTAAATCAATGAAATATTGGATCTCTTATGAGGGAACGACAGGACAGGCAACAGGCGTGCGTGCGTGCGTGCGTGCGTGCGTGCGTGCGTGCGTGCGTGCGTGCGTGCGTGCGTGCGTGCGTGCGTGCGTGCGTGCGTGCGTGCGTGCGTGCAGGGGAGCACTTTGGATCCAGTGATCATAACACCATTACTTCCACGATAATTATGGTCAAGGATAAGACTAGTCTTCAGGCTAAGATTCTATTTAAGAGAAATGCCAATTTTCAGGAAATGACAAAGGATCTGGCAAGTGTGGATTGGGACAGATTGTTTTCAGGCAAGAGTGTGTTTGGTAAGTGGAAGGCTTTCAGAAGTGAAATATTAAATGTTATGTTCCTGTCAGAATTAAAGGCAAAGTTAACAGGCAGAGTGAACCTTGGTTTTCTCGAGGTATTTGGGGATCTGGTTAAGAAGTAGAAAGAGGTGTATAGCAGATATAGTCAACAAGCAGGAAAGGAGGTACTTGAGGGTTAAAACTGAAGAAGGAACTCAGGAGGGTGAAAAGACACAAAGTTGCTTTAGCAGACAATGTGAAGGAAAATCAAAAGGCTTCTACAGATATATTAAGAGTAAAAAGATAGCAAGGGACAAAATTTGTCTTTGTGGAACCAAAAGAGATCAGAGATACCTTAAATGAGATTTATGCTCTGTATTTACTGAAGAGACTGACACGGTGTCTATGGAAGAGAGGCAAACAAGCAGCAATGTCATAGAATCTAAACAGATTAAAGAGGAGGCATTGCTCTCTTGAGACAAATATGGGTGTATAAATCACCAAGGCCTGTTAAAATATTCCTCGGTTTGGGTTGGGTGGGGTGGGGGGGGGGGTGGTGTAGGGGGTTGCAAGTGTAGAAATTACAGGGCCCCGAGCAAAAATATTTAACATGTCTTTAGCCATGAGTGAGGTGCTGGAAGATTGGAGGATAGCTAATGCTGTTCTGTTGTTTAAGAAAAGCTAGAAAATTAAAGGCTTGTGAGCCTGAGATCAGTAGTGGGTAAGTTATTGGAAAGTATACAAATATTTGGATAGGCAGGAACTGATTTGGGATACTCAGCATGGCTTTGTGTGTGGTAAGTTATATTTAACCAATCTTTTTGAGGAAGTTACTGGGAAAGTCGATGAAGGAAAGGCCGAGGATCTCATCTACCTGGACTTCAGTACAAGGTTCAAGGTTCAAAATTCCTTTTATTGTCACATAATAAGACATTAAAAATGTAACATACATGATATATTTCAACTTTTGTCTGCCGTAAGTCAAACAAAGAGTCACCAGGAGCCCAGAGCCCATAACAATAGGAGAAAGAGAAGCAAAATAGAGTCACTTCAGAGACAATTAATATTTGTAGTTTGCCTCCAGTGCTCCCGCAGCCTCTGCAGCCACACAGACCCCTATTCAATTCACTGGCAATCCAAGGTCAAGATCCAAACCTCAAAAACCATCAGGAAATATCCAATACCCCAGGCCCTTTGGGAGCCCTTCTTGCCCTCAGCACCCTCTCAAATTCTGGCTCTGATATCTGGTTCCCATGAGCCAGTTTCCAGCAGCTCAAAGTCTGTGTGGGTCCCTGACCATAAGTTGACAACAGTCTGTGTTGGTCCCAAGGTGCTGAGCCTCTCGCTGGACCACTGCCACGGTCGCCATCCTGTAGGGTCATTCCTTACGCTGCTTCTTTTCAATGGTGGGGAGGTGGGGGAGTATCCTTCCGGTTTCTGGGACCCTGTGCTGGTCCAGTGCTCCCTGACATCTGCAACGCCTTGTGGCTGCTCCTGCCAAGCTGTGCCCAACTCCCATGCCAAAATGTCTGTATGTGGCCTCAAGCACTACCAAACTAGGGCCACCTGTAAATTGGAGGAACAATACCTGGCCACTCTCCAACCAGATGGCATTAACATCAACTTCTCCGGTTTCTGCTCGACGACTCCTCATCCTCCCCTTCTTACCTATCACTCTGTCTTGTTTCCTCCAGCTCACCAACCCTCTCCCTCTCCATTCACTGAGCTCTCCCACATTCCCTGTTTTCTCTGTTGCTCTCCCACTCGAATCCACCTATCAAATCCTGCCTGTGGGCCTGCCCCTCCCCCACCATTTTATTCAGGCACCTGCCTCCATGTTGCTTATACGTTGAATAAGGGCTCAAGCATGAAACATTGGTTATGTATCTTTATCTTTGCTATATAAAGTACATTCTTTCATCTGTTGAGTTTCTCCAGTATTGTGCTTTTACATAATTCCCTGAAACTGGTATTAAAGGTATATATTGTGATATAGAGAATTTAGGTTAAAAAGACTTAAGTTAAAATGTGATGATTAATCATAAACAGGGAAGCCAGAACGGACAGAGAGTTTACTAGCAGTCAAGGACAGAAGGAGCTGCTGAATATGTTTTTTTAAACCTATCTTTTCATGGTCATAGTGAGAGACATGCAGGAGACAAAGGATTGATAAGAAGTGTGAGAAACAGAATTCAGTGAATGTAGAGTTCACAGCGTACGTAACGAACGTGATAATTAATAATGCAGTTATACTTAGAATGTTTTTGTAATACTAACCAATTAAAACAGTATTAATAAGAAGGGGAAGGGCAAATAATAAAGGTATAAAAATCAATGCACTGTATGTATCGGGGCTTAACTGGTGAGAAACCAGTTGAGTCCAACTCTGCAGACTTGTAAATAAAGCTTGTCGTGTCATCAGTTTTAAAGAGACTCATGTGTGAGAAGTTTTATTTCTGACAAATGGGGGCTCGTCCGGGATCTACACTCCGGCCGTGAGGGGAGGTGAGAAGAGGGACATCGGAGGCGGTGCACCCCGCTGAGTTCAGCGGCTCCTAGTCCCTTGCTCGTCGCTTCGGGCGGCTTGAGCGAGTGGTATCCGGACAGGGTGACACGACAAGACGGAGAGGAGAAGGGTGACGGTTCAATCCCCGGGAAGACACCGGTAAGTGACGACTTACGATTGTGGTGTGGGGATTGGGTAACAGGTGTAACGGGATACACCTGTTTGGATAAAAACCTAACGGAATAGATTAAGTATAGATCTTTTGTCGTTGTGTGAGGACCCTGTCGCGGGACTCTAGGATAGACCCCAGGGAAACCTCGGCGGTAACCGAAGGAGGGACAGCACCTCCGACGAAGTGCCGAGAAGAGAGGGGTCAACCCCAGGAAAACCTCAGCGGTAACCGAAGGAGGGACAGCACCTCCGACGAGGCGTCTGAGAGGAAGGGAGTAGGGTCCAGAGCGAGAGGGTCCTCAGCAACGATAAACAGATCTAGGTGGGAAAATGGGAGGATCAAAATCTAAGGGCTCGTCTGAAAATTCAGGACAATTCCTGGGAGTACCCCTTGACAGCCCTTTGGGGAGAATGTTTGAAAATTGGGATAGTAATAGATATCGGGACAAAAACAAGAAAAAGATGGTCCAATATTGTCTCCTTTGGTCAAAACAACCTATTAAAGGTTCCTCGGTCTGGTGGCCGAAATTTGGATCTGATGAGGATTGGGTTAGACAAACATTAAACATATATGTAAATTCGAGACCAAAGGTGAATCAAGAAGAGTCAGCATATGCATTTTGTTGGGTTCCCTGGCCAGGATCCTTAACAGAATGTTTTAAATTGAGAGTGGCAGGAGAAAAGAAATGGGAACCTCTGGACAACCTTCCCCCTCCTTATATTCCCCCGGTGCCTACTGCGCCCGAGGAAAGCTTATTACCGGAGGGGAAAGGTGATGAATCTGATTGCCCCGAAGGGGGCCGGGATAAAAAGGATGAATTAAGGGAGTCGGACCCTAAACTTCCACCGGTAAACCGACCCTGGACAAGATCCCAGACTGGTCCAGGACCATCAAAGTTTTCAATAAACCTAAATCACCTGAGAGAAGTTCCTATGGGAGGACCGGGAGGGGGAACGGGATATGTGAATGTTCCCCTAACTAGTACAGAGGTGCGGGGATTTAAGAAAGAAATGAAAAAGTTATTGGAAGATCCTATAGGACTGGCTGAACAGCTTGACCAATTCTTGGGACCAAACACATATACGTGGGAAGAGATGCAGGCAATAATGGGAACATTATTTTCACCCCAGGAGAGGCAGATGATTCGACAGGCTGCCCTCCTCATGTGGGAATATGAACAACCTGGGGACCCTAGACCCCATGAACAAAAATATCCCTTAAATGAACCCAGGTGGGACAAACGAACACCCGAGGGATTGGCAAGTATGAGACAATATAGAGAGTAGACAATTAAAGGGATACGGGAGGCTGTGCCAAAGGGTCACAATTTTACCAAGGCATTTGGGAACCACCAGGGGAAAGACGAGTCCCCTACTGATTTTTTGGAGAGGGTGAGAAAGAATGTCCAACAGTATGCTGGTGTGGACCCTAGTACACCAATGGGTGAACAGCTTATTCGAATTGAATTTGTTTCCAAATCATGGCAAGACATTAGAAAGAAACTAGAAAAGGAGGAGGACTGGAGTGAAAAACCCCTAAGTGAACTGTTAAAAAAGGCACAAAAAGTATATGTGCAGAGAGAAGAAGAAGATCAAAAGAAGGCGGCAAAGGTTATGGTACAGACTATCCGACAGATGAATGCTGAATCCAGAGGGGAAAGAAAACAAAACCTTCCTCTAAACAATCCAAAATATCCAAGAGAGGGAAGACCCCGGAGGTTCGTTAAATGCTATTACTGCAATGAGGAAGGACACTTTAAGAGGGAATGCCCCCGATACAAGAGGGAATTGCGTGCCCTCGAACTTATGGAAGAAGATTAGGGGTGTCAGGGGTTCCAAATGTTAGGGACCAAATATAAGAGGGAACCCCTGGTAAAACTAAAAATTGGTCCCAAGGGAGAAGAGGTGGTGTTTATGGTGGACACAGGAGCGGAACGAAGTAGTGTAATAACTGTGCCAATCGGAACTGAGCCTATAAAAAGTAATTTGACAATTTCTGGGATAGAAGGGGCTCCCAGAATGGTATCAATAATTCCCCAAGTAACAGTAAAACTGGAAGAAAGAGAAGGGGTACAAGACCTCTTGTTATTACCTTCGGCTGGATTTAACCTCCTAGGAAGGGACTTACAGGCTCTCCTAGGTTTGGGTGCCCTCCCTGTGGACGGAGAAGTGCGAGTCCACCTCTGCGCTTTAAAGGAAGAGGATGAACGGCAGATTGACGAGAGAGTCTGGTATAAGGAGGGAAATCGAGGAGGTCTGGACATCCCACCTTTACATGTCACATTAATACCAGGTCATCAGCCGGTAAGGAAACGTCAGTATCCTATTTCTTTGGAAGGGAGAAAAGGGCTACAGCCGGTAATTGAGACTTTAATACGAGACGGACTATTAGAAGAATGCATGTCACCTTATAACACCCCTATACTCCCAGTAAAAAAGTCAGATGGATCCTATCGCCTAGTTCAGGATCTAAGAAGTTTGAATGCTATTGTTCAGACCCGCCACCCAGTGGTGCCTAATCCCTATACTATTATGAGTCGGATTCCCCCAGACCATGAGTGGTTTAGTGTTATTGACTTAAAGGATGCCTTCTGGACTTGTCCGTTAGAAGAGGAAAGTAGAGATATGTTTGCGTTTGAATGGGAAAATCCATGGACAGGTAGACGGAGACAGTTTCGGTGGACTGTATTGCCCCAAGGGTTCACTGAATCTCCAAACCTGTTTGGACAAATGCTAGAACAAATCCTGATGGACTATCCACAATCTGATGATTCCCAACTAATGCAGTATGTGGATGATTTACTATTATCAGGACCCAAGGAACAAGAAATGAGGAGAGAGACCATTAGACTCTTGAATTATCTGGGGAAAAAGGGTCTACGAGTGTCCAGAAACAAGTTACAGTTTGTTGAGAAAACTGTGATATATCTGGGACACCAGATAAGTAAAGGACAGAAACGGATTACCCCTGAACGAATTGCGGGAATCACTAGAATGCCTTTACCCCGTAATAAGAAGGAAATAAGACAATTCCTGGGACTCTTAGGATACTGTAGGTTATGGATAGAGGACTACTCAGCTTTGGTGAAGTTTATGTATGATAAACTGACAAATGAAAATGACTATCCATTGAAATGGACCCAGGAGGAGGAGGGATGGTTCGAGGACTTGAAACATCGCCTAACACGAGCCCCAGTGCTCACTCTGCCCTCTTTAAAACAGCCCTTCCAGCTATTTGTCACTCATAACCAAGGAACAGCTGTGGGAGTTTTAACACAGGAAAAAGGCAGTCAGCGACACCCAGTAGCTTTCCTTTCCAAAATGATGGACCCAGTGTCTCGCGGATGGCCGACGTGTATCCAAGGAGTAGCGGCTGCTGCTCTGTTGGTAGAGGAAGCACGTAAACTTACTTTTGGAGGAAAGATGACTGTGTACACCTCCCATTCTGTGAGTGTTTTATTAACACAAACTGCCCATCGATGGCTGACTGATTCTCGCATATTAAAGTATGAAACCATTTTAATGGTTGGAGAAGATTTACAGTTTGCAAAAATTAATAGCTGCAACCCAGCTCAATTTTTATACGGCAGTGAAACAGAGAAAGAGGTGGAGCATGACTGTGTCGAGTTGACAGATCTTCAGACCAAGACCCGAGAAGAACTTTGCGATACTCCGCTGGGAGAAGGATATGAATTCTACATTGATGGCTCCGCCAGATGTGTTGACGGAATGAGAAGAAATGGGTATGCTATAATAGAAGGAAATACTTGGAAAGTAGTAGAATCCACGAGACTACCCGGAAGCTGGTCAGCACAATCCTGTGAACTATATGCCTTGCAGAGAGCCCTCAAAATACTGGCAAAGAAAATTGGAACGATTTACACAGATTCCAAATACGCATATGGAGTAGTGCATACCTTTGGTAAGATCTGGAAGGAGCGTGGTCTAATTACATCAAGAGGAAAGGAATTGGCACACGAACAGATGATTACTCTGACTCTAGAAGCCTTAACATTACCCCAAGAAATAGCAGTGGTCTACATACCAAGCCATCAAAGGGGAGATAACCCGACAGCAATTGGAAACAGACTGGCTGATGAAGAAGCCAAAAGAGCAGCCATGCAACAAGAAGTCCGTTTGCTGACTTTAATCCCAATAAGGCAAGGCATAAAGACAGCTCCCATTTTCACTGCTAAGGAAGAAAAGAACATGGATCAGCTGGGCGCAAGCCAGTTACCTGATGGAACATGGAAAACACCAGATGGAAGAATTGTTCTAAATAAAGAAATAACTCGCAATATTTTAAAACACCTGCATCAACAGAGCCACTGGGGCACCCAAGCCTTATGTGACACAGTGCTTCGAGAATATGTGTGTAAAGGAATCTACACCTTGGCCCAACAAGAGGTGCAAAATTGTTACCTATGCACAAAAATTAATAAGAAGATAATGAGGACAGGGACCATGGGAGGTCAACCATTAGCCATACGCCCTTTTCAACGTATCCAGATCGACTTCACAGAGTTACCTCAAGTTCAAAGATGGAAATATCTGTTGGTGATAATAGATCACTTTACCCGATGGGTAGAAGCCTTCCCAACAATAAATACTACAGCCTCTACAGTAGCTCGCCTCCTCCTAGAGCAGATAATCCCCAGATATGGTATAATGGATTCTATAGACTCAGACAGGGGTCCACATTTTTCTTCAAAAATCCAGCAATTGATTTGTGATGCATTACAGGTCTCTTGGAAATTACATACCCCTTGGCATCCACAAAGCTCAGGGAAGGTCGAACGTATGAATGGAACACTAAAAATCCAATTGACAAAGTTAATGGTGGAAACTAAAATGCCTTGGATAAAGTGTCTGCCCCTAGCCTTATTGAGAATTCGTACTGCCCCACGAAAAGATGTAGGGTTGTCCCCTTATGAAATGATGTTTGGGCTTCCCTTCTGGAGTACAGTTGAGGGGTGTCCCACCTTGGGGGAAGGGGATATATTTGTTAGGAACTATTTACAGGCACTGTCACGCTCTCTTACAGATTTACGAAAGAGAGGACTATTGGCACAAACACCGCCTCTAGACTTTTCTTTACACAAAGTGGAACCAGGAGACTGGATTCTTATCAAGACCTGGAAGACTGAAAAACTCCAGCCCCAGTGGGAAGGTCCATACCAAGTTCTCTTAACTACAGAAGCTGCAGCACGAACAAGAGAGAAGGGGTGGACACACGCATCCAGATTTAAGGGACCTGTAGAGGCGCCACAGGACCCTGATACGAACTCAGATTGGACTTGTATTCCTGGAGAAAAACCTCTTACCTTACGATTTCGCAAAAAGACTTAATTCACAATGTTATTGTTATGTTCTTTGATTTTTCTTAGTTTGCCTATGTCTTTATCAGGTGTGAAATGTAAGAAATGCAGAGATACAGTGGTCCTGTTTCAGGACCACATTTGGGGAAGAAAGGAAGGTAATTTCATTTCCCATACCTCAGTTCCTGAGAAATGTTGGGCAGAAAATACCACCCAACATCCATATACCCCTTGTGTGGAAAAAGAAGGAAATAATATGGGTCATTATATACAGATTCCTAATACCACTCCTTTCCCTCTTAACGGTTGGAAAGGTGACTCAAGCCCACCATGCCCTGATGGACTCTGGTTTTGCATACACCAACGTACTGTTCCAATGAGAAGTTACACTCCACACTCGAAATTGCCTGTCCCTTTAAGACAGCCGGACTTAGTTCGAGTCCATCCAAATAACCATGTAAGTTTCGGTAATGTAATTGGGGGAGATAACCTTTTTGTAGATCTGGCAACTAAAATTGCAGGAACTTTTAATGTAACTAATTGTTGGGTCTGCGGGGTTCCACGGATGTCAGAACAATGGCCTTGGTGGGGAGAACCTCTCAATTCATTGACCATGATTTCCCGCATTTGGACAACTAACCGAACGAGATCAAGAGAAACCTGGTCTCTCTCTAATGTCCCCTCTGGTTTTTATTGTCTCTCACGAGCCGGCAAATACCCAGTAGGAGAAAGTCCCTGCAAGGCTGTATGGATTCGCATTTCGCCTGGTGTTTTCACTTGGTTTCCTAAACCTCAGACTTGGTTCTTATCCACTGTTTTTAAAACTAATTGCCTACCCCTGTCTAATAGCAGTATTCAGTTTTGGAATTGTACCACTTCCACCATCACAGGACCATACCAATCAAATCCTGTTCTTAAAAGAGTTTGGGAAAGGGGGTATGGAGTATCCCCAAATGGATTATTCTGGGTATGTGGTAATAAAGCTTATACTCGTCTTCCCTCACAGTGGAGTGGAACTTGTTTCCTAGGAATAATCCGCCCAGAATTTTTCCTTCTACCCCACGATCACGGTCATAAATTAGGCGTGAAGGTCTTTGATACATTACATCGCGAACCCCGCTCTACCACGGTACATTTGGGAGAATGGAGAGATGATTGGCCTCCAGAGCGCATAATTCAATATTATGGTCCCGCTACATGGGCTCAAGATGGATCTTGGGGTTATCGTACTCCTATATATATGTTAAATCGCACAATTCGCTTACAAGCAGTGCTTGAAATTGTTACAAATCAAACAGCTATAGCCCTGCAATTACTTGCATCCCAGCAAGGTCAAATGCGCTCTGCTATATATCAGAACCGTCTAGCCCTAGACTATCTCCTAGCCACGGAAGGAGGTGTATGTGGCAAACTTAATTTGACTAACTGCTGCTTACAGATTGATGATAATGGAAAAGCCATTCGTAAAATCGCTGATAATATTCGTACATTGTCACATGTACCGGTTCAAACCTGGCATCCTTTCCCACAATTTAATTGGATGGACAAATGGTTTGGAGGAACCTGGTGGCGTACCTTCTTGTGGGTCATCGGAGGTATTTTATTCCTCCTACTTATTTTGCCCTGTATTATTCCCTGTCTACGCAGCCTGGTGATTTCCATGGTCGAACAAGCTATGCAACCAGGGGGGATGGGAGACCCTGTAAGACTTTTATTTCAGCGTGAGATTAATGTATCATAAAACATTTCTCTTCCCTAGCTTAGAATCCCCATTCATATCTATACATATATTCAACACATTTTAAAGAGAGAAAGGGGTGGATTGTGATATAGAGAATTTAGGTTAAAAAGACTTAAGTTAAAATGTGATGATTAATCATAAACAGGGAAGCCAGAACGGACAGAGAGTTTACTAGCAGTCAAGGACAGAAGGAGCTGCTGAATATGTTTTTTTAAACCTATCTTTTCATGGTCATAGTGAGAGACATGCAGGAGACAAAGGATTGATAAGAAGTGTGAGAAACAGAATTCAGTGAATGTAGAGTTCACAGCGTACGTAACGAACGTGATAATTAATAATGCAGTTATACTTAGAATGTTTTTGTAATACTAACCAATTAAAACAGTATTAATAAGAAGGGGAAGGGCAAATAATAAAGGTATAAAAATCAATGCACTGTATGTATCGGGGCTTAACTGGTGAGAAACCAGTTGAGTCCAACTCTGCAGACTTGTAAATAAAGCTTGTCGTGTCATCAGTTTTAAAGAGACTCATGTGTGAGAAGTTTTATTTCTGACATATATGATCATTAAGAGAGCTTTTGGTACATTGGCCTTCATAAATCAAAGTTTTGAGTATAGGAGTTTGGATGCTGTGTTAAAGTTGTACAAGGCATTCATGAGACATATTGAGAGGCATTGGAGTATTGTGACCAGATTTAGTCACCTAACTACAGATAAAAATAACAAGATTGAAAGACTGCAGAGAAGATTTACAAAGATGCTGCCGAGACTTGAGGAACTGAGTTATTGGTTAAACAGGTTAGGATTTTATTTAGTGAAGTGTTGGAGAATGAGGGGAGATTTGATGGAAGTATATAAAATTATGAGGGGCACAGAGAGAGTAAATGCAAGGAGGCTTTTGTCCACTCCTCATTCTCCCTTTCTTCCCTATCACTCCTTTCCTTCCAGCCATGAGCCTGTGCTACCCAAATATCCCAATTAACCTACAATCTCTATATATTTTCAAGGAAATATTGAGGAAATGTCTTCTCACCGAATGATGAGAGTGTGGAACGATCTATCAGTGAAGTGGTGAACACAGGCTCAATTTCGGCAGTTAAGAAAATAATGGACAGATATTTGGATGGGAAGGGTATGGTATGGAGTGCTAAGGTCTGGGTACTAGGCAGAATAGTTTGGTGCATACTCGATGGCCCAAAAGCCAGTTTCTGTGCTGCAGCGTTTAATGGTTTCATGCTTCTACCAGGGAATGATAGCATTGGGGAAAGCAGTCAAGCAACACACCACAGCCAGAGAAGCAAGGCATATTGGGAGCTTACTGGCTAGTGAAACAGGAAAATGTGAGGGTGTGCAGCATGACAAGCAACAGCACCAATTATTTGGAAGATGACAGAGATAAGACAGAGAGAAGGCATCCTGTAGCTCAAGCTGTCCGTGTAGGGCAGTGGTATTCAAACTGCCCCCTAAGCTCACATTCTACATTAAGTAATACCTATGCCATAGGGATTGCTTCAGGTGGTATGTGGGTGGAAAGAAAAAGTTTGAAAAACACTGTTTTAATCGTACCTAATTGACTCGTTATGTGCACGGTTTCATAACTCCAAAGGAAATGGGCCAATGACAATTTTTCTCAAGAAAAATATTTCACTCATAATTGGGTCTAGAGCAGTGGTTCTCAAATATCCCTTCAAACTCACATCCCACCTGAAGCAATCCCTTACTAATCACAGAGCACTTGTGGCATAGGGAATACTTATAGTATAGTATGTGAATTTATGCCGGCAGTTTGAAAACCTCTGGTGGAGGATGGACCAGTAACAAAAGAGCACGAGCACATCTGAAAGGAATATTCAGAGTAGATCACAAGCAGTGCGAACTGTTGTGTGTCCCGGCACCAATTTCGATCATGGGGACCCGAAGGCATAGTGCTCAGGCGAAACGTGCAGGATGAACCAGTAATAGTTGTCGGGTAATGAGGAAGTGTGAAGCTCAAACGCACCTGAAAAAAAGACGCAGCCTTGTGCTCATGCGGACCGTGTTGAGTGAAACAATCACAGCAGACAAGCACAACTCAAAGGAAGGGACAGCACAGGGTTCAAGCGGACCGTGGAGCGTGAACTAGTAACAGCCGGCGGACCTGAAAGGAATATGCAGCGCAGAGCGAAAGCGCACCTATCTTGAAGGTCGAAAGGAGCGGACCGTGTGGGATGAACCACATGACAGTAGAGCGCAGGCGCACCAATCTCCTGAGGCGCAAGCGGACCGTGTTGGGTGAACTTTTAAGAGCAGGCGGGCATGATGTGAAAATCCAGCGCAGAGCGCAAAGGGTCCTGAAAGGGCAAAAAGATGAGCTGGCGTCGTCGGGTGATGAGGGTGTGGAGCTCAAACGCACTTGAAAGGAAGAAGCAGATTTGTGGTTGAGGGAATCGGTCACAGCAGAGCCCAGGCGCATCTCAAAGGAAGGGACAGCACAGAGTTCAAGCGGACAGTGAAGAATGAACGATTTAGAACAGGCAGACAGGATCGGGCAGCGCAGAGGGCAAGTGGGCTTTGCATGGTGAAGGTGGGTGAACCGGAATACTTCATTATGAGAGGCGGACGCAGCGTTGTGCTGTGGGGCGGACAGTGTGGGGATTGAACCACTCAGCGCCGGCGGACCTGTTTCTGCTCCGTAAATGGTTATATGGGTGGGAGCAGTGCAGAGCGCAACCGGAGTTTGGATGGTGAAGGGGAGCCAGTAACAATAGCTCAGGCCCACCTCAAAGGAAGGTACAACATGGGGCTCAACCCGATCGTCTGGATTGACCGTGAAGCGCAGGCTGACATGAAAGGAACATGCAGGGCAGAGCGCTGAACAGACGTTGTCTGTCGTTAGAAGAGGAACAGCAGAGACGGACCTGAAAGGAGACGGGTCAGGCAGACCGTGTGGGGCAGTGGTTTTCAAATCTTTCCACTCACTTATCACCTAACGTAACCCCTCACCAATCACAGAGCGCTTATGGCATCGAGATTGCTTAAGGTGGAATGTGAGTTTCGGAGGGCAGTTTGAAAACCACTGGTGCAGAGTAACAGCTTATAACAAGTCGCGCCCAAAACAAAGATGGAGTCTGGGGTTCAAGAGGACTGTGTGGGGTAAACCATTCAGGGACGGCGGACCTGAAAGGGATATGTCGTGCAGAGCGCAATCGGACCGTGTGGGGTGAACCAGTGACAGTAGAGCGCAGGCGCACTTCAAGCGAACGTTTCGCTTGGTATCGAGCGGACCATGTTGGATGAACTATTAAGAGCCATCGAGGAGGATGGGAGTGTACAAGGAGAGCGAAAAGGGCCCCGAAAGGGCAAAGCGCGGAGCAGACGTCGTCGGATGAGGAAGAGTGACGCTGAAACGGACTTGATTGGAAGTCTGGCCCGGCCAAGATGGTCATCCATGGGTTCAGAAAACGGGCAGTCGAGGGTTCAGGCCGGGCTGATTGCTTGCCCCTCTTCTGAGGGTACCGGCACTCCCGAGAGGTGCTTACGGGTACCTTGGAGGGTTTCTGGGAACGGTGGGCTCGACCGTTATGTGGACAAAGATGACAATATTTTAATTTGACTTGATGTAACGTGCATAGTTGGACTGAAAATGTAGACTTAACTGTATGGTTTGTCTTTGTTGAATAAAAACGCTGTTCAAAAAAGATAAGAAGACGCAGCATGGTGCTCAGATGGGCAGTGGTTCTGGGCTTTTTTTTATTCCCACTCACATAAATACAGGCATCTTCGAGGCCGGACACTTGCCGTTGTTCGGAATCTTCCGGATTTCGGAATCATTTTCAAATGACGGTCCCTTTAAGCAAATGCCTCGTTCCAAACTCCCGCCATGCCAGATTATTTTTCGCCGTATCTTTGGCTGAGCGTGGACGGGAATGGTTCGATTAGCGCGTCGGTCAGAGGTGACGGGGTGGCCCAGGAGTTCAACCAAAAAGGCGGCCAAGCGGGGCATAAGACCGGACAAAACCCTAGTGCCTTGGCCAAGCAGCCCCGGGCTTTGGGCGACACGGTGCATCCCTTGGAGTGCGCATTGACGCTGGCGCCGACCTTCAGCAGCAGAGCGCAGAAGAACCCGGCCGCGGCGCACTCCCTATTGAAAAGCATCTCCTTCAGGGAATAGACAACACTTCGGGGCTCCATTGATGGGCAGGCGGGGCTCCAGCCTCTAGCTACAGCCTCCAGGCACAAGCACTCGTCCAAGGCGTCGAAGGTGGATGGTGGTTGCAGACAAGCTGGTGACGCCAGCCACCGAGCGCCAGATATGGCGGGTGTTTGCATCGAAGGAAAGCAGGGAGGATGACGGGGACGACAGGGTCTCACTCTGAAATGGGAGAATATTTGCACAATATTTTTTAAAACTTAGTTATAGTTCATTCAACCTACCCCCAATTCAAAGATGCAGCCTCCGAAATCACTGGAACTCAACCTTAGTGTCAATACCCTGCCTGTGTGAACGGCCATTTCGGAGGGAAGTATGCTATCTTTTAATGGGACGGTAGCGTGTTGTGAGTGAGCGCAGTGCAGAGACTGAAGCGGCAGGCTGCGTGCTCGCTGTTTCATTTGAATCTCGCGGGAAGCCTTTACGCACCACTCCGTCCCACCCCTTATGCACTGGTGCTCGTGTCACAATGATGCGAGTGCGTTCGCGCCCTTCCAGTCTGCACTGAAAGAGATGGTCCTGCCACGCATCCTTGCTGAGGCTGCCCCGCCGCCCACACGTAACAAGCGGAGCCAGCCCGCCCCGCCTCAGAACTGGCACCGATGGTCCTGCGATGCGTTGCGGGTGAGGGGTGCTACTTGAGCGGCCGTCCTCTGCGCACTGGTGGTGGGGCCTGTATCGGCTGGGACAAGTCCAAGTGGGCCGGTTTCAATTGGTCCATTGTGAACAGCACCTCTTTGCCCCCAATGTCGAGAACGAACGTGGATGCATTCCTGTCCAGAACTTTGTAGGATCCCTCCTGTGTGGGACTCTGTGCACAAATATATAATCACAAGAGGCCAAGCTTGACAAGTATCTGCAGGGCGGCTGACCAAGCTGCAATGACGGTGGTGGGGCGAGTGAACCCAGCTTGTGTCGCAACCTCTCAAGGAGGGCTGCAGTGTCTGTGTCCTGCTTGGTTGAAGGTGGGAGGAACCAGCCAGGGACTGAAATGGTCTTGCCATAGATCAGTTCAGCAGAGGAGGTGTCAAGGTCATCCTTGGGTGCCGTGGGTATCCCCAGTAGCATCCAGGGTAGTTCACCACCCAGTTGGGCCTTTCAAGGCATGCCATCAACACTGCCTTGAGATGGTGATGGATCCTCTCAACTAGGCCATTTGCTTGTGGGTGGTAGGCTGTGGTACAATGGAGCTGGGTGACCAAGAGTTTTGAGATCTCCATCCACAGGGCAGAGGTGAATTGGACACCCCGGTCTGCATGATGTCTGCCGATATATCAAAACGGGAAACTCAGATGGAGAGGAAATCTCTTGCACATGCTTCTGCAGTAGTGTCTGGGATGGGTATGGCCTCCAGCCAACAAGTGTACCTGTCCACCATTGTGCACAGGTAGCACGATCCTCAGGAGATGGGCAAGAGCCCGACAATGTTAATGTGTATGTGCTGTAACTTGTGGGAAGGATTGTTGAAGTCTTGTCGCTGGCATGTCGTTGGACCTTGGCCGCCTAGCAGTCTATGCAGGTCTTTGCCCATTCTGTGTCCTGCTTACTCAAACCATGCCAAACGAATTTCGCTGACACCAGTCACACCATTGTGAGGATTGAGGGGTGCGACAAAGCATGGATCATATCAAAAACCATCCTCCTCCATTGGGCGTGGCTGAGATGGTGGGGCTGGCCATTGGAAACATAACAGAGGAGCACAATGCCATCGGCGTCCAGTGGGACATCTCTGAGCTGCAAACCCATGATTGCCATTCTGTAGCTGACTGTCTCTGGGTTGTCCAGCTGTGTGTGGGCCAGACCACGGTAGTCTATGCCCTGTGACAGAGCATTAACCGAGGGTCTGGAGAGTGCATCTGCAACCACGTTGTGCTTTCCTGACAAGTGTCGGATAGCAGTAGTAAATTCAGAGACATAGGATAAATGTCTTTGTTGTTGGGCAGACCACGGATCGGAGAACTTCGAGCAGGAAAAAGTTAGTGGCTTGTGATAGGTGTAGAAAGTGAATGGACACCCTTCCAGGAAGTAACAGAAGTGGCAGACAGCCAGGTAGAGGGTGAGCAGCCCCCTGTCGAATGTGCTGTATTTCAACTCAGGCGGCCACAGGTGTCTACTGAAGAAAGCAAGAGGCTGCCATGACTCATTCATGAACTGCTCCAGGACAGCGCCCACAGTGGTGTTGAAAGCATCTACTGTGAAGGCTGTCAGTACATTCATACCTGGGTGTACCAGCATCAGCGTGTTCGCCAGAGCCTCCTTAGTCTGCTCGAACACGCTGTGAGCCTTCGCTGTCCATTCAAGCTCCTTCAATGAACCCGGCATCAACGTGAAAAGCAGGTGCATGATCTTGGCAGCTGCAGGGATGAATCTATTGTAGAAATCCACTATGCCCACAAATTGCTGAAGTCCCTTCAGTGTTGTTGGTCTAGCGAACTGCTGGATGGCCTCAACTTAGGCTGGCAATGGGGGTCACTCCCACTGGGGTAATTCTGTGACCCAGAAAGTCTATTTCCATGAGGCTGAACTGACACTTCTCTAAGTTGATGGTGAGGCCGAACTGTGCGAGGCGGGTGAAACGCTGGCTGAGATACTTCATGTGCTCCTCAGGGGTACTCCTGGATGCTAGGAGATGGTCGAGGTATACAAAAAGGAAAGTCTTTTCTGACTGCGTCCATGAGGCGCTGAATTTTTCAACCCAAACAGCATGTGTAGAACTTGAAAAGGTCTTCTGGATGTCATCTGGGTGCATGGGGATCTGATGGTATCCCCGGATTAGGTCGACTTTGGGAGAAAACTTGTGCACTGTCGAGATTTGTTGAGAAATCCTAGATATGGGGAATTTGGTAGAGATCTGGTGTTGTTGCATAGTTGAGACGTCTGCAATCACTGCAGGGCCTCCAGCTGCCATCGGACTTGGGCACCAAGTGGAGGGGGGAGGCCCATGGGTTACCAGACTGACAAATGATGCCCAGTTCCTCCATACGCCTAAACTCTGCCTTAGCAAGAATGAGTTTGTCTGGTGCCAGGCATCGGGCACATGAATGCAATGGTGGGCCAATGGTAGCAATGTGGTGTTATATGCCATGTTTAGGTATGGTCGTCATGAACAGTGGGTGCAGGGTGGAGGGATAGTCTACCAGGAGGTGGCTGTACTGGCCGTGTTCAGTCACCATGAAAGCGAGCTGGGTGGATGGTTTGTTGGACTTGCCAAGGGACACTATGTGGAAAGTCTCTGCGTGGACTACCGTTTGCCCTGGAGGTCGATGAGCAGAGAGTGCACCTGTAGGAAATCTACACTGAACAGGGATTTGTCCACCGAAACGAGCATGGAGAACCGTTTGAAAGTGTTGTCACCGAAACATACAGGAATCACCTTTTGATGAAGGTTTGAATGATAGTGTTGTTGGTGGCTCAAAGGACAGGGCCCTAGGGCTTTGTGCGTGTTTCGAGCACCATAGGGGGAATGACACTTATCTCTGCCACTGTGTACACAAGGAACATGTGGCCTGAAATGCAGTCCCAAATGTAGAGAAGGCTATTATTTTGTTAGCCAGCCACTGCAGCCACTAATGGCGGCTGGCCATATTGTTTCCCAAGAACGAACATGGGTGATGGCACCTGCAGGCGGACGCCTCCCAACATTGATGATAGAAACACCATTTGGGATTGGACCTCTCTGCTTTCTGGTGGGGCACAGCCTGCTCACTTAGTGGACTAGGCTTGGACTAGTGGTGGCTGTGAGACACGGTTGACGGAGTTTACTGCCTCGCATTTTGTGTGGTAGAGGATATCTGCATGCTCCGCAACCTTGCTTGGGTCAATGAAATCCACGTCAGCCAACAGGAGCCTGATGTCCTCAGGCATCTGTTCGAGGAATGCCTCATCAAACATGAGGCAGGGCTTGTGCCCTTCTGCCAGCGTGAGCATTTTGTCCATGAGGGCAGATGGTGTCCTGTCGCCCAGGTCATCCAAGTGCATGAGCCTGGCTGCTTGCTCACATCGTGAGAGGCCATACATGTTAATGAGGAGATTTTTCAGAGCCAATGTATTTACCTTCCTCTGGAGGCACATGAATAAGGTCATCTACTCGTGAGGCGAATTCCTGGTCGTGTGAGCTGATAACATAGAAATATCTCGTCAAATCAGAAGTTATCTGTTTGATCTGGAACTGGGCCTCCGCTTGGCTGAAAAATGTGCGGGGCCTGTTCGTCCAGAAAGTCAGCAGCTTTAACGCAATGGAGCCTACAGCTGTTTGTTCCATTGTGTTAAGTCTTCAGGACGTGTAGACTCGTTGTGGTCACCAATGTAGCATGTTGTGAGTGAGCATAGTGCAGAGACTGAAGCATCATCTGTGTACTCAGCTATCACAACTAACTGTTTAATTTGATCTAACACGCAGCCTTCAAGCAGGACTCCATTCCGCCCTTTACGCACCAGTGCTTGCTTTACGATGACGCAAGTGTGTAAGCACCCTTCCGGTCTGTACCGGAAGAGATGGTCCTGCAACACCAACTTTGCCGTGGCTTCCCTGCCGCCCGGGCATAACAAACAGGGCCAATTTGGTGCTCAATTATGTGTGTCACCACAGGACATTAATGTGTAAAAACCATATTCGATGTGCAGATGTCATCTACTGAAAAAAGTATTGGTGTTTGGAGGTTGCCAGTGTTTAGGCACCTGTACCACCTTAAGTTATCCCTTACTAACCACAGAACAAAATGGCATCTTTTTAGGTATCACATATCTATTGTTTCTTTTTAATTGTGTGTGTGTGTGCGGTTATCACTTTTTAATTATCACACATAATTATCACTTCATTTATGTTATAAATATATATATATAATGATCACTTTTTAATTATCAAAATATGTAAAATCATTACATTTAATTTTCTATATGAATACTTTCACATTTTTCATTATTATATATTACTTATTGTTAATTAGCATATTGATTAAATTATCACTTTTCAATAATATATGAGTAAAAAAAAATATATATAACTAATAGTCAATAAAAAAATCCTCCCAGAGAGGAAAGTTCCACTCAGTTGGATGAAGAAAAGATGATGTCAGAGTGAATAGTGGGCTAGGAAGGAGAAGCATTAAATCACGTGTATTATGACATTGTGAATATTTGGTTCAACGGTAGAATTGGAAAGTGTCAAAAGTAGGAAAGATGCAGACTTTCAAAACAGGGAAGATGATGGAGGCGAAGCAGTATCTTGCAAGGACAGAGAAGTTCAACGAAAGTGTTTCAAGGATCAACCAGCTACTTGGGTTGAAAATGAGAGACTTTTGGTCTTTAGTTGTAGTCTTGAATCGATGTTTTTTCTGTATTGCAGGATTCTTGCTAATTAGAAATAAATTCCGCTCAAACATGTTAAGGTAATGGCCACAGACTTATTGGAAGTATGACATACTAATGCAAGCAAACGAGTTCTGCCTTCCACAGGAAACTGATATTTTGATTTACCCTAATAACAAAAGAAATAATTTATCCAGTGATACGCAGGATGCCTCAACAGATGGAATAGTTCCCAAATCTAATAAAAAAAATTCTACTACATGCAACAAATCCACAAGATATGTGGAGATTAAATAAATCTTGTTGAAAAGCAACAATGTGAACAAAGAAAATGTATCACACAACAAGTATTACTTTTTTGAACCGAACTAGTTTCTAAGGATTAGCAAAACTGTATAGTAATTTGTATGTCATGCCTGGCACTTCCCATTGGAACAAGAAGGTAAACATCCTGCCCTGCAGTTGGGATTAAACAGTTCAAAGTAATTCATATAAAATCTTGCCAGCATCCTTAAATGTCAAGCATCCTTGGATACAAAGCAAAATCATTACTGACTCGCAGTGGAAAATTCGCAGATTGCAAGATTGAAATTGTTTTGAACTTTGATAAACCTGTCAGACTATAAATTGAATAAGGACAAAGAAATGTCATACTATTCCAAAAACCGATAAAGTACAGTTATCAGAATAACAAAGACATTAATTTTAATTCGGTATATTTATTCTGAAAATATGAAGTACAAGAGTTCATTGTTAATATACTCAAAGATGCACTTTTCATATTTAAATATAAAAAATCAACTGTCAAGTGGTAATGAGTATCAGTGCACTGAAGAAAGATTTACTGAATCCCTGTAAAAACTGAGTACTTTGATCAATTTTCTTTCAGCTTCCACAAAAAATGCATTTCTGCATTTGATCATATTAGAAACTGGATGAGGCTTGGGATACCGGTCAATTTTTTCCCTAGCTTTTAATTGTGGGTTTATAGAGAAAAGGATGCAATGGTGAGATGCCTGCCTTATTGTACAAAAGATAAGACCATTACCAGAGTTGTCAAATCCATCTTTCACTTGAATCTCTTTATCGAACTCCCTCATGCACGCCATCAATTAAGGTTCATTGAATCCAACAGACAATATGAGACAACAAGTTCAGTTCAATATACAATTACAGGGAGCTTTTCATAGGAAGCAGGCATCCAAGCCTTAATTTTATTTGCTTCCTTTATCATCCTTTATCAAGAATACTCTCGGGGATAGAGGCAGTGATTTAACATAGATTGATTACAAATAATGGAACCAGACCAAAAGCAGGCAATTGTAAACTAAATAGATAAGTTTTCTTCTGGAGAAGCAGTTGGCAAATATTTTATCAATTTACTAAAATCCCTTCTGATGTTTTAGAAAACCAAAGCCCAGCTGAAACTCATTCTCCTTTCAAGAATCATTCAGCACATAGCTGACTTCCCCATCTTACCTTACAACAGAAGTTGCTGGCACATCCATCCCCCCACTCTTTCATTGGGTTCAGATCTAATCTAGGGTAGAGTTGCTGAGGATGTCGCGTTCGAGCTGGCTGACCTGAATGGAAAAGGCACATTCAAGTACACATTTTTAAATATAGTATTTATGTAAGTCTGCATCCAGGGTGTCCAGACCTCATGTGTACAGGCAGCCAGGACCTTGGAGAGAGTCTGTGGACAGAGCGAGGATCCATATTTGGGGTGTTGGGAACTCCAGTGGGTGAGTAGCCAGGGTGAGGATCTGCAGTCGGGGAGTAGGGAGCTCCAATGGGCAGTCAGGGTGAAGATCCACAGTTGGGGCATCAGGAATTTGGATAGGCAGGTGGCTGAGGCGAGGGTTCACAGTTGGGGTGCTGGTAGCTCTGGTGGATGGGCGGAGTGTCAGGAGCTCGGATGGGTGGGTGGTTGAGCCCAAAGATGGGGGGGGGGGGGGGTTCTTTTACATGGATCATACAGAAAATAGGCCGTTTTTGGGTCCAAAAAAAAAACTGTTAATTAATGCACGGGAAAGTAAGAAGGAGTGGAACCTCAATCCTCCTACAGCTATTAAAATTAATTCTGCCCCCCAAAAAACTGCACTGTTGGAGTTGCTTTAGAATATCTAGCTATGAGCATGACCTTCAACATGTGAAATACCTGTCGAATCACAAATACAAATGAGACAATTAGGCATTTAATTGAAAAGGAAGATTAGAAAACTGGATCTTGAAAAGAGGCATTGAAAACAACTGTTACTGCAGATCAAAGTTCAACAATTCTACCATCTGTTATTGTTCCAATCCAAGGGACAGGTTTTTTTTCCAATGTTTGTATCAAAGGGTTTTTTTTTTAAATGGTCCAATTGCAACGCTATTATACATAAGTAGGCAGGAAAAAGAAGCAGATACCAGAGCTGGATTGCTCAAGCTTCCTACAGTAGATGCTGAATTTGTCAGCTCTCCTGTACCTGAGATAATGATCACAGACTTCAGTTTTCCCATCTATGTGTTTGGCCAACCTTCATCCTCAGGACAATGCAGCCAATAATCAGCCTGGCTATCTTTGATTTCAACAGCCTTTGACTCAAAATTTGCTCTTCCATTGATTGCAATTGCACCCCATGTAATACTCCCAGATTTGAAAGAATGAATGTAGCAGTCAGCAGGATCATTGTGTCGCAGTTAGCACACAGCTGTTGCAGCTCCAGGAACCCAGGTTCAAAACCGGTGCTGTCTGCAAAGAGATTGAGTCTTCTCCCCGTGTCTATGTGAGTTTCCTCCGGACGCTCAGATCTCCTCCTACCCTTCAAAACGTACAAGGATTGTCAGTTACTTGTGATATTTGGGTGTAACGGGCTCATGGGCTGGAAGGGCCTGTTACTGTGCTAAAAGTTTACATTTAAAAGTAAGTGTCAGTATGAACTTTTATCTCTTGAATCAATAGGCTCTTTCATGCCAGGCCTCCTCCTGGAGGCTGGCGATAAGCACGGCAGGAAAACATAAAATTTACCTTTTGTGGAGCAGCCCTAAAAGGCTGCTCTTGCGCCGCATTCATGTTGAGTAGCGCCCTCTGGAGCCAATGCGACTGGTGCTATAGCACCACCCATTATAAATACGTGGCAGAGCAATGGCTGACTTCCCTACACATAATCCCCAATGCAGCTGGAACTGCTCTGTGTTTCCCAGAACAGTTCCAGATGTGAGGGAGATTATGGGTAGGGAAGACGGCCATTGATCTGCCACTTCTTGAGCCATAGCAAGTGGATCAGTGAGATGCCGGAGTGGCCAGCGGGGCTGTCACAACCTGCACCGGCCAGCCCGATGGTCTCCACTGATTTCCCCTGACCTGACAGCCCCTGCCTGCCCCTGCTGCACTGACGGCTCCTGCCGGCCCCTGCTGCCCTGAAGGCTCCTGCCTTGAGTGGGTCATGGAGGAAGAGGGGTGAGTGGGGAGATGGGTCATGCATGGGCTGTTGACAATATCAGCCCGTCCCTAACCAGCTGCTTGCAGCAGCTGTACATTGATGTGAAGCAGCGAAGCGTAGCACTCGGCCAATTATCCTTCCCCCAGAGGGATTGCAGTCGTCGCCTGAGAGCTGACTATGGCGCATTCAAGAAGTGCGAGAACCTCCGCCTTTACAGTCGGGCTTTTTATTTGAATGAAATGACCTATGTGCTTTGAGATGTTTCTATCCAGATGGAAACTGCTTTAGATATCAATTAATGTTAACTTTATGAAGCTAAACAACAAAACAGCAACTACATGTAATCATGTGAGACCACATCAAGGCCCCAGATTCACACAAAATCAGTTTCCAAGCAATTGCATTTTGACTGTAATCTCTACAATCATGCTTCATCCTAGCAAAAAGGTAATAATCTCATCATCTTTTCTTGGTATTTTTTATGCTCCTGAACAGAACTCTGAAATAGATGTGAGCAAAAGGGGTATTTCATCTGAGCAGAACATAAGAAAGATGCAATATCTTAATACATAGCATTACGAGTTTGCATTGGTCTAATGTAGGCCATAAGCTGTTGATATAATTCGATCCTACAAGTTTTGCGAATAAACTAAAGAGTTCTGACAAAACTACTGTGATCTTGACATCCACTTAACTGCAGGGCATATCTAAATAACTAATGACGTTTATTTCAACATTTGACAGATGCAAAAGTCTCTGGAGAGATCTAAGTTCCCAGTTTGCATCAGTCTCTCATTGATATTGACTACGTATCCTGTTTGTCACAGGAAGTTCTGAAACTACCTTATTTCAACTATTAATAAGTGCATACAATAAAAGACTCAAAGAGAACAGGAAAGAAAATCCTTTAAATGTGACAAAATATTGAATCCTCTTGTCAAAACTACTCATTTCATTTTTAAAATTAAAACATCTTAAACTATTATTTGTCTTCCTTAAATGCTCTGTGATTTCAATCAGCTTAAATTCACATTTGCACTTCTTTTTGCCAGTCTGCTGAGAATGGTTTGAAGTATCAATGTGTATGATTAATTCCGTCAGATTCCTTGCTTTATCAGATAGGTCCTAAAGGATTCATTTCATGGATAATGCATTTCTTCCCATCCTTCCTTTGCTCCGTTCCTCTCTCAACATTCAAGTCATGCAGACTCAACGACTGTATTTTTGTTTTGTGCTCAGATTGCTCCGTCTGTCAATTTCATCCAAAATATACATTTGAATGATGGAGTTACATTAGTTTTGATATTACAACAATACATGTAATTTAATTTTACAATTAATTTTAGTCAATGTGATAAGCGTGCCATTTCAGAAAGTTTATTTGAAATCCCTTTCATTGTCCATGACCTTGACAAAAGCCTTTCATAAGCTCCAAGTAAGCCATTATTTGATAATGCAATATCCTTAGAATTAGAATTAGTCAAAAAATTTGAATCATAATATAATTATGGACTTGCAGATCAGTGAGGCAGATTAAATAAATCCTGCAAGTTTTCAATAATCTGCTGCCAAAAAAAGGCCATGGAAGTAATAAATACATCGTGCTGGAAGCATTATTTTCAGACTTACAAAAACAAGATGATTCACAAGTGAAAGATAAAATGAAGATTAACTTTCAATTCTCTTAAAAACACAGAGTTTCTGTAGATTTGCACATGTTGATGAGGAAAGGGTCAGGTGCTGCAATCAGTTTGAAATGACACTGCAATTCTTTTGGAATTTAATTATACTTCTGACTTTGAGAGAGATAAGAATAAGATCTATTCCCAATCCACTATGAAACTAAATTTTGAATTGTGTTTGCAGCTCCACAAGAAAATGGTCAATGCAACATAACCAATACAACAATTAATATATAATGTAAACTATCTGCTCACTTATAGGGTCAGCAAAAAAAACAAGTTCATGTTTCATTCATGCAGCATATCAGCATCAATATAGCAGTCAATTAATTCTTTTGGCTTGGATATCTGGAAACCTCAAATGTTTAGATTTCAGCAGAAGGGCCAATGTCTTAAGTCACTAATAGATGTTCAAGGTATTTTCCTTCATTGAAATTCAATGTTCGACTTTTCCTGGAGTCCACCAAGAGAGCGCACCACTTCCTCGCCACTTGCAGGGGAGAGTCTGGTCAGAAAACCTGCAGTATGTTAAAACTAGTTCAAACTTCCCATTAATGTCAAAGAAGGTGGGGAAATAGCTGGAAGAAACAAAGGTGAAAGCATATTTTGAAATTTTAGTCATTTATATTTGTTCCAATATTTTAACTGGTTTATAAAATGATGTTCGATTCTCAAAGCCACATTGTAGGAAGGATATGAGATGCTAGAACATAGAACAATAGAGCACAGTACAGGCCCTTCGGCCCTCGATGTTGTGCTGACCAATACATCCCTATCTGAAAAAAAGTACTAACCCCTCCCTACCCCATAACCCTCTTTTTTTCTTTCATCCATGTCTCTATCTAAGAGTCTCTTAAATCCTCACAATGTTTCAGCCTCCACCACCATCCCTGGCAAAGCATTCCAGACACCCATAACTCTCTGTAAAAAAAAAATTGCCCCTAATGTCTCCCCTAAACTTCCCTCCCTTCACTTTGTACATGTGTCCTCTGGGGTTTGCTAATCCTGCCTTGGGAAACAGGTGCTGCCTGTCGACTCTATCTATGCCTCTCATAATCTTGTAGACTCTGTCAAGTCTCCTCTCATCTTTCTATGCACCAAAGAGAAAAGTCCCAGCTGTGCTAATCTTGCTTCATAAGACTTGTTTCCCAATCCAGGCAACATCCTGGTAAATCTCTGCATCCTCTCCATAGCTTCACTTTTACTTCCTGCATCCCTGACATAGCATCATATAACATTATAAGAACAGCTGCTGGTTGAAATCAATTGTGGATTATAGAGGCAAGGATCATTTGTGTTGGAGAAAGCTGAGCGACTTGATACAAGTACATAAAATAACAAAGGGGTTGGACAGAGTGGACTTCAGAAGGCTGTTTCCTTTGGGTAGGAGAGTAAGTCAAAGACTAGAGTCATGGGTATAAAGTGGAAGAGAATCAATCAGTGACATGAGGAAACTCTTTTGTGAGCATTGTGTGGTTGAAATCTGAGATGCAATGGAATACAGATCTGGTGAAATTGGGTTCCATTCTGGTCTTCAAGAGGGAATTGGATCAATATGTGGTGAAGGAAAAACTACAATACGGCAAAGGGAAGGCTGGCGTGAAATTAATGAGACACTTTGGACAAGAGCTAGCACAGACCTGAAGTTTCAAATGACCACTCTTCCATGTATAACCCATGATAATAACATCAAAAGAAAAATTAAATTGTCCATCCATTGTAATGAGAGGAAATATGAAACTTCAGATACTCACAAGAAATATTCTCAATAAAAGTTTATACAAAGGGGTTATAATTTTATCATTAAATTTTCTTGGATCACATGAAAATGCAATATTGTTTTCTATTTTAAAATGGCATTTCTGGTATTTTAATTCACAAATCAATTGTCAGATTACATCTTACCTACAAGCCCCTGATATCCGAAATTCATGCAACTGGCAGCTTCAAGCAACTAGCAAAAAAAATCAAGAAGAATGAATAAAAATTAAAATAAATAAGAACAAAATAATAGGTAAAAAATACACAAGATTAAAATTTGTGCGCCTTGCTGTGAGTTTGTCAATCCACCACTTAAGTGCCAGGTGACACCTGCAAGCAGTTCCTGCCTTGTAACCAATGTAAATGTCCATTTCGCAGGACGTTATTTTGGACAAATTTCCCTCCTAACCATGATCATGCCCAAAGAAAAACAACCAGGCGGGCGTAAATGTAAGCAGAGGATAGTAAGAGATTGGAAAAAGGTGAAAGTTATCCAATACTTTTGGAGGAATTTAACATTGGCTCATCAACTATCCGCAACATTAAGGACCAGTCTCAGAGAATTAAAACAGTTTTATCTGAAGTCCGACACCAGAGTGTGAGCAATGTCACACTCTTCGTATCTCGAAGATGGACTGACTCGACCAGGTTCTTTTTGAATGGTTTGGTTTAAAAGGTTGGAAGGTGGTCGCATATCAAGACCCATGTTGCAAGAGAAAGGAAAGGAGCTCCACGAGAAGATGAATATTGAGGTACAGTTTTCTTTTGCAAATGGCTGGCTTAACAGATTCAAGATTCATCAAGGTATCCGTATATTAGACTTTCTAGTGAGCAGAAATCAGTGGATCATAAGACAGTGAATAAGTTTTTGTTAGGCATTATAAAGTAAGTCTCAAGCAACCAGAAAATATACTATCTGACATCTACCAAACCCCATTGATGCCAGATACCAGGAGCTTTATATTATACTTCTGTTTAGTGGACTGACGGAGAGACACCCACACTTCACTTTTATTTCCTGCATCCCTGACAAAGCATTGCACCCTCGAGGTGCCAATATTCATCACATTTACAACTGCAGAACACTTGGGTAATTCATTGTTCCAGGATGAGTCATTTCCAGCTCAACAACCCACTGAAATGGGAGGACAGAGTGTTCATGCCAGGTTCTGCACAGTAACACATGACTCAAGTGAATGCCTTTTTTTTAAACCTGAATGTTTAAAATGGAGGAACAAGAGATCCATAAGAAATTTGTACTCAGTAGCACAAAGCAGGAAACCAATATATCAACATATCAATTAGTTTCAAATTCATGTATTTAGAAATCTCACAAGATAAATTATGAACACACAACTTACTGTATATAGCAGAGATTCCATTATTATAACACTGGTCATTCATGCAGCAACTCATCTAAGCAATGAATTGTGTGATCCATGTTTCTCACGGTTACAATGTCCAAGACATTTGGACAAACATCACAAGATGGGATGGACGGGGATGGAAATAATGAATTGGTTGCTCTGCCAAACTCTGATTGGACAACCAAAAAAGCTGATGCTAGGTTGTGATCAGGCAGGGGCCAGGATGCCAGAACATTTACAGACAATCGACATCAAAATGAAACTGCTGAAACTGAAATATCTGATAACTCAATACTTCGTTGGACAATTATTAAATATTATTTTCTTCTTGTCATCCTGATGTCATTGAGAAATTCTGCTCAAGCAACTGTAATGTATGGGCCCAATTGACTTACAAAACAAAAACTCAGAAATAAAGCAGAAAGTTGTGCATTGTTCCACATTTAAATTCTAACATTGTTGACCTCTCATTCACACGAATCATACTGAGTAAGGAAGTTAAATTCATCCATTCACTCATGATCAAAAGACAAAATGTCAAATGTGTCATTGATTCTTATGAACAAGCGACACTCAATGAAGTACAAAATTCACTGAGACCAAATAGGAGCTGTGGGCTCAACCAACCACAAGGTCAATGGGAGACACAATGCACTGGTGAAATATTGAACCACCAACCTTCCATACATAAAGAGGGGAGCTAGGTATTTCCATTTCTTCTGCTTAGGGCCCAAATGACTGGTTACAATCCAGAGTTTAGGGAACATGGAAGTGGGATGTGCTATTTGTGACTTTAATTATATGAATGCTGGTGCATTGAATGTCTATTTGGAATGCAAAATTGTGGTTGATGTAGACTCAAATCAATATACTACAATATCTCAGCAAGGGAAAAGTTAAAATGCTAAAGAGCAGAGAAACAGGCCCTTAAACCTATTTTATCTATGCCAACCAAACTTGTCCCATTTGCCTTTGTTCAGCCTGTATCACTCTGAACCTTTTATGTCCATGAACCGAATGTCATAATTGTCCTACTTCTATCACTTCCTCTAGCAGCTCGTTCAATATATCCATTACCCTCTGTGTGAAGATGGTGCTCCTCATGTCCCATTTAATTTTTTTTAATTAAAAAAAAATTTAGACATACGGCATGGTAACAGGCCATTCCAGCCCACAAGTCCATGCCGCCCAATTTGTACCCTATTAACCTACACCCCCGATACATTTTCCCTCTCACCACAAACCTATACCTTCTAGTTTTAAAGTCTCATACCCTGGGAAATAGACTATGACAATCACCTTTCATGATTTTATAAACCTTTGCAGGGTGAACTCTCAGCTCCGATGCTCCAAGGAGAAAAGTCCCTGTCTATCCAGCCTCTCCTTGAATTCAAGCTCCCCTGTCCTGAAACATTCTTATGAATTATTTCTGCACCCTTTCCAGTTTAGTTTCTGTTCTAATACTGGGTAACCAAAACTGCACTGAATACTCCAAATCCAGTTTCACAAACACATCTGTATCTTGATATCCCTAGCCGATAAAGGCAAGTGTGCTAAGCATCTTCTTTACTCCCTGTCTACATGTTACTACTTTCATGGACCTTCCCTCCTGTACCCCCAAGTCTCTCTGTTATAGAATAGTTTCCAGCATCCAACAAACCTTATGTATGGCGGAGTTAAACATCATCTGTCATTCTATATCCCCTTAGCTGGTTCATCAAGATCCAGTTGTAATCTTAGATCACCTTCTTCATTGTTCACTGTACCAGTAATTTTGGTGTTAACTGCATACTTATCACACTTCCTACATTGTCATCCCAGTTGTTAAAATAGATGACAAACAACAGTGGACCCCACAACAATCATTGTGGCAGTTCAGAGTGCCACTACTTTTCAGGCCTCCAATATGAGTAGCAGCCCAATACAACTAACCTCTATCTCCTATAATCAAGCTAATAGTGTAACCAATTGGCCAGTTACCCATTGATGATGTGAGATGACCTTCAGGATCAGCTGACCTTGCCAAACCTTGTTAAAGACGCAATAAACCAGCCCCATAATTAAGGTGGGGGGGGGGGGTGGAGGGCACAAACTGAAATCATAATTTGTGTTTGTGTAGTCAGTAAGAGAAAAGCACAGAGGAAATCAACTAAAATTGACTGCTTCACAGGGAAGGGGGCCCATAAACTTTGAGCAGAGTCCCAAGGGGGCCATAGCCAAAATAAAATTGAGAATGACTACTGTAGACCATGTCTGTTGCCCTGTCAACATCAAACCTTGCTCTTCTCTCAATTGAGTTCGTGAGACATGATTTCCAAAGCTGACTGTCCCTCATAAGTCCCTGCCTTTCCAAATGTAGGTAGTTGAGGTGGGTACTGTTGCAACATTTCAGATATATTTGGATGGAAAAATTGAGACAGGATGGGTTTAGAGTGACTTGGGCCAAACACAGGCAGGTGGGACTAGTGAGAAACTGGGCTGATGGACTCATTATCGCACTGTTTACCTCAGGATGCCCTGTAGTAGGTTACCCATCAAATTCAAGAGACAATTGACTCTCCCTAACCAGAGGTTCCATTTCCTCAACAGTTTGAATAACCTTGCAAAGTCTGAATAAAATATGATAAAATATGGGACCCATTCATGGATTATTATCATAATCTGTGGATTTAAGTGGAGTGGATGCTCCAGTTTGGTGTCTCAGGGCCATTATTCGATTCATATTTACATTACATACAGATAACATTGTTTAGAGGGAGGGGGGGGTAGATAAGTAGGGATAATTTCCCCTTTCTTTTGTAAAGGAGGGGTTAACTACAGATTACGGATCATATCACAGAACATGATCACATCAGAGAAGTATGAAATCTCTTACATAAGGGCATTTTATGTGTATTATTTGTATAATTTTTGCATTCAATATTGATTTTGGACATAGTACAAGTTATGATTAATTGTTTCATTATAATTATGGAATTTGAGGTCCTGAATTAAGTAAGTTATGTAATAATTATGGTTCTGCTTCTAATTTACAATAGATATGTATGTAATATGATTTGATTTATGTTGTCATTAGTATACCTTGTGTAAAGGGTTAAACCAAACAAAAATATTTTAAAGAAGAAAAGAAAAATAACCTGCCTAAGTTAATTTTCCAAATAAAGGAAATTCCATTCAAATGTTATTTCTACCAGCAAGTACATTTTAGTCAATAGTTATTACTTGACTCAAGATCTTTGGAACGGCTCAGAAGGAATGGAAAACTTATAGCATTCTACAGGCCACATTCAATCTCCCAATATTTTCTGCTCTTTTTTTTATAAAATGCTCAGCTCAAGTGAGATACAATCCTGGTCACAGATGTTTCAGGTGCACTTTATGATGAAGCTTCTTTTTAATCAAAACAATCTCAAAGACACCATGTATTCTACTGGAAGGGTCTTCACTTCAAAGATTTACTTTTAACCACAATACAATGGAATTATTGAAGCAGGATCTTGTTATAACTTCCGAAACAGAATGAGATTTCAATCACTAAAATGAATCCATCAGCTACCATTTAGCTGCATTCCACATTTTCAATGTTTTGCTTGAAATAATACGGAAGAGAATGATTGAGAAATAATAAATATGAGGTGCTAGTTACCTCTTTCATCCTAATGATGTCTTTGCCTCTGTCCCCTTCTGGTGGACTGAGTACCCTTTGACAGGATTTCATTTGACATGTGACCCTGCAGAACGATTGACAGCTGAGAACTTGAATCACTATTTTTTTCATTGTCCAGGGCTGTGATCTAAATGGCTGCACAAATTGCTAAGTTCTTTTTTAAATATGCCCTGATGTTAGCAAATAAATATTTTATTTCCTTTCCCACAGTTTAGCCAGATTTGGTTCAGGCTTCAAAAATTATGGTGCTTTTTTTCCGGATTTTTGATAACTCTATTTTAAGAGTGGTCACTGAAGAACTAAATCGAAGAAAGGAATTGGCTGTTCACATGAAATAATTTAGCCCTGGTGAATTTCCCATCTGCACATTTCTGGATACAAAGCTGACATCATCACTGCAATTAGAAATGAATGATTAAATTCTGAGACTTGAGCTGGCATGAATCAGAAAATTAATGTGTTCAGCATGAGGTAATTTCACCATCCTAACTCAAGTACAAAGCAGAAAATTATTCACCATTAAATCAACATTTAGAACGGTAACAAAAAGATGAGAAGAAGCTGAAATTTTTACACAATCTTTGGATAATCAAAAGCGAGATTCTATCCTTACTATATGAGCATTTGGTTGATGATTTTATGTAACAGTTTTATTCAGTATCACATTACAAATTCCACAGTTTAATTGCATGAGGATCAAGGGACTTGGTCAATTCAATGTTCAAGGCAGAGGGTCAGTGAAGAAAGATCAAATATATCAATGTGGCAACCACTGTATGGTGTAGCGGGAGCCCCACATGTACAGCAGAATCGCACACAGCCACAACAGTTAAGCAAGCACATTACCAGAGCGCATAGCCTTCAACGACGTCCCAGTCCTCCAGCTGCAGGCACCAGTGATTAGGAAAAGTATGCGAATAAGAGCACACGCTTTTTATGGCACCCAACACCCGAGACTGAAAAGTGACATCACAACCGCATCCCAGAAGGCTTAGCGTGAAATGTGCAGTGGGAACTCTAAAAGCTGTGGTTAAGCACAATAAAGTTACTGATTCCTGACTCTACTGACTCCAGTGTCATTTATTGCCACTTGCGTAGTGTTGTCAGATAGGCCACTACATATTTTGGTGACCCCGACAGGCTTCAGCTACACTGAGTCCCACCTCACTGAAAAGGACGAGCAACCGACGACTTCAAAGGTGGAGGTCGTCGCAGCCTCGCTGGCGGCAGCACCGGTAGTGGTTAATGTAGTAGCAGTTTGCCTGCCTCCATTCTGGTTGGATCAGCCACTTAGCTGGCTGCAGCTGGCCAAAGTGCAATTTGTGCTTTGGAACGTTACATCTAAGGACACAAGATATTGGCACGTTGTAAGTGCATTAGATACTACAACCGCAGCAAAGGTGAGTTCATTCATCAATAAGAAGACTGCAGAGCCCACCTCACTGACAAAAGACAAAGACAACCCCAACCCACCAATTTTCCCCTGCAACCGGTGCAACCGTGTCTGCCTGTCCCGCATCGGACTTGTCAGCCACAAACGAGCCTGCAGCTGACGTGGACATTTACCCCCTCCATAAATCTTCGTCCGCGAAGCCAAGCCAAAGAAGAACCCGTTGGTGGACCAGAAGTACATTACATTCCGGGACTTTCTGTTGAAAACATTTGAGCTCTCTCGTCATGAACGGGCTATAAGAATTTTGAATACGGAAGAACTGGGGGGCTGTAGCCCATCCCAGTTAATGCAAGAGCTGGTATCACTAGCTGCAGGCCATACAGATTGTTTTCTTTTCAAGGCACTCTTTTTTATCGAAATTACCTGTGCATGTGGCGACAGGTGTGGCGCACATGAATTTTGCAGAACCGCATTTGGTACTTTATGGCCTTCCACAGGCTAACAGATTGCAGATTCAGCCCATCTGTGCACTGAGTTGTCCGAGCCCCCAGAAACGCCAAAACCACCGGCATGTGTGGCAGTACCGCGACCACACATCTGATCAAGGAAACAAGAGTTCTGGATACCGTTTTTATCATCGCCTATGGGGTCGCTCTGCCTATAGATGTAAAAGTCCTTGCACTTACCCAGGTCCACCACCACGACCAGGAAACAGACCCACCAACTCCATTAGTGGCTTCAGTGGTTGGCACAGAACAAGGTCTACTTTATTTACATGACATGATTTCAGGGGTGGATTACTTGATAAATACGGGGGCTGAGTTCAGTATTGTTCCTCCAACACTGTTTGAGTTGGCACAAGATGCACATACTCCACCGCTTTCAGCAGTTAATGGTACCACGATCCCTACTTTCGGAATGAGGAAGGTCACAATACATACGGATTCAGCGGTATTCTACTGGAAATGCGTGGTGGCCTCAGTAGGCTTTACCCTGTTAGGCGTGGATTTTTTTGAGAGAGCATGGTCTCCTGGTGGATATATATAATGCCATCTGATAAACACGGCTAACTTCCAAAATTTGCCCCTTAAAAGAATGTGTCATTCTTTCCAACCGGTAAGAGTTCAGGCGATTCAACAGAATGCATACACCTCGATATCTAAAGAGTACCCGGGACTGTTGACGACTAATTTTCAGGATAATTAGCCGCGGCATGGTGTAATTCATTACATTGATACAACTGGTCCACCTGTTTATGCTAGGGCTTGTAGGCTTCCAAAAGACAAGCTTTCAATTGCAAGAGTAGAGTTTGCAGTAATGGAAGAATTAGGGGTGGTATGCAGGTCCAAAAGTCCATGGGCTTCACCACTTCACATGGTGCCTAAAAACTGCGGTGGTTGGCGGTCATGTGGGGACTACAGATGGTTGAATTATATAACTGTCCCTAACCCCTATCCAATCCCTCATATTCAAGATTTCTCAGCATGGTTAGCTGATGTTACTATATTTTCCAAAGTAGATTTAGTGAAGAGATATTATCAGATTCCAGTTCACCCTGTGGATGTTCCAAAGGCAGCTATTATAACCCCCTTTGGTCTCTTTGAATTTATCAGAATGCCATTTGGTCTGAAGAATGCAGCCCAGACATTTCAAAGATTGATGGACATTGTCACTAGGGACTTAGAAGGAACCTTCATATATTTGGATGTTATCCTCAGAGTGAGTCCGGATGAGGAATCACATAAACGACATCTCCATCTCCTGCTCGCTAGATGACATGATTTTGGCCTTTCAGTCAACCCCGCAAAATGCCAATTCGGTACGGCTGCAATTGATTTTCTCAGCCACAGGATTTCTTGTACTGGAACTATACCATTGCCGGACAAAGTGATTGCCATACGCAAGTTTCCCTGGCCTCTTACTCGGAAGGATTTGCAACGATTTATAGGGATTGTTACCTTTTACCATCATTTTATTAGAGGAGCGGCAGCCGTGATGCACCCACTGTTTGACCTATTAAATAGAAAAAAGATCAAATATATTGCATTGGGATGAGGAAGCAGACATGGCTTTCAAAAAAACCAAGGATTCTTTGGCATCTGCAGCAAGTCTTGCCCACCCAGATCAGGAAGTGCCCCTTTCACTAAGTACAGACGCATCTGACCATGCAATTGATTGCAACGTGTGTTGTCACAACACGTAAAAGGACAATGGGTGCCACTTGCATTTTATAGCAGGCATCTTCGACCTACAGAGATGAGATATAGCACATTCGACCGAGAATTGCTGTCATTGTATTTGGCGGTGCGCCATTTCAGATACATGCTGGAGGGTCGAGTGTTTACGGCCTTTACTGATCATAAACCTCTTGTGCAGCCCATAAGTATGATTTCTGACCAATGGTCCATGAGGCAACAACGCCAATTGTCATTCATCTCTGAGTTAATGACTGACATTCGGTACGTGGATGGTTTTTCCAATCCAGTGGCAAATGCCCTATCGAGACTAACTGTCTCTGCAGTCCAGGGTGGAATCGACATGGCACAGTTGGCAGAAGACCAGCAGCAGGATGAGGAGGTACAAGCCTACAAAGCCACCATTACAAATCTCCAGGTTGAGGAAATCTCTACTGAGGCAAGCGGTCCCACACTCCTTTCCGACATTTCCACAGGACACCCTAGACCTATTCTCCTGGTTAGCTGGCGCAAGAAGATCTTCGATGATATACATAATTTTTCACATCCTTCCATTAGATCTTCCGTTGAACTAGTGTCAAATTGTTCTGTGTGGAACGGTCTAAGGAGAGATGTCACCCTGTGGGCCAAGACTTGCCTTCAGTGCCAAAAAGTTAAATTCACAGACACACGCATGTAGCGCCTGAAAGATTCTCAACGGTGGATGAAAAATTTCAGCACGTCCATGTGGATGTAGTTGGACCTTTGCTGATCTGTCAAGGGATGAGATATTTATTTACTGTTATTGACCGATTTAGTCGTTGGCCGGAGGCAGTCCCTATGCAGGCAGCAGACACGGAGATGTGTGCACGGACCTTTATTTTTAATTGGGTTGCACGATTTGGTGTACCTACTCACATCACTTTGGATAGAGGTACGCAGTTTACTTCCCACCTGTGGACTCAGATTTCAAACTTCTGTGTAAGTAAATTACACCACACAACCGCCTATCATCCTCAATCAAATGGACTTGTGGAACAGTTCTATAGGCATTTAAAGTCAAGACTTAAGGCAAGGCTGCAGGGGCCGAATTGGATGGATGAATTACTGTGGGTGTTATTGGGAATACGTACAGCACCAAAGGAAGGATTGCCAGTTTCATCTGCTGAGATAATCTATGGAACTCCACTATCCATCCAGTTGACGTACATTTCGATAGAGATATCAATCGATCAGCTGACTTGGATATTTTGTGTCTTGTGAGAGATAGCAGTAGGGCAAAACAACCCTATCCCATGGTTTTTCATGGGAGTTCCAAACATCAGGTGCCGCACGACCTACCGTCTGTGGAATTCGTGATGGTTAGGAAAGGTCAGAAATGCTCATATGAGGGGCCCTTTAGGGTAATCAGGTGAGAAGGTGTAGTATTTACATTGGACATAGGGGGCCAAGAGTGTATGTTCACAATTGAACAACTGAAACCGACACACACTGACCTTTCAAGACCAATCACATCACCTTTGAAATGTCCCAGAGGACATCCAAGGCATAACTACCAGCACGGACCTGCATCTGGCAGCCACGATTCTGGGGGGGGGGGGGAGGGGTGTAGCGGGAGCCCCACGCGTACAGCAGAATCATGCACAGCCACAACAGTTAAGCAAGCTCATTACCAGAGCGCATAGCCTCCAACGACATCCCAGTCCTCCAGCTGCAGATCAGGCACCAGCAATTAGGAAAAGTGCGCGTATAAGAGTCCGCGCTTTTTATGGCACCCAACACCCGAGACTGAAAAGTGACATCACAACCGCATCCCAGAAGGCTTAGCGTGAAATGTGCAGTGGGAACTATAAAAGCTGTGGTTAAGCACAATAAAGTTACTGATTCCTGACTCTACTGACTCCAGTGTCATTTATTGCCACTTGCGTAAGGTAGTGTCGGCAGTTAGGCCACTACAATATGTATATTTATCTGTTTGGACACTCCCATTGGCCAACTGTACCTGTGATCTCTCCCACAGGCTCCTGAATATAGGAGATTCTTCCACAGCCTCCTCCTCAGTGAAGGTCAGTCAAACAGCATGGACGTGCTTTTGTTCCATAGCAGTGATTCTCAACCTTTTTCTTTCCACTCACATACCACTTTAAGTAATCCCGATGCCATAAATGCTCTGTGATCAGTAAAGGATTGCTTAAGGTGGTATGTGAGTGGGAAGGGAAGGTTGAGAATCACTGCTCTAGACCCAATTGTTACTGAAATATTTTGCTTGAGAAAAATTGTCATTGGCCCATTTTCTTTGAAGTTATGAAACCGTGCACATAACAAATCAATTAGGTGTGATTTCAAACTTTTTCTTTCCCACATACCACCTTAAGCAATCCCTAGCTAATCACAGAGAACCTATGCAATGGGGAATACTTAAAGTGGTATGTGAATGGAAAGAAAAAGGTTGAGAACCATTGTTCTATAGGTAATAAAAGCCTATCAGTTTGCACAATTTCAGTCTTTTGGAGTCATTGATGATACATCAATTTTATTAGCCTTATTTTCTATATAATGGAGCAGATTCTGAAGCCAGAGAAGCTGGAAATCGACCCTAATGCTGAGTATCTCCGGGCTCTGCAAACCCACGGAAGGGCCTGTGAATGTAAGGCCGTGAGGACTTCAGAGTACACAGCCAGAAACTTAGTAGCTCATCACACATGATCTGCAGACTCTCCATGCTCACCTGAGAAATTTACCAACTTTGAACTCTGGCTATGCTATTTCGAGGCATTCCTGTAGGCATCTTAAGCCATCATGCAGTCAGAGACTGACAAACTACAGGTTCTGGACTCCTGAGTTGGCACCCTGGTATAGGATGATCAGGGACGTTGTGTCATACCAGAAGGCCATGGACATTCTAAAGGGCCAGTACCCGCAAAAGATTAATGAAGTGTATGGCAGGCAGCTCCTGGTGTACAAAAGCAGCAACCTGGGGAGTCTAATGCTGAGTATCTCCGGGCTCTGCAAACCCACGGAAGGGCCTGTGAATGTAAGGCCGTGAGGACTTCAGAATACACAGCCAGAAACTTAGTAGCTCATCACACATGATCTGCAGACTCTCCATGCTCAAAATCAACCCTGCACCATTGTTCACCAATCTCACCCCCGAATGTACACCCATTGACATCAAAAGTAAATGGTGCAGTGCCGGGGTTAGGGACTTCATTCGGGTGGAGGTACAGTGGCTACTCAATGAGGAAACATTGAGGCCTGCACCAGCCCTTGGAGAGCCCAAGTGGTGGTAGTGAGGAATGGGGAAAAGAATAAGATGGTCATCGACTACAGTCAGACCATTTACAGGTGCACAAAACTGGACATGAATATCCGATATAATGAACCAAATTGCACAGTATCGGGTTTTCTCCACCATCGACTTGAAATCTGCATATCATCATTCCGTCTAGAGGACTGCCAATATACTAGGTTCAAGGCGGTTAGCCTCGTCTACCACTTTCTGTGAGTCCCCTTTGGCGTTACCCATGGAGTCTTGGTCTTCCAGAGGGAGATGGTAGACCTGTATGAGCTGCAGGCCATTCTCGTACCTCAACAATGTAAGCATCTGCGGCCATAACCAGTAGGATCATGATGTCAAAAATTCCTCCAAACTACCAAGCTCCTCAATCTCATGTACAATAAGGACAAGTGTGTATTTCACACAATCCATCCTTGAGTTTCCAAGACCGGTACATGGATGGTTCAATTCTCCACCTCAATATCTTGTCGTTCTTGATTTTATCCCACTGCTGATTATTGAACATAAACGCAACTGCTCATTGGTCAGTTAGCAGGGTAAATTGTTCCCCACCTAGGTAGTGTCTCCAGTGCTGCATTGCATCGATAATGGCATGGCCTCCTTCTCAGCTGTGCCATTGAGGACGGAGTCAATGGTGCAGGGTTGCATATGCCCACTCCTGGAACTTCCCCTCCCCCACAGCCTTAAGACCCTGAAAAGATGCCTGGGTCCTTTCTCTTACTATCCCTGTGGGTCCCTAATTATGCAGATAAGGCCCAACCCCTCGTCAAATCCACATCTTTTCCTCTGATGCCAGAAGCCCATGCAGCCTTCAGCCGCATCAAGGAAGATAGTGCCAAGGCCACCATACGTGCTGTGGATGAATCCACCCAGTTCCAGGTGGAAAGCAATATGTCAGACTTAACCAGGCGAACAGACCAGTTGCTTTTTTCTCCCGTACACTCCAGGGCCATAGAAATTCGGCACTCCTCCGTCGAGAAGGAGAGCCAAGCCATTGTCGAGGCAGTGAGGCTCTGGAGACACTAACTTGCCAGTAAACGGTTTTCCCTGCTAACTGCTATCCAAATATGCCGCTATTTTATCTTTTATAATTGATTTCAGCATCTTTCCCACCACTGATGTTTTCTCTCTCCCTCTTTTCTTAAAAAGTGGTATAACATTAGCTACCCTCCAATCCGCAAGAACTGATCCTGAATCTATAGAACAATGGAAAATGATTACCAATGCATTCACAATATCAAGAGGCACCTCATTAAGTATCCTGGAATACTTATCCAGGTCCTGGGGTTTTATCAGCCTTCAGTTCCATCAGTCTATCCAACACCATTCTCTGCCTAATTTGAATATCCTGGAGACGAATGGCTGTCTAATGAGATAACGTCACCCAAGGAAATGTGGAAGAAGACTTGGCTAGGAAGCTGGAGCCACTGATTTCCAACACTAAAAACAAGGTTATTAATCTCCTGGGATTACAGGTCTGCTCATTGCCTGACATAACTACCACAAGTTTCCAGCTTATATATTGATGAAGAAATCTAAGTAACCTGTTCAACACGACATACCCCAGCCATTGGTACAGAAAAAGAGCAGATAAATCTCTGGTGCCTATGCACAGGTAAAATCTAATGTCAGTGTTTAACATGTTGCCCAAATTAAACTAAAACTATGCTTACACATGATAATATATCATCCTATTCCCTCCATATTCATTTATCTAGAAGCATCTTAAACACTATTGTCATATCTGCTTCCACCATGAACCATAGTAACCCATTCCATGCACCTACCACTGCATTTAAAAAAAAACTAGCATATCTCCTTTAAACCCACGGATTTCCAAACTTTGTGATTTTCTCTTCTTTGTGACATGGAAATGGAGGAAGTTTGACTGGTAAGACTTTTTCTCGCTCTAAAAGCATTTTCCTCCCATCTCTAGTTGGCAGTAAAACAAAGAGACTTACCATCTTGAAGAATGTTAGATCCTTATATCGCATGAATTTCCCCTAACCAGGTGTCAGTCACTGTCAGGTATCAGCTCTGGGAAATCCTGGCACCCACCCAAAAAATTGAACAACCAATCATATTGAAGAGTTCTCATTGAGCGCACACAAGGATTTTAACCGGTTAAACATTTAGTTAACAATGTGCAACATTTTTCCAATACCTTTGTTTTTAAACATTCAGGACAGTTAATAAGTCATTGACTTTAAAGTCAATTCATCAATTCATTGATTCAGCTGCTGACAGGGGGAAAGACAGCAAAAGCACACCTGTGGAGGAAAAATAATTACTGACTGGAACTTTGAGATTTCTGCATATTCTGGATTCTGGATTTTCTAGACACTATCCATAGGTAGAAACGGTCATTTGTTTCAGATCTGAACCCTTTATCAAGAACTTTTTATCAAGACTAGGTAAAGGATTCAGACATGAAATGTTGACTGACATATTCTACCCATGGATGCTGTCCGACCTGTATAGTTCCTCTACCAATTGATTGTCTGCTCAAGATTCCAGCATCTGCAGTGTTTGTTTCTCCACCATTCGAAAATTGAGAGGTGATAGCTGTACTGACAATAACCACACCAGCAGTGTGAGTATAAGACAGCTTTAATAAACTAATCTGTACACTAAGAGGTCTTGTCTCTCTGCAAGACGAACCTGGAAGCCTAGACTGTAGCTCTGGACTGCTTTATATACAAGGTCACCGGGTTGACCCCTGGTGACCAAGAGATGTAATTACATATCACCACAATAGCTTTGCCATTATGCTCATTTCATATTCTGGTCCATGATAGCCTAAATAGCTAAGAAAAATGGGGAGAAAACATCAGAAGGCTTTCAGAAAACAAATAAACAGCAGAGCTAGGCTCCCTGCCTTCAACATGATCATGAATGATCTTCCCGAAAACTAATCTCATCTGGGTCTCTTCCCAATAGCCTTCAATTCCCTCATCTTTAAATGGATTCGATGAGTTAGCCTCCACAACCTTCCAGGGCAAAAATTCTCAAGATTCTCCATTCTCCGTGAGAAGTTCCTGCACACACTTATCTTGTAACAGCCTGTTTTGGACTACCTCCAATGGTAGTACATCCTTTCTTAAATATAGGGACTAAAACTATATACAAATATATACTATGCACAAATGTAGCCTCATTGGGCTCCTGTACAACTGTTGCAGTACCTGGCTGCTAACCTTTTGCAATTCTGCACAACTCCTCAATCTCTTGGCACTTCACTCATGTTTTATCTTTCAAGGTAATTATCTGCATTTCGATTTCATTTATCCAAGTGCATTTACTGACAATACCCCATTTTGAACTCACTTGCCAATTTTCACTTCACTTATCTACATCTAGTGGCAGAGTCCAAAGATCCTCTCCACCACAAACCTCCCTCCTAATTTTGAGTTACAGGCAAATGTGCATTCCTTACACGGTACTTCACCCTCCAGGTAATTAATAATTCAGAATAATCATGGATCAAGAACAGTTTCTTGAAGCACTCCATCAGTTATATCCTTCCAATATGAAAGAAGTGTTTATTTCAATTCTCTGTGCAATTACCAATCAACAATCTGAACTAACAAATTTCATGTAATACTGCGAGCTTCTGTGCACCAGCCTTGTATGTTGTGCTTTATCAAATTCCTTCAGAAAATTCAAATACACTATATCTACCAGCTCCTTTTGTCTCTGCTTGTAACATCCTGAATAACGCTCACAAGTTTTTTTAGACATGATTTATCTTTCATTAAATCATGTTGACTTACTTTGATATTAAGCTTCTTTAAATGACTAGCTTTCTTTTCCTTGATTTCTAGACCTCACCTTGTTGCTATCTAACATGTCTATTGTTGCCATTTGTCTCCCTCCTTACTTGAACTGTCAAGCGGGCACTTGGTGAATCCTGGCGCTTGGTGAATTTTGGTAAACCTCAACTAATTGCCTCACTAGCTATTCACCAACTTCCTATAGAAGCTGAGAGCAGACCATCGGGACCTGGAGGCACCTGCCTCAAGTCCCATTAGTTTTGTTTTAGCCTTGTCCCATGTGACAGTGATTGTCTCATGTTCTTCCAAAGTACTTGAAACTAACTCTTCAGAAACCTTTGGATTATGTTGACACCGTGGTTAAGTGAGAAAACACACAAATGCTGGAGAAACTCAGCAGGTCAAATAGTACCTTTATGTAACAAAGGTAAAGATACTTCACCAACGTTTCGGCCTAGAGTCCTTCATCAAGGTGTGGGGGAACATGAGAGATGTCTGAACAAAAGGGGGAAGTGGGGGGTGGTGAGGGTGGGAACACCACAGGGGGGGGAGGAATCTAGGCTAGCTGGAGAGTGAAAGGAAGTAGGAACTGGTATAATGAGTTAAAGCGGGGAGGGGGAAGGGGGAAAAAAGGCAAGCTGATTAGTGGAATGCAGTGAACTCAATGTTCATGCCCTGGGGTCTTTCTTTGGCTTGGCTTCGCGGATGAAGATTTATGGAGGGGGTAAAAAGTCCACGTCAGCTGCAGGCTCGTTTGTGGCTGACAAGTCCGATGCGGGACAGGCAGACACGATTGCAGCGGTTGCAAGGGAAAATTGGTTGGTTGGGGTTGGGTGTTGGGTTTTTCCTCCTTTGCCTTTTGTCAGTGAGGTGGGCTCTGCGGTCTTCTTCAAAGGAGGTTGCTGCCCGCCAAACTGTAAGGCGCCAAGATGCACGGTTTGAGGCGTTATCAGCCCACTGGCGGTAGTCAATGTGGCAGGCACCAAGAGATTTCTTTAGGCAGTCCTTGTACCTTTTCTTTGGTGCACCTCTGTCACGGTGGCCAGTGGAGAGCTCGCCATATAACACGATCTTGGGAAGGCGATGGTCCTCCATTCTGGAGACGTGACCCACCAGCGCAGCTGGATCTTCAGCAGCGTGGACTCGATGCTGTCGACCTCTGCCATCTCGAGTACTTTGACGTTAGGGGTGTAAGCGCTCCAATGGATGTTGAGGATGGAGCGGAGACAACGCTGGTGGAAGCGTTCTAGGAGCCGTAGGTGGTGCCGGTAGAGGACCCATGATTCGGACCCGAACAGGAGTGTGGGTATGACAACGGCTCTGTATACGCTTATCTTTGTGAGGTTTTTCAGTTGGTTGTTTTTCCAGACTCTTTTGTGTAGTCTTCCAAAGGCGCTATTTGCCTTGGCGAGTCTGTTGTCTATCTCATTGTCGATCCTTGCATCTGATGAAATGGTGCAGCCGAGATAGGTAAACTGGTTGACCGTTTTGAGTTTTGTGTGCCCGATGGAGATGTGGGGGGGCTGGTAGTCATGGTGGGGAGCTGGCTGATGGAGGACCTCAGTTTTCTTCAGGCTGACTTCCAGGCCAAACATTTTGGCAGTTTCCGCAAAGGGGTGGAGTAGTGTGAAAGGCTGTGGACAGACATGTGAGCTTGAGAGTGTAACTCACAATTGAAATGATTGGCTATGGGGTTACTTTTGTTGCAGACAGAGAGGAAGTGCTGGGTGAAGTGACCGGTCTCTCCAATGCAGAGAAGGCCACAGAGGGTGCACCAGAGGCAGTAAATGAGTTCTTTGGAGGTACAGATGAAGTGTTGCTTCACCTGAAAGGTCTGTTTGGGACCTCGGACCATGGTGAGGGAGGAGGTGTGGGTACAGTTATTACACCTCCTATAACCACAGTAGATGGTGCTTGGGGTGGGGGGGGGGGGTGAGGGGTGATGAGTGGGGAAGGAAGAGTGCACAAGGGAGAAGGAGAGGGAGCACTCCCTCCAGAAGGCTGAGAGGGTAGAAGGAAAAATGGTGGGGTCCTATAGTAAGTTCTGGAAATTCGGGCAGATAATGTGTTGGATGTGGAGGCTGGTGGGGTGGTAGGTGAGGACGAGGGGGATTGTTTCTGGGGGTGGGGAGGGGCTAGGGCAAATGAGTGGTGAATGGAGGAGATGCAGGGGAGGGCCAAGTTAATAGTGGTGGAAGGGAAGCCACGTTTCTGGAAGAAGGCAGACATTTCAGAGGCTTTGGACTGGAAGACCTCAACTTGGGAGCAGATGCTGCAGAGACAGAGAAATTGAGAGAAGGAGACTGGGTGTGAGGATGAGTAGTCCAGGTGGTTGTGGGATTTAGAGGGTTTGTAATAGATGTCAGTGGAGAGTCTGTCTTCTGAGATGGAGACAGAGAGATGCAGAAAAGGGAGAAAATCATCGGAGATGGGCCAGGTGAGATTGAGGTCTGGGTGGAAAGTGGCCGTGAAATTGATGAGCTCATCGTGGGTGCATGAGGCCGCCCCGATGAAGTCGTCGATGTACTCGAGGAAGAATTGGGGGGATCTTGCCTGTGTAGGCTTGGAGCATGTTTTGCTCCACAAAACCCACAAACAGGCAGGCATAGCTGGGACCCATGCGGATACCCATGGCTACTCCTTTAATCTGGAAGTAGTGGGAGGAGTTAAAGGAAAAATTGTTAAGGGTTAGGACAAGTTCTGCCAGGCGGAGAAGGGTGGTGGTAGAAGGTGACTTCTCAGGTTTGAGGTCCAGGAAAAAGTGAAGTGCTTTGAGGCCTTTTATATGGGAAATAGAGGTGTAAAGGGATTGGAGATCAATCGTGAAGATGAGGCGGTCCAATTCAGGTAGGTGGGGAGGGATTAAACTAGGGGAGAAACCTTTGGTATGTTTGCAGTCCCAACTGCTGAAGGGTAACACAAATTTACCTCCCATTTCCTTACTTCCCATTATTAATCCCCCCCCCCCCCCCCCCATCAAGTCTTGGATTCCAGGGTACCACTCTTACCATAACCACCAACTTCATTTTCATTTATTCAAAAAACTCCTATTTTGATATTATTTGCCTGTAATTTGTCATAATTCATTCTCTCAGTTCTTCATTACATTTTGATCTTTTGCTGCTCATAAAATTCTCAGTCCATTGGTCTAATACTAGCCTTTTGCCACTTTTTATGCTGAAGTATTTGATCTAATACTTTCCTTGACCTCCTTAGATGACAACCTGTGGTATATCTTTATTCCTAATTCAGACAAATTCCTGCTGAGCTTTGTAAATCAGCATCTTAACTATATGCCATTGCTTACCCACCACCTACCCCTGAACAAAAAGCATTCTGCTGCAGGAACTACCCCTTAGCTTATTTACCCACTCAAGACAACCCCACTTTCTGTAAGCATTGTGAGGTCATCAGTATGGTCCTCCAACCTTCAAGTAAAAATTGTTCTCAATGCAATATTCACCTTCCTCTGGCATTTGATGTAGCTTTTCTCACCACCAAATAATGGGAAATAAGATTTGATGAATGCGCTCTGGTAATGTGCTTGCTTGACTGTTGTGGCTGTGCGCGATTCTGCTGTACGCGTGGGGCTCCCGCTACACCATACAGTGGTTGCCACATTGATATATTTGATCTTTCTTCACTGACCCTCTGCCTTGAACATTGAATTGACCAAGTCCCTTGATCCTCATGCAATTAAACCGTGGAATCTCTAACGTGGTTCAGAATTATAAGATACACCTGCATTCCATAAATTAAAAAGGAGGGAAAGCTCAAGATGCATCATAATTCCAGTTGGTAAGCTCAGCGATGAAAAATTGGTGGTAATGGGCTTGGCTGATGGTAGGCTAGTTGGTGGGAATGTGATAGAGCTGATGAAAGCAATTATTTAACACAAGTCCGGCATTAAACTAATGCCCCAAACGTTACTCATTTTTATAGCAAAACTCCCAACAACAGGATGCTTAGCAGAACCTGGCAATTATTGCAAGTAGAAAGAAAAAAAACATGAACCTGCCTTCTGCTCACTGTTCACAAATAACTTATTGTAAAAGAACTCTTGAAAATGTATGTTTATGTGGAGATCAATGACATTCAAAAGGATGCAAGCCAATTAAGCAGATGGGCTCACAGATGGATGTTCATCTGGATAAATGTAATGTGTTTTAGAACATGAAATAGCAAGCCTATTTTGCAAAAAAAGAGGCAAAGTATTTTGTGCAGTCCAACTAATTGTCAAATTGGGAAAAATTAGTATTTGCAAAATGAATGTTTGACTCAACAATTATTTCAGTGAAAGAAGTGAATGATTCTGTAATAGAGGTTCCCAACAGAAATCTTCTGCTCTTCTATAATCTGTACATCATTTAATGAATGAATCAAGATAATACCATATCACTCCACTGCAACTGCAAAATAAATAAATATTGTGTGCCATTTGTGTTTCTGAAAGGTCACAGTTCCATTGATAGCTCTTCTGATGCCACATTAATGAAATTTTATCTGCTCCAAATTTCCACAATACCAGAATTCAGGGCTAACACTTATTAGTCACAGATGCTAAATGTTGTGATCAATATAAAACAACACAACACTTGCTGCAAAGGCTGGAATTTTCAATTTAATAGCCAACCATCATTCTGTACAGAATGCAAAATAAGTAAGTAGAGCTCAAGGGATTACTATAAAATAGATTGCTACAATCTGCTTTCACGAGAAAACATGATAAAAATCAAATATGTTCCACCTTAAACCTTGGCATTTAAAGAAAGAACAGGGAATTATTGGAATTATATTTGGTGGATACCAGAAGTCAATATGTTCTCAGTTTAATTTGGAAAACAGCTTCAGAAAATGAATTCAAACGTTGATACTCAGATGTCAGCTGGTGGGTCAGAATTTTTAATGAGAAATGTCAAAGTTCATTCCAAAGAAGATGCCAGAAGCTTTTTGATTTCAGATGTGTTTAGACTTCCAGCCCATCCAAATAACTGTGACAGTCGCCCAAGTTTGCATAAACATAATATCGATGTGTAGATGTGTAGAGGTTCAAAAATTCAAATTCTAGAGACCTTTCACTTCATTTCTTTAAAGTTTACATTGCAGTTTGACTGCTTAACTAGTTTAGTATCCAGATCAAGGACACAGTTTTATTTCAGATAGAAGTTTAAAATTCAAGACAATAAATGACCTTTAGATCTACCCAGACCAGCACAATCACAATTAAGCACTCCAACATCCCAGACCACCCCAACCCCCATTCCCCACCCCCACTATCTTGCAATTTCCTGGTGAGGGTAGGAGATAAAACACCTTCACAACCACAAAGAGATATATTGGCAGCAATTTCTCTCCTTTTCTTTGATGGTATTTGATGCACCTAAATCCCCTCTGAAGATGTGAGTGAATTCACATAAAAATAATTTTCCCACTAAAAACCATTTTAGTTGTTACGACGATTCTTCAAGTTGCAATTTACACAAATTAATAACTTCATGGCAAAATTATGTGAACGAGTTTCTCAATCAAAAATGTTCATAGTGGTTTAAGATTCTGAAAAAGGTACTTCAATAAATGGAACATCAAAATATAGTTGATCACCTTTATGTGTGAATTGTCAATTTAAACTGATGGATGTGCCCTCTATTGATCTTCAAAGCAACTGCATTGTTATTGGCCACATGTTCCTCCATTCAATTTTTGTTGAAAATTAAGAAAAACATTCAGAATAGAAGGAAGAAACTAGTTTATGTCATCAAAAATTAGGACAGAACCCCTGATAAAAATATTAATGACCCAATAACATTTTTGCTGTGGAAAAGAAATTATAATAGCTTATGGGTGCACTCAAGACTAGTCTGACAATTTGCAAATCTTCAATTCCCTGAATTTCATGAAATCTGGTTCAGCCTGTTGAAAAAGAGAGCATCAGTGCACTTCTGTGGGGACAGCCTTAGAAAGATTTATTTTGCAGAGTAAGGGTGGTTATAGATCAACCATTAAGTTTGTTATTGTTTGGAACATTTGAGAGATCGGTGGATTACTGCATGATTAATTCCTATATGATTTCCGATAGGTATGGATGTAATTTACATGAGCAACCTAGTTACTTATTTCTAATGTGGAATCTTTTTCTGATTTGTGTAAAGAAATGTGATTTGAGAATGCTACTCAAAATAAAGATCAATACTTTGAATCAAGAAGATAACAGCAAGCAGACAGAATTTATGATATGCCACTTTAACACTCATGTTTATCATACATTTTGTGAAGCAAGTCCTCTATTTAGTATTCAAAGACTGTTTGAAGTGTGTAGCCAACATCCTGAAGTTCCCACTGGGCATGAATTCAGTTCCCTTTTTTTTTCCTCGAAAGGCCACAGCACTATTTAAAATGGAAAACAAAGGGATGATTTCAACTTTTGTTGGAAAAACTAGATTTTGCACAGATAAAGTCAAAATATTTTCAGACATTTGCCAAGGCAGAAATATAGCAACTTTCAAATTGAATGTGTATTAACATCATCCCTGCTACCATTAGTAACCTGTCTGAGAAGAGAATTATATGTCACAGGACCAGTGACCAAACAGCTAGAATGTTTGTTAAGTGCATCCTGTCAAACTCTGGATTCAATTTAGGTTTATTTGCAAAACAGTAAGACATACATTCATTTTTCCATGACAACATACTGGGACTGAGACAAAGGGCACTTCTCTGACAGCATCACTTAGCAACAAGTCAATTATAACCTACCGTGCAATTCTTTTGGGGAAACTGCAACAAAAGTCTTGGCCCTCCTTCCACAATTTAATAAAGAATCTTACACCATTGATATATACTTCAACATGTGAAATTTATGACAGTAAATGAAGATTTAGACAAGAAAATGAATCTAATTGAAAAATTTGGATAGTTTTATCAAATGAATATTGATGCTGATATTGTATTGTTCCCTAATTCAATATTTATATTAGCAATAAGATGCAATCTTTAAAGTTTGCAAACAAAATCATATGGATTAGAAAAAAAATTAAATGTAAAATAGACTGTCCATATGGTTTTATTTGAAAAGCCATACTAAAAATAATTTTCACAATATTCTTGCTCCCCCAAATTCTGAATTTTGCTGGAAGACATCCCCACAGTCACTGACCGCCAATGACCACCCACATGTAACTCAGCCAAGTGTCCTATTTCCATCCATGAGTCGGAGGAGTGAACCTTCAAAAGCTACTTTACACCAAGGCGGCATCTGTTCTGACACTTAGCCACGCTTGCATTTTGGTTACATACCTGTACTTACTTTCTGGCCAAATTAGATGTTCCATAAAGAATATAATCTACAGCCAAATAATTTTTTTGTACCTAAATCTAAAATGTTGCATTCTTTGGAAAACTTTTTTTTAGTTTTAATCGGCTTGACATGAATAGTGCTAATTTGCACTTGGAAAACTGCAGTAAATTCATTTTAACTTTGGAGCTAAACTTCTCTTGACCTACAAATTCCTGTTACATTCAAGAGAGAGATAAGAAACTAGATTCTAGAATCTGGAACAAAGAGTAAATGCTGCAGGAACTCAGTGAGTCAAGAGCATCGGTGGAGGCAAAGAGATGGTTGACATCTCAGGTCATGATCCTGTATCAGGACTGAGAATTTAGAGGGAAGATAGCCAGTATAAAGAGGTGAGATGGAGGTGTGAGATAGTGGCTAGTAACTGATAGGTGGAAATAGACAGGGCAAAAGAGGGGGAAAGGATTACACGTAGCTAGGTCAGAAAAGAGGAAGGGGAGGTGGAGGTAGAGGCTGGAAGGTGAGAAGTGAAACAGATAAAGAAAGGATGATAGGCAGATGGAACGAGAGGGGAGGGGCAAGGGATGAGGTGGGAATAAGAACGGAAGGCCAAGGAGAAGCTCAGGTTGATAGGTCAGTGGATGATGGGAAAGTAGAACTGAGAACCAAGGAAGAAGGATTCGTGGTAGGCCAGTGAGATACAGGTATTCATGTCCTGGAACAGAAAGCCTCAACTTGAGATGCAATGGAGATTGACTTGTCCTGTGCATTCAGCACTCTCATTGTGACCTCCTCTGCTTTGTTGAGAGTAAGCATAATGTAGGTCAGCCATTCTGGATATGCCCCCCCCCCCCCCACTTCCCAAGGACTGTGCAGAATTTAATTGGCCCTCTTCTCTGTAGAGTAATCAACTTTTAGTTTCTTCCATACTTTTACAGACTATATAAAAAAATTAAAATACTTATGTCACATGAGGTAAAAAGAAAACAAGGCTTTTACTTAAATGTGCTTGGGCCCCCAATGGAGCTGTTGAAAATGGCCCCTGTTGAAAATAGATGATCGAGGTGACCAATCAAGTGGAGAGCACATCTATCAGTATAAATTGACAATTCTCACATAAGATGATCAAAATATATTTTGAATGTTCCATTTATTGAAGTGTTTTTAAGAATCTTAAACCACTATGAACACTTCAGCAGATGGAACACATACTCAAGGAACAACACCTCATATTCAAAATGGCTCATCGACAACACAATAAATGATCGTAGAATGTTCCAATTTGATTTGGCCTACACCTCTATGTTCCAACTGGTTGATCTACTCTCTATATCTTTGTTAAACTTTCCCATTTCCAGATGTCCATCATGAACACACCTTTCCACCTGCATTTCTTCTCCCTTGGCCTACCATTATTCCTTCCTCCATCTAGACCCATCTGCCCATATTGCTCCTTTCTCTGTATGCACATCACCTTCTCTCCCCCCCTCTCACCTGGATCCATCTGACCTTCTGCCCCCCCCCCCACCTTAACTGTTTCCACCAGTCACTCTCTAAATCCCCTCCTCGAATATGACATCTCACCAGCACATCTCACCACTTTACACTCTCAGTCCTCCTACGGGCTCATAAGTCAAGATGTCAGCCATCCCTTTGCCTCCACAGATGTTGCTTGAACCAAAAGATACTACAGCACCATATTTTGTGCTCTTTTTAAATTTTCCTGTTTTCTTAGTGCCCTCTGGTGCCAGTTACACCAATTGCAATCAACAGCATCATGAACAAGGCTCAGACACATTAACCTCAGCTAGGAAAGGACTCAAGGCATTTTGCTAATAAAAAAACATGAAGTCACTAGTCTTTCAACCTTTTATTAATGTTCTCTTTAAATCAGATGCAGGCTTGGTTTGTTGTTGGATCTTTATTTGATGCTCTGATATATCCCACCACCAGACACATCTTCCCATCTCTGACTACCACAAGGACAGCTCCCTCCACGACACCCTCATCACTTCTTCCTTCCCACAAATCGCCCCCTTGGCACCTAACACTGTGACAACAGGAAGTGCTACACTTGTGGCCACAACTCCTCTATCACCACCATTCGGGGCCTTAAACAGTCCTTCCAAGTGAAGTAAAACTTTATTTGTGAATATGTGGGGGTCACCCACTTCATCCAGTGCTCCAGATGTGGTCTCCTCTGCATTGGTAAGACTGGACACAGACTGGGCAATCGCTTTGTTGAGCACCTTCACTCTGTCTACCGCAATAGCGGGGATCTCTCATTGGCAACTTATTTCAATTCTTCGCCCGATTCACATGCTGACCAGTTTGTCTATGGTCTCATGCACTGCCCAAATGGGAGCACCCACAAATTGGAGAAGCAATACCTCACATTCCAACTGGGCACTCTTCAACCAGATGGCATTAATATTGATTTTTCTGGGTTCCGTTACCTCACCCCATCTCTCTCCTTCCACTATACCAATGATTCTTTCTTCCAGCTCTGTCTCTCTCTCTCTCGCTCCAAATCCCACTATCTCCTTGTTTCTAGCTCTACATTTCACAGAGGTATCCCTCTCCCCCAATCAATTCTCAGCTTATCTCTCCTGTCTTCCAATCTATGTCCATCTGTCTCCACTTGGCTCTTGGCCTGTTCTCCTCTCCTAACCTTTCTTCCTTCCTCCTGCTGCTTTTTTTAAATTCAGGCGACTGCCTACTTTCTGTTCATACCACAGGCCCAAAATGTTGGTTCTATATCTTTGCCTCCCATGGATGCTGTAGTACCTGCTGAATTTCTCCAGCACTTTTGTGTATTAACTACAATCACAGTGTCTGCAGACTTCCTTGTTTAATTTAAGAATCTGAAAGCAACATAGTATCAGGTGCATGAAGATTTGCTATGATCAACAGAGACAATTTATGTATTTTGACGGACTTAAAAATAAATATAATTTACCTAACCACACATTCTTCTGCTATCTCCAAGTATGATCTTCTTGAGGGAAATTTGGGGATTATTAATGGTCCTACCAATGTGCTCAGACATGGAAATTCTAATTCGAAAGGAGAATGCAACCAAATTTATCTCTTATGTATATGCTCTGGATGACATAGATCTAGAGAGAGATGGGAATCAGATTTGGGCACTGTAATCGATCCACAATGCTGGACAGATCTATGTGTAGATAGTATAACTCCTTTAATTAATTCTAAATATAGACAGATTCATTCTAATTTTCTGCACCAATTGTATCTCATTCCTCAAAAGATACATAAAAATAAATGAGAATTTTCTGATAGGTGTTTTAGGTGTGGTACAGATGTTGAAACCATTTTGCATTCCACCTAGTTATGCACGAAATTAAGACCCATTCGGATAGAATTGGGGAAGTGTTGACAAAAATTGTGGGGATGAACTTTCCCCTAGACCCAGAATTGTTTCTTCTGGGGAATTTGGCAGTTATAAAAGTTAACTTCTCCAGAAGTAAATCTAAATTTATTAAAATTCTGTTGTCAATGCGGTAATACGGAAATCCGATTCCCTACTTCATAATGATTGTTGGAACAAGGATGTGCAAAGTTGTATTCCCCTTATACTTATAGTCTTAGGAAAAGATATTGTATGTTTGTCAAAATTTGGCATCCTTATTTAGATTTACTTAAATGCCCAGATTGTATAATTTATTTTGATATTTGTCAATTAGTAATCTACACTGCTGAAGATCCAACTGCTCTGGGTAGGTCATGTCTCCAGAATGGAGGACCATCGCCTTCCCAAGATCGTGTTATATGGCGAGCTCTCCACTGGCCACCGTGACAGAGGTGCACCAAAGAAGAGGTACAAGGACTGCCTAAAGAAATCTCTTGGTGCCTGCCACATTGACCACCGCCAGTGGGCTGATATCGCCTCAATCCGTGCATCTTGGCGCCTCACAGTTCGGCGGGCAGCAACCTCCTTTGAAGAAGACCGTAGAGCCCATCTCACTGACAAAAGACAAAGGAGGAAATACCCAACACCCAACCCCAACCAACCAATTTTCCCCTGCATCCGCTGCAACCGTGTTTGCCTGTCCCGCATCGGACTTGTCAGCCACAAACGAGCCTGCAGCTGACGTGGACATTTACCCCTCCATAAATCTTCGTCTGCGAAGCCAAGCCAAAGAGAAGATATTCAATGTATTATTGTTATTATATTAATTGAGTCCTATACTTTGTATTTTCTTAAAACTTACATAAAATATTTTTAAAAATCTGAAAGCAGCAGGTAACAGTGATATTTTATCATTTCCATTTTTATAAATATGCAAGCTACAAGCAGGAACTCATCAGGAATGCCTGCGCATTGAATTTGTACATTTGACTCAGCTTGCTGCATCTCCAAATAATCACCAATAAGTTTGATTTGTTATTATTCATTCAGAAATGTGATAGGTGCTGGCAAGGTTAGTATTATTGCCCAATGTTATTTTTCCTTACAAAACTGAAGATGCACTGTAATCTTGAACAATGGCTTTGTGATGAAAGGACCCCCCATGGTGCTTCTGGGCAGCTGCCACAACCAAGAACAAGTAAACAACAATGATGAATTTCCAGGTTGGATTGGAGCTTGAAGGGCTGGGTTGGAGCTTGAAAGTAAGAAAGGAGCAAACCCTACACAATAGCAGCAGCAGCTGCTGTTCTGATTAATTTTGTGCTTTTCACTTCTCAATGTTGCAGATTTTGGAGGTCCTGGAAAGAAATGCGCCAAATGCAGGCAAGTGAGATGAGCCCAGAATTCCAATTTGGCCAGCATGAACCAGTTGGGCAGAAGGGCCTGCTGCATGCTGTATGAGGCCAATTGAAGGGACTTTGCTATATTGTTGCAATGCTTATTTGAGGGCAGTGCACACTCAGGGGCCTTGCAGCAGAGGTCGGACGTTAATCAAGATGATAGGGTACTGGAACAACTTGGCTGCTTTGATCTGGAAGGTATTAAGCTTCTTGAGTATTATTGGATTTGATCTCATTCAGTCACGAACATTCATCCCTTGACAGTCAGTATTTATTGTTCATCACAGAATGTCTTGCCCTTACTGTCAAGACAGCTGTGCAGACAATTTAAATAAATTATTTAAAAGGTTTTCTACAGGTATATTAAAAGAGATGGTAAGGGACAAAATTGGTCCCCTTGAAGATCACAGTGGTTGGCTATCTGTGAAACCAAAAGAGATTGGTGGGGGGGAAGATCTTAAATTGTTTTTTCCATCAAAATTTACTCAAGAAAGTGGCACAGATTCAGGAAGTAAGGAAAACAAGCAGCGAGGTAATGGAGCCTATGCAGATTCAAGAGGAGGACATACTTGTTGTCCTGAAGTAAATAAGGGTGGATAAATCCCCAGGACCTGACAAGATATTCCCTCGGTCCTGGAGGGAGGTCTGTGTAGATATTGCAGGGGTTATGGCAGAAATATTTTACAAGTCCTTTGGAGTGGTGCTGAAGGGTGTGGAGGTAGGTCACATTGTTCAGCTGTTTAAAAAATTCTCCAAAAATAACCCTGGAAATTAGACCAGTGAGCCTGGCGTCAGTAGTTGGTAAATTGTTGGAAGCTGTTCTAAAAGATCAGATATACAAGTGTTTGGATAACCAGGGTCTGATTTGGGATAGTCAACATGGCTTTGTTCATGGTAGGTCATATTTAACCAATCTGATGGAATTTTTTAAAGAGGTTACCAGGAAAGTTGATGAAGGAAAGGCTGTAGATGTTATCTGCATGGACTTTAGTAAGGCCTTTGACAAGGTCATGCATGGGAGGTTAATCAGGAAAGTTTTGACCCTCAGAATGCATGGTGAGGTCATAAACTGGATTCGGCATTGGCTATACAGGAGAAGCCAGAGAGTAGTGGTGGATGATTGTTTCTCTGACTGGGGGTCTGTGACAAGTGGTGTGCCTTGGGGATTGGTGCTGGGACCATTGTTTTTGATCATCTTTATCAGTGATCTGGATGATAATGTGGAAAATTTGATCAGGAAGTTTGCAGAAGACAAGTTAGGAGACATTGTAGCAAGTTTGGAGCAAGGAAGGTTTTCAAAGCTTGCGGAGGATCTGGAGAAGCTGGAAAAATGAGCTGAAAATGGCAGATAGAATTTAATGCAGAAAAGTGTGAGGTGTTACATTTTGGAAGGACAGACCAAGAAAGGACATACACAGTAAATGGTAGGGCACTGAGGAGTGCTGTAGTACAGAGGGATCTGAGAATACAGATACATAATTCCCTGAAAGTGGCATCACAGGTGGGTAGGGTTGTAAAGAGAGCTTTGGCATCTTAGTCTTCATAAAGTATTGAGTACAGGAGTGGGGATGTTATGATAAAGTTGTATAAGACATTGGTGAGGCCAAATATGGAGTATTGTGTGCAGTTTTGGTCACCAAATTACAGGAAAGATATCAATGAGATAGAAAGAATGCAGAGAAGATTTACTAGGATGTTGACCAAACTTCAGAAACTGAGTTTACAGCGAAAGGTTAAACAGGTTGGAACTTTATTGCTTGGAGTGTAGAAGAATAAGGGGAGATTTAATAGAGGTATTTAAAATTATGAGGGGGATAGACAGAGTAAATGTAGATAGGCTTTTTCCACTGAGGTAGGTGAGATACAAACCAGAGGACATGGTTCTACCTGCACTCCCAAAAATTCGAGAGATTAGCAGAGGCAGATTTCACACATTACAATAATCTCATTTAGAAGCAAAATATGCTGAATGGGGAAATGTCTTAGCAGAAGAATACTCAAAATTCAATATTATATATCAGTTTTGACAATGCAAACACAATGGCTACTTGGTTACCTCCTCGATCCTGCTTAGCTGCCAGCAAAATTTCACAACTTATCTTTCTTTTCTCTTCTTGTGTTAATTATAATTAAATTTGTTGTTGGTCTGTTACTTGCTGCAGTTTCTCAGGTACATCAGACATGTATTGAAAATATTCAGTGCATTTATGTACGGCAATAAATCACTCATTCAATCTGAAGTGTTCATATTTTTGATATTCTGCTGGTTTTTTTATGCTTTATTTTATTTTTTTTAGAAATATACATAGTAGAATCTTCAATATCACAATATATTAAACCATTTCATACAAAAAAAATAAGAAAAACCCCTTCCCCCCCTCCCACCTCTTACAAAATACAAAACCACACACTGTCAAAGGTCACACTTACGCTATCCATAAAAAATCTAGAAAAAATCTGTGGGGAAGTCACATCTGCTTATATTGTAACAGCATTTGTTATTATCATTCTTATTATAATTGGACCCCTATATAGTCTAAATTTGGCTGCCATAACTTGACCAACATACTATATGTTTTTTAGACTGCATGTAATTTTCTTCATAGGTATACAGCTATTCATCTCTGCAGTCCTTTTGTGCTATGAATAAGGGAGAGTCGGACTTCCAAGTAGTTGCAATGCATTTCTTATCCACAGCTAAAGCTACTTTGACAGAAAAAAAAATTGGAATTTAGTTAATTTATTACTTATTTCAATAAAATTACTCAAAAGATAAAGCTCCCGGTCATCTGCGACAGCCATCCCTGTTACCCTTGTTAATGTTTCAGCAATATCCTGCCAAAAAGACCTCACCTTTACACACATCCATGTAGCATGTAAAAACATTTCTGTTTCAATCTCACATGTCAAACACATCTCTGATATTTCAGATTTTGACCTTTGTAGCTTCTGTGGCATAAGGTATACTTGGTGTAGGAAGTTATACTGCACCAGTCCATATCTTGCATTTATAACTGTCCAAACACCAATCTGACCAAAAACTTCTGATATTACAACACCTAAGTCCGACTCGCATCTCTCTCTCTCTCTTAACCTCTGCAAACCTGGTTTTACACTTTCATTCTGGAGAACAATATACATTAAATTAAGGTGCATTCCCGAGCCATATCATTCATTCCATTTCACTAATTTCAGGTGGGCCAACGCCGACCCCCATTTTTCTCTCAAGAATGACCTTAGCTGGAGGAAAGTTCCATTAGCTTCTCCATATTTCTGTTTTAGTTGATCAAAAGACACAAGAACTCTCTCTGCATAGCAATCTTCAATGTACCATTTTCCTTTGTCACACCAGAGTTTAGTATTCCATTACCTCGATTAATCGGCAGCAAAGCATTCTTACATAATGCTGCTCTTAAAGAGATTCTACAGCATTGAATCGGATGTTTGGATTGTAATCAAATAAAATCCAGGAATCTGAATGACCCTTTTAAAAAGGTACGATCAACATGATGACTGTATCGTAGTTTTTTTTTTCTCACATGGAAAGAAGATTCTTATTCTGGGAATTTACTTGAGATTTAAAGTTAGATCCAGAGGCAAGGCCAAATTTAAATAAAAAAAACTGCAGATGTTGGACATCTGAAATAAAAACAGAAAATGCTGGATATATTCATCTTCAGACAGCATCAATAGTTCAATGAGGTAGCAGAAAGATTTTGGAGATAAATGTGAAATAGTTGACTTTTTAAATTTTGATTCTTTTCTACTTTGGTTGACCAGAGTATCTTTATAAATGATTAAAATGCAAATACATATAACAAAACAGCAAAATTTTCCTGTGTCCTGTGATGCATACTTGCCACGTGATTTGAATGTCTTTGGTAAGAAAGAGGACACCATTTCCAAGAAATTGAGGCTCTGAGAATAAATAACCAGCAAAAGTATTTGACATTAGATGTTGAGGATGAAACCAACCAACCATGGAGAAATGGCTGGTTAGGGCACCATGGTTAGCGTAGCGGTTAGTGCAATGCTTTTTAGCGACAGCAATCGGGGCCGGGGTTCAAATCCTGCGCTGACTGGAAGAGTTTGTAATGTTCTCCCCATTGTGTGGTGGTACACCACTGGTCTACTGCAGGGGGCAACCTCAGTACCTGCAGGAGTGTAAGGGGACAGGACAACAACTGGCCGGCTGCCAATCAGTCGGCCTGAATGGATCAAGCCCCACCCGGTCGGGTGCCAATCACCCTCCAGGCTATAAGCCTGCACCTGCCTCCCGAGGCCTCACTCAGAGTTGCTGCAGCCACAGCCAGCCTGGCTCTGTGGAAGTCTTTGTGGATTAAAGCCTGTTGTACAGTCTTTATCTTTGTGTGTGTCTGATTCTGGCTAACAGTGCACCACAATTTAATCCACAAAATTTTCCCACGGCGGCTATGGAAAAACTTCTGTGCGCAGGGAGCCTCGAGGTCAACCCACACCACCCAGAAGCCCAGACACACTTCGAGATCTGGCAGCACGCGGTTGAGGCAATCATCAAGGCACACGAGGGCGACATCCTGGACTCCGATCGGAGTCCTACAAAGCTGGGTCCCCGCGCCTTCCAGGTAACCAAAGGCTGCAATGGACACTCTTGAGAACTTGTACAAGCCCCACATGAATGTGGTCTGTGCAAGGCACCTCCTCAACACCCGAGCCCAGCAACCCGGGGAGACGCCTGAGTCTTACCTGGAACACTTGCAAGAGTTGGCCCTACTGTGTCTGACTGAACCCGCGGTGGGTGTAGAGGAGGTCGAGAGGCTGATCCGGGACGCCTTCGTCCAAGGGCTACGCTCAAGGGCCGTCCAGCAGAAGCTGCTGGAAGACAACATCTATGCCCTAACCAGGACTGTGGAAGTGGTCCAAACCCTGGAAGCAATAGCCCTGCATGTCGAAGCCTTCGATTCCAGGTTCCCCCAGGCTCCCTCATGGCCCTCTCACACTGCAGCTGCAGCCCCAAGTCGAGCTGGGGAGGAGAACGTTGCTGCGGCAGGCGCCTGGTGCCCCTGTAAGTACTGTGGGTCCTTGTGTGAGTCAGATAGACGATTGCACCAAAACTGCCCAGCTAGGAACCAGTATTGTTCCTGATGTGACAAGAAAGGCCACTTTGCAAAAGTGTGCCTCTCTAAACCTGCCGGCAGCTCAGCGGCCCTCTATGACCTCCCCGGTGGACATCCCCACGTGCGTGTGCCAGGCAGCGCCATTGTCCCCGTGACATCTTCCCCCTTCCCCAACTTTGACCACGCAACATCCGGCCCTGCCAGCGACTCACAGTGTGTGCCCCGATCATCTGCACCAGCCCTCACCCTCGCCGGTGCCGCTCACTGAGAACTAAAGCGACGTCACTCCCGGCTGACGACGTGATGTTACTTCCGGCTGACGTAACGACGTCACTGCCGCCGGCTGTGATTACGTCATTCCCCCGGTGCAGCGGACACACCTGGGGAAGGAGGCAAGCCACGCAGTGGCCCCCCCACGTGCCGCCGCCATCTTGGTCCAGGCAGCGCCTGACACGGAGGGCCCCCGACGACATTGAGAACGACGTGGTCAACACAGGCGATGACCAGGCCACCCTACTGATGCTCCACATGCGTCCGGGTGGAATCAGCAGCCGCACACCGCACTCAGCGACCGATGGCAACGTGGTCAACACGGGCGATGACCAGGCTGCCCTACCGACGCTCCCCACGTCTCTGGAGGCCATCGGCTACCACACGCTGCACCTCACGACCCATGTCAACATGGTCAACGCGGATGATGACCAGGCCACCCTATCGACGCTCCCCACCTCTCTGGATGGCGACGACTCCGACTCCGACTCCGAGATGGTCCCGGCCACCACCACGCTGGTCATGGTAATGGTGGGAGGGGAGATTTACACAGGATTCAGGCTCCTGGTCATGCCCAAACTCTGCGCACCACTCCTCCTGGGCCTGGATTTCCAGTGCCACCTGCAGAGTGTCACCCTTGCCATCAGGGGTCCCCAACCTCCATTCACATTGCACAGCACGCCAACCTACCAACCCCCCCTCCACACTCCACATCACCCCACTGGCGCTCTTTCCACATCTTGCGCTAGGCTGCAAGCCGATCGCCACCTGATGTAGGCGCTATTGCGCTGCAGACAGGGACTTCATCAAGGCAGAGGTGCGGCAACTCTTGGCGGAAGGTGTTCTAGAGCCCAAGTCCTGGTGGTCAAAGGGGGAAGTAAGCCGAGGATGTTCGTGGATTACAGCCAGACAATTAATCGGTACACCCAGCTGGATGCCTACCTCCTCCCGAGGATCGCCGACATGGTGAATGAGATAGCCCGCTATCGGGTTTTCTCCACGATTGACCTGAAGACGGTGTATCAACAAATCCCTATCCACCCGAAGGACAAGCCCTACACTGCCTTTGAGGCAGACGGGCACCTGTACCAGTTCCGGCGGGTTCCTTTTGGGGTCACGAACGGGGTCTCCATCTTCCAGCAGGAGATGGATCGCATGGTAGACCGGCATAACCTGAAGGCGACGTTCCTGTATCTGGATAACGTCACTATCTGCAGCCGTGACCAGCAGGACCACGATGCTAATCTGGAAAACTTCCTCCAAATGGCCACAGAGCTGAACCTCTCTTACAACAAGGAGAAGTGTGTGTTCAGCACCACCCGCCTCGCCATCCTGGGGTACATCGTGACACATGGGGTTGTCAGCCCAGATCCGGAAAGGATGCGCCCATTAATGGAATTACCCCTCCCCCACGCTAAAGGCCCTCCGCAGGTGCCTGGGCCTGTTCTCTTATTACTTGCAGTGGGTCCCTCGCTTCTCAGACAAAGTCCACCCACTAGCCCAAGCTACAACTTTTCCCCTCCCACCTGAGGCACAGGAAACCTTCGCCCGCATCAGGCAAGACATCACGAACACCACAATGCAGGCTGTGGATGAGGACTCCCCCTTCCAGATGGAGACCGATGCCTCCGAGGTAGCCCTCAGTGCTACCCTCAACCAAGGAGAGTTCCCCGTTGCCTTCTTCTCCAGGCCACTCCATGGCTCCGAGCTAGGGCACTCCGCCATTGAAAAGGAGGCCCAGGCAATTGTAGAAGCAGTCCGCCACTGGCACCACTACCTGGCCGGCAGGAGATTCATGCTCCTCACAGACCAGCGGGCCATGGGGTTCATGTTTAACACTACCCACAAGAGCAAAATCAAGAACGACAAGATCCTGCACTGGAGAGTCGAGCTGGCAACCTACAGCTACGACATCCAGTACCACCTCGAGAAGTTTAACAACTCCCCCGATGCCTTATCTCGCATCTGCGCGTCTATGCATGATGACAGGTTGCAGGCATTGCATGAGTCTCTCTGCCATCCAGGCATCACCCGGTTGTACCATTTCGTTAAGTCCCAAAATCTGTCGTACATCATCAGTGAGTCAGAGACATGTCCGAAGTCTGTCAGGTCTGTGTGGAGTGTAAACCTCGCTTCTTCAGACCCCCTCCCTCCCCCACGTTGTAAAGGCTACTCGGCCTTTCGAGCGTCCCGGTGTGGACTTTAAAGGGCCCCTGCCTTCCATGAACTGTTACGTCTACTTCCTCATGGTAGTGGACTAGTACTAACGCTTCCCTTTCGCCATCCCTTGTCCGGACACCTCCACGGCTACCGTCATCAGGGCCTTGGAGCAGAGTTTCACTGTGTTTGGCTACCCCACCTTCATCCACAGCGACCGGGGGTCTAGTTTCATGAGCGACGAGCTGCGCCATGTTAGGTCTGCTTTGTTCATGAATGAGTGAGACAAACACCAGACTGAGTCGAAATCAGGGTTCTTTGTTCTTTATTACCGGATTGTAACACTTGCAACTAACCATGTTAGTCGGAGAATGCATTCTGCCGTTATCAGCAAAATGGTGATTTTTTATACCCTTGGATACGTGCTTAGAACATCATCATATCATTACTTGTCCAATGACTAAAACTGTTGCTATCCTTTCCCTGCTAGCTTCCTGCCTCTCAATCCATCAATGTCTCTCTTATCTTGTAAGTACAAGGATGCATTCACATCTTGTTACAGCCCTGTACAGGGTAACTCCTTACACATTCCCATCTCATGATGTTTTACCTTACAATCCCTCCTTTGTCCTCTTTAGAGGACAATCTCGCCCTGACTATGCTACCACCGCGTTACATTAGTTCGCCTATTATTGCCAAGCTCTATACGGGTTCTGTTCACAGGGTAGTTCGGCTGGTGGGCGAGGGCTCCCCCAACCCTCCTTTGCGTACACCCCCCATCCGCCCCCATCCGTCACCCCGATCCCATTGCCCGTTTACAAGTTTCATCCCATTTTCCCCCAAGCAAAAAACTAGCTAACCCCCCGTACATTAGTAAATTCCCAAGTTAACATATGGTCTACAATCTAATTCATAATACTTGTTCTACAATCTGATTAATAATGTTTGTGTTACAATCAATGTTATAATATTTGTTCTACAATCAAGGTTATAATATTTAGGTTACAAGCAAGGTTAAAATTATATGTGTAACAATCTAATTCACAATCCCTCCTTCCCATCACATTCCCCTTCAGACTCCAGATTGATCTCAGCAACTTTCTCCGCCTCCTGTAATGTGAGATAGTCTTGCTCCACAGCCTGCACAGCTTGATATTTCGGAGGCAGTTCATCACGGTCAGCAAAGGCTCTCTCTATGGTCCTCGTGACCAGCGTTCGAATGCATGGAATACAACAACAGCCACAAGTGATAAAAATTGATACAGAAATGAACAAACCCAGCAAAAGTTGTCCTAACAATGTGCTCCATCTCCCAAACACTCCCTGTAACCAGGATAAAACAGGATTGGAGACTCCAGACTGGGCTTTTAATTCTTTCGCCAATGCCCTAAGTTTCGTTAACCCCTTAGTGAGTGATCCATCTGGCCCTGTGTTATTAGAGATAGAAGTGCAGCATAGATCTCCAAACATAGCACACACTCCACCTTCTCTGCCAGGACCATATCAATCGCTATCCTATTCTGAAGTGTCATAAGGGAAGTTTCTGACAGTTGTTGATGTATTGCCTCAACAACGTCCCTGGTCAAATTTGCAAGGCGCTGGACATTATAGTGAATAAGGTTGATCCTATTAACATTCTTATTTACAGTGATGGGAAAAATTGCACTAAAAACAGGAAACCTTTCAAACCCAGCTGCAATCTCATCGGCTAATTTAAATTCGTCCGGAATATTCCGGGCTTGGCCAATGGCATCAATCCATACCCCATCAGGGTTCCTTCCTCCCGGCCCCAAGAGTCCAACACTCCTCCTGACTGGGCGACAAGCGGTATTGTTTTCTCCATATTGGTTTCTGCCCGGGGTTGGCCAATTCTAGAAATACCTCTCCTTTTATTACTCCCACATCATAGGGCCCCGTTGTCCATATATGTGGACTCAGATTAGAAAGATATTTGTCTGAGTCTCTGTGATCAATATTTTCTCCTTCTATGGCTCGGTCTCTTTCTACTTTCTCATTCACTACCTGGTCCCATGCTTCAATATTCAGTCTGACAAATTTTCCTCCCTCCGAGGTGGAATATCCCGGGATTTCTGTCTGCCTGTATTCACACCCTATCGCTTCCTTTACCATCGGACCCAGCTGTCGAGCGTAATGATCTTTGGCAATACCCAAGGTCACATGAGGCACACTTTCTACTCCTAAGCAGAACCACTCCATTTGTTCTTCTGTCATGACAACCATAGCAGCTATTCCCTCCTTACCTACAAAGATAAATGGACAATGTATCGTTTCTGTCTTCCCTTCTTTTAGAGAGTCCCACCTCTCCTCATATTCCTGGTCCGGGTGGATGGTGTAGTTTAATGTAACATGCATAGGATCTAGTGGAGAATGGTAATCCCCATACCGAGGAATACTGGCCCTCCACTCAAAAAACTGTTTAACCAGCCCTGGGCCTGGTTCATCATACAGTAGCCGACTCCAGAAAATGCTAACCTCCACAGAGTCTTCTGAAGCGTTAGATGGGGTCATTACTATAAACTGTCCTCCCCTTCTTATTGTATCCCCTGGGTATGTTAACCGAAGGCCCTTCTCAGAACATTGTATGGTTATTCCTAGTTTGGTAAGAATGTCCCTTGCTAATAAATTAATGGGGCAACTTGGCACAACCAGGACAGGCGTTTTAACCCTTTGTCGTCCAAATGTCATGTCGATGTTATCTGTATAGGGCTGTGTTTCCCTTATCCCGGAGAATCCTATTGTAGATAATGTTTTGCCCGAAAATGTGCTCCCTGGGGGTTTTTTAATCACTGTCGTAACTGCTGCCCCTGTGTCAACCATAAATTCAATTTTTTCTCCATTTACCGTCCCCCAAATTTTTGGTGGCTCCCAGGGAGGCGTGATTTTTGATTCTCCAGGGCACCTTCAATAATCAAATTCAGCACCTTCCTCAATATAGTCATTACACTGAGGTGCCTGGACTTGTTGATCACTCTGCCACCCCCCGATTCTCTGGGGCCCATCAATGTGTCCACCCCTACCCCTTGCTTGTCCTCTTTAGTTTCCTCCTCTTCCCCGATAGCCTCTCATAGAGGGTAATCTTTTTCCCCTTGCTCTCCCAGCCTCCGGACAGTTCCGCTGGTAGTGTCCAGGATTTTGGCAGTACCAGCATACTACATGTTCCCCTCTATACATTGTACCTAGCTGTCTTTCCCAACCATTTCTTACTTGGGGTCCCGGATTTATCACTGGCCCCATGACCTGTGGGACTATCTGTTGGGCCGCTAATTTAACCCCTATATGTTCTATGGCTCTCACCAATTTATCGGTTGTTTTGTCCACCTCCTTCTGGGACGCACTTTCTGACTTAGCATGCTCTGATTGACGATGTCGTTTGATTGCATGTGTCAGGTGTCTTTTCCACAAATCCTCTGACATTGTCTCTAATCCCACAATGTCCCTTAATTTTGCTTGAACCGTAGCAGGTAGTCCGTTTATTATCCCATTACGAAAGTGAGCCCTTCCTAAGGGGCTGTGGTCGGGTCTTTCTCCAGTCCCTGTTTCCCATAAGTCCCATGCTCGAGTGAAATACTCGTGTGCAGTCTCTCCTTCCTTTAGTTGAAGGGTTACCAAGGCATCCAAACTATAGGGTGTAGGAATTGTTTCTCTAAGTGCTTCCCAAAATTTATTCCGAAGTGGGTTAAATTCTATTTCATCCCCCAATTTACTGCTTCTTACAATTCTCTCTATTTGCTTCAGGGCCCCTTCTGCCTTTAATTTTATCATGATAGTTCTGACATCTGCGAGTGCTAATTGTTCTTGGCAGGTTTCTCGCTCAAAACAAGAAATCCATGGACTAGCCCCATTACTCAACGGAGGTAGTTTTTTCATTAAACTCTCTAAGTCCATTCGTGACCAGGGTACATATTTTTGAGTTCCCCGTCCCGTGATCAGTAATGGGCATTGATATCTCAATTTTTGGGGATTTCTGCTCCTTCTTTACTTTTGGCATGCATTTATTTATCCCACCTTGTTCTGACTCTTCTTCGTCACTGTCACTGTCCCTATCAGCTTCCAATGTCTCAGGGTCAAAGGTATATTGGTCACGTTCATCTCTAAGATAATCTTTTCGGCCATAGTTTAGTTGTTTCACATCTTTCTCTTTTGTCCTAACTATGTCCAGGTAAGCATGTCTATTTTTCTCCCTCCCGAGTCTTTTCCTTTTACTTTCCTCCCATGGTGGATCGTATCTCGTTTCCTCATCTGTACTACACTTTTCGTCCTTTACTCCTATTACCATTCCTTCAGCTTTAATTTCTCCTGACAGTGTTGTAGTTATCTTTTCCACTTCCTTCAATACACCTACCATTAATTCTTTTTGATCCTCACTGATCTGCCCCAGCACATTAATATCTCTGTTTAAGTTTTTAATGTTATCCTGAACCTTTTTCATGTTCCATTTCTGTATCTCTAACTCCTTTTCTATTTTCTTGGACTCCAGAGGGGTCTCCACATCTATTACTCCCCCTTCTATTTTTATTAAAGGGGCCTGTACCTCGTCTGATGTGTCCCTATTCCCGAGGTTCTTGTCACACCCCAGTGTCTCAATATCTGGATATAAGGGACGTGACTCCAGTATCCCATCTGGGGTGCCAGGGGCACCTTGTGACTCCACATATGCATAGGGCGGGGGTCTACAAGCTATTTCTACAGGGGCCATAATAGGTGGGTTATCAGGGAGACCAAATTCTTCGAATATAGCTAGGACATCGCGGTACTGCATCTCCTTGTCTCTCACCCTCTTTTTTGCTGACTCGCGATTAAAGATTTTGTTTTCTGTGTCCCGTTTGTATAATTGTATAAGACTCACTTATAAATGATTTATTGTCAGAGTACATACATGACATCACATACATCCAGAGACTATGAGAGAGAGAGAGAGAGAGAGAGAGAGAGAGAGAGAGAGAGAGAGAGAGAGAGAGAGAGAGAGAGAGCATAGCGAGAGAAAGAGATAGAGAGGCAGATACACAGAGCACAAGAGATAGAGAGAGAAAATGCCTTGCACTGGCCCCACTGGGAGAAAAGTCTTCAGATTAACACTTTCGTTTCAAAGGTTTTAAAAGGTTCTCATCCTGTGATCACTGGTCTGGATCAGATTGGGTCTCCCACCACTGGGAACTATCACTCCTTCCTTCCCTCCCACCTCGAGTGAGCTACACGTCAGCCCACAATGTCTGCCCTGATCCCGCAATGGTGGGGGTGCGGGAAAGAGGGAGGGAGAGAGGATAAAACAGGATCCCATTTGATGCGGAGCTGGAATTGTGGGCACAAAATTAAAACCAAATTGTATTTCTCTGCCCTGCCCAACCTGGGGATTTCAGGGCAGCACCGCCACAGATTGGGATTGGGAGGGGGAGTGGGTGAGAGAGGAGGGGGGGGAGAAGAGAGAGAGGGGGAGAGAAGAGAGAGAGGGGAGGGTGAAAGGAGGGAGGGAGAGAGCAAATCCGGACACTTCGTGGCTGGAAACTGGAAACAGGCACTTTTCCTTTCCCTTCTGTGTTTTGTTTCTTCCAGCTTATCTAAGCCTCTACGTTTTAAAATTTTTTTTTTCCCTCACCTGTCAGGAACATCTCAGTGCCCCCGGGTAACCAACCCCTCTTCCTCCAGCGGTCTACACATTTTCGGAGCATTTTTTGTTTTTCCAATGCCGCATTACTGGTATTTCGCTCCTCTAATTCCTGATTAATTTCCTTAATAACTTGGTCAAAAGTCTTAGCAGGCAACTGTACAGCCATAGCTGCGGGACCGCTTTCTAATGCCTGTTTTAATTTAGGTTTTTGTCCGTTTAGGGGATCTATGTCAACGAAAATTGCTTTTAAAAATGTCTCCTTGCAAGCTGGATGACTAATATCTTTTAAAGGAACAGTCTCTAAGTCTTGTCCTCCAATTGACTTCAGACTGTCCTGTATACTCTGATTGCTCGTTTTCCACTCTCTGTTTTCCCAAAGGGGTCTGAAAGTTAAATTACAACTAGAAAACCAAATATTTGGGCTATACTTTTGTCCTGTTTCCCTGTACCAATCTATGAATTTACGTAACTTTATCTCCTTGGTGATGTTGGGAATACCCTCATTTAACTTATCAAAAGTATTTCGAATAAACTGGGTGTCTCTTAGGAGTTTGTCAACTTTTTCATTAATATCTCCTACCTGATCCGGACACAGCTGTCGCAGCCTTCTGTCGTCGTTCTTGTTCACCAGGCAGGCGTCCCTGAGTACTTTTTTTGTTGTCTCAAGGTCTCTAGTGTCTGCTGTGGTATTCTACCACGGCGAATTGGGGAAATAAATTCTTAACTTCTCAAGTGTACAGACATTATCATACCTACCGGACATTTATAAGTCAGTCTCTCAGATACAATTGAGGCCAATAAGCCTGAACCTTTGTTTTCTTTCAAAGCCCAACCTTCACGTGGGAGATTTCTCCTCTTAATAACCAGTTTAGGGCAGAAAACTCAGGTCCTCAATTGTTTATAGACCACCTTCTCACTCTATTGGACTTTGCAACGACACAATAAAGACTTTTAAACTCTAGTAGTTTCTTGCGAAGCACTTAATAAATGTCATTCAAACACCTTAAGGACTTTTATCTTGTCTGTAATCACTTACGTGTTACAATCCTGGCATGCGACCTTCAATTGTGGTCGTCTAATTTGTCCGATCTCCAGTTCTTACTGACAATCATAAAGATTTAAAAAAAAAGAGAATTTTGTTAAAACAGGCTTCTCTGGACCTTTTTATCAGCCGGCTGAGATGATTGTCAGAAAAAACAGAAACCGTCGTCCAGTGTTCACTCACCCATCACGTCGGGGTCACCAAATTGTTAGGTCTGCTTTGTTCATGAATGAGTGAGACAAACACCAGACTGAGTCGAAATCAGGGTTCTTTGTTCTTTATTACCGGATTGTAACACTTGCAACTAACCATGTTAGTCGGAGAATGCATTCTGCCGTTATCAGCAAAATGGTGATTTTTTATACCCTTGGATACGTGCTTAGAACATCATCATATCATTACTTGTCCAATGACTAAAACTGTTGCTATCCTTTCCCTGCTAGCTTCCTGCCTCTCAATCCATCAATGTCTCTCTTATCTTGTAAGTACAAGGATGCATTCACATCTTGTTACAGCCCTGTACAGGGTAACTCCTTACACATTCCCATCTCATGATGTTTTACCTTACAGCCAGTACCTGACAGCGAGAGCCATCACAACCAGTCGCACGACAAGCTATAACCCGAGAGGCAATGGGCAAGTGGAACACGAGAATGGGGTGGTCTGGAAGGCAGTCCTCCTGGCTATTAGGTCAAAAGGGTGGGCCGTTGAGTACTGGCAGGACGCCCTGCCCGAGGCGCTCCATGTCATTCGGTCACTGCTGTGCACGTCTACCAACAAGAACCCTCACAAACGTCTGTTCTCATTCCCCAGGAGGTCGGTGACTAGAATGTCACTCCCAGCATGGCTCACGTCCCCGGGACCGGTGCTTCTGCATAAGCGTGTTCAGACACACAAAGCCGAAGCCCTGGTAGAGCAGGTTTTCCTCCTTCATAACTACGCTTAGGTTAGGTTCGGCAGTGGCAGGGAGGACACTGTCTCAACCAGGAACCTGGCACCAGCAGGAGAACCCACCACACCATGCCAACCTCCAAACCAGGACGACACTGACCGGGCATACATCCCCGTCCCCAGGCAGCTATGGGGCACGCAGGACCTCCTTGACCACCAGGGGCCCGCCTCAGCCTGAGGAGACGAACCAGCCCTCCCCCCCACCCATCCAATACAACCCACATACGTCGACCCCAGCTCCCCTGGCCACCCTTCCACGCGGCACCACACCAGCTACACATACTCCTGCCGCCAGCCCTCCCACTTCCCCTCTGACCAGTGACCAGGAGCCTGTCCTACGACAGTAGAGACCCCGGCGGCCGCCGAATCATCTCAGCCTGTAAATATTGTATGTACATAGTGAATGCGATTCCTTGTTAATGCCCCCCCCCCCTCCCCACCCCATCCCAGGACAATTTTAAAGAAGGGGGTGAACGTGGTGGTACAGCACCAGCCTACTGCAGGGAGAAACTTTTGTACCTGCAGGAGTGTAAGGGGACAGGACAACACCTGGCCGGCTGTCAATCAGTCGGCCTGAATGGATCAAACCCCACCCGGTCGGGTATCAATCACCCTCCGGGCTATAAGCCTGCACCGGCCTCCCAAGGCCTCACTCAGAGTTGCTGCAGCCACAGCCAGCCTGGTTCTGTGGAATTATTTGTGGATTAAAGCCTGTTGTACAGTCTTTATCTTTGTGTGTGTCTGATTCTGGCTAACAGTGCACCACACCCCTGTCTGTGTGGGTTTTGCCTGGGGGCTCCGATTTCCTCCCACCGTTCAAAACATACTGGTGTTGCAGGGTAATTGGGTGCCATTGGGTGACAAGAGCTTGCAGTTGAAATGTCCTGTTACCATGGTGTATGTATGTTCAAATGTCTGAATACTCTTCTTGCATTATTACCATGGATCAATCTTACCAACAGTCTTGCAGTCTGCTTCAGCCCAACTATTCATCAGCTGTAATACAATAAAAAATGTTATTTAACATCATTAAAAGGCATTTGGAAATACGAAATAATAACAAATGTATTGCACTTTACAAGATTTGAACCAATATCTATCGACTCAAAATCAGAAGGCAAAATGTGGTGTTCATTCATCTTTCAGGATTCTGGCATCAAGGTCAAGGCTAACATTTATTGCCCATAGCTGTCATTGATAAAAGTGGTGGTGTCATGAATAACTGAAATGTTCCTTGTAATGTAAGTCATCCAGAACTTAGAATGAAGAAATAGCTCACTATTTCCAAGTCAGAATGGTGCATCGCATGAGGGGAACATGACCCCATACACCTGTTGCTCTTCTTGATGCAAGGTCACATGGATTTTGGGGATACCAGTTGAATGATGAGGTGAGTGCCTATAGTATGCCATTAGGGAAGGGAATTTTTTTTTTGGTCAAGAGAGTTGTCAATCCACCAACTGTTTTGTTCCAGATGGTGTTATAGCTAGCCACTCAGGCAAACACTTCATCATTCTCCTGACTTGGGGTTTGGATAAAGAAAAGGTTTCAGGATCACAGATGGTGACTTTTTAACTGCATGATGTACAGCCTCTGATCTTCCGTCGCCATCATTGTGGCTGCTCCATTCCAACTCCACCCCATCTAAACCCCTCATTCTAGGGAAACTAAAATCTCCCATCACAACAACTCCTGTGTTATTATTACACCTTTCCAGGATCCGTTTCCCTATCAGCTCCTCGATATCCCAGTTTCTATTAGGCACCCTATAAGAATGATGCACAGCCACTGATCCACCTCGCTGTCACAGTGGCTGTCCAATTCAACTCCACCCCATCTAAATCCCTTGCTCTAGGGAGATACCAATCAATATTTGGGATTCTGATCAATAGAGTCTCCAGGACATACACAATGAGTAGAATTCTGCAATGGTCATGTAACTATTTGTCTTATATTTGTGGTTGGACTCCTTCATTGTTAAAGATCATTCCTGCTTGGTATTTCTACACTCCAAAATTCTATTGCAAAATTGTTTGAGGGATTGGTATTGGCCAAGGATAAATTAGCTGTGAAAGAGCTGGCAGCAGAGTGGGAGGATAGCAGAGTGGTAGGGCTTTGGCTCAATGGACTTATGTGGTAATGAGACAAAGTAGGTTTAACTGTATTAATTGCAGACAGTAAATATGTGTGAGGCCAATGTTCTGTGCTCGGTGCCAGATTTGGGAGGACCTGGAGTCTCCTAGCCTCCCAGATGGCCATATCTGCACCCAGTGTGTCAAACTCCAGCTCCTAAGAGATTGTGTTAGGGGACTGGAATTGCAGCTCGATGAAATTCAAGGTCAGGGAGAGTGAGGAGGTGACAGAAAGGAGTTATAGGCACACCAGGGCCGTGGGAGACAGATAAGTGGGTCACCGTCTATGATCGTGAAATCTTTTATTTATCCAGACGTGGCTCACAGTCAGAAGGAGAAAGGGGAAGAGTCAGGTATTAGAGAGTACCCCTGTGGCTATACCCCTTGACAATAAGTTCTCCTGTTTGAGCACTGTTGGTGGGAGCAACAGCCTATCTGGGGGAAAGCAATAATGGCTGTGCCTCTGGTATAGAGACTGGCACTGTGGCTCAGAAGGATAGGGGAAGGAAGTGATAGTGGGTCAGACAGGAGAAGTGATTAAAGAAACTTGGATGGTAGTTTGCCTCCCAGGTGCCAGGGCCCAGGATGTTTCAGACTGCTTCCAAGATATCCTTCAGTGGGAGGAAGAACAGCCATAGATCATGGCTGTTGGTACCTATGACATAAGTAGGAAAATGGAAGATGTCCTGAAAAAAAGACTACAGGGAGTTAGGAATGAAGTTGAGAAGCAGGACAGCAAAGGTAGTAATGTTGGATTACTGCTTGTTCCAAGTGACAGTGAGTATAGGAATAGAATGAGGTGAAGAATAAATCCATGGCTGAGGGATTGGAGCAGGGGCCAGGGATTCAGATTTCTGGATTATTGGGACCTCTTTTGGCACAGGTGTGTCCAAAAAGCACAGGTTGCACTTGAATCCCATGGGAACCAATATCCTGGCAGGGAGGTTTGATAAGGCTACTGTGGGGAGTTTAAACTAGAATTGTTGGGTGGTGGGAACAGAACTAAAGAGACTGGGGAAGAGGCAGTTGGCTCACAAATAGAGAAAGCTTGGAGACAGTGTGTGAGGGAGGATGGGCAGGTGATAGAGAAGGGATGCTCTCAAATGGATGGTTGAGATGTGTCTATTTTAATGCAAGGAGTATTGTGAACAAAATGAATGAGCTTAAAGCGTGGATCAGTACTTGGAGCTATGATGTGGTGGCAATTGCAGAGAGTTGGATGGCTCAGGGACAGGAATGGTTACTTCAAGTGCCAGGTTTCAGATGTTTCAGAAAGGACAGGAAGGGAGGCAAAAGTGGTGAAGGCATGGCACTGTTGATCAGAGTGTCACAGGTACAGAAAAGGTGGACATCATGGAGGGATTGGCTATGGAGTCTCAATGGGTGGAGGTTAGGAACAGGAAGGGGTCAATAATGTTCTTGGGTGCTTATATTGTGGAGGGTTGTGCTGCATGTGACACCACTGTGCACTATCTGGTCAGAAGACACAACACCTGCCAATCAAGGTTTGGCCCTGCCTCACCCATTAAAGCACACAATGGCGTCACTAGGGTTAGTGTCACCCAGTGTGGTAACTCATGGAGTCACCCACTTCCCTCCCAGAATGAGTGTACGAGTGTATTAAGCATAGAAGAAACAAGTGTCTTCTTTGTATGTCCAGGCCAGCACTAAGTGGGGGAGCAGGGGTAGCAGGGGGGTGAGGTACTCTGACCAAAATGCATTGGAAGATTCAAAAACTAAATTAGCATAGAGTTTTAGCCTTGTAGGTATATTGACACGTAAGCTAGGCTTACAAAAAAATGTTTTTTGCTATAAATAACTGCAGGGATAATTTTTTTTAAATAATAATATATTTTTGCTGAAACACTGCACAAAGATTTTATAGACATTTTGGTGTCACCCCCTCTGATGATGTAACTCAGTGTGGTCTGTACACCCTGTACCCGCTAGTAATGCCAGTGAATCCACTCCTGACCATTGGCCCTTTCTGGATCTTTTGTACATCACCTTGGGCCACTTGCCTTTGTAATCGACTCAATCTTGCTGGCACCAAGCTATTGCTACTGTTAGGTCTGCTTTGTTCATGAATGAGTGAGACAAACACCAGACTGAGTCGAAATCAGGGTTCTTTGTTCTTTATTACCGGATTGTAACACTTGCGACTAACAAAGTTAGTCGGAGAATGCATTCTGCCGTTATCAGCAAAATGGTGATTTTTTATACCCTTGGATATGTGCTTAGAACATCATCATATCATTACTTGTCCAATGACTAAAACTGTTGCTATCCTTTCCCTGCTAGCTTCCTGCCTCTCAATCCATCAATGTCTCTCTTATCTTGTAAGTACAAGGATGCATTCACATCTTGTTACAGCCCTGCACATTCCCATCTCATGATGTTTTACCTTACACTACCCTATTGATTACCTTGGCTGGATCTTCCAGCCCTCCTGCACTTGGCCGTTGTAATCAATCAGACTTTGTTTGAACTGAGCCATTGGAACCCTGAAAATTACCTGGGTTGTATCCCCCAGCCCTCCAACACTATAAAGGGTGCCACATGTGCTCAGTTGTTCCTCTTTGCCATCTTTGAGGGACCATGCTGCTTCACTCGAGGCCGAGTACCGTGGAACAGGACTGGATAAATCATTTGATGAGGTGTGCACTGTTAAATGTTGGGAACATTTTAGTTAGTGTCCCTAGTAACACAGAGCAGTGCCTTCACTGAGTCAAGGGGTGGTGGATATTATATTTTCCCTTGATTGCATGTACCTTGTTCATTGTGTCTGTATGTGTGTGTGTTTCATCCCCATTGTGATTTTCCTATGCTTGCCTTCTATAAATTGTGTGCATCTTTCATTCCCGCTGTGATCTTCTCACGCATGTCTTCTGTAAATAAAATTATTTACTGCCAGACTGTTCAGAGTCCTTACTTTTGAGACCCATTGCAACTGTTTTCTCACTCACAACAGTGTTTTTTTTATAGCCCGCCCAATGGAAACAGGGATATGGAGGAACAGATAGGGAAACAGATCCTGGAAAGGTGTTATAATATTATCATAATGGGAGATATCCCAAATACTGATTAGCATCTCCCTAGCACAAGGGGTTTAGATGAGGTGGATTTGTTAGGTGTGTTCAAGGTTTCTTAACACAATATGTAGATAAGCCTACAAGAGCAGAGACTGTGCTTGATTTGGAATTGGGAAATTAACCTAGTCAGGTGTCAGATCTCTCAGTGGAGGAGCATTTTGGAAACAGTGATCATAATTCTATTTCCTTTTCAATAGGATTGGAGAGAGATAGGAACAGACAAGTTTAAAAAGTGTTTAATTGAGATAAGAAGAATTATGAGGCAATCAAGTAGGAAATTGGGAACAGATGTTCTCAGGGAAGAGTACAGAAGAAATGTGTCAAAGGTTGGGATATTTGTGTGGAATTCTGCATAGGTACAGTCCAATGAGACAATAAAGCAATGGTAGGGTACAGGAGCCATGATGTACAAAGGCTGTAATAAATCTAGTCAAGAAGAAAATAAAAGCTTACAAAGGTTCAAAGACCTTGTAATGTTAGAGATCTGGATTATAAGACTAACAGGAAGGAGCTTTAAAAAATTAGTAGGGCCAGAAGGGGCCATGAGAAGACCTTGGAGGTTAGGATTAAGGAAAGCCCCAAGGCATTCTACAAATATGTTTAGAGCAAAAGGATAAGACATGAAAGAATAGGACTTATCAAGTATGGCAATTGGAAAATGTGCATGGAACCAGATGAAATAGCAGAGGTATTCAGTGAATACTTTACTTCATTATTCACTTTGGAAAAGGATCTTGGTGATTGTAGTGATGACTTGCAGCAGACTGAAAAGCTTGAGTTTGTAGATATTAAAAGCGAGGATGTGCTGGAGCTTTTGAAAAGCATCAAGTTGGATAAGTCACCGGGACTGGATGAAATGTACCCCAGGCTACTGTGGGAAACGAGGGAGGAGATTATGAGCCTCCGTCGATGACCTTTGAATCATTAATGGGGACAGGAGAGATACCAGAGGATTGGAGGTTTGCAGATGTTGTTCTTTTATTCAAGAAAGGGAGGAGAGATAGCTCAGGAAATTATAGACCAGTGAGTCTCACTTCAGTAGTTGGCAAGTTGATGAAGATCCTGAGAGGCAAGATATATGAACATTTGTAGAGGTACATGATTAGGAATAGACAGCATGGCTTTGTCAAGGACAGGTCATGTCTTACGAACCTAAATTAATTTTTTTGATGATGTGATTAAACACATTGTTGAAGGAAGACCAGTAGATGAAGTGTATATGGATTTCAACAAAGTATTTGATAAGGTATCCCATGCAAGGCTTATTGAGAAAGTAGGAGGCATGGGATCCAAGGGGACATTGCTTTATGGACCCAGAACTGGCTTGCCCACAGGTCATATTCTGCATGGAGGTCAGTGACCAGTGGTGTGCCTCAGGAATCTGTTCACTTCGTGATTTTTTATAAATGACCTGGATGAGGATGTGAAGGGATGTGTAAGTAAGCTTACTGATGACACAAAGGTTGGGGATGTTGTGGATAGTGTGGAAGGCTGTCAGAGGTTACAGTGGGACACTGATGGATGCAAAACTAGACTAAGAAGCGGCAGATGGAGTTCAACCCAGATAAGTTCAATAACATACTGGGGGTGTTGGCTAATGGGGTTTTCTGTGACAGCTTGTAACCATGCTCTATGTATTCAAGTGTGAAGTGGTTCATTTTGGTAGGTCAAATATAATGGCAAAATATTGTATTAATGGTTAGACTCTTGGCAGTGTGGGAGGATGAGGGGGATTGAAGCTGCAGTGCAGATTAACTCTGTGGTTAAGAAGGCATACAAGGTGTTGGCCTTCATTAATTGAGGAAATGAATTTAGGAGCCGAGAGGTGATGTTGCAGCTATATGGGACCCTGGTCAGACCCCACTTGGAGTACTGTGCTCATTTCTGGTTGCCTAACTATCAAAAAGATGTGGAAGCCATAGAAAGGGTGCAGAGGAGATTTACAAGGATGCTGCCTGGATTAGGGAGCATGCCTTATGAAAGCAGATTGAGTGAACTCAGCTTTTACTCCTTGGAGCGACAGAGGATGAGAGGTGACCTGACAGAGGTGTTTAAAACGATGAGGCATCAATCGTGTCAATAGTCAGAGATTTTTTTCCCAGTGCTGAAATGGTTGCCACAAGAAGACAAGTTTAAGGAGCTGGGGAGTACGTCAGTGCAGATATCAGGGGTGTTTTTTTTTTTATATATAAACGCAGAGTGGTGAGTGCATGGAATATGCAACAGATACTTTGTGGGCCGAATGACCTGTATTGTGCTGTAGGTTTTCTATGTTTCTATGAAATCTTTGAATTCTACCTGAAACACACACTTCTATTTCCAGCAAAATCTGATGCCAACTGGAGAAATCTGTTTATTAACTATAAATCAATGATGCAAATGTCTTATTAGACAAAGATTGAAAACACTTCCTTGTTACTGACCTTGGATTAAAAATAACAATTACCCAAACCAGTTTACAAATTCAAGAGAACTTTCAGTACAAAAGTCTCTCCTTTCTACAAATGCATCATCTATATTAATTCCTCACTTTAACATTCAAGTATACATGAAAGTAGGTAGAGATGTATGCTTGCAGGCTCCTCAAATCTGTCCCGCCCTTTAATATGATCATGGTTCATTTAAGTTGGCCTCAATTCCTCTTTGTAACCCCATAATTCACAACCTTTCAACTTCACCTTGAATACAAATGTAGTTCGTCTCCACCACCCTTGGTGGCAGAGAATTTCTGGGATTTATTACCCTCTGAAAGAAGAAATTTCCACACATTTCAGTTTTAAATGATAATCCCCATATTTTGCACTGTCTTCTTGTTCCCGACTCTTGCAGTAGTGAGAGCATCGCAACATCTTCACTGCTCCTTTAGGTCTAATATATTGGAAGAAACATAAAATCCAAGGAGTACAAAGCCAAACTGTCTGGACTCTCTTGGTAACTCACTAATCCTAAAGTCAGCTTGGCAATTCTATTTTGTCCTGTCTGTAATGCAACCTTGTCCTTTTTTTTTAAAAAAAAAAGGCTAAAGAACCAAAACTTTTCACAGTATCTAACACTGTGAGGCCTAGATTGGGCCAATACAGTCATTTACTCGAAAGTGGAAAATGTTAAATGCCAGAGGGAGGTGGGGGGGGGGGAAGTTGAAATGAGATTAACAAGGCAAAATTGTTTTGGCCGCAGACCAAAAGTGGTAGATAGCTGGAATGCATGTGAGAGAAGTAGAAGCAAATACAATGTCAAAGTTTAAGAAGCATTTGACAGGCATGTGAATTGGCAGAGAATGGAGAGATATCAACTATGTGCAGGCAGCTGGGCTGAATTTAGGTGGACATGATCAGTGCAGATGTGGTGGACTAAATGAACTATTCTATGCAGTTCTCTATTCCAGGCAAGGTCGATACAACTGTAACAAAGTCTCCATATTTTCAAACTTCAACTCTTTTGTAATAAATACCAAAATACAATTTGCCTTCTCAAACGCTTGTTGGACATGCCTGCTAATTATTAATCCTGCAGTGGGGCACCTCGGTTCTTTTTAACTATAATGGACTCATGTGCTGGAGAAATTCAGCTGCTCACGTGGCGTCCATAAAAAGTAAAGGGGTGTGGGCCCTTCCCAAAGGCTGCGTGACCTGCTGAGTTTCTCCAGCAAGTTTGTATATTGCATTCGACCTACACATCTGCAGAACTCCTCCTAACTTCACTCCTTAACATAATAATCTATATTTCGGTTCTCGCACGGAGAACAAAAATAAAACAATATCCTTCTGAGTTGACCATGATTTCAGTGCTAAGATCCCAGGAGTCGCCCAAACTGGACAAGAACCAACCAATTACGGTCCTGAAAACTATAATTGTTGTACCTTCACTGACTTCCTCATCCAGACACTGGATGATTCAACATCTCACAAATTTACACTCATCCGCAGAATATCTGACTGCCTCACAAGATCCACCTGATGCGGCCCTTGCTGATGACGCGAGCGTACATGCGCGGTGCCCCGCCGGACGAGCGAGTGCGCATGCGCGGTGCCCGGACGAGCGAGTGCGCATGCGCGGTGCCCGGACGAGCGAGTGCGCATGCGCGGTGCCCGGACGAGCGAGTGCGCATGCGCGGTGCCCGGCCGAGCGAGTGCGCAGGCAGCGACCGTGGAGGTCAATGTGGAGTCGGGCGCTGCGCGTCGGCTTCGTGAACGGGGCTTGGCGGCGAAGCTTGTTCACCATGCAGTTGAAGACGGTGGAGTTCGAGTCGCTGTTTACTGACGGCCTGAAGTGCGTGGCAGGTGAGGGGAAGGGCCGACGTGGAGCCCCGGCCTTGACCTGGGAGCGTCTGCCTCTGGGCTGTCCCGGGTGGTCCCTCCTGAGCCCGCGCCGCCGTTTTACAGCAAGGGCACTGCGCGATGCAGCAGCCTTCCTCTTCTTTTCCAGTCTGGGCAGCAGCCTTGCAGCTTCATCCCGGCTTTCGCGATGAGTTCCTTCTACTCCCCCCCCCCACCCCCCCCACCCTCCCCCCACCCCCCATCCTCTCCCCCCACCCCCCATCCTCTCCCCCCCACCCCCCATCCTCTCCCCCCCACCCCCCATCCTCTCCCCCCCACCCCCCATCCTCTCCCCCCACCCCCCATCCTCCCCCCCATCCTCCCCCCCCACCCCACATCCTCCCCCCCACCCCCCATCCTATCCCCCCATCCTCCCCCCCACCCCCCATCCTCCCCCCCACCCCCCATCCTCCCCCCCACCCCCCATCCTCCCCCCCACCCCCCATCCTCCCCCCCACCCCCCATCCTCCCCCCCACCCCCCATCCTCCCCCCCACCCCCCATCCTCCCCCCCACCCCCCATCCTCCCCCCCACCCCCCATCCTCCCCCCCACCCCCCATCCTCCCCCCCACCCCCCATCCTCCCCCCCACCCCCCATCCTCCCCCCCACCCCCCATCCTCCCCCCCACCCCCCATCCTCCCCCCCACCCCCCATCCTCCCCCCCCACCTCCCATCCTCCCCCCCCACCCCCCATCCTCCCCCCACCCCCCATCCTCCCCCCCACCCCCCATCCTCCCCCCCACCCCCCATCCTCCCCCCCACCCCCCATCCTCCCCCCCACCCCCCATCCTCCCCCCACCCCCCATCCTCCCCCCACCCCCCATCCTCTCCCCCCACCCCCCATCCTCCCCCCCACCCCCCATCCTCCCCCCCACCCCCCATCCTCCCCCCCACCCCCCATCCTCCCCCCCACCCCCCATCCTCCCCCCCACCCCCCATCCTCCCCCCCACCCCCCATCCTCCCCCCCACCCCCCATCCTCCCCCCCACCCCCCATCCACCCCCCCCACCTCCCATCCTCCCCCCCCCACCTCCCATCCTCCCCCCCCACCTCCCATCCTCCCCCCCCACCTCCCATCCTCCCCCCCCACCTCCCATCCTCCCCCCCACCCCCATCCTCCCCCCCACCCCCATCCTCCCCCCCATCCTCCCCCCCCACCCCCCATCCTCCCCCCCATCCTGCCCCCCACCCCCCATCCTGCCCCCCACCCCCCATCCTGCCCCCCACCCCCATCCTGCCCCCCACCCCCCATCCTCCCCCCATCCTCCCCCCACCCCCCATCCTCCCCCCCCACCCCCCATCCTCCCCCCCACCCCCCATCCTCCCCCCCCACCCCCCATCCTCCCCCCCCCACCCCCCATCCTCCCCCCCCACCCCCATCCTCCCCCCCACCCCCCATCCTCCCCCCCACCCCCCATCCTCCCCCCCACCCCCCATCCTCCCCCCCACCCCCCATCCTCCCCCCACCCCCCATCCTCCCCCCATCCTCCCCCCCCACCCCCCATCCTCCCCCCCCACCCCCCATCCTCCCCCCCCACCCCCCATCCTCCCCCCCCACCCCCCATCCTCCCCCCCACCTCCCATCCTCCCCCCCCACCCCCCATCCTCCCCCCCACCCTCCCCCCACCCTCCCCCCACCCCCCATCCTCCCCCCCACCCCCCATCCTCCCCCCCACCTCCCATCCTCCCCCCCCACCTCCCATCCTCCCCCCCCACCTCCCATCCTCCCCCCCCACCCCCCATCCTCCCCCCCCACCCCCCATCCTCCCCCCCACCCCCCATCCCCCCCACCCCCCATCCCCCCCACCCCCCATCCCCCCCATCCCCCCCACCCCCATCCCCCCCACCCCCATCCCCCCACCCCCATCCTCCCCCCCTCCTTCCCCCCCACCCCCCCTCCTTCCCCCCCATTCTCCCCCCCACCCCCATCCTCCCCCCCACCCCCCATCCTCCCCCCCCATCCTCCCCCATCCTCTCCCCCCCCATCCTCTCCCCATCCCTTCGTTGCTGTGTCATGTAATAACCCTCAATGCACTTTCCCCACTTCTCAGAATTGTTCGTTCAAAGCAACCATGAGTTGAGGATAGCGGGCGGTGCCGTGAGGGACTTGTTAAGCGGGAAGCAGCCAGAAGATGTGGACTTCGCCACCACGGCCACCCCCGAAAGCATGAAAGAGTTGTTCCAAGCTGCTGGCATTCGGATGATCAACAACAAAGGGGAGAAGCATGGCACCATTACTGCAAGAGTAGGTCCAAACTGCCTCTGCGTCCTCGCTGAAGTGAAACCGTCCGTTTTGACAATAGTCCTGTTTGGGGTGTGGGGGGGGGGGACTCAAAATCCCTGACCGGTTTAGGCTCAATTTTGGTGTGAAAATGTTGAATGAGTTTTAGGAACATACTGGGAAAGGTCAGTGAACCATTTAAGCTGCTGTTTTGCCATTAAATTCAAAACATAAAGCGGTCAAACAATGTTTATGTTTATCATGTGGGTGCAAAATTGGTACGGATGTCTAAATTAAATTTTTAAAAAATTAATACGTTGACTTTTTTATCCCATTGGCGTGTGCATTCCGGTACCTTTACTTATTTCACACTGGATCATAAGAGAGTTGCAATTAACTTAATTTATGCAGCTATGTTAAGAATAATTTCTTAAAACAGTGCTCCGAATAAAAGATATACAAGTGCCCTCCATAATGTTTGGGACTGTTTTCCTTATTTGACACTGCACACTAAAGTTTTAAAATTTTAATCAAAACAATTCACATACCCGTCATTAAAGTCCACATTCAAGATTTTATTTAAGGTTATTTGTATACATTTTGGTTTGACCATGTAGAAATCACCACATGTTTTATAGTTCCTTCATTTCAGGGCACCATAATGTTTGGGAGATTTGACTTCAGATGTTTGTGAGTATGTTTAATTGCTTCATTTGGTGCAGGTATAAGAGACTCATTTTGATCACCTTTGGAGTCATTTTTCAACATAAAGAGCAGAGTTGTGCCAATGAAAGTTCAAGAAGCCCATCATGAGACTGAAAAACGAGAAGTGTAAGAGACATCGTCCAACTATTCATGTTACCAAAATCAACAGTTGAGAACATCATTAAAAAGAGTGCACACTGGTGAGCAGTAATCGTAAAGGGACTGGTATTTCAAGAAAGACCTCCACTGTTGATAGCAGAAGAATTTTCATCATAATGAAAAATTTCCAAACTTATGTCTGACAGATCAGAAACACTCTGATATGGATATATCAATGACTATTGATATTGGATAGGTCAATGACTAATGTCCACATTAGACCATAAACAGAAATACATAGACTTCACTGCAAAATGCCAACCATGGCAAAGGTATGCTTTGAATCTTGGGTAGTTCCTTTACGACTCCACACTGTGCTCTTGACATAACTGTTACAGTTTATGTTGGTTTCATCTGTCCACAAGACTTTTTTCCAGAATTCTGCAGGCTCTTAAATTCTTCTTGGCAAAGTGTAATCTGGCCATCCTTTCTATGATTTGTTACTTACGTTGTGGCCTCTGTATTTCTGTTCATGAAGTCTTCTATGGACATTTTTATGTATATAATGTGCACATTTTGTGCATTTTTTTTTACAAACCAGGTACGTTCTGTGGTATAGAACGTGGTTCAGTGCGTGGTATACGAGTATTTTTGCATGTTGAAAGGACGTGCACTATAGCAGGCATGGGAAAGTTGAACCGACAATTTATAGCGAGCTTGGGAATGTAATAGCGGCATTGAAAGAATACGCACAATTTCTAGCAGGCATGGGAAATTTTGATCTTGGGCACTGCACCTTAATTGCTCAGACCCGTCCCCTGAGGGAGGAGATTAACATATCAAGTGCTTCTGATCTGAGACAACATTAGGATGATTCTGCCGTATGGCAGCAGTTTAATCATTCTCATTACATCAAATCAAACCATAAAATTCTCGATTGCACACTTTTTTAACAAGATAGGCTTCTAAATCATGACAGAATTAACTCTGAAGCCTGTTGTTGATTTATTTGATTCCTCTCCAAAGCTTTTTAATGTGTTGCAGGAGGATATAATCTATATAATGGGTGATTGATTTCCCTGGGGGAAGTTGATTGGGGGTTAATTGCGGGAGTGTGAATTGCTCTTGTAAATTGGAATGCACAATACCACACCCTCATGGTATACGCTATGGGCTCTATACAAAATTTTTTACTCAATCTGATTTTCTGCGCAATATATATCTGTGCATGTTATATGAGTGAAAATATGGTAGTTATTGACATAGCCACACCTGCTTCCTGAAGAATGTTGGGGGATTTTTCTTCATTATGATGAAAATTATTGTGTCATCAGCAGTTAGAATACCAGTCTCTACGAATACTGAGATAACCAATACACTCTTCTTTGGCTTGGCTTCGTGGACGAAGATTTATGGAGGGGTATGTCCATGTCTGCTGCAGGCTCGTTGGTGACTGACAAGTCCGATACGGGACAGGCAGGCGTGGTTGCAAGGGAAAATTGGTGGGTTGGGGTTGGGTGTTGGGTTTTTCCTCCTTTGTCTTTTGTCAGTGAGGTGGGCTCTGCGGTACACTCTTAATGATGATCTAAACTGTTGGTTTTGGGATTTCTAATGTTTGGACGATATCTTTTACTGTTCTATTTTTCAGCAATCTTTGACTTGACCACAACAGTGTTCATGTTGAAAAATGGCAAATACAGACTCCAAAGGTGATCGAAAGCTTCTAAGCAAGCCTAACTCTTGCACCAATTAAGCAATTAAACATACCCAAGAACTCACAAACACCTGTGAAGCCTAATGTTCCAAACATTATGGATCCCTGAAATGAGAGACTATGTATAAAAAGTGGTGTAATTTCTACATGGTCAAACCAAAATGTATATAAATGAAGTTGAATAAAATCTGGAATGTGTACTTTAATTACATTAATTGTTTGATTAAAAAATTTAAAACTGCAACAAGGGAAGTAAAGGAAAAAAAGTGTCACAAATTTTTGATAGTTTTGTCTTCAGCATTTCTTGAATCAGAACCATTTCTAACATGAATATACTGCTCTGACACAAAAGGCAATTTGCACGGATAAATTTTTATTATTTATCTTTCATATTTATTGATTTTCTAATTCAATTTTTTATGAAGTCCCTATTCAGCTGTAGCATGTTTGAATTTTAATACATATATATATTGTGCAATGTATGACAATAAACTCATTGTCAAGTAAATACACTTCCCTCTGATGTGAAACTTTAAATTAGTGGTGGCCAACCTTTTAATTTAGATATACAGCACAGTAACAGACCATTTTAGCCCATGAGTCTGTGCCGCCCAATTAATCTAGATCCCTGGTACATAATTGTGGGCCGAAATGGCATGTTACCATGCTGTAGGTCTAAAAAGGTTGGCCACCCCTGCTTTTGATCTTTAACAATGTAAATGTGAATATATTAACTTGATTCTGAATCATACAAAAACCATCTCTAAATGTACTAAACAGAATCTGAATTATTTTTAAATTATTGAAAAGCGGTATGGGACCCTGATGTGACTAATTCATGCAGCACTAGCTTGTTAAGTTACAGTCTTTTTGTGGTCAAATCAAGTTTTCTGGAGTTAATGATAAATTTTCATGTACCTATTTTAAATCTGGCATAGGTGCATAATCAGAACTTTGAGATTACTACATTGCGAGTTGATGTTGCCACAGATGGAAGGCATGCTGAAGTACAGTTCACAACAGATTGGCAGACAGATGCAGAACGAAGAGATCTCACAATCAACTCAATGTTTTTAGGTATTTGGGTTTTATGCATGCATAAATGTCTTTGGTAATATTATTTCTATTTCACATTTTTTTTCCTAGCGTTAAATAGGGTGTATTGGAACAGATTTTAATTTTTCACTTGCTTCTCAGGCCTTGATGGTACTTTGTATGATTACTTCAATGGCCATGAGGATCTGAAAAACAAGAAAATTCGATTTGTTGGTGATCCATCACACAGGATACAAGAAGATTATTTGAGAATAATGCGATATTTTAGGTTGGTGTGATTTTACATTAATATATTAAAAAAATTAAATTGGTTGAAGCAAGTCGTGCATTCTGACAGCTTTAGGTAGGGATAACCTGAATGAGAAGAATGCTATTCATTTAATTATAAATTGTCAGGGACTAGGGAAAGAGGAGTTATATATAGAAACAAAATTTTACTGCTTGTAAAGTTTAAAAGCTAACCCAGGGAAGATGTAATTCTAGTATTCTTAATTGCGTTAAACTTTTGAAATCTTTTTAAAAAAATTTTGACAAAATCATTTTAAATTGATATGCATACGTGCTTTCTGTGCTTTTGTTTTGGTTTCATTTTTCCACAAATATAAAATTGCCTGGAATGAAGCAATTTGTTCTCGCTGGAAGGTGAATTTTGCATTCAGTTGATTTGCTCTCTGTACAAAATAACCAGGGTAAAGAAGGCTTTTTTGGGTATATTGATACAAATTAATTTAATTCTAATTGAGACAGAAGGGAATTATATTGCTTCATGCATTGTGTAAAATGTTCAAAATATTGAAATTGTAATGGTTGAAAACACTTCACATAAAGTTAATAAGCTATAGTTCTTTTACTACTCTCTTGCTTAAGTGCTTTTCCATTGTATCTTTTTCCAAATTTGATACCAAAACATCTTTCCAAACTCTTTGTTTTCTCCAATCCCAGGATGTATTTGAATAGCATATGGAATTAGGAAGAAAAATATTAAGAAGCTGCAAAAAACATGAAAATTTGGATTGTTAATTTCAGTCACTCCACATTACTACTATCTAATCTAATTACAGAGAGAAGGGCTAGAATATATTTCTATTGAAAAAGGACTCTGTATTTGTGGGTTCCCTCTAAGCCATCAGGTTGCAACTATAAATAATTTACATTTTAATAGTATTTTGGGGCTTGCAAGTTTCTAGACCTGCTGGCAACAGGTTTTGAAATGAGCTGCATTTTATCCCTGTATCTTATTTTCACCCATATCATGAACTAAATTCATGTACGTGTATGTGCTTTCACCCAGATCCATATCCACTGATTCAGGAGATCTGACCTCCCATGCTGACCTTGTGCGTTTTTCCTGCATTTTTGATGCTGGCTTGATTGTAAGTGAGTCGACCATGAGAAAAAAATGATCTAGTTTACTAATTGATGAAAACTGGCAATTAATAGGAAATTCATTATCAGGAGTTCTTGTTAATGTATGCATGGCTATGCTCCATCCATCTTCAATGCTTGTAACCCTGCCAACACTCCAAAACTATCCATAAAAATTGTTTTATTTGTTCCTCCTTGCTCATCAGTGTGCCAGCAAGTCGCTCGCAAAGGTTGGAGGTACTTTGTTAATTGTTCCAGATGAGTCGTTTTATTATTTAGTTATGTAGCAACTTGAGAGTGGAGGAGGGAAAAAGTGCTGACCTGAGCTCCAACTATTCTCATTTTGGTGATTATCTGTGTACAACTTTTGTGGACCAATTACCATTTGCAGTGCCAAAAAACAATATGAATTTAATAGCAAATGAGAATTCTGGCACAGAATTACCACTAACTACTTCCTGAAACAATTTTTTGTTCTTTGGATTCTGCGGATGGTGAACAGGTTCTGGTAAACTGAGGGACCCCTAAAATGTAGAGCCCTACCCTAAGAACCACTTCAAGCTTACCCTTCTCTCTGCAGTCAATCCAAATAACTAAAAGGCATCCTGGTCCACTGGACTTCCTCTGCGGGAGTGGCTAGACAAATATGATCTTGTGGGAGGTGGATAAATGGTAGATCCTTGGAGTAATATCTGGTTCATTGTGCTGATAACTTTGTATCTTTTAGGTTTTATGGCAGAATTGCCAAAGAATTGGGAGACCATGATCCCAAGACCCTGAAGTCGATAAAGCAACATGCAAAGGGCATGGCTGGAATTTCAGGGGAAAGAATCTGGTTTGAGCTGAAAAAAATGCTAGTTGGAAACCATGTTGCACACCTTCTCGCTCTAATGTATGAACTGGATGTAGCCCAGTATATTGGTAGGTATATGCAAATTCAACACATTCTTTGGTTATGCAGAATTTTTGCATTGATTTCTTGTTGTTTCTGCCTTCAATCTGTTTTTCTCCTTGCAGGATTGCCAGTCATTGAGGGCAACCTGGAAGAACTAAACAAGGTGTGCAACAATGTGCAACATCACGCTCCAAAGCCCATGACAGTTCTCTCAGCACTGTTTCGAACACAAGATGATGTTCTCAGACTTGACTTGCGATTAAAAATTTCAAAAGAAGAAAAACAACTTGGTTTATTCCTAGTTAAGTATCGAAGAGATTTGTTGAAGGCAGATGGCTCTGATCCACTAAAACCTTACAGAGATTTCGTCATTGATGTAAGTTTTAAAAAAAAGTTATCTGACTTTTTGGATTTGGTTTTTTAAAAAAAATAATTTATGAGATGTAAAAATGACTAATGTTTTGGTATTTTTTAAATGACAAATTTGTTCAGATAAGACTTTCTAGTTAGTCCCCATATTATATAAATCTCAGTTTCAATAGAATCAAATTCATATTAGGTTAAAAACACAACTTTGGTCACATTCAAACTGATATTTCTCCAACAATTTAATAAGCAGGCCATGTGATATTTAGTTCACTGTGGACTTCTGTCACACTAATCCATTAGTCACCTGGTGGGTGTTGAATGGTTAGATTTTTCAGGAAATGCAAACATATTTTCAAGAACGATGGTGAAGGCACAATACATCAAAGTTTGAACATTAAATTTTCAATATAAATACTAAAATTGCTCTTAAATCTCAGTCCATTTTCCCAAGTCTGCCCATTAGTTCACTTGCTCATTTGTCTTGCACAATAGATTGCTGAAAGGTTGTTTTTGGTGTTGTGGGGTGTATTTAGTCAATAGCTTACATTTGATTTCCCTGTTTTCTGATCAATTTTCAGTCCAGAGAACCAGATATGCAAAACAAAGTGTGTGAATTGCTGAAGTACCAAGGAGAGGAGAAATTACTGAAGGAAATGGAACAGTGGACTATGCCACGCTTTCCTGTTAGTGGCCATGATCTTCGAAGAATAGGAATAATTTCCGGAAAGGAAATTGGGACAATGCTGCAGGAACTTCGGGATACGTGGAAAAGAAGTGGTTACCTTATGGATAAGGAAGAGCTATTGAGTATTGTAAAAAATCCTTGAACCCTCTTGGAGATTCAGCCATTGAAATAATTTTTTACTCAATGTTTATGTTGTATATTTTGCTATTACCCTATATTTCATGCAGATTCAGTTTATTTGTCACTATAGTCACTAGTTTACTTGCATGTTTACCAGTTTTAAATAATAATTGGATTGTATGAAAAATTGGATGGATTTCTGCAAATTACTAGGTCTTTTCACTGCAGACTGTCATTTTTCATCTAAGTCAGAACAGTTTATCTCTCAAAAAGTAATTAGCATGTACAACCACTGATTTACTATGAAAGATATTTAAAGAATTAAAAATCTCACCTTATGGAAAAAATGTTGTTTTGCCTTTTTAGATTGTAGACAAATATATTTGTGCTATTAGTTTACTTGATCCCTCGACCCATTTCATGTTTTTGTGACTAAATCACATGTACATGATATCTAAATTGTCTTATCTCTCTGGACAGGTATTTAATGGGGTCCAACAAGATAGGCTCATCTTGCCGGTTAAGGGATTCAAGATGAGCTTGCTCCTTGGGTCCAAATTGGTTTGGTGATAGGAGCTGAAGAGTAAGGATACTTGTTTGATCAGAAATGGGTGACCAGAGGTGTTTCACATGGATTGTTGCTGGACGTTTGTCAGTGATGATATATTAACATCTGGTATGATAAGTATGTTTACAGCTAACTTGAAAATTGAAGGTGTGGATAGAGGAAGGTTGGCTGAGGTTTACAGCAGCATTTAAATGGGAAGTTGGGAAGAGATGGCAAATGAAATTCATTCTAAAGCAGTGCAAGGTAATGCATTTTGGGAAGACAGATGGGGATAGGACATTAAATGGTAGTTCTTTAGTGAATAGGTGATGAATGGGGGGGGGAATCTTGATGTTCAAGTCTGTAGTTCTCTGAAAGTAGCAATATGGCTAGTAGGGTAACAAAGAAGACACAAGACGGGCTTGCCTTCATAGATCAAAAGAACTGGGTGGTTATATTGGCATCTTACAAAATGCTGGTGAGACTGCACTTGGTTAATACTGTGTGGTTCTCGTTGCTGCACTTTTGGATATAATTGCATTGAAGAGAGTACAGAGGAGATTCACTGGGATGTGGCCTGGATTGGAGAATCAGGTATTGTGATTAGAGAGGCTGGGCTTCTGTCCATGGATTGAATGAGGCTAAGGTGTTCCTTATATAAAAAATTCATGGAACTTTAGTCATACTGGTCAGAGTAGATGACGAGTGAACTTCCATCCCACTGTCTTTCAGCAATGCATTCTTTGAGCAGGTGATTCATCCTTGGTGATCTACTGAGCCTTTAGAAGGGGCTCACTCATGTTGGAAGTTCACTGGAGCCAAGGGAGAAGGCAAGACACTGACTTTTACTGGCGTACTGTACCTCATCTGTGATCATTTTTGAATAGAATTAGATTGCACATCAACAAACCTTCCAACTGACTAAAGGATGGGGTTCTTGAGAATTAATCTTTTGTCAATTATTTGCATTAATTTAACATTTAAACTTAAATTGTGTTGCATATACATTAAGAGATGTTTCCAATAATCAAAAATTCTCTTCAGCTACAGCCAAGAATCTGTGTAAGATGGCTTGATATCAGGGCTGAAAGGCTTCTGGTGCTACTAATTTCAGATCAGAAAAATTGTTGCATTCAGACTATTTGGCTAATTTCCACTTGCATGCAAATTATGCTGGTGAACCTCAATCAATTGTTCACAGCCCTTGCTCTTGTTTATACCAATATATATTAATATGCCTCCTACCATTCCAGTATATTGGTTTGGTGCTGCCAGGATCACTGTTAACAAGGGTTTTTTACTGCAGTGTTGACCTCTGTATTGCAGTTGAGCACCCAGCATTAATATTTGATTGGAAAAACAGCAAATTGGCACTCAAGCTCATTAATATCCGCCAATAAGCTATTTGTTCTGTTTTATTGGTGATACAAATGGCATGCTTCAGGAAGCACCAAGATTAATAAAACTAAGTTCAAGCCAACCTTGGAACCATCTTTGAGCAAGACTCATTAAATGATTGATTAAATTTGCTGTAGATGTCTTGGTTCTGAGTTACTTAAAACCCCAGTAATTTCAACAATTTGAAGGTGCTGTATTGAATTTCATCACTTTTTTTATGTAACAGAAGTTGTTCCTTTGCCTCTGGACCTTGTGCTTGTAGGAGGGCATGAAACTGATTTTTTTTTTGATGCCCAAAATGAACCAACTTCTGTTTGTACAGAATAGACCATGATCTATTTTTTTTATTCTCTTCAGTTATTCAAAAGTGGTTCAATAGAATTCTTCAATTGGATCTTCATGAAATTGTATTTCATTCAACCTAATAGCTGGATTTGTGTTTAAATGTCTTCTGTATTAAAGCTATGAATTGATTTTGGCAAGTCAAATCATGATCACTTTGCCATGAAACAAAAGTGCATATTTAAGAAAAACAAAGTCTGCAGTTGCTGTTATTCAATAAACATGCTGGAGAATCAGCAAGTTGTGTAGTAAAGATAAGTAATTTTATACATATATATGATTTATTTTTAACAAGTTAATTACTTGAATGCTTCTTGGTTATCTTTTTATAAATCCTAATTTGTATGACAGTATATTTAGTTTGTACATATACCTCTTGTATACTTTAACAACAAAAGCACTTAGCTGCTACAGTTGGTTAAAGCTTGGGACCAAATGGAAAGGTCAATTCTGCTTTGGTCAGGGTTGGAGATGGTGTCCTGTACCAGAGCAGCAGGACTTTCACCTCCAAAAGACTCAAAATAAGTAGTGAAAGGAAGGTCATCTGAGAATGCTTTTGTTTCTGCCACGTATCGGAATGTCAACAGTGTGGCCACAAAGATGCAAGTGTGCAGAAGTCCAAATTAAAATGAATTCATCCTTATATTAAGACAAATTTCAAGGTCTTGAAACATTAACTAGTTTATCCTTACATAGATGCTGCTTGAGTTCCAGATTTTAGCATTTGCAGTTTTTTTGTTTCCTCAGTATTTGATTAGGATAGACCCAACCACTTAGTTAGTACTAGGAATGTGTTAAAGATGAATAGGACAACAGGAGTATCTGTAATTCAACTTACAATTCAATATATTGAATATTTTAAGCAGATATTCAAATCAATTGAATTTACTGAATCTGAAACAAATGCTGGAAAATCTCAGTCAAGGAACATACTGGTAATTAATAGCTAAACCAGTTACTGTCTTGGGTCAGGGTCCTTTCACTTCTGCTCCTTTCTTTCAACAGGTCTGTTTCATGACACTTCTTGGTATGGAAATGTATTTGAGCAGATTGTATGTCACTCAACACCACTATGGTTACCTAATGCAGCTCTATTTATTTGAATCATTTAAAAAACTTTCTCCACATTGTTTTTTTAAAATTTCCATGTTTTTCATTAAACATTTAGGAAGTGAGAAGGACACCTGTGTTGTAATGCCACATGCTGAATTTCATGGAAGGGTTGTACCAACAACATGGTCACAGAGGTAGTGCAATTACAGAAGTAATAGAGAATGTTAACTGTGAGAATGACTATTACAAGGCGGTATCGGACCTCGGAAAACCAGGATAAAATGAATGAACTAGAATGTCCTTCAGAATTTGTAAAATTGAATTTATCGTCCAACTATAAATATGAATTCAAACCAAGAAATTCTTAGTTATGGTGTAATCCAGAGAGAAAAACCAGACTAGAACTGAATTTCCACAATCATGCTTGTATTTAATAGAGAAAAGAATTCTTTAGAAGTACAGATTTTAAGGGCTCACATTTCATTATTATTTCCAGCTCTTGACCAGTGACCATTTCCTTTGGTGAAATCAAAAACTGAATTTAGAAACATTGGCTTAAGTTTCAAAATGATCATTGTTCTCTTTGGTAACCGGGAATTTAAAAGTCACTGAGCTAAAGACGTCAACAGAAAGCAATATACTGTACAAGCTGGAAATCATCAGATCACAAAACTAGTGAAATAATTAATGATCCTTCAAAACCTGAATAGTTCTGATGCCTCTAAAATGCAACTTGCTCATTTTCTGACCTGTTTCTTTATTATATTCTGTTACAAATTTGAATGTTAAGGTATTGCATCCATTCTACTTCAGATACCTTCAAATACAAAATTAGCTCAAAATGAAAGTTTCAATCTTCCAATATGCTTCCAATTGCTCAGATTAGGGCAGAGGCCCTTCAGTTTTTCCCCCCAATTACACCAAAAAACAAATCTGTTACATGTTCCTCTGGAACTGTTGGATTATAGGCTGCAATGCCTGTATCATTGCAAAATTCAACTTGGCATCGAAGAATACAGAACAAGATTTATCTACTGCTTTACAGTACTTTGTCAAAATTGATTTGCAAAATGCTTCAACATTGTTAAGTACAAAATTATGGAAAGCTAGCATTATAAAAAAATTTTGCAAAAGTTAATGTCTCCAAAATATCTTTAATTATTTCATTTGTATCTTGGTTCCTTTCTAATTGCTTTGCAAAAACAGTTATCAATTTCTTTTAACAAAATCTGACAAACAAGCCTGCATTGCTAGAAGAGCACTACTTCCCAGAATGTCTACGATTTAGACAGTTTCAACACAATGATTTTCAATTATTAAACACTCAGCAAATCCCATTATTTACAACTATCTCAAGAAAAATAGATCTCATTATAACACCATTTGCTAGGAACTATGAAATTTGCCAGAATGAAAACACTGAACAGCTCTGTAGTGGCTGACACAAGTTAACTACATCACAAATTCTGGTTTGTTAATAGAACAACTGATTTGAAATGCCTACAGCAGATAATTTTGCAGCAACCTCAACAGAATAACAGCTGTAGATTTACTGGGAAACAACAATGAAAGCATTCATTGAATAATCTTGTTGAAAACCAACTCCCAGAATTATGCAAAATGATTATCAAAAAGGTTTAATTGAACATTTAATATTTCCATCATCTTAAAAGAACACCAAGTAACGCTCAATGGATTTCTCATTAGCAAACATGCAAATTTCCAATAAAACAACTTAATTGGATAGTGAACAACATATTGCTTTCAAGAATCTTTGCCGTGTTTGGAACTGATTTTATAGAAATCTACTATGCAGAAATTCATCAAGAACATATTACCATGAATTCCCACAGTCTAACCTGTACCATGAATGGAAGAAGAAATTGGGTGGATGCACCCAACTTCACTATACATGTTCCAAGAAAAAAAAGAATGTCTGAAATTTCTTTCTTCATCTGATTTAGGTTCCTTTACTCACTTGCAAAACACAGGAAATAAGCCAATACAATGATTAATATCACCTGATCTTGGGAATGGATTGATGGGTTCCAGTAAATTGATACTAGAATTCAATTGAATCACAGTAAGCTAATGGAAAAAAGTTATGTCTTCAGTATAATAATTCTACAAAAACCTTAAGATCTAAACCAAAATTCCTCATCAACACCAACTACTGCAGAGAAATTTGAAATGTATCCTTACTTGAAAAGTAATACACATCATCCTAAAATAGAGGAAAAAGTAAATGTAATATAGGATCCTGTCCAAATTTGAATGGGGAATCTGCAATGTCTTCCTTAGTGCATGAAATATCTAAGAACTTCTGGTCTTATCCAGATTCCATTTTAACTGCCAAGTATTGTTTTTCTCTCTCGCCAAAGACTATTAAATCACTGCATCTGATCTTCAACAAGTTGTTATAACCCTGTAAAATATTGTCATAATCTGCAGCAATATTTCACACTGTGGTGCTGTGTCACTCATCTGATTTTGAATATGATTTCAATGTTCATATCATGCATGGTACTCAGTATACTTGTAATTTCTTTTGTGATAAGAACTGGAGGTTCTTTGGCACAAGTAACTATAGTCCTATTCACTTTTTGGGATTTTTTTTATATACATACACACATCTTAACGACATGGGTGCCAGCATCCTTTCTGTTGACTTTCATCATCCACTTCTGGGATCCTGGGTTGCAGAGCCGCCCGTGTTAATCCCCAGAATTTCTGGGGCAACATGTCTTTCTTGGTTGCTGTGAACTTCCAGCCCATATGACTTCCACAAGTACGGCACTGGGCTATCGTCCATGCAAAGCTACCAAATATTTCAAAACAAAAAAAAAAGATGGAAAATTTAAGTTAATTCTAAACAGACACGAATCATAACTGGCACTTCAATGGTAAAAATAACTACATTATGTAATTAAGGGGAAATAGCAGAATAAACATTATATTTGTTTTAAACAGCCTTGATAGTTTCATGTTTTGGGTGTAAACTGATATTCAAAAGGAATGAATGCCAGAATTAATTCCTAATATAGGATGACATGTATTTGGGTTGGTGGTACAAATTTGGGGATAATAGTAGCAAACAATTAGAATATGTAGACAGATTTTGGAAGTGCATACATGTGATAGCTGAAATTTATTAGAGGGAAGCATGAAATGATACATACTGGAAGGAAGAATGGAGAGAGGGTGAAGGAAAATGGAAACTTCAGGTGCATTATTTCACAAATCACTGAAGGTTAAGAAACTTTTAAAAATATCTCACAAGTAAATATATCAATACCAAAGAAAATAACAGACAACAGGTGCAGGAGTAGGTCATTTGGCCTTTCAAGCTAGCACTGCCATTCACTGTGATCATAGCTGATCATCCCCACCGAACCTTTACACAATATTTATTATAGAAATTACTTTCAGCTTAGTCATAATAAAGAAACACATCTATGCAAGTGTATAATATTGTCAAAGGGATCCCAACAGGGAACTTTGCTAATTAAACAGGATTATCAATCAAAAGAAGAACAGGGCACAATATTGGGCTTAAGTAGCTAATATATGGCACAGATAAATAAGAGATTACCCAGGAAACCAACTATGCTGAGTTGATGGTCGACCAATTAAATTCAGGTTGTTAGCTTTATATACCGTAAGGGTTTCATGTACATAGCCATGAGGATTCACATACGCAGCCATGGGTCCATATAACGATAAACTTAAAAGAAAATAGATAGGCACAAGTTAGGGATTGAAGAGTTATGCAAAACTTTTGAAATTACATTGCCAATGGCACCAAGGTCATAAATTTATCCAGTTCGTATCTGGAAGGATGAATTTGCTGGACAAAGATGTCCATAATGAATAGACGTGTGCCATGGCATAGCCTCACATGACATAATCTAGTCATCTGGATGAACTAGAGTAAGTTCCATCCACAAAACGAGGAAAAAGCTTTACCATCCACAATAGGTTTTTGGATTATTTCTAAATGTTCTCAATATTTAAAGACAATGATCAAATAAAAATGCAAAACAATTAAAATCACTCAAAGATAGGTAAACAATTACAATATTAAAGGAAAAACAAGTTGTTAACATAAAGGAAATACATTTTTCTATCCAACAGCTATAAGACTGCCATTCATATGAACAGAATCTCAGATCTCTTGCTTGACTAAACCTGTAACAATCTCTGTTGGGGAAATGCACCAGCATGTTGGAAAATCCAGCGAGTACTTAATATGAATTGCAATACAGAGAGTAGCTGGAAATCACTGGGAGAGTGTAGACAATGTGTTCATAACCACAGAATTCCTGCAGCAGTTGTGAATTTGTTGGCACATCTTGAGGATGGTGGCAGTTGACTGCAGGATTGCCAGCATTTCACAGCAAGTTTCAGTCCATACAATCCTTCATCGGTTCAGTTCCACCGTAATTGCTGCAATTTAGCTCCTCAGGAAACTTTCTACTACCTATGCAGGAAGAGTATTGTTTTTCCAAGTTTCTAATAGATACACACTTAAAGGTTCAATTAGTTAATTGTGGAAATTAATAAAAGGATATGGACTCACTTGACATACTTGCAAAATAACAGCATGAGCTTAATGTGGTCTTGTATAGATTGACTGAGACACAAGAGATTTTTGGACTATCGGGCCATACATGGTGATGGGGATCAGACAGGGGAGTTGATATGAAGTGAAAAATCAGATCTGCTTTGATACTTTTGAATGACAAAGCATTGAGGGACTGGCCCATTCTTGCATTTTATGTTTACATGCAAGTTAATTCTTGTAAATCCCAAGGATTGAAAAGTATCAAGAGATTTAAGTGTCTGTATACACTAATAATTAAAGTAAACCAACATGATAAAATCTTCAATCTTCATTTAAAAACTTCTGATAAATATCTAACTTCAAATCAAAAATATCTCCTAATAAAAATATTTTGGGATCTTTCAAAACTTGCACCTTCATAACTTGTATCTTCCCAAAATTTTTCCACTTTTTCACATTGCCAAGCTGGATGTAAAAAAAAGTTCCTACTTCTTTAATATATATAAAACATTGATCAGAACAATTTGAATTAATTCCATGCAAATTTATATGGAGTATAATATAACTGATGTAAAAAAATTAAATTGTACAATTTGGTATTTGAAATTAATTGTATTAGTTTCACTTTCGTAACATAATTTTGAGCATACTTCTTGAATTTATAAATTTAAAGCTCTTTCCCACCTATCTCAATTTAGATTTAAACAGGTCCTTTTTCTGCATAGTCTTGCAATTTTAAATACATATTAGAAATAAATATTTTGATAAATGTATCCGTTATTAAGTATTCAAACTGACTTTGTTCAGGTAATCTAAAATTTGTCCCTTTCTTTTTGAAAAGTCAAAACAACAAAACTCAAAAAAAATCCATCTTTCAATTGCACAAAAGTTAAAACAACAGAACTCAAAAAAAAATCCTTTTTATTCCACAACTCTACCAAATGTCAAAATAAACATTATTAACCATAAAAGGAATCAAGGGATTTTGCTTTACAGGCATACAATCCTTTATCCAGACATCTAAATTCAAGGAAAGTCCAAAATCTGGCAAGTGGGGCGAGAGACCAGCAGCGTGAGTTGGGCGGGCGAGAGGGAGAGACCGGCAGCGTGAGTCGGGCAGGCAAGGGGGAGAGACTGGCAGCGCGAGTTGGGCGGGTGGGAGGGGGTAGACCAGTAGCACAAGTTGAATGGGCGGGAGGGGGGAGGTGGCAGCACGACTGGAAGGGGGTGGGGGTGGATATGGCAGCACAATTCGGGTGGGTTTAAATCTGGCTTTCTGAAATCTGGAAAAATCTGGAATTCGGGACACACTGTCCTCCAAGGGTTCCGGATAAAAGATTGTGCACCTGTAATAACATTCTAGCCAATTAATAATTCTTCATTCCTCTTTCTACATGTATTCCATTGCCTACTTTAAATATATGTTTCAAAATTGGTTTATCTATTCACCCTCTCAACAATCCTTCATGCCATTTATACAAAATGTGTTCAGAACTTCTCTTTTCTTTGGCTTGGCTTGGCTTCGCAGACGATGATTTATGGAGGGGTAATGTCCACGTCAGCTGCAGGCTCGTTTGTGGCTGACAAGTCCGATGCGGGACAGGCAGACACGATTGCAGCGGTTGCAAGGGAAAATTGGTTGGTTGGGGTTGGGTGTTGGGTTTTTCCTCCTTTGTCTTTTGTCAGTGAGGTGGGCTCTGCAGTCTTCTTCAAAGGAGGTTGCTGAACTGTGAGGCGCCAAGATGCACGGTTGGAGGCGATATCAGCCAACTGGCGGTGGTCAATGTGGCAGGCACCAAGAGATTTCTTTAGGCAGTCCTTGTACCTCTTCTTTGGTGCACCTCTGTCTCGGTGGCCAGTGGAGAGCTCGCCATATAACACGATCTTGGGAAGGCGATGGTCCTCCATTCTGGAGACGTGACCTACCCAGCTCAGTTTGATCTTCAGCAGCGTGGATTCGATGCTGTCGGCCTCTGCCATCTCGAGTACTTTGATGTTGGAGATGAAGTCGCTCCAATGAATGCTGAGGATGGAGTGGAGACAGCGCTGGTGGAAGCGTTCTAGGAGCCGTAGGTGATGCCGGTAGAGGACCCATGATTCGGAGCCGAACAGGAGTGTGGGTATGACAACGGCTCTGTATACGCTAATCTTTGTGAGGTTTTTCAGTTGGTTGTTTTTCCAGACTCTTTTGTGTAGTCTTCCAAAGGCGCTATTTGCCTTGGCGAGTCTGTTGTCTATCTTGTTGTCGATCCTTGCATCTGATGAAATGGTGCAGCCGAGATAGGTAAACTGGTTGACCATTTTGAGTTTTGTGTGCCCGATAGAGATGTGGGGGGGGCTGGTAGTCATGGTGGGGAGCTGACTGATGGAGGACCTCAGTTTTCTTCAGGCTGACTTCCAGGCCAAACATTTTGGCAGTTTCCGCAAAACAGGACGTCAAGCGCTGAAGAGCTGGCTCTGAATGCGCAACTACTATTTTATCCTATTTTACTCATTTCAATTTGTACCCATGCTCCCTTGTCATCAGTCATCAAGAGGACAAAAATCTAAGTTGAGCTGCTTTACAATAACTTTTAAAATTAGTAATTCGTAGTTCCCCCCCACCCCCCCCCCACGGTCATATTTCCATGTTAATTTTTCCAATGCCATCATAGGCATTTTGTCTCACCAAATAAATCTTCTTACACTTTTATCTAAATCTTGAAAAAAACATTGTTGGTACAAAGGTAAAACACAGGATTCTGTTAAGTAAAAAAAAACACATAAATGTTTATGGTAAAGATACATCACCAACGTTTCAGGCTTGAGCCCTTCATCAAGGTATGGGGGAACATGAAAGATGTCTGAATAAAAGGGGGAAGGGGGAGAGGGGGAAGGGAGACTACAGGAAAGGGGGGGGGGAAAGGAGTCTAGGCAAGGTGGGGTGAGAAAGGAAGTAGGAACTGGAATGAGTAATTAAGGGGGGGAGGGGGAAAAGGCAAGCTGATTAGTGGAATGCAATGAACTCAATGTTCATGCCTTAGGGTTGGAGAGTGCAGATGAAAAATGAGGTATTGTTCCTCCAATCTCAAGTCAGGGTGGGGTAGTGTGAAAGGCCATGGACAGACATGTGAGCTTGAGAGCGTGACTCAGAATTGAAAAGGTTGGCTACAGGGAGGTCACTTTTGTTGTGGACGGGAAGGAGATGCTAAGCAAAGCGATCTCCGATGTAGAGAAGGCCAAAGAGGGTGCATCAGATGCAGTAAATGGGTTCTTTGGAGGTACAGGTGATGTGTTGCTCCACCTGAAAGGTCTGTTTGGGACCTCGGACTGTAGTGAGGGAGGAGGTGTGGGTGCAGGTATTACACCACTTTCGACCACTGTGGAAGGTGCCGGTGGGGAGTGATGGTGATGGGTGGGGAGGGAAGAATGCACAAGAGAGTCATGGAGGGAGCAGTCCCTATGGAAGGCTGAGAGGGGTGGAGAAGGAAAAATGTGTCTGGTGGTGGGGTCCTGTAGTAAGTGCCGGAAATTCTGGAAGATAATGTGATGGATGCAGAGGCTGCTGGGGTGGAAGGTGAGGATGATGGAGATTATGTGTTTATTGTTTCTAGGGGCAGGGGGGGGTGGTCTAGGGCAGATGAGCAGCGAATGGAGGAGATGTGGGTGAGGGCCAATAGTGGTGGAGGGGAAGCCACATTTGTGGAAGGCGACAGACATTTTCAGAGGCTCTGGACTGGAAGACCTCATCTTGGGAGCAGATGCGGTGGAGATGGAAAAATTGAGAGAAGGGGATGGAGTCCAGGAAGTGGACAGGGTGTGAGTACGTGTAATGGGAGTTAGAGGGTTTGTAATGAATGTCACTGGAGAGTCTGTCTCCTGAGATGGAAAGAGAGAGAGATCCAGAAAAGGGAGAGTGTGATCAGAGATGGACCAGGCGAGTTTGAGGTCATGGTGGAAATTGGCTGCGAAACTGATGAAATTGACAAGCTCATCACGGGTGCATGAGACTGCCCCAATGCAGTTGTCGGTGTACTGGAGGAAGAGTTTGGGGTCTTGCCTATGTATGCTTGTAGCATGTTTTGCTCCACAAAACCCACAAATAGGCAGGCATTGTTGGGATCCATGTGGGTACCCATGGCTACTCCTTTAATTTGGAGGTAGTGAGATGAGTTGTTAAGGGTTAGAACAAGTTCTGCCAGGCAGAGAAGGGTGGTGGCAGAAAGTGACTGCTCAGGTCTAAGGTCCAGAAAAAATCAAAGTGCTTTGAGGCCTTCAGTGTGGGGAATGAAGGTGTAAAGGGATTGGACATTCATCGTGAAGATGAGGCGGTCCGGTTCGAGGACTCCGAAGTCTTGGAGGAGGTGTAGGGATTGTGAGGTGTCACGAACTCAGATGGGAGAATTGAAATAGGTATTGTGTTCTTGGAAAAATATTCATTTTCACACAATTAATCCTTCCCATTAAAGAAATTGGCAAATCCTTCCATCTTAGAGGTATATAAATGAATGTAAATAAATTTATTTAAATTCCTATCAATATTAATTTCTAGATATTTAACTGCCTCCTTATGTCATTTAAATTTTGTCATTTTCTTAACTTGAGTGTAATCTGTCTTAATCATTGGAATCACTTCACTTGTATCAATATTTACTTTATAACCTAATATTAACCCATACTTTGCCAATCGAACATTCACTTTTTTTAATGAACTTTCAGGATTTGTAAGATATAGCATTGCATCATCTGCAAAAAAGCCAATTTTATGTTCTTTATCTTAAAACCCTCAATCTCTTCTGATCACCTCTGCTAAAGGATCGATAGCCAGCACAAATAAAAAAGGAGATAAAGGACAACCTTGTCTAGATGATCTTTCCAATAAAGAGATTTTGATATTTGTCTATTTGTAATTACTCTAGCCTTTGGGCAATAACATAATGCCCTTATCCTATTTATAAAATTTATTGGAATTCTAAAAACCTTCAATACTTTAAATAAATAGTCCCATTCTAATCTGCCTAAAGCCAAAGCTACTGATGGTATTTTTCTTTTCTGTGCCACATTTAACAAACTTAAAAATTTAACAATATTGTTGGCCAATCTTCTATTCTTAATAAAACCAGTTTGGTCCATATTAATCAATTTAGGTAAACATTTAGCTAATCTATTAGCTATTAATTTATATAAAATTTTATAATCAGTATTCAATCATGAAATTGGTCTATATGAAGATGGAAGCAAAGAATCCTTCTCTTTTTAGGAATAACTGTTATTAATGCTGTTTTAAAAGACTCAGGTAAATCACAAAGATCTTCCATTTGATCGAACAATCCCATAAATATAACAATCAATAACTCTTTATAAAACTCCAGAGAGAAACATCACCTGGAGCGTTATTATTTGGTAAAGATATCAATATGTCATATATTTCTGCAACTGTAAAAGGATTTGTTAATTCAGTCTTCTCCTCTGTATTGTGGGAAAATAATCTGTGATTTCTATTTGTCTATTTTATCTCCATCTTTCAAAGATTCTGCTTGGTATAATTTCTTATAAAATTTCATTAAAATATCATTAATGCCCTGTATTTTATAAGATGGCCCAAATCTTCTTTTATAGCTAGAATTGTTCTCGATAATTGTTCAGTCTTCAATTGCCATGCTAAAACTTTGTGTTCTATCTCCCAACTCATAATATTTTTGTCAGGTTCACCTTGTATCTCTTTCTAATCTATGTGTTTGTATTGTATTAAATTTCAATTTAAAAAAAATCCAATACTCTTTGTTTCTCATCATTTACTTGATTTTGTAATTCTTTTTCATCTTTATTATTTCATTTTCTCATTGATTAACTTCAGACATATATTATTTTTTAACCTTAGCTGTATAACTTATTATTTGTCCTCTTAAATTAGCCTTCATAGAGTCCCAAACCACAAACTTATTGGTTACAGAATGTTTATTAATGTCTAAAAAAAAGTATGTGCTGTCTTATAAATTCACAAATATCTTGCCCTTTTAACAATGCAGTATTAAACATCCATTTATAACATGTATTTTACTTTTCCTCCAATAAAATTGACATAACCAAAGGTGAATGATCAGACAATATTCTTGCTTGATATTCAAATATATGTATTATGTCTAAAAGAATAAAATGAATAATCTCTAATATCAGGATGCATTTTCCTCCAACTGTCAAATTTCATTTTATTCATAAAATTCTTCACGGTTTTAACTACCTTGTTTTAACCATGATTTCACCTAATCTATCCAACTTCAAATCAAAAGTAAAATTAAAATCTCCTCCCATAATTATTTTCCCCTTTACATTAGCTAATTGCATAAAAACATCTTGTATAAATTTTCCATCGTCTATATTCGGTGCATATATATTCAAAGTCCAATATACAGAATAAATTTTACAATTTACCATCACATATCTCCCAACTTTATCAATAATTACATCCAATATTTTAATTGGTAAACTTTTATTTATTAACATCACTACCCCTCTAGCTTTAGAATTAAATGAAGAAGACAATACCCTTCCTACCCAATCTCTCTTTAGTTTTGCATGTTCTATTTCCGTTAAATGAGTTTCTTGTAGAAAAGCCACATCTACTTTAGTTTTTTTTTTCATATAACTTAATAACCTTTTTCTCATTATCAGGTTCTGAATTCCATTAATATTAATACTAAGACAATTTCCCTGCTATTAGACACCATAATTAAAGCACATGTCCATCCAGCGTCCACCTCCCTCCTCACCCCAATCCTCTTTGTATAACATACTACATATATAAACAGTCCAGGCTTAAAACAAAAAAAAAAGAAAAGCTAAGGAAAAAAAAAATGAGAAGAAAAAGTAAGGAAAAACCCCAGAGGTGCATGATGGTAAAACGTCTCTACTCCCCTGACCTATGCTGGATGCAGAAGATATCACATTAGTGCCCATGACTCTGCAGTGGACAGCATCATATTCCCCACTAACTCACTTGAAATAACATACCATCCCCTACTATAATCTTTCCAATAAATCTAATAATCCATTAATCTTATCAAATATAAGAGATCACGCACATTATAAGTAAAACCTTCCTCCCCCTTTAAGCTCTCTTGAAACACAATATACTTTCAGTTACAGCAACATTCTTTCAGTTGTGAAATTAATTCAGGTATCAACAGCCACCTGTTGGTCTTTAGCAGGCAATGAATTGGCATATACCTCTGGTTCAGTAGGCTCAGTAAAAAATCTATTCCTCACTCCCGGGACGAATACCTTCAATACAGCTGGATATCTCAAAACAAAGGCATAGCCTTTTTTCCATAACACATCTTTAACTGGATTAAACTCTTTTCTCTTTTTTCAAAACATTTCTGGATAAAAGAAAATCTTATAAATCAAAGGTGATGGTTTTCTTTGGTTTACTTTGCTGCCAACTCCAATATCTTCTCTCTTACTTCACATCAAAGGAATCTGACAAGTATTGGATGGGGCCTTCGGTCAGGCTGAGGTTTAGGTCTCAGTGCCCTATGGGCTCACTCTATCTCCAAATCACTTTGAAATTCAGCCTGATCCAAAGATTCTATCCAGTATTTACTGTTGCAAAAAAAAATTCATACCTTGACTTTCATCCCCTTCTTTAAATCTAAGAATCTTGATATTATTCATCTGCTAAAGTTTTCCAAAATGTCTATTTTTTGCATTAACTGATCGTTCTTTGCAGCAGCCTCTGCTTGTACTTTATTCATTTGGTCTTTTATATTTTGAATCTCAAATTAATTCCCTTTAATTTTACTATCCATTATTTCAAATCTAGTATCAACTTGTTGCATTAATCTTTCCAACGTCACCATTCTTCCTTACTTCATCAGTTAATACTTCCATAGATTGTTGAAAAAAGTCGATAAATTGCTTAATTTCTCCAGAGGATAAAGAAGCTTCTGCAACTTTTTTCTTGATTGTAGGTCATTCTTGATCTTTCCTTTGCTTTTCTAGGTCCTCTTCTTGATCACTGAAGCTGTGAGTGTCTTGTATCTTTTTTTAAAATTTCCTCCTTTTTTTAAAATGTGCTCTGCACATGCGCAGCGTCACTTCAGTCGATGTTGGCGGCTATTGTTGGAGGAGACCCTGTGCAGCAGTGTCCAAGGTCTCCCCGGCTTCTGGCCTCTCTCCTTTGGATGTTACCTTATGGAGAGTTCCAGGACCCTTTCTCAAGGTAGGCCTCTCTTCTTTTTCTTGCTTGGTTTCTTGTATTACAGAAGGGCCTTTATCCTTCTCTGGTGGCATTGTTAATGTCTTCTGTACGTCTTCAGACAAACTTTTATTTATTTATTTTTTTTTAAAATCATTTTTTCTCAGTATAATCCCACGTCAACATGTAGCACACCCCGAGACACTGATCATTTTGTGTTAAACTAGCACAGCAAGGAATATGGTAAAAGGTGGGTAAACAAGAATGGTGCAGAGATTAACCACAAAATAATTAGACTTGTTGGTTTACCTCCTTTTACATACAATTCTTCTGGAACAAAATATCAATTTCATAGGGATGTTCCAAATAACAAGGGAAAAAATAATTTTTAACAGTGGGCACATTACTGGGAAAATAATAACTTCATTGATATTAATTTATTGTTAAGAAATACATTTTGTAAGATTATTAAAAAATGTATAAACTTTTGCTTTCAAATTTAAATTCCACGATTTTATTTATTGTTCTGTGAAAGATGGAAATGGTTCTTGGCTTTGGTGATAATTGGGTGGTCCTGAATGTGGCATAATTAAACCAAGGCTGCTTATGTTTCACAGTCCAAATGAAGCGTTCAAGAGTTTAAATTGGCAACAATCCAGGGGAATCAGGATAAAATAACCAATGAAAAAAGTAGGTCATTACATTTGCCTTGAGGTGAAAAGTGTCAAATGTGAGGTATGGTGGTAGACAATGGACTGGATTTATTCACAAAGTGATTGAAGTCTAAGTAAATGAGATAAAATGTTAAACTAAATCCTTATCTGATCAAATAAATATGTTCATATCACAAGGGAAAAGTTTTTTTTACATCTCCTTGTCCTTAAATTTAACCAGTGAATGCCACTGATATTGCTGACAATTCACACATCGTCAGCATGATGTTGGGAATTAAAATCTCACAAGAACATATCATCTCAAAGTAGTGGGCCATCTGTCCTACTCTGTCATCCACTTAAATTAAATGATTTCTCGCTCACCTTCATTTCCCTGCACCATCCATGCATTCCTCAATTCTCATGAATATCTAGAAATGTTTCCATCTGCTTTGAATAAACACAATGAGCAAGCTCCCACAGGATGAGGCAATTCCAAATATTCATCACCATGAGTGAAAATATTTTTTTCATCTCTGTCCAAAACAGCCTTCCCTTATTCTGAGACAGTGACAGGTTGGTCTTCTCAAACAAGGGACAACTTCCTCGTCGTGAACTCCTGTAAAACTCACTGAGATTACTAATTCAAAAAGGAAGCTCACCTGAAGATATCATTTTTTGTAGTTATTTCTGTATGGTGGCATCTTTTACAACAAAGAGACGTACACTGTAAGCCAGAAAAAGATGTTCTGTGATTCTGCTGTAAACATCTTACATGATACACGGCAAAATGATAGTATTCAAAAAATACATTTTCAACTGTAAAATGGCATTGCTCATTATTTTCACAACTGCACTGACACAATGTATGAAGTGGACATTTATCTCAATAATAGGATTAGTTCAATGATACAATCATGCCTTTCTTGTGCATGAAACGTGGTGACCAATTCATTTTTAAAAAATTACATGAGACATACAGCACGGTAATAGGCCATTTCAGCCTACGAGCCTGTGCCACCCACGTATACCTAATTATCCTACAACCCGGTTCGTTTTGAATGGTGGGAGAAAACCAGAGCCCCTGGGGATAACCCATCCAGACACAGGGAGAACATACAAACTCCTTACAGTCAGCATGGGATTCAAACCCTGGCCTTGATTGCTGATGCTGTAACAGCATTGCACTAATTGCTACACTAATCATGCCGCCCCTTACATTCAATTAACCTAACAACCCTGTAGTTTGGAGGGTGGGATGAAACCAGAGCATGCAGTGAAAACTCACGCAAGGAACAGGGAGAACATAGGAACAACAGCAAATTTGAACCTGGGTCACTGGTGCTGTAATAGCGTTACACTAACTGCTATGCTAACCATGTTGCCATTTAATGGGCAGAGCATTAAAAAGTGTTAATTAAAGATAATTATTTGTATAATGTCAGTGTGGAACACAGCACAAAAATCTGAAACCAAAGTTAAGTGCTCAAGAGAGAGAAGAGTAAAATTTGCACTTTTCAACACTTACTTTGTCCATCAGATCTAATTCACAGCGAAGCCGTTGAATAGCACTACCAATTTTAAGAAGCTCTATTCTTAAGGTGTCATCAATTGGCAAACAAGCAGCAACTCTATAAGAAAAATCTAAACAAAATAATCAATAATTTTGGAAATAATAGCATTTTTTCTTATTTCCTCACTAGTCCAGATACATATCAAAAGATCTGAAAGTTTCTGGAACTAACTACTGAAATTAACAAGAAAACAAAGTGAAATAAAGCTTAATATAATATTGTTGATCCTTTCAATTAAGCTTTCCTGCATGCAATAGAAGTCACAGAATTCCATGGACTAAAATTAAGAAACACATTTTTTTTTAAAAGCTGGTCTCCAATCAGTCTGCATTACACAGAAGGACAATTTCTTAAAATAAACATGAAATGACTTTGGAAATTTTTTATACAAAAAGAAACAATCACTTTTTTCTTACCTACAGGATTTGAGGGAAGGGAGTCATCTTTAAGATTTTCATCCCATTCTCTCAGCTGTGCTTTCATTCTTTCCATGAGTATTTCCTATAATATATAAAGCAAAACAAAATATCACTGCTGGGGTGAAAAGATTTAAAAGGAATATGGGGGCAAGTTTTTTTTAAATATGAAGGTGGTCTGCATGCAGAATGAGCTCCCAAAGGTGATGACAGATGGATACAAATACAACGTTGAAACAATATTTGGACAGTTACAGGTTTTAAATTATATAGACCAAATGCAGACAAATGGAATTAATATAGTTAAACATCCTGGTCTACATGCTGTTTTCATGATGTATAGTTCTATGAATCCAAGCTAAAACTTTTCAATATTTGCAGCTGTCATTATAATTACCACAAATTAAATTTAGATTTATACTTACTGCATCATATAAATAATACACCCATGGAGGCCACCAAGTCAGATTTGCACAATGGAAGTTTCTCTAAAATGAAAATAACAAATCAAACAAATAGCATTATGAAAAAAAAAGTGGACAATGCTTTTATTTTAATATTTGATAGGATCCATGAGATAATATACAGCTTTTGATCTGACTATACAAATCTCAAATTATGAGCTCAGATATGAAGAGTATATGAAGAGTATCAAAGACAACATCTGAACTCCAGATACTGGGCTACTCTGTCTCCTTGGACAGCAATCCTGGGAGTAAGTCAATATTTCATCATAACTGCAAATTTGTTGGGATGTTTGAAACTCTATCAATAATATTTTCTAAGACAAAAGTTTTACACGTGCCAGATTTTTCTCAGTGAAACAGCAGGAGATGAAAATACACGGGTAAGGATTTTGATGTCAACAACTTTATTTTTTGAGGCTACCAAAAGATTTTAGATTTCCAAATTAAAATTAAGAGAAATAATTCACCAAGACTTAAATCTCTGCAAAGTACAGTTCACAAATTCTAAAAGTTGGAAAAATATTAAATTAATTTCTTAAGTTACAAGTATCAGCCTTGCACATTTCCCGGTTGCTGGTTCTTCAAAAGGTGGAAAGAGGAATTCCACATTGATAATCAATCCACCATTGTTCACTACTGCATCAATAATAACTTAGAATTCTAAACAAAAATACAATTTACAAATCACACAATTTTGAGCAGTGTTGTTAATGTAGGAGGGTGTTGACAAAATAGAATTTAGAAAGATCTGAAGATATGGTTAAATGAAGGGAGCAAATCAGAATGTGGCATTAAAATCATTATGGTCCCCATTTCTCATACAATATTTTTATCCTGAAATATTAGATCGATGTCAGTATAAAGATAGTCATTAAGTGAAAACTAATGTTCCTTGAGAACGATTTGACTTTTTCTTTGTATTTCACAGTCCAAAATTACTTAACCTGATACATTTTGATAAGATATACAACTAACCTTTTGATATTTCTGCCACCACTTCTGAGTTTGCTTTAATCGACATGCAGGGGGTTTATTTGAGACAAACATATGAAGTCTGTTAAGTGAATTAAGCTGAACTCCTGATATACTTGAAGGAAGAACGCACTCTGGCAGGATCTGAACTTTCGCCACCCGAATTCTAAGAGCAGTTAAAGTAGCATGTGTTAACATATGATAAATACATTTGACTGAAATAATATTTTACATCTTGAAGAAAATGAGGGAGAGGTAATTATTGTGTACATGAATTAGTACTCACACTGGCAGAATATAAAAAAAACAAAGGGAAAAAAAAAACATCATTAATAGAGTAAACCTCTGTTAATACTTGGGACTTTGTTGGTGTAGATCAGCATATTTTCAAGAATTACCAATAATTACCCAAGTACACTTTTATTTCACATTTTTAATAAATACTGTTTAGACTTCTTACACGGTAGGATAATATATTTGAGTGAATGCAATGCATTTAAAGGACTGTGAAATATGCAAACATTTTCCACTCTGAATGCAAACCCTCCTTCCTAATGTTTTCTGGACTTCAGCTCCAAACACATAGCCAGCTAAGAGTCAAAATCCTGGCCCCAGCCACTCACCTTGCCCTAGTCATACTCCCTGCATACAATTATTCTTTCTTCTTGATTTGTACTACACTCAACTGCTATTATCCAAAATTGGATTCTCTGAAATCTCCATTTATCTGATTTTTAAAAAAATTCAGATAAATGAGGATAGTGGAAACTAATCAGAAGACTTCACTTATCCAAAATTTTTCAGATCCAAGCTAAACTCAACAGGTTGAAAAAAAATACATGTAGCACAAGAAATACAGTGGATGATCTTATAGTAAAGCTAAAGACTGGCATGTATGATGGTCTGGCCATCACAGAGACATGGTTAAAGTATGGATGTCATTGTGAACTGAATGTCCAAGCAAACACAGTGGATTGAAAGGATAGGCTGGTAAGCAAAGAGGGTGACATGGCTCTATTGGCAAGGAATAACATGAAATCATTAAAGAGAGATCAGAAGATATAGAATCATTGTGTGTTGAGTTAAGAAAAGGCAAGGGTAAAAGGACATTTTTTTTTTCAATTTTTTTAGTTTTCACACCATAAATCATATTAACCATGATATACACTTTTTCCTTTTCACACATATACAGTGCCATTTTCTCCCCCCCCCCTCCCATCCCACCCTCCCTACTTCCCCCCTCCCGTCCATTTAAGGTGCAAAATCTAGGATACATTAAACCAGTCAGTCAATGTTGTCATTCAATAAAAATACACCAGAAATTCCACTGAGTCTATTCTTTTCATTTCCTTTTCCTTCCGTTAACTTAGGTAGTGATTGTCCCCGGAAGGTTTTCGCTATTGTGTTTCATGTAAGGCTCTCATATTTGTTCGAATATTTCAATATTATTTCTTAAACTATATGTTATTTTTTCTAATGGAATACATTTATTCATTTCTATATACCATTGTTGTATTCTCAAGTTATCTTCTAATTTCCAGGTTGACATAATACATTTTTTTGCTACGGCTAGAGCTATCTTAACAAATCTTTTTTGTGCATCCTCCAAATCAATTCCAAATTCTTTGTTTTTTATATTACTTAGGAGGAAGATCTCTGGATTCTTTGGTATATTGTTTTCTGTTATTTTATTTAATATCTGATTTAGATCTTCCCCAAATTTTTCTACTTTCTCACATGTCCAGATTGCATGAATTGTTGTTCCCATTTCTTTTTTACATCGAAAACATCTATCAGATACTGTTGAGTCCCATTTATTTAACTTTTGAGGTGTAATGTATAGCCTGTGTATCCAGTTATATTGTATCATACGTAACCTCGTATTTATTGTATTTCTCATCATTCCAGAGCATAACTTCTCCCATGTTTCCTTTTTTATCTTTATATTTAAATCTTGTTCCCAGTTTTGTTTAATTTTACCATTTGTTTCCTCATTCTCCTTTTCTTGCAGTTTAATATACATATTTGTTATAAATTTTTTGATTATCATTGTATCTGTAATCACATATTCAAAGTTACTTCCCTCTGGCAAACTCAAACTGCTTCCTAATTTATCCTTCAAGTAGGATCTCAATTGGTAATATGCCAGCATTGTATCTTGAGTTATATTGTATTTATCTTTCATTTGTTCAAAGGATAATAATCTATTTCCTGAAAAACAATTTTCTATTCTTTTAATCCCTTTTTTCTCCCATTCTCTAAAGGAAAGGTTATCTATTGTAAAAGGGAGTAACTTGTTTTGCGTCAATATTAGTTTTGGTAATTGATAATTTGTTTTATTTCTTTCTACATGAATCTTCTTCCAAATATTGAGTAGATGATGTAATACTGGAGAACTTCTATATTGTACCAATTTTTCATCCCATTTATATAATATGTGTTCAGGTATCTTTTCCCCTATTTTATCTAATTCTAATCTGGTCCAATCTGGCTTTTCCCTTGTTTGATAAAAATCTGATAGGTATCTTAATTGTGCGGCTCTATAATAATTTTTAAAGTTTGGCATTTGTAAGCCTCCTTGTTTATACCATTCTGTTAATTTATCTAGTGCTATCCTTGGTTTCCCCCCTTTCCATAAAAATTTCCTTATTATTTTCTTTAACTCCTTGAAGCAATGCCTGAAATAAGTATAATATCCTTGGAAAAATGTTCATTTTAATACAGTTTATCCTTCCTATTAGTGTTAGTGGTAAATCTTTCCAATGCTCTAAATCATCCTGTAATTTTTTCATTAGTGGATAATAATTGAGTTTATATAGTTGGCCGAGATTTTTATTTATTTGTACACCTAGGTATCTTATTGCTTGCATTTGCCATCTAAATGGTGATTCCTTCTTAAATTTTGAGAAATCCGCATTATTCATAGGCATTGCTTCACTTTTATTTACGTTGATCTTGTAACCCGACACTTCTCCATATTCCTTCAATTTCTTATATAATTCTTTTATTGATAGTTCTGGTTCTGTTAAGTATACTATAACATCATCCGCAAATAAACTGATTTTATATTCCCTGTCTTTTATTTTTATCCCTTTTATATTATTTTCTGTTCTTATCAATTCTATAGCTAACGCAAACAATAAAGGTGATAGTGGGCATCCCTGCCGTGTTGACCTGCTTAAGTTAAATTGCTTTGATACATGTCCATTTACTGTCACTTTCGCTAATGGTCCCTTATATAATGCTTTAATCCAATAAATATACTTCTCCGGTAAACTGAATTTTTGCAATACTTTGAACAAATAATTCCATTCTACTCTGTCAAAGGCCTTCTCTGCGTCTAAAGCAACTGCTACTGCTGGCGCTTTATTCCCTTCTACTGCATGAATTAAGTTAATAATTTACAAATATTGTCTGTTGTGCGTCTTTTTTTGATAAATCCAGTTTGGTCTAGATTTACCATTTTCGGTACATACTCTGCTAATCTGTTTGCTAATAGTTTAGCTATTATCTTATAATCTGTGTTAAGTAAAGATATTGGTCTATATGACGCTGGTGTGAGTGGATCTTTCCCTTGCTTTAGTATTACTGTAATTATTGCTGTTTTACATGAATCTGGTAAGCTTTGTGTTTTATCAATCTGGTTGATTACTTCCAGGAGGAGCGGAATTAATAAGTCTTTAAATGTTTTATAGAATTCTATTGGGAATCCATCCTCTCCTGGTGTCTTATTATTTGGTAATTTTTTTATTATCTCTTGTATTTCTACTATTCCAAATGGCTCTGTTAATTTATTTTGTTCCTCTATTTGTAGTTTTGGTAGTTCAATTTTAGTTAGAAATTCATCTATTTTCCCTTCTTTCCCTTCGTTTTCAGTTCGGTATAATTGTTCATAGAATTCTCTAAAGTTTTCCTTAATTTCTTTTGGATTATATGTAATTTGTTTGTCTTTTTTCCTTGATGCCAATACCATTTTCTTAGCTTGTTCTGTCTTAAGCTGCCATGCTAGGATTTTGTGCGTTTTTTCACTCAGTTCATAATATTTCTGTTTTGTCTTTATTATATTCTTCTCCACCATATATGTTTGTAGTGTTTCATATTTTATTTTTTTATCCGCCAATTCTCTTCTTTTAGTTGTATCTTCCTTCATTGCTAATTCTTTTTCTATATTTACTATTTCCCTTTCCAACTGCTCTGTTTCCTGATTATAGTCCTTTTTCATCTTGGTTACATAACTTATTATTTGCCCTCTAATGAATGCTTTCATTGCATCCCATAGTATAAATTTATCTTTCACTGATTTCGTATTTACTTCAAAATACATTTTAATTTGTCTTTCAATAAATTCTCTAAAATCCTGCCTTTTAAGTAACATGGGGTTTAATCTCCATCTATACATTCTTGGAGGGATGTCCTCTAACCTTATTGTCAATATTAAGGGTGAATGGTCCGATAGTATTCTAGCTTTATATTCTGTTTTTCTTACTCTATCTTGCATATGAGCTGATAACAAAAATAGGTCTATTCTTGAGTATGTTTTATATCTAGCCGAGTAATATGAATATTCCTTTTCCTTTGGGTGTTGTTTCCTCCATATATCCAAAAGTTGCATTTCTTCCATCGATTTAATTATAAATTTGGTTACTTTGTTCTTTCTGTTAATTTTTTTCCCAGTTTTGTCCATAGTTGAATCCAAATTCAGGTTGAAATCCCCTCCTATTAATATGTTCCCTTGCGTATCTGCTATCTTCAAAAAGATATCTTGCATAAACTTTTGATCTTCTTCGTTAGGTGAATATACATTGAGTAGATTCCAAAACTCCGAATATATCTGACATTTTATCATTACATATCTCCCTGCTGGATCTATTATTTCCTCTTCTATTTTAAATGGCATATTTTAACTAATTAATATAGCTACTCCTCTTGCTTTTGAATTATACGATGCTGCTGTTACGTGTCCTACCCAATCTCTCTTTAATTTCTTGTGCTCCAATTCAGTTAAATGTGTTTCTTGCACAAATGCTATATCAATTTTTTCTTTTTTCAGTAAATTTAGCAGTTTCTTCCTTTTAATTTGGTTATGTATTCCATTAATATTTAAAGTCATATAGTTCAACGTAGCCATTTTATACTTTGTTTATCTTCCCTTTCCGTTTCTCCATCATTACCTTTCCTTCTTATCCATTTCTGTTTTCTTGTTTTGAACCCTTTATAAGACAACATTCCTAAAACATCAAACATTTTCCTTATTCTCCTATTTAAAACTTCTTTAGCCCCAATCTCCCCTTCCCCTTCTGAGTTGTCCTTTATCCCTTGTCGGACAACCACATCTCCCCTCTCCATTTGGATTTGCGAATTCACTCGCAAGGGTCAGCTGATTTTGCAGTGACCGTAACTCCTCCCCACCCAGCCCCCCCCAGAAAAGATTTCACTTTTCATATGTAACAAAGGTCACTCTTTTAATTCCCTCTTTATTCCCTCTATTCCATTTCCTTCCCTTATTAATTGTCTATACTCTCTATATTTTCTTCTAAATACGGATACATTCATGTATGCACACTATACATATACACACATATACCTCTTTACCCACATACATATAAATCGTGGTCATTTTATTCTTATTACATGTCTTCATCTCTCTGCTTGTTTTGTAGTTGTTCTGCAATTTCCTTGCTTCCTCTGGATCCGAGAATAGTTTTTTTCCATAAAATCGTTTTCGCTGTATTGAACTCCTTCCTCTTCTTCAGGAGCTCAAAACTTATGTGTCTTTTTAGCTTTTGTACTCTCGTTACATGTCTTCATCTCTCAGTCTATTTTGTAATTGTTCTGCAAATTTTCGTGCTTCCTCTGGATCCGAGAATAGTCTGTTTTGCTGTCCTGGAATAAATATTTTCAATACCGCTGGATGCTTTAGTATAAATTTATACCCTTTCTTCCATAAAATCGCCTTTGCTGTTTTGAACTCCTTTCTCTTCTTCAGGAGTTCAAAACTTATATCTGGATAAATGAAGATTTTTCGCCCTTTGTACTCCAGTGGCTTGTTGTCCTCTCTTACTTTTTCCATTGTTTTCTCCAGTACCTTTTCTCTTGTAGTTTATCTTAGGAATTTTACTAAAATAGATCTTGGCTTTTGTTGTGGTTGTGGTTTAAAGGCCAATGCTCTATGTGCCCTTTCTATTTCCATTTCTTGCTGTAGTTCTGGACATCCTAGGATCCTGGGGATCCAATCTTTTATAAACTCTCTCATATTCTTGCCTTCTTCATCTTCCTTAAGGCCCACTATCTTTATGTTATTTCTTCTGTTATAATTTTCCATTATATCTATTTTCTGAGCTAACAGCTCTTGTGTCTCTTTAACTTTTTTATTAGATTACTCTAATTTCTTTTTTAAGTCCTCTACTTCCATTTCTACTGCTGCTTCTCGTTCTTCCAGCTTGTCCATTCTTTTTCCCATTTCTGATAAGGTCATATCTATTTTATTAATTTTCTCTTCTGTATTGTTTATTCTTCTTCTTAAATCATTAAATTCTTGCGCTTGCCATTCTTTAAATGACTCCATGTATTCTTTAATAAGAGAAAGTATATCCTTTGTCTTGCCTTTCCCTTCTTCTATTTCACTGTACTCTTCCTCTTCTTCTTCCTCTGGGTTGGCCATCTGTTGTTTCTTTGTTGTCCTTTTCTTCTCTTCTTTCTTGTTTTCGTTGTCTTCTATGTTCTCCTCTTGCTGCAGCTGTTCTGCAGCTGTCATTGCCGGCTGTGGAGATCGACTCCCCAGCTGGTCACCCCTACCGACGGTGTGTTTTTTTGCATGCGCATCGCGCATGCGCGGTTGCGCACTTTTACTCGGCTCAGCGAGCCATTTTTGCAGTCCACTTTCTACCGACCTGAGGGAGCGGGTTTCTCTCTCCACCGCGGGCCTCTTCGAACAGGTAAGGCCTTCTCCTTCTTCTTCCGTTGTCTTCTCTTCCTCTCTTCTCACCGTTGGTTTCGATTTTTCTTTTTTCCTCGCCATCTTCTTTCCACCTTTATACTCACTTTACTTTAATTTTTATTTTTGTGCCTTTGTGTTTTCCTTTATTTTTTCCGACTTTTCTGGAGAGGGCTGGAGTTCACCGTCCGGCCACTACTCCATCACGTGACTCCCCCGTAAAAGGACATTATTGACAGTTATATCTAGACCCCCAAACAGTAGCCAAAATGTTGACAACAAATTACAACAGCAAATAGAAAAGGTGTCAGAAGGGCAATGTAATTCCTAATCATGGAGGATTTTAACTTGCAAGTAGATTATGAAAATGAGGTTGGGACTAAATCTCAAGAGAGAAAATATGTAAAATGCCCACATGATGGCTTTTTAGGGCATTTTGTTGATGAGCCTACTAGGGGATCAGATGCCCTGGAATGAGTGTCTGTAATGCATCTGAGGTGAAGAGATCTTAGAGTAAAGGAAATATGAGGAGGCAATGATAACAATATGATTGAGTTGAATTTGAGATTTAACAAGCAGAAACAAAGGTCAGATGTGTCGTATTTCAGTGGAGTAAAGGAAATGACAGTGACACAAGAGAGGAACTCACCAAAGTAATTGGAAGAAAGCAATAGTAGGGAAGATGGCAGAGCAGCAATGGATGGAGTTTCTGCAAGAAATGAGGAAGGTTCAGGATAAAAAATACCTAAAAAGACAAAATATTCCATAGACCCTTAGAACATAGAAACAGGTCCATTCGGTCCTTCTAGTCTGTGCCAAACAATTTTTTTTGCCTCGTCCATTGATCTGCACCTAGTCCATAGCCACCCATACCTCTTCCATCCATGTACCTGTCCAAATTCTTCTTTAATGTTAGAATTGAGCTCACATTCACCACCTCAGCTGGCAGTTTGTTCCATACTCCGACTATGCTCTGTGTGAAGAAGTTTCCCCTCATGTTCCCCTTAAACTTTTCTACTTTCACGCTTAACCCAGGTCATCTGGTTTGTATCTCACCTACCCTCAGTGGAAAAAAGCCTATCAACATTTACTGTCTATCCCCCTCATAATTTTAAATACCTCTATCAAATCTCCCTCATTCTTCTATGCTCCAGGGAAAAAAAGTCCTAACCTGTTTAACTTTTCCCTGTAATGCAGTTCCTGAAGTCCAGCCGAAATCCTAGTAAAACGTCTCTACACTCTTTCTATCTTATTTATATCTTTCTTGTAGTTAGGTGACCAAAACTGCACACAATACTCTAACTGATCCCTGAGGCACACCACTAGTCACAGGCCTCCAGTTTGAGGAACAATTATCAACCACTCTCTGGCTTCTTCCATCCAGCCATTGTCGAATTCAGTTCACTACTTCATCATAATACCTACCATCTGAACCTTCCTGACTAACCTCTCATGTGCGACCTTATTCAAGACTTTACTAAAGTCCATGTAAACAACGTCCACAGCCTTTCCTTCAACTTTCTTGGTAACCTCTTCGATTCGTTAAACACAACCTACTGTGCACAAAACCATGTTGATTATCCCTAATCAGTTTCAGGCTATTCAAATAATTGTTTATCCAATCTCATGAACACCTTCTAATAATTTACAGACTACTGACTTCAGGCTCATCGGTATATAATATCCAGGGTTACTTTTGTAGCCTTTTTTAAACAACAGAACAATGTGAGTTATCTTCCAATCTTCCGACACCACACCCATTGCTAAGGACATTTTAAATAGTTCTGCCAGTGACACTGCAATTTCTACACTAGCCTCCTCAAGGTCCGAGAGAATATTTCATCGGGGTCTGGGGATTTATCCACCCTTATTTGCTTTATGGCACAAAGCACATCCTCTTTTTTAATCTGTATTGTTTTCCTTACTTCCTACAAACCTGTGCCCATTTCCTGAGTGGATACTGATAAAAAAAACATTTAAGATCTCCCCCATCTCTTCTGGCTCCATATAAAGCCAACCATTCTGATCTACAAGGGAACCAAATTTTATCCTTTACTATCAGTTTGCTCTTGTAGAAACCCTGAGAATTTTCATTCACATTGTCTGCCAAAGTAACGTCTTCTCTTCGCCTTCCACATTTATTTCTTGAGGTTTTTCTTGCATTTTTTCAATACTCCTCAAGTACCTCATTTGCTCCATGTTGCCTATACCTCCTATACATCTCTCTCTTCTTCCGAACTAGATTCCCAATATTCCTTGAAAACCAAGCTTCCCTATGCCTGCTAACCTTGCCTTTAATCCTGACAGGAACATGCAAACTCAAATTGAAAAATGCCAAAAGTGTGGCTGACAAGGAAAGTTAAGGCCAACTTAAAAGCAAAAGATAGGGCATACAAGTAAACAAAAATTAGTGGGAAGATAGAAGATTGGAAAGCTTTTAAAAACTTGAAGGTAACAGAAAAGCTCAGAAGGAGGGAAAAGATTAAGTTTGAAAGTAGTCTAGCAAATGATATCAGGCAATACAAAAAGCTTCTTCAAGAATATAAAGAGTAAAAGATAGGTGAGAGTAGATATAGGACCACTAGATAAATGACACTGGAGAAATAATAATGGCAGACAAGGGAATGGCAGAGGAACTAAATGAGTATTTTGCATTAGTCTTCACTATGGAAAACATTAGCAGTGTGCCGGATGTCCAGGATTAACAGGATAGAGAATGAGTGAAGTTACTGATTTAAGGGAGAAGGTGCTCAGGAAGCAGAATCGTCTAACGGTAGAAACGCCTCCTGGACCAGATGGATTGTACTCTCAGGTTCAGAAAGAAATAGTGGTAGAGATTGTGATGGCATTAGAAATTATCTTTCAAGAATCAATATATTCTGGAGTACTGGAAAACAGTAAATGTCACCCCACAATTCAAGAAGTGGGGGGGGGGGGGTCAGCAGAAAGGAAATTATAGACTGGTTAGCCTGCCGTCAGATGTTAGGAAGGTTTTGGAGTCTATTGTCAAGGATGAGGTTACAGAGTACTTGGAGGCACATGACAAAATAGGGCAAAGTCAGTTTGATTTCCTTCAGGGAAAATCTTGCTTGACAAACCTGTTAGATTTCGTTGAAGAAGTGACAAGGAAGCTAGATAGGGGAGATACAGTACATGTTGTTCATTTGGATTTTCAGAAGGCCTTTCACAAGGCCTTGCACATGAGGCTATTTAACAAGGTATTACAGGAAACATAGCAGCATAGGAAGAGCATTGGCTGATTGGGAGGAAGCAGGGAGTTGGAATATAGGCATCATTCTGCCAGTGGTATTTCACAGTAGTCAGTGTTGAGGCTGCTTCTTTTTACCCTGTGTATCAATAATTCAGATTGTGGAATGAATGGCTTTGTGGCCAAGTTTGCAGATGATACAAAGGTAGTTTGAAGATCAGGTTGTGTTGAGGAAACAGGGAGGCTAAAGAACACTTAGATAGATACGGTGAAAGGGCAGAGAAGTGGCAAAAGAAATCTAATATCAGAAACACTGTAGGAGAAATAAAAATAAATGAGCAGGCTATTTTTTTTAAATAGAAAGAGATTTGAAAATTGCCAGATGCAAAGGGATCTGGGAGTCCTCTTACAGGATAGCCTGAAGGTAAACTTGCAGGTTGAGTCAGTGGTGAAGAAGGGAAATGCAATGCTGGCATTCACTTCAAGAGGAATGTTTAAGTAGGAATATGATGATGAGGCTTTATAAGGCACTGGTGACACCTCACTTGGAGTATTGTGAGCAGTTTTTGGGCTCCTCATTTGAGAAAGATGTGCTACGGTTGGAGAGGGTTCAAAGGAGGGTAACAAGGATGATTCCAGGAATAAAAGGGTTGTCCTACAAGGAGTACTTGACAGCTCTTGGTCTGTACTCATTGGAATTTAGCAGATTGAGGGGGGAATCCAAATGAAACATGTTGAATGTTGAAAGGAGTTGACAAGTTATTTCCCACGGTGGGGGGGGGGGGAAGAGTTTAGGACTAAAGGGTACAACACCAGGATTGAAGGATGTCCACTTAGAAAAGAGATGCGGAAGAATTTATTCAGCCGGAGGGAAGTAAATCTGTTGCCACCAGCAGTTATGGAGGCCATGTCATTAGGTGTATTTAAGAAAGAGATTGATAGGTTATTGATTAACCAGGACATCAGAGGTTATGGGGAGAAGGCTGGGCAGTGGGGCTGAGTGGGAAATAATCAGCTCATGATTAAATAGTGGGGCAGACTCGATAGCCTATTTCTGTTCCAATTTTTATGGCCTTAGGTCAAATTATTCATTGGGAATGACTGGATAAGCATTGATTTCATGCTGGTAACTCAATCAAATGTTTAATTTAATCTGAGAGCCAGCTGATTAATCAACAAGTCAAAAAAAAAACTGAAGGAACTTCAAAATCGAGGCAGCAGCAGATATCAGTGCCCAGTGATCATTTCTGTTCAAGGACAATCTTCTTTTGTTCAGTCAGAATTATTAACTCCTGTTACCTCTGCCTATTTGCATTTGGCTAAATTGAATTTCAAGTCAGGAACATCATTCACCTGATCATTCGCGCCACGAAATTCCAAAGATGATATACTCTGGGTTTTTTTGCAATTGGCACTTTTTTAGCTTGTAGTGCATTGAACAGAAGTCAATTAAGGGATACAATATTCAGCAACCAACCTAAATGGTCATCAATTATGGAAATTTAATAATGTTCCGTTAAAGAAATAAAATATGCTTAAATATTAATTGTACAAATTTTTAGATAAACATTATGGTGAAGGATCATGTGAAAACTAGACATGCATATTGTCACCTTACCCATCAGTTTGAGTTCTTGTTTCAAGAACTTTAAACCTTTGACGCCCAACAGCTTTCACTTTCACTGTTTCAATACCATATTCTTGTTCCTCTCTGTATTCATAAATTTCAGCTGTTGTTCCAAACTCTGGAGTGTTATTAGAATGTTCACTAGGAAAGAGCAATGGACATTAAGAGTCAACATTATGCACTATTAGTATACAGAAAAACATTTACATATAGATTAAAATTCAATTTAGACAGACTAAAAGTATCTCCAAAAAAATGCATCAATTGCTCAAGCTATCATTTACAGTACTGGTCAACTCTTTGGCTTGGCTTCGCGGACGAAGATTTATGGAGGGGTATGTCCACGTCTGCTGCAGGCTCGTTGGTGACTGACAAGTCTGATGCAGGACAGGCAGGCATGGTTGCAAGGGAAAATTGGTTGGTTGGGTGTTGGGTTTTTCCTCCTTTGTCTTTTGTCAGTGAGGTGGGCTCTGCGGTCTTCTTCAAAGGAGGTTGCTGCCCGCCGAACTGTGAGGTGCCAAGATGCACGGTTTGAGGCGATATCAGCCCACTGGCGGTGGTCAATGTGGCAGGCACCAAGAGATTTCTTTAGACAGTCCTTGTACCTCTTCTTTGGTGCACCTCTGTCTCGGTGGCCAGTGGAGAGCTCGCCATATAACACGATCTTGGGAAGGCGATGGTCCTCCATTCTGGAGACGTGACCTACCCAACGCAGTTGGATCTTCAGCAGCGTGGATTCGATGCTGTCGGACTCTGCCATCTTGAGTACTTTGATGTTGGTGATGAAGTCGCTCCAATGAATGTTGAGGATGGAGTGGAGACAATGCTGGTGGAAGCGTTCTAGGAACCGTAAGTGATGCCGGTAGAGAACCCATGATTCGGAGCCGAACAAGAGTGTGGGTATGACAACGGCTCTGTATACGCTAATCTTTGTGAGGTTTTTCAGTTGGTTGTTTTTCCAGACTCTTTTGTGTAGTCTTCCAAAGGCGCTATTTGCCTTGGCGAGTCTGTTGTCTATCTTGTTGTCGATCCTTGCATCCGATGAAATGGTGCAGCCGAGATAGGTAAACTGGTTGACCGTTTTGAGTTTTGTGTGCCTGATGGAGATGTGGGGGGGCTGGTAGTCATGGTGGGGAGCTGGCTGATGGAGGACCTCAGTTTTCTTCAGGCTGACTTCCAGGCCAAACATTTTGGCAGTTTCCGCAAAACAGGATATCAAGCGCTGAAGAGCTGGCTCTGAATGGGCAACTAAAGCGCCATCGTCTGCAAAGAGTAGTTCACGGACAAGTTTCTCTTGTGTCTTGGTGTGAGCTTGCAGGCGCCTCAGATTGAAGAGACTGCCATCCGTGCGGTACTTAAACTAAAAGTAACTGATCAATTACTGAAATATATCCAAGGTTAGTATAGATGGTGTACAAATGGGCTCCAACAGTGAGAAATTTGGTGAAAATGATATAACTGTATCAAATGCCTTGGGTGCAGAGGAATGTTGATATTGGGACAGTTAGGGATTTGGTTGTGAATAATGTAGATTTCAAAAGGTAAAGTAAGTTTTGTAATGAAGTATTTTTGTTGTTACCCATCCTTATTATATTCTTACACTAAATTCTTGATAGCAAATAAACTACAAAGAACTTTCATTAAAGATTTCATGCAACATAAAACAAGACATTGAAACTGAGGTAAAACATACAACTCAAACACATTTTTGGCAGAACCCATAAAAAATAAAATTTTATAAAGTGACAGTAAACTAGAAATCTTTTAAAATTGCAAGTTGGCATTTTTCTCCTGACAGTTGGAAAAATCAAGCACATCTCTCTTCGGGAAATAACTTCTGTTCTAATATATTAGATCTGGAATTTCTACCTCCATGTTGGAGGAATCCTTATACTCAACAATCCCATTTAGTTTCTCATGGGTACAGACAAGTGATAGTTTTTTTTTGTACCATGTTCAAAAGGAACGTAGCTTCCAAAATTGCAGGCAAATTATTTTGTGCAATTTAATTATAGTTCTGCGAGCATCAACATCATCAACAAATTGGAAGGCTGCAAGATTAACTCCAGAAAATCCAGAAGTAATGAAGTACTACATAACTGTTGCCAAATGGGAAGTTAGATCAGGTGTACACTGAAGATCACTCAGCACTATTTCAAAGATTAGCAGGGCAGTTGTAATAAATCCTGTCTGATTTAGTACAATCATGATTACCAGATTATCTGACCATTATCATGTCGATGTTGCAGAATTTTGTTGTACACAAATTGGTTGCCATATTTCCTTTATTGACTGTATCAATTCAAAAGTAGTCTCTTGAGGGCAAGGCACTTTGAAATGCCCTGAAGTCGTAAAGAGCAATATAGAAACATAGCTTCTTCCTTTCTTGTGAAGCAAGTACTTTTTAAGTTACTCTTATTCTACTATTGTTTTGTCTGAATTTGATGACTTTCCAATTCAGTCCCAAACCAGTACTTTCACCAACATCTGACATTACATCAATAAGTTTGTGGATGATACAAAGGTTGGAGAAGATACAGTATGGATAGTGCTGTTGTAGGTTATAAAAGGATATAGACAGGATGCAGAGCTAGGCAGAAAAGTGGCAGATTGGAGTTCAATCTGGAGAAGTGTGAGGTGATGCATTTTGGAAGATCAAACCTGAAGTCTGAGTATAGGATTAATGGTCAGATACTTAACAATGTGGAAGAAAAGAGGACCTTGGGGTCCAAATTCATACATCTCTCAAGGTTGCCGTGCAGGTTGATAGGATAGTGAAGACAACCTATGGGATGCTGGGCTTCATTAGTCAGGGGATTGAATTCAAGAGTCGAAAGCTCATGTTGCAACTCTATAAATCTCTCATGAGACCACACTTAGAATATTGTGTTGAATTGTTATCTCATTATAGGAAGATATGGAGATGATGTAGAGGAGATTAGCCAGGATGTTGCCTGAATTGAAAAATATGTCTTAAGAGGCAAGGTAAGCAAAGCTGGGACTTTTCTCTTTGGAGTGTAGAAGGATGAGAGGAGACTCAATACAGGTCTGCGAGATTCTGAGGGGCAGAGAAAAGTTGGATCGCCAGCACCTCTTTCCCAGAGCAGGAATAGCAAACACCAGAAGACATCACTACAACATGAAGGAAGGAAAGTTTAGGGGAGACATCAGGAGTTTTTTTATTTTTTACATAGAGAGTTATGGGTGCCTGGATTGCCTTCCTAGTGATGGTGGTGGAGGCTTAAATAATAGGGGCATTTAAGAGACTTTTAGGCACATGGATGAAAGAAAAATAAAGGATTATGAGGTAGGGTTTCATTTTTTTTTAAGGTAGGAATATAGAGGCTGGTACAATATTGAGGGCTGAAAGACCTGTACTGTGCTGTAGCTCTCTATGTACATTAAACCTGAGACTTAGGAGCTTGTCTCTGTGATTACAAAATTCCCTGGCACCACATGGTGGAAAACTGAATGTTGCTTTCATTTCCTATGTACCTCTTTCAATCAACACTCCAGGATTTTGCAGTGTGCCTACAAAACTGTCACTGCATTTCAAAACTATGAGTTTCACATGAATTATTTTGGAAAATTTCACACTGATGTGACTTTATAACAATACTGTGCATCTATTTGAAAAATAATCAGACAAACACAAATTTCATTTGAGAAAATCAATTAATTTGATAAACTTTTACAGATCTTATAAAAATATAAAATTCTAGCCAATTATTAAATTTTAAAATGACCACAATGACAAATATCTTGTGGTGGGAGGTTGTAGAAAACATACAAAATCAAAAATGAATCAACTTTCAAGCAAATAGTGTCTATTTCTATCTCCACCAAACAAATAAGAACTGATCAACCTTTAAACCTTGTTTCACATGGAAGCAATTAACCTGTATGCCAGGATGCCGAATGTCCTGTCTTTCTGAATTAGGTTTCGCATCATTGATACTTCCTGAGGACGAAAGAGCTGCAATGGTAATGTTTGCCCAGGAATAAGAATAACTGCAACGTGAGGGAGCACTGGGAGGGTTGGACGACTCTCTTCATCATGCACAGTACGGCCATGAAACTCCTCCATGTCTATCCCCAAGTACTAAAGAAAAGAAAATTGAGATATTAATTTTGAAGTTAAATTCTTACATGATGCTGCTTTTTCAATGTACAGATCATTAAATTGAATGCAAAGGATTATCCAACATTAATTATAATTAGTCAAATGATGATACACCACCAAAACCCAAGATTTTTCCCACCCGTTGGAGGATTCCTACTTTAACTAGTGATCCTTGAATATGATTAACATCAATGGTATTTTTCCCCACATACTCATCGCTTAATACAGAGGAACAACAAAAGCTTTGTGAACTATTTTCCTTTTCAACTGATGTTGTGGAAGCAAAATGTAATAACACCATCACATTCAAGAATAGATCATATTTGGCTTGGGTGCCGAATCTGCACCACATCTTGTTGGAATGTTCGAGTTCCATTGCAATGAACTTTAAAGGAATGAATGACTGAATCAGAGTGTAATGCTTTGCTTTAATATTATAAATAAAAATTATTGAGTTTATGCACAAATGCGGTATTAGTCAATTTAAACATATTTTCAGACTTTAAATAACTTGTAAAGTTATTTGAAAAATTGTTCTAATCAAATCTAATGGTTTGTTCTTTTATGTTTTTGAGAGTGAAAGATGCTTGGAAGCAAATTAGGTTTTGTTTTAAAGTTTTGGGGATTTTGAAAGGCTTTGAACCCCAGTGTTTTGAAGTATGAAAACATTTTGAAAATGGTGATTCAAGGCCAAACAAAATTCTAATTAGCTCCTTTTTGCTGAATACAGAAAGAAAATTATCCACATCATGTAATATTCATAGGAGCCCTGACAAAGTAGATATCATGTTGATGTTACAAAAAGCAATGGTGTCAATAAAAAAGTCACAGTACAAAATAAAAGGTCAGTTATTCAGGTGAGATGGAAGATAATTCTTCACACACAAGAAAGTGATTCATTGGAACCTACAATTGAAGAGAACTAAAAAAAAAGAAACGTGCATGCTCAATTTCTGGAAAATATGTGAGTGCAGAAAATGGCATGATGGTAAAAGATCAACTATAATCTTATTGAATAGCAGAGCAGAGATGAAGAATCAAATAGTCAACTTCTGTTCCTATTACTTCTCTTATGTTCTGTGTTCAATCGAGAAAGAGTACAATACCCTGGATGCCTGTTTTAAATACACAATATTAGCTAATGTCTCCTTCTTTGCTAAATAATTCAACTTTTATTAGAGGAAATATTATAGTAAATAAAACATTTACCCAATTTAGAACAGAGAACACAGAACATTACAGCACAGTGCAGGTCCTTCGGCTCTCGATGTGCTGAACTGTATACTCCTTCCAAAAAAAAATACTAAACCCTTCCTACATCATAATCTTCTATTTATCTTTCTTCCATGTGCCTGTCTTGGAGTCTCTTAAATGCCTCTAATATTTCAGCCTCCACCACCATTCCTGGCAAGGCATTCCAGGCATCACAACTCTGTGGGAAAAAAAATTACCCCTGATGTCTCCCCTAAACTTTTCTCCCTTCACTTTGTAGTGATGTCCCCTGGGAAAAAGATGCTGCCTGTCCACTTCATCTGGGCCTCACAGAATCTTGTCGGCCTGTATTGAGTCTCCTCTCATCCTTCTTCACTCCAAAGAGAAAAGTTCCAGCTCTGCTAACTTTTCCACAGCAAAATCCTCGTAAATCTCCACTGTACCCTCTCCATACCTTCCACCAGAACTGAACACAATACTCTAGTTTGGTCTCACCAGAGATTTGTGGAGTTGCTTGAACTCTTGAACTCAATCACCCTATAGCATCCTATAGGCCTTCTTAACTATCCTATCAACCTGCGCAGCACCCTTGAGGGATGTATGGATTTAGACCCCAAGGTCCCTCAGTTCATCCACACTGTTAAGTATCTGTCCATTAACCCTGAACTCAACCTTCTGGTTTGACCTTCCAAAATGCATCACCTCACACTTAACCGGATTGAAATCTGTTTGCCACTTTTCTGCCCAACTGTGTATCCAGTCTTTTCTTCTTTGTCGATCCTTGCATCAGATGAATGGTGCAGCCGAGGTAGGTAAACTGGTTGACCGTTTTGAGTTCTATATACTTTGTAACCTACGACAAAATCCAGCACAATCCACAACTCCTCCAACTTTCGTATCATCCGCAAACTTACTGACCCATCTGTCCGCCTCTTCATCTAGGTCATTTATAAATATCACAAAGATCAGGGATCCCAGAATATCCCTGCGGAACTCCACTCGTCACTGACCTCCAGAAAGAATACTTTCTGTCCACTACCACTCTCTGCTTTCTACATGCAAACCAATTTTTAATCCACACTTTTATACATACAGAATGTGCAGTTGGTAAACTTGGATCAAAATTGATGATGCTGGGTTTTTCAGCTTCTTCACTGTCATGGTCTTCAACTTCCATCTCAGCAAACTCGTCGTCATCATCTTATGAAGAAAAAAAATATTTTGACAACAATACACAAGTGCAATATGACTTTTTAAGAGCTAAGAATATGTTGGCTTCAATGAAGCTAAGGTGAGCAATTTTCAGCTATTTTACATAGTATTCGATGAAGAGAGCAGGCCAAAAAAACAATTATTCCCACTTTAAAAAAAATTTTCAGCAGAAGCAGATTCCAGCCACTTAAACCCGTGCTGTCCAATTGTACACAAATTAACTTTCAACCATGTACATTTTGAAAGGCATGAGGAAACCAGTGCATCTGGGGGAAAACCCACACAGACACAGGGAGACCAGGCGAACTCCTTACAGATAGCACTGGATTCGAATGCGGGTCACAGGCACTGAAATAACATTGTGCTGTTAAGCTAACTGTGAAGATAATTCACTGTTTCTTGGTGGAATTCATACCATGAAATTATGGGTTATAATTTATCAACTGTACTATAACAACCTGGCATTGTATCTGTTAATTTATCTTATTTTTTAACTTCCTGGGTCCTGTCTTGTTCTCTCTTCAATGATAACAACCAAATTCTCCAGATGAACCAGCATATTCAAAGAACATTGACAACATATATCATTCACCAATAGACATGTAAAAACAAAACCAAAATCACCAGTCAGAAGCATTATCTTGTCCTTGACCAGCTAAAACCAAAGACCATAAATAAATTGTTCCAAACCATCACACACACAAACAAAGGTATCTTAATCTGAACATTCTGCTCACAAGCACCTCGTAATCAAGATTTGAAAAGGCTTCATAAAATATGTATAAATGTGTGAAAATGTAACAACGTGCAAGGATTAATATGTCGTCTTCGTGTTCATTTTAGTTGTCAGTTACTTGATACCACTGTAATTGTGCCCGTTGGCTAGCCCACTCTTTTAACACATTTCCTAACATGATGGGTCATTAATTTTGCACATGATACAAAGATTTTAGGAGTTGTTGGGAATGTTGAAGGTTGTTGTAGGTTAATGGATTGTTTAAGTGAGATGGCAATTTCACAGATTGCTCAACAATAGTACCCTCCCAATATTAAACTTTAATTTTCAATAATTTTATTGGTTGTGATCAAAAGGGTTCTCCAAAGTATTGCTCAAGGCTATTTTTTCATTTTTATTCTTTTGCACATTGACTTGAAGCCATCAATCAGCACGTCTAATAAAACGTAAGAAGCATTTAAAATGTCTCTGGAGACAATGGTTGCAGAAAATATCAAGATAAAAAAATGAAACAAAAAATATTCAGAACGGGCTCTGGAAAGTTTCATGCACAGAGTTTTCAATACAAAATATCAACCTTCAGGCTTTGAAATAAAGAAACACTTCAGCAAACATTCAGAAAGGGAGAAAGTAAAATGACATGAAGTAACTCTTTTTCTCCTTCTGATACAGCTCGAACTACTAAGGTCCTTCAGCAGATTGTGTGCTGTTCCTTCTGGCATAAAGACAAGGAATGCATATGATATGTCAGAGGGAAACAAAGAAAGAAAAACATTCAAATTTCAATTATAGGGGTTAAAGAAAATAGCAAAATACACCTTGTTTTCTTCCATACTTTGATTTGCATCATCAAGATTGGTAAGCATGAGACATAATACTTGATAAGCTCAATAAGACTTTTCTGAGAGACACAAGAGACTGCAGATGCTGGAATTTGAAGCAAAACTGATCTGGTGAAGAAATTCAGCAAATCGAATAGATTCAATGGAAGATACAAAAAGATCAATATTTCAGCCCAGAATCCTTCATCAAGACATTTTTTCCTGTTTCTGCAAAGATTGAAAGGAAATTAGAAGCACAAAACATAATGTAAGCAATTCATTTCACAGATTGTTCTAGTTTTCAGTCCTAGTGAAAGGATCAAGTCAGTGCTTCACAAGTTTATAGCACTCCATTACTTTAAGACATGGAAACACCAATAACCCTGAGCATAAAGCCCTCCAAAAGATAATGAACACAGCCCAGGACATTACAGGCAAAACCCTCCCCATTATTGCATACATCTACAGAGAATGTGGCCATAGGAGGGCAGCAGCAATCATCAAAGTCCCACATCACCCAGCACACGCTCTGTTCTCACTGCTGCCATCAGGAAAGAGATATAGGTGCCACAAGACTCGCACCATCAGCTGCTACCCCTCAGAATCCTCAACAATAAACTCAATCAGAGACTCATTTAAGGAGTCTTACTTGTGTGCTTTAACGATATTAAAAAATTTTCTATCTGTATTGCAGTTTGTTTATATAAATTATCTGATAAGTTCTTTTGATTGTTTACATGTTTACCCCATGTACAGTTTATTTTTTTTCTGCCACACCCGTAGGAAAATAGGAATCTCAGGGTTGTATATGGGTCATGTATGCACTCTGACAATAAATATGCAAATCTAAATATTTTAGGCTCCACATTGTCAAGTTTTAATAATTGAATAATCTTTCTTTGTTGGTGCGATTGTGAATTTATCTATTAGCCAGGACACTGAGGATAAATTGTTTTTTTTTAAATCTGCAACTGTGAGGACACTTCTGATGCTATATTCAGAAAGATGCATGTATGGCATTTTAGACTCTCCAAGACAAAATAGTGTCTGTCCAGATTTTCGTCCCTAGAATAGATTTTAAACACATTCTTCTAAACGGAGAATGGGAATTCTAATACTCACACAACGTGTGTGTGTGTGTGTGTGTGTGTGTGTGTGTGTGTGTAGGGCCTATATCTATTGATTATATTAACCACGTTGATGGATGGATCTGGTAGTCGTCCCAAATCACCACGGGTCTTGGAAACAAACAAGCATCACTGACTCAATGGACTCAAGATCACATGGCAACGGTGGATTTAACCTGCACTTGGATAGGGTCCACAGTGAACAGGAAACGTTGTCCAAGGAAGTCCACCGCGACCTGACACAATCAGCAAGAGGGGAAAGGAAATTGAAACCTGCTCTGAGGCTCCCGGGAACCTTGAGGAAGGGAACGAATGGTAAGAGTTTCTGATCTATCGCGGCATTCAGTGAACCCCGTCCCACCCTCCCCCTCTCCCTGGCTCAGCGAGACCGACGTCCGCCGAGTCCTGTCGGACTCTGGCTTTAACTTACTCTTAATTTAGTCTATGTGTAGTCTGAGTCCAGCGCGTTCTTTGAATGAAGTGATAGGAGAAGGTATTCGGTTCAACAGTCACTTTATTACACAGCACAAGAATAAAACTTAACAGAGCTCTGGGTCACTCATTAGTTCATAGGTCACTTGCACAATGAGCTACTCCCCGAGACTGACCCCTATTGTCCAGTTGGTTCAGTTTATATAGGTCAACCTTATCATACAGAACAAAAGTTGTCTTCCTTTGCTAGATCTTTTTGCATAAGGGTTATCACAAGTCATCTCCTGTTTTGCAGATATCTGGGGTGTAGCACTCCCATGTTAATCCTCCTGGCCAGACTATCCCGTTGTGTTGATCAGAAATTACTTCATCCCCAGATATCTCTAATCACCATTCTGTTCTTGTCCTGCCAATTTCTGCTGTTCTCTTTAACACCTCCTCCTGCCTTAATCTTCCTCCTAGACTTGTTTTCCATTCCCTTTGTTTCTTACAGGCCATTCTTTGTTCTGATCTGGCCTGTGTCTCCTGTGCTACTCACCACCTCCTTTAGTTTGAGCATTCCTCCTAAATTGTTTTATGCATTTCCTCTCCCTGTATTTTGGAGAGACAATTTTGCTCAGCCAACTTTGCTCCCTGCTGTGATTGCCACTTAATCACATTCCTTTTTCCCTGAACCATGCAGTAAATATACACTTATTAATTAATCATTTATTTCATACTGTTTTAACCCCTAGATTCCAACAGTCCACATGCACCACCCGCGCCCCAGACCGCACTCCCAGCAACATGACCATTACCTGACTCAGGGATCAACCGGTTGTCCAACTGATCACCTCCTCCCTCTTCTTCCTCCGCCATCTTGTTTGTTTATCGCCGTGCATTCTGGGCGAATTGCGCATTCCCAGCTGACGCGCACACGCGCAGAGAGGAGGAGAAGTGGCGGACGCGGGGGAGGTGACTGACGGCTGCGGTTACCAGGTCGTCTGCCCATCGTGCCCGGGGCTGCTCACAGTGGACGCAAGTACGAACATCATTGCAGTTATTGTTTGTGTGATCTTCCCGGAATGAAATGTGATTCCCAGATAAAATGCAGCTCCATTATCTTGGTTCCTGCCAATATCTCACTTGCTGCTTTAATTTCAATCAGACTTGGGAACTTCAATCACTGGGAATCGGTTATTCCGGCCAAACGTCGTGTTATGTTGAAAGCCTTTCAAGATTTTACAGCCACTCAATGGTAATATTGAAATGTACAGCATCGGTAATTAGAACCATAGAACGCCACAGTGCAGAAATAAACAGTCCATTCAGCCCTTCTACTCTGTGCCGACCACTATTTCTCAAGTCCCACTGACCTGCTCCCACTATAATAAAATACTTCATTAAAACATTTTTTAACTGAATGTTTTTCCCCAATTGTTTTTATACAGATAAATGAGAGGTTACTTGTGAGATCACTTAACAATTGTGAGGTCCCAACATTTCAGGTATGTATGAGTTTTGTAGCAGCTGCTTCCTCTGGAGAGGTTATGCTCAAAGAGTGACACACTATGGGAGTGAATTCAACACTGCTTTATTGTGCTGGCAACTCGACTAATAAAGGGCTCAGAAGTCCATCTCTAACCGGTGGCATTACGATCCGCTTCCTGGGATTGGTTGTTTAGTACTATCTGGGGAGCGACGAATCAGTAAGCCCCTCTCATCCCTGGGTGTGGCTGTTTCCCTCGCTCCACCCGATTGGCAGCCGCTGGCCAGCCCATCAGAGTGGGGCACTGCAGCCGCTGGCCAGCCCATCAGAGTGGGGCACTGCAGCCGCTGGCCAGCCCATCAGAGTGGGGCACTGCAGCCGCTGGCCAGCCCATCAGAGTGGGGCACTGCAGCCGCTGGCCAGCCCATCAGAGTGGGGCACTGCAGCCGCTGGCCAGCCCATCAGAGTGGGGCACTGCAGCCGCTGGCCAGCCCATCAGAGTGGGGCACTGCAGCCGCTGGCCAGCCCATCAGAGTGGGGCACTGCAGCCGCTGGCCAGCCCATCAGAGTGGGGCACTGCAGCCGCTGGCCAGCCCATCAGAGTGGGGCACTGCAGCCGCTGGCCAGCCCATCAGAGTGGGGCACTGCAGCCGCTGGCCAGCCCATCAGAGTGGGGCACTGCAGCCGCTGGCCAGCCCATCAGAGTGGGGCACTGCAGCCGCTGGCCAGCCCATCAGAGTGGGGCACTGCAGCCGCTGGCCAGCCCATCAGAGTGGGGCACTGCAGCCGCTGGCCAGCCCATCAGAGTGGGGCACTGCAGCCGCTGGCCAGCCCATCAGAGTGGGGCACTGCAGCCGCTGGCCAGCCCATCAGAGTGGGGCACTGCAGCCGCTGGCCAGCCCATCAGAGTGGGGCACTGCAGCCGCTGGCCAGCCCATCAGAGTGGGGCACTGCAGCCGCTGGCCAGCCCATCAGAGTGGGGCACTGCAGCCGCTGGCCAGCCCATCAGAGTGGGGCACTGCAGCCGCTGGCCAGCCCATCAGAGTGGGGCACTGCAGCCGCTGGCCAGCCCATCAGAGTGGGGCACTGCAGCCGCTGGCCAGCCCATCAGAGTGGGGCACTGCAGCCGCTGGCCAGCCCATCAGAGTGGGGCACTGCAGCCGCTGGCCAGCCCATCAGAGTGGGGCACTGCAGCCGCTGGCCAGCCCATCAGAGTGGGGCACTGCAGCCGCTGGCCAGCCCATCAGAGTGGGGCACTGCAGCCGCTGGCCAGCCCATCAGAGTGGGGCACTGCAGCCGCTGGCCAGCCCATCAGAGTGGGGCACTGCAGCCGCTGGCCAGCCCATCAGAGTGGGGCACTGCAGCCGCTGGCCAGCCCATCAGAGTGGGGCACTGCAGCCGCTGGCCAGCCCATCAGAGTGGGGCACTGCAGCCGCTGGCCAGCCCATCAGAGTGGGGCACTGCAGCCGCTGGCCAGCCCATCAGAGTGGGGCACTGCAGCCGCTGGCCAGCCCATCAGAGTGGGGCACTGCAGCCGCTGGCCAGCCCATCAGAGTGGGGCACTGCAGCCGCTGGCCAGCCCATCAGAGTGGGGCACTGCAGCCGCTGGCCAGCCCATCAGAGTGGGGCACTGCAGCCGCTGGCCAGCCCATCAGAGTGGGGCACTGCAGCCGCTGGCCAGCCCATCAGAGTGGGGCACTGCAGCCGCTGGCCAGCCCATCAGAGTGGGGCACTGCAGCCGCTGGCCAGCCCATCAGAGTGGGGCACTGCAGCCGCTGGCCAGCCCATCAGAGTGGGGCACTGCAGCTGCTGGCCAGCCCATCAGAGTGGGGCACTGCAGCCGCTGGCCAGCCCATCAGAGTGGGGCACTGCAGCCGCTGGCCAGCCCATCAGAGTGGGGCACTGCAGCTGTGTGCCGACTTCGAAATGCGTAGTCCATCTCGGCTGGCAATGTAGGCCATAAGCTCCCAGTGTCGGGTCGCCACTTCTGATGTGGTTTTTTGATGTCCAAAAATGAGTCAGGAAATGCGGAGAATTCTTCAGAAAAGTTTAAGCCTTTATTTTCAGATTCGGATCTCAGATTTAATACCTGAGTATATACATGACATCACATGCAACCCTGAAATTCCTTTTTCCTTCGGGCACGACTGAATTGCCACTAATTGGTAGTGCAAAAAATAAACTGTACTTAGTACAAAAAATGTAAACAAAGAACTGTAAACAATGTAGAGAGAACAAAAAGAAAATCTATAAAGTGGTTAAGAAAGAGTCCTTAAATGAGTCTCTGATTGACTTCAAGTACACAGTTCCATGAAAGTGGTGTAAGTATATATAGTGGTAAAGAAGACATTTGACATGCTTGCCTTTATCAGTCAGGGTATTGGGTACAAGAGAAGTAACAGTTGTATGAGTTGCCAGTGAGACCACACTTGAAATGTGGTGCACAGTTGGGTTACTCAGCTGCAGAAAAGAGGTCATTCAGCTAGAAAGAGTGGAGAATATATTTATGAGAGTCTTACCAGGTCTGGTCAGCTTGATTTATCACAAGAATGTGTTACGGGAACACACGTAAAAAAAGTTACATTCGTATTGTGTGTTCAGTTAGGCGCCATCTTGATCAGAATAAAGAGTTCTTTTTGTTTCTCTCATGTGAGGCGATTCTTTAAGAGAAATTGACAACAGAATTGGCAACGAGGATCAAACAAAACAAAATTCTACACTTCAGATGACAGTCTAAACCTGAAAAAAGTCCTAGCCAGATTAGAACAAGCTAAAGTTCATATGTGTCAAGACATGTATGTACTTATGGTACACTCAGTAACGTATTTGTGATTTACAATTGACCGTGAAGGTGTCAGGATGGATGCCGGTGGCACTTAAGCCATTCGCAGTGCACCCTGGCCATCGAATCGAGCTGACTTGTAATCGTTATTAGGTTTGGCTAACCACTATCAAAAGCACATCTCTAGCATGTCAACTCTTTGCAACCTGCTCAACCAATTGTTGAAAAAAGACCAGAAAGGAATGCTGAAACCAACAAACCTTGTAATCACTTTAAGAAACTACTGATCTCAAGGGATAATGTTCTCATTCACTGCAACTCTGATAAGGAAGTTGATGCTTCACCTGTTGGTTTATGTGTGGTATTGTCACAAGTCACTGAAAAAGGAAAACAACCAGTTGCATATGCTTTCTGCACCTTAACGGCCTGTAAACAAAACTATGCACAACTAGACAAGGAAGGATTGGCTATAATATTTTGGTCTCAAGTAATTGCACCAATACCTATATGATAGGAGTTCACCTTAGTGACCAATAATAAACCACTGAGTTTGATCTTAATCCCCAAAAAAGGCATTCCTGTGTTAGCAGCGACAAGAATTCAAAGATGGGCAATGGAGATCGTGGCGTATGATTATGATCTAAAGGATCTTCCTGCAGACAAGAACAGCCAAGCTGATGCATTATCGCATTTACCTCTGCCTGCAACAGAATAGACTGAAGGGAATATTAATTGGACTGCAGAAGCCACAGCTATCAACCAGGAACAACTGCATGACTTACCCATTGCAGGTAAGGCTATCAGCAAAGAGGTAAGAAAAGAAGCTACATTGTTGAAGATTCGGCATTTCACCTTGAATGGGTGGCTCGAAGCCGATAACATTATTCCCAAATTAAAAGCTTTTTATACACAGCAAAACAAAATATTGATTGGTTGTGGAGGACAAGAACTATCATTTCCAAGAAATGGTATGAGGCTTTGCTAAAGGAACTCCACACCAATCATCCAGGAAGGGTCCGGATGAAGGCACTGGCACGCATGCATGTCTGGAGGCCATCGATTGACATAAACATTGAACAGATGGTTCAGAGATGCCGCATCTGCCAAGAAATCCAACTTAAAGCACCCAAAGCAGAAGTTAACCCATGGAAATTGTCATTACAACCATGGCTCTGAATTCATATTGATTTTGTTGGTCCATTTGTGGGATAAAAATTTCTGATTACTGTTTTGTTAAAGCACACTCCAAATGGCCTATTGTGTGGTGAATACCGTCAATGACAACAGTAAAGGCAATTGAGAGTCTACGAGGTGTGCAGGTTATGAATTACCCAGAGAACTGGTTTTAGTCAATAAACCTTGTAGTGTGATTGATCTTGCTTGGAGACTTGTGAGGAGTACAAACACACTGTTATTAGCCGGTATCTACAGTCGTCTTCAGGTAAATCGGAGGTAAGGCAAGAAAACAGGGTTTATATTGGGACCAATGGGGGTGGAGTCAAGAGGAAGGGTCAGCCGTCTAATCTATACATAGACAGAGAATTCCAGTTCACTGCAGACCTCAAATTTTATCAGATGCTTTCAAGCAGTTCCTGTGTGTCACGTTTGTGGCCCGAAATGTGAAGTTAATAAAACATTAAACACTAGTTTTATCAAGTAAACTTCTTAGTGTCTTTATTCTCCCGTTTTCCTTTGTTCTCCTGCTTGTGTTCTTATCTCTCTCTCATACCACGTGACTTCCGGTACATCTCATACATATTCATTATCATGACATCCCTCCTTTAATCAGAAATAAACTTTACCTTCACTTACCAATATCCCTCGGAAACATACAAACATCGTAACTAATGGTAATACAATAACTCAACTACATAAAATCTACTTCCTACTGCACTCATACATGCACTTTATGATATAAGATTAAATACTGTCCCAAAGTTCTTATTAAAACTATGGCACAAAGTCTTCGTATTGTTTGGGCGCTTTCCGGTTTCGTTTCGGCCTGCCTGCGATATTGTCGTCGCTTCTCGGTTGTTCACTCTCGGCGTCGGAAATACTGCTCGCCACGGCTTCGGGTGTTTCTGGCGCTCTAGTCACTTCATCAGTAGTGCTGGTAACTGCCTCTGGAACATCATCAGGTCTCTCAGTTTCAGCATCTCATATTGGCCTTTCAACCTCTTCGCTCGATATATTTCTCGACTGGTACCTTTTTACATCTGAGACATTTCTCTTATACAGGACTCCAGTCAGAGACTTGACTGTCACCATACTGCCACTTCTGGATACGACAGTATAGGGTTGATGGTAATAAGGTGTGTCTAGCTTACCACCAGTTTCATGCCTCACTAGAACATTATCTCCTGGCATGATGTCTGAATACTTGGCTCCACGTTTCGAATCTGTGTACAGCTTTGCTGCACCTTTCTTTTCAGCATCGTGGTCCCTCATCTCCTGGTCGTCTCGGATTTCCTTTATTTCTGGCATTTTTGTGCGGATTTTTCTCCCAAAAAATGCTTCTGCAGGACGTTTTCCAGTGGTTGCATGAGGCGTTGCTCGATAGACAGCCACATAAGATAGCAATGCTTCTCGCCAATTTTGTCCTTCTGCGTGTGCAATTCTCAATCGTTTTTCAATGGACTGATTTTGTCTCTCTACTTCTCCGTTGGCTTGCGGCCATTTCGGAGTTACTTTATGATGGTGGATACCTGTGGTCCTCATGTATTCCGCAAATGTCTCTGAAATGAATTGTGGACCATTGTCAGAGTATAATGTAACAGGTAATCCATATCTTGCGAATATATCTGCTAATGTTTGTATTGTTTTTTCAGTGGTTGTGGACTTCAACACCACGTACTCATAGTATCTGCTGTAGTAATCTATCACTACCATAATTGATTCACCCGTCGGTAAAGGTTCAAGAAAATCAACAGCTACGTCAATCCATGGTCCTGTCGGGAGTTGCGTACTCCGGATCGGTTCTGGCGGATTACTCTTACTTGTGATTTGACAACCATGACAAGTTTTAACAAATTTCTCCTTAATTTTGGTGAGATTGAGTACAAGGTTAATGTTGGTGCATCATTCAGCCAAGTTTTCAAACTCCCTTCTGTACGCTGACTCATCCCCTTTCTTTATAAAGCCCACTACCGTGGTATCATCGGCAAATTTGTAGATGGTATTATTGTTGCACCAAGCTACTGTGTTGTTGGTGTAAAATGAATAGAGCTGGGTAACTAGTGGTTTCTATACAATAAACATTATGTACATGTTATAACTATATGTTTAAAAAAAAAACAAAAGAGAGGAAGTGTTTACAAATGATGCAAACCAAGTGGGTTAATATAAATGTAAGAGCCTTCTGCATGCTAGACAAGGCACATAATCAAACTTCATGACAATGTCTCAGCAGCTCCCAACTCTCCCCAACCAAACAAGGTGGTTGTGTTTCCGATGGAGCAGGGTGCTGTGGGAGCTGCTCCCCAGTGTCAAAGGAAAGAGAAGTGAAAGAAAATTGTCTGTTCACTGACTTGGTTTCTCCAGCTTAGCTGTCAAATGAGTGCACCTCTTCCACCAATGTCTGTGAGCAGGCAGTGCAGGGTCATCCGTCAGGTGCCAAAGCCCTCCCTTGACTCACACATCCCATGTCTTGGCTTCACACTTGGGCACTGCCTACACACAGAGCCCAAATGCCCATTGCTATGCTATCCCATGGGGAGGCAGGGAGCAGGCTGGCAGGTGTGCATCCGGTGTGTACCCATTTTCTCATGGGAGTGCCCCGTTTTTCTGGGCTGTTGTCTGACACCAGGATACCATTTCTGTTTTGTTCCCTATAAACAGGTGCCATAAGTGCCTGTGTTGGTTCCCTATAACGATAGCCAGGAGGAGTCAGGACTGAAAATTGGCCAAATTAGTAGTTCTAAACAAAAGCTCCTGAAGCGCCCACCCCATGAGGTATTTGGTTCTGTTAATGGGAGGGGGGCTGATGGTACACTGTCATTGCTGAGAGGTAAGAAAATATATACAATATTTCCTGCTAGCATGTGATCTGTAACATTGTAATTAAAAGCTGAAAAACAATTTCCTGCATGTACTGAAAGACATTATGCAGAGTAGATACCACAGCTCAGGGTGCAGTAAAAAAGATCCATTACAAATGCTGTACTTGGAAGGTACATAACATAGGATGTGGCCGCTATCAGGCTGGAATGTCCAGTGATAACATTTCCATGGCAATAGCTGTCATATGTCTGCTTGAAAGTTGTGTGTATAATACATGACAGCAGTTCTTTGCTGATTAAACAGAACAGTGTGATGGCTGGATAAGCAGCAGTCTGTTTTCATGAATGTTTTGTAGACACTCACATTGAAAAGAGGAACAGTTTGAAGGGTAGTCTTCTCCTGTTCGGGGGGAAGGGGTTTGGGAGAACTCAAAAGATAGATTAGTCATGGGCCACCTCTGGGGGAGGCTGATCCATGTCAGAGCCACGGGGCTTCCCACTGCAATGTCTCTGTGAGTCACTGGGAGGGTGATGTCACTGAATTTCTACTCAGCCCTGCAAACTTGAATACGTGCTTCCCACTCCATGTATTCCAATCCCTCCAGCAGGGTAATGGCTTCCCAGACAGTTTTTGTGGCCACCAACCCCTCTAAGGTCAGGACATGACTAAATAGCCTGCCAAGACACCAGTCACCTTCGTGCTCTCTAGGAAGTGGTGCCCACTCCCTAAAAAGCCATGTCCCCATGCCAATGGTATGCCATTATTCTAGGAGGGCAGAGAACCTGGCCTAGAGTGCAATCACTACTCATTCCCATAAGATGATGCTGTCATCGACACCTTCTGATGGCACCCACAAGGCATTGCTAATCATCTGTCATTCAGACAGACTGCCCAGGGCGCTCATTTCCTAATGAGTGAGGTGGGGACCCCCTTGTCCAACAGCCATGGGAGCAGTATGGTTAGGTGTTTCCCCAGCCGCTGGTGGTATCAGTCCCCTCACACAGATAGCTCTTTAGCGGAGTAGTCCTGGCACTCCATAATTTCACAATGACCACACATTTCCCACCTGCTGAGCCCCCATTTTTGGCTACCTCCCCATTTCGGAGAGTCGGTGGGGTATCTTTATGGCAGACCTGGGACTGCATGGTCACTGGTAGGGCTTGCAAAGGCTCAGGCACATAGAAGGGAGGACATGTATCAGAGGACTCAGCTTCCATATGGTCATACCCATCCCCCAAATATGTATTGATTCCCTCCCCCCATAATGGGCAATGGCTCAGTCTTTGACTTGGTCAAGATGCCAGCCAGACCATTTGAGCTGCTTGAAGCTGCTACATCTCAATCAGCTTGGAATCTGCTTCCTTGACTTTGATTCCTGGGTTGTTTGTCTGCACTTGGGCAGTCTGCACTGCCTCCTGATGCTGCAAGCATTCTACCTCCCTATCTTTCTGGGTGCCCTGATTACTTAAATTGAACATGATACCCTACTAGGGCCTCAGTAAAGATATCAGTAGCAATAGGGCTTCCCCAGAACTCCCACTGGTCCCAGGAAAGACCAATTCCTCCAGGAGGGAGACCACACAGTGCCCTATCTTCTCTCTGTCAGGGTCCAACCTGTCGACCCAGTCGATTAGCATGGTGTGGCTTGCCAGCCATGCCACCAAATGACTGAACCCCTGATAGACGTCGGTCCACCTGGGGATTTTATATTCCGACCCTGGGGTTCCTTTTCTATCTGAGGGTCACCTCCTGCTGCCCCCGTTGGTGAGCAGGTACACAATAACACATGTACCCAATGGGAGGCCCACATACACACGTGTTAGTATGGTCTCCCACATGGTTAGTACTCCACGTGTGTTCAGCTGAAACTCTTGGAACCCTGCTCGAAGTGCCAATAGTTGTGTTGGGAAGAGCATTAGGTTCAGTGGGATCACAGAGAGACGAGACTGGACACGTGTTACCATCACGTATAACTTTAATTAACACACAGGAGACAAAGAGGGGAGAACATCAAAAGGTATTTGATTACTATGTTACTTAAACAACAATATAGACATTCACATTGGTCCTAGGTTGGACTCTAACAACAGTGGCCACCTATAATCGACACACTCACACATTTGAATACACACTCTACAAACAGGGACTTTCACAAACACACCCAGTTCCCTATGTGAAAGAGGGTACAGCTCTCTGCAAGCACTGATTATCGTAGTACTATGGCTCAGTTTCAGTGCAGTGCACAACACTTCCAGATATGTCCACAGTTGCAACCTGGCATGCAGCGATGTCCAGGGCTTGGACCACAAGGCAGAGAGCAAGAATGGGCTGTGCATTGATGTTTTATACAATTTTTATTATTAGCTGTTGAGCTAATAATAATCCTAGATGATTTAAATTAGCCAATGCCAAGGTGTGCACTAATCGGTGGCCAAAGTCCAACCTTGATGGACAGGTGAAGTGACTTCTGAATAAGTTTCAGACAGAGAGGACACATGACCACTTGCAATTATGATGGAATTAGGCAGGAACGGGGAAGAGTAAATTGGGATCAGATTTTCTCAGGGGGAGGGGGAGCACAGAAGCAGTGTGGAGGATGTTTGGAGACCATTTGCTAGGGTTCTGGATAGGTTTATCCCATTGCAACGGGGAAAAGATGGCAGGATAAGGGAACCCTGGTTAACAAAAGAGTGAGACAGCTAGTTAAGAAGAAGAAGAAAGCAAAACACAGGAGGGGCGCATATTGTGAATTTTATGAAGGCCAGAAAAGACCAAGGAGAGCTCAAAGGCACACAAAAAAGGCCTTAGCAAGTGGGATTAAGGAAAATTTTTAAGACGTTTTATACATACATGAAGAATAAAATATGATGAGAATGAATGTAAGACTGCTTAATATTAAAGGATGCAACATGTGCCTAGAGGCAGAAGAGGTATGGGAGGTCTTAAATGAATGCATTGCTTCTGTCTTCACCAGAGAGAGTGAGTTCAGTCAATGTGAGGACAGTATAGAACAAGCTTATATGCTGGAGCATGTTGATGTTAAGAAATAGGAAGTGCTGGATCTTCTTGAAATATAAGGATTGATAAGTCCCTGGGACCACATGAGAAATACCCCAGGATTCTATAGAAAGTGAGGGAAGAGATTGCTGTGGTGTTAGCAATGATTTTTTTTCATCCTCCCTGCCACAGGGAAGGTGTTGGAGGATTAGAGAATGTGGTCTCTTTGTTTACAGAAGGCAGTAGGGAAAATCCTAGGAATTATAGACCAGTGAATGCTACATCAATGGTGGGCAAACCATTAGGGAGGATTCTTAAGGATGGGAATTGAAGAAGGTATGGCAGAAGATCTGGTGCATATGGACTTTATTAAAGTATTTGACAATGTCTCCCATGATAGACCTGTTCAGAAAGTCGTGAGGCATGGGATCCATGGAATTTTGGCTGTGTGAATTCATAACTGACCTGCCTGCAGAAAGCAGAGGGTAGTAATAGTAGATGGAATGCATTCTGCCTTGAGGACAGTGACTAGTGGTGTTTAATAGGGAACTGTTCTGGGACCACTATTTTGTGCACTGGAGAAACTATAAGTATAGTTTGACATTACAGTCGTCAATATACACAGTCAAAAGAACAGAGACAAGGCACACATGACTCAATAGAATGAGATCTAAAACTCATGGTTTATTCACTTAGCACATGGACCAAGTGGTGGTCAAGTCACATACCAAAGTGGTTTGGTCATAACTGTTCAGAGCTTACATTTTACCATATGTGGTTATAGTGGACATTCCTTGGGTACTAATTATGCAACAGATCATTGACATAAAACAATGAGGTTAATGATTTAGCATAATTACATAATCATGAGATACTTATATCAGCATGGATGCTACATCATGCTCTTTGTAATTTTAATAATTGACCGAGATTAAGAAATGGGCAGAAAAGTGGCAGACGGAGTTCAATCCAGATAAGTTCTTTAAGGAATTCCAGTGGAAAACCATCCTTGCCGGGTGATCTATTAACATGCATTCAATTCAGTGCTTCCTCTATCTCCATTTGAGTAAAAGATGCATTGAGTTCTGTCTGCTCTACCAAGTCCAAATTCAGGAAGACCAATTGTGAAAAATAATCATTTATTTTGTCAATATCTCCTTGAGACTCCAATATATAAAATTTGGAATGGAATAATTTGAAGGCCTCATTAATTTGCTGTGGCTTGTAAGAGTTTCTACTGGCTCCTGTTTCAATTGCATTAATTGTTCTGGAGACGTGCTCTGTTTTCAGTTGCCAAGATAGGACCTTGTGAGCTCTCTCTCCCCCAGCTTTTAGCACCTTTTTTTGTTGTTCTCATTATTGCTTTCTCTATACTGCAAGTTTGTGACATATTATACTCGAGCTTTTTATTAATAAATACTCTTCATTTCTGTTCTGAGCTCCTCAACTGCAGGACCTTCTCCAAATGATGTATTTCTTGTTCCAGTTTATCTACATTCCTCATGTACTCTCTTTTAATTTTCAAGATATAACTAATTATTTGACCCCATAAATATGCTTTAAAAGTATCCCATTTGATAAATTTATTGATAGTAGAATGAGTTAATCTCACAGAAGATTCCAATATGTTTTCTTATAAAATCACAAAACTCAGATCTTCTCAATAATAATGGATTGAAATGCCATCTATATACCCTATCCTGCTTATCAGGCATAACAATTGATAGAGGTGAATGGTCTGACAAGACTCTCGCTTTATACTCAGTTTCCATTATTCTATCCTGCAAATGTGCTGTCGTAAAAATAAATCTACCTGGAGTATGAATCATGTCTACTAGAGCAAAAGGAATACTTTCTTTGCCTTGGATGTAATTTCCTCCAACTGTCTATTAAATTCAGCTCTCTCATTGAAACTAAGGTGGCCCTAGCACCTTTGTACTGGTTACCCCTGTTGTTGATTTGTCCAGAACAGGATCCAGAGAAGAATTAAAATCCCAAAATGAGGCTGAACAAGTACCAATTAGAAATTCTTAAAGTTGCATTGGCGGTGGCCAGGAAATGTATTGCGGTTTCTTGGAAGTCTGATCCCCTTCTGGATATAGCCCAATGAAATGCAGAAATGCATGGTTGTGTTCCTCTGGAGCAGAGTTGATGCCAAGGCGGGGCACCTGTGGGTATTGCACCCCCAACTGAAGTGCTGTGCCCCCCCAAATGAGGTGCTGTGCCCTCCCCACCCCTCCATACAGTCGCAGCCATTCCTGGCCATCAGACCTGCCCCACTCCCTGGGATGTCAGTAGCATCTAGGTAGATGCATGCTAGCAACTTTCCACCTGCACCTGGCTGCATCACTAGTGCAATAAAAAGAGCACCCTCCTGTCCCACATTGGCAGGATAGCCTCAATGACAGGTAGGCCCCTGCTAGAACCCCCCCCCCCCCCACTATCCCTGTTGGCAGGTCGATTCCCACCAGCACTCACCCCCTCCCCCCACCCCCTGTTGACTGCTTTGTCCCCCACTAGCACACCCCCCACCCCCGTCAATGGATCGGATCCTGCCCCCACTAACTCGCTAATGCCCCCGTCATATATTCTGGCACCAACCCTACCCTGAAGAAAATTACTTCTAATCTAAGGAAGAACTATAACATGATTTTGCATGTATGGCAGCCATATTGAGGAAGACAGGGTCATTTGTTCTGCTCCTGAGTTCTGTATCCTTGTTCTTTCCCCTATTTGAGATCTAGGCAAGAAAAGGAAATAGATTCTCTGAACTGGATCTCAGATCCCAACAGTTCCTCCTCTTTTCTTCTTTTCTGGCTTTCCTGTTTATTTCTCTCATCTATTTTCTCCTTCTTTCTTTTCTATTTTTCTATTTTGTGGCTTTGTATGGGGGATGGGGCTGTTTAGAGATATGGACAACTTGTACCATTAATTTTTCTCATTTTAGTTTATGTATTAGGTAATGGTTATTTCTTGATACATGTTTGACCACAAAACTAAAATATTCCACAAAAAAAAAATCCAGAAAAGTGTGAAGGGATGCAATTTGGAGGGTCAAACTTGAAGGCAGGATTCTTAACAGTGTAGAAGGACAGAGTGACCTTGGGGGCCAAATCCATAGAGCTCTCAAGGTTTCTGCACAGGTTAATGGAGTCATTTATAAGCCTTAGGGTATGCTAACCTTCATTATTCAGGGGACTGGAGTTCAAGAGTCATGAGGTAATGTTGGAGCTCTATACACATCTGTTAAGATCATACTTGCAATATTGTGTGGAGTTCTGGTCACCTCGATACAAGAAAGATGTGGAAGCTGTGGAGAGGGTGCAGAGGAGATTTACCAGGATGTTTCCTGGATTGGAGAATGTGCTTTATGAGGCAAGGTTGACAGAGCTAGGGCTTTTCTCTTGGAACAGAGAAGGATGAGAGATGACATCACAGAGGTTGACAAAAGGCATAGGTAGGGTGGAGAGCCAGCATCTTTTACTCAGGGTTAGACTAACAAACACCAGAGGACATCTGTGCAAGGTGAGGGGAGGAAAGTTTATGAGACACATCAGGGGTATTTTTTTTACACAGTGTAGTGGCTGCCTGGAATGAATTGCCAAGGGTGGTGATGGAAACTGGTACAATAGGGACATTTAAAAAAGGGACATTTAAAAAACTCTTCGACAGACACATAAATGCAAGAAAAATAGAGTGTGAGGCAGAGAAGATATTGTTCGATGAGTAGGTTTATATAGGTTGGCACAACATTGTGAGCCAATGGGCTTGTACTGCTCCTCGTGCATGCACAGAGCACAAAAAAAAGAAGGAACTTTTAAAAAAGATTCCAGACACTCACAACTCCAATTATCAAGAAGAAGACGTGGAAAAGCAAAGGAAAGAACAAGAACAACCTACAATCAAGAAAAACAGTAGAAAAAAGGTGCAGAAGCTTCTTTATCTTCTGCTGAATTAAAGCAAATGTTAGATTTTTTTCGACAATCCTTATAAGTGTTAACTGATAAAGTAAGGAAGAATAATGATAAGATAGAAAGATTAATACAACAGGTTGACATGAGAATTTGAAATAGTGGATGGAAAAATTAAAGGGAATGAATTTGAGATTCAAAATGTTAAAGATCAATAGAAAGTACAAGTAGAAGCAGCTTTTAAACATGATCAGTTAATGCTGATCATGTGGACGGAATAATATCAAGATTGTTGGACTTAAAGAAGGGACGAGGGTCAAGACTTGAAAATATTTCTGCAATGATGGATACAGTATCTTTGGGACAGGCTGCATTTCAAGGTGATTTGGAGAGAGAACAAGCCTAAAGGGCACTGAGACCTAAACCTCAGCCTGACCAAAGGTCCCATCCAATACTTGTCAGATTCCTTTGACATGAAGTAAGAGAGAAGATATTGGAGCTCGCAGCGAAACAAGCTAAAGAAAGACAATCACCTTTGATTTATAACGGAAATAAGATTTTCTTTTGTCCAGATATAAGTTCTGATTTGTTGAAAAGGAGAAAAATGTATTGTGGAAAAAAAGCTATGCATTTGTTTTGAGATAACCAGCTCTTTTGAAAGTATTTGTCCCGGGAGGGAGGAATAGATTTTTTAGTGAGCCTAATGAAGCAAAGGCATAAGTCAATTCATTGCCTGTTAAAGATCAACAGATAGTTGTAGATACTTGAATTCACTATATAACTGAGAGATTTTGCTGTAACTGAAAATACATTGAGTTTTGAGACAGTTTAAAAGGAGAGGAAGATTTAACCTTTATTGTGCATGATCTAATGTACTGGATATGATTAATGGATTAAAAGGTCAATTGATAAATTTATAGTAAGGGATGGTATAATGTTTCAAGTGAATTAGTGGAGAATGTGATGCTGACCACTATGCTATCATGGGCACTAATGCACCTAGTTTTGCATCCTGTACAGATTAGGGTGACATTACCCACCTCTGGGGTTTTTCCTTATCTTTCTTCTTTTTTCTTCCTTCTCTTTTTTTTAATTCTTAGTCTGGACTGTTTAGAGATGTAAGACATTATATGGGGAGGGTTGGGTTGGATAGGGAGATGAAGGGAGACACTGGATGGGTATAGGTTTTCTAAAGGTAGAGGAGTAGCGATATTAATAAATAAAAGTTTGGATGTAATGACTGATAAAGTGGGGAGATATGTGATGATAAATTGCAAAATATATTCTGAATATTGGACTTTGAAAAAATATATGCACCACATGTAGATAATAGAAAATTTATACAAGATGTTTTTATGCAGTTAGCTAATGCAAAATGGAAAATAATTATGGGAGGAGACTTTAATTTTACTTTTGATTCCAAGTTGGATAGATCAGGAGGAATTATGGTTAAAAATAAGGTGATGAAAGATGTGAAAAATTTTAGAAATGAAATGAAACTTATTGATAGTTGGTGGAAGATGCATCATGATGTTAGAGATTATTCATTTTATTCCTTTAGACATAAGACATAGAGATGTTTTTAATCAGCTCTCAACTCCAGACAAGTGTTTATAGTATTGAATATTCGGCGAGGATATTGTCGGACCATTCACCTTTAGTTATGTCAGTTTTAATGGAAGAGGAGCAAAATATAGGTTATAGATGGAGATTTAATGCAGCATTGTTGAAAAGGAAAGATTTTTGTGACTTTATAAGGCAACAAATAAATTGTTTTATGGACCTGAATGAACATTCTGTAATTAATAAGTTTGTGGTATGCGATTCTTTGAATAATAAGTTATACAGCTAAGGTTAAAAAAGAATATATGCCAGAAGGAAATAATAAAGATGAAAAAAGAATTGCAAAATTGAGAGAATGATGAGCAAAGGGACATATTGGACCAAGAAATCAAAGCTCAATACAATACAATCATATAGAGTAAGAGGGATATAAGACGAATCTGACAAAAATATTATGAATTGGAAGATAGAGCTCATGAAGTTTTAGTATGACAATTGAAGATTGAACAAGAATCAAGAATGATTGTAGCTGTCAGTCTATTTGCGGATGATGTTATAGTGTACTTAACAGAACCAGAACTATCAATAAAAGAATTATATAAGAAATTGAAGGAATATGGAGAAGTGTCGGGTTACAAGATAAACGTAAATAAAAGTGAAGCAATGCCTATGAATAATGCGGATTTCTCAAAATTTAAGAAGGAATCTCCATTCAGATGGCAAATGCAGGCAATAAGATACCTAGGTGTACAAATAAACAAAAATCTAGGCCAATTATATAAACTCAATTATAATCCACTAATGAAAAAATTACAGGACGATTTAGAGCATTGGAAAGATCTACCACTAACACTAATAGGAAAGATAAACTGTATTAAAATGAACATTTTTCCAAGGATATTATACTTATTTCAGGCATTGCCAATACAACTGACAGAAAAATTCTTCAAAGAGTTAAAGAAAATAATAAGGAAATTTTTATGGAGAGGGGGGAAACCGAGGATAGCACTAGATAAATTAACAGAATGGTATAAACAAGGAGGCTTACAATTGCCAAACTTTAAAAATTATTATAGAGCCGCACAATTAAGATACCTATCAGATTTTTATCAGACAAGGGAAAAACCAGACTGGACGAGATTAGAATTAGATAAAATAGGGGAAAAGATACCTGAACACATATTATATAAATGGGTTGAAAAATTGGTACAACATAGAACTTCTCCAGTATTACATCATCTCCTCAATATTTGGAAGAAGATTCATATAGAAAGACATAAAACAAATTATCAATTACCAAAACTAATATTGACGCAAAATAAGCTACTCCCTTTTACAATAGATAACCTTTCCTTTAGAGAATGGGAAAAAAAAGGGATTAAAAGAATAGAAAATTGTTTTTCAGGAAGTAGATTCTTATCCTTTGAACAAATGAGAGATATGTACAATATAACTGGAGATACAGCGCTGGCATATTACCAACTGAGATCCTACTTGAAGGATAAATTAGGAAGCAATTTGAGTTTACCAGAGGGAAGTAACCTTGAATATGTGATTACAGATACAATGTTAATCAAAAGATTTATAACAAATATGTATATTAAACTGCAAGAAAAGGAGAATGAGGAAACAAATGGTAAAACTAAACAAAAATGGGAACAAGATTTAAATATAAAGATAAAAAAGGAAACATGGGAGAAATTATGTTCTGGAACGATGAGAAATACAATAAATACGAGGCTACGTATGATACAATACAATTGGTTACACAGACTATACATTACACCTCAAAAGTTAAATAAATGGGACCCAACAGTATCTGATAGATGTTTTGGATGTAAAAAAGAAATGGGAACAACAATTCATGCAATCTGGACATGTGAGAGAGTAGAAAAATTTTGGGAAGATCTCAATCAGATATTAAATAAAATAACAGAAAACAATATACCAAAGAATCCAGAGATCTTTCTCCTAAGTAACATAAAAAACAAAGAATTTGGAATTGATTTGGAGGATGCACAAAAAAGATTTGTTAAGATAGCCCTAGCCGTAGCAAAAAAATGTATTATGTCAACCTGGAAATTGGAAGATAATTTGAAAATACAACAATGGTATATAGAAATGAATAAATGTATTCCATTATAAAAAATAACATATAGTTTAAGAAATAATATTGAAATATTCGAACAAATATGGGAGCCTTACATTAAATACAATAGCGAAAACCTACCAGGGACAAACATTACCTAAGTTGATGGAAGGAGAAGGAAAGAAAAGAATGGACTCAGTAGAATTTCTGGTATATTTTTGTTGAATGACAACATTGTCTGACTGGTTTAATGCAACCTAGATTGTATACCTAAAATGGATGAGAGGGGGGGGGGGGTGGGGGGTGGCTTGGGAGGAGGGAGGGGGGGGAGAAAAAGTCACTGTATATGTGTGAAAAAGAAAAAGTGTATATCATGGCTAATGTGATTTATGGTGTGAAAAATAAAAAAATTAAAAAAAAAGAATGATTGTAGCTGTAAAAGAAGGTTCATGTCATCTTACTTACAAAACACAAGGTACTAATGATGTGTTTATAAAATGAATGATCTTTCATTTATCAGAATTAAATTTCATTTGACCATCTATTGCTGTACTCGAAGACATCTCCTCAATGTCAACAAGACTACCAATTTTCATAATAACTGAAAACTTAATTTTACATTCACATTTAATTGTTAATGAATGTAAAAACTGTTAGCATCCCAGCATTGATCCCTGCGGTACATCATTGCCCAAATGCTTGCAATAACGATTACCGTCATATCATCACCCACTTTTGCCGATAATCGTCAGTCTTCTGTCTGAACTCAATGGGTGGAGCAACATCAGTGGGAGCAAAAGAATGATCCATTTTTAGGCAAGAACCCTTCCTTTTGTTACCAGTATAAAAACAATTCATAAGACAGTAATTCCATTTTTGATTAATTGAAGTGTAGATTGATCTTGTCCCTCAGAATATTTTCCCATAATTTCCCTACCACTAATTTCCTCTACCGGCACCACCTACGGCTCCTAGAACGCTTCCACCAGCGTTGTCTCCGCTCCATCCTCAACATCCATTGGAGCGCTTACATCCCTAACGTCGAAGTACTCGAGATGGCAGAGGTCGACAGCATCGAGTCCACGCTGCTGAAGATCCAGCTGCGCTGGATGGGTCACGTCTCCAGAATGGAGGACCATCACCTTCCCAAGATCGTGTTATATGGCGAGCTCTCCACTGGCCACCGTGACAGAGGTGCACCAAAGAAAAGGTACAAGGACTGCCTAAAGAAATCTCTTGGTGCCTGCCACATTGACCACCGCCAGTGGGCTGATATCGCCTCAAACCGTGCATTTTGGCGCCTCACAGTTTGGCGGGCAGCAACCTCCTTTGAAGAAGACCGCAGAGCCTACCTCACTGACAAAAGGCAAAGGAGGAAAAACCCAACACCCAACCCCAACCCACCAATTTTCCCCTGCAACCGCTGCAATCGTGTCTGCCTGTCCCGCATCGGACTTGTCAGCCACAAACGAGCCTGCAGCTGACGTGGACTTTTTACCCCCTCCATAAATCTTCGTCCGCGAAGCCAAGCCAAAGAAGAAATGCTAAACTCACTGGCCAATAATTACTTGGCTTATTAGCATTGCGCTTCTTGAATAAATGCACATTTGTTCTCTTTCAGTCAACTGACACCTCATTTGTTGCTTGCAAAGATTTAAAAATCTCTGAGCGGATGCCAGCAATCTCTTCCCTTGGCTCCCAGAGAAGTTCTCTTTCCTGATTTTTCTTACAATTCATTGATCTTAGTAAGGCAATCACAATTTAGGTGCATCAGCTCTCCTCAGCTGGATTAACTTTAATTATTTTTGATTTACTATAGCACTATTTTAAGTTATGACACATGTTATTAGCCAATTTTAAAAAAAATATATCAATTTAATTTGATATCCTTCATGTGTGTTGCCATCTGAGTTTCCTGCAACAATTTTTGTTGTCCTCTTTGATATCCTGTTTGTGGTTATATAATCAGTTCTGATCTTATTTAGGATGCTTTGCTGTTTATAATTAATTGATTGAAGATTCATTTCCTTGGCAAATTAATCCCAGTTGTATAGCTGTGCTGGCTGATAATAGCAATTAAGGGGCTAACTTAATGATAGATGTAGCAAAAGGAATTGTATCCACTTTAAAAGGTTCCCAAATTAAAAGTCAGCAGACATAAATTCTGTTTAAGCCACAATTTTGTTCAGGAATTTATTAGATTGTTATTGCAGGGCTCGTGGCTGCTTGTGTTTTCTCTACATTCTTTACCAGGCTGCAATCATTCTTGCTCAAATATTCAATTGCATCTTTTGTTCGCAAGCACTTCTGCCATGATGAAATGGATGAAGTTTTAATCAGTTACACATAAATAACTAATTGAATCATATTGATTCTCAGCTGGGAGTGCACTGAGAAACAGAATTTCAAGTACCCAAAAGTTGACTATAATGTCAACTGAATCCCTGGAACAAGAGAAAGAATGTCTATTACAAATAAACTTTCAACATTGCCACGGTCACATTTTAGTTCAACCTAATCTTGCAATACATGATAATTTGAGAACACCATTGTTTTTATAGTAAGAAAATAAATTTTAGTTCCCTGCTGAAAATGTGTAACAATTGCCAACACTTTGATTAAATTGCATTTTTTAGATCAATGGCCTGATTTGCTTGGAATTCAGCATGAAAAAAACATACATGCTGGTAAATGAACCTGTACTGACAATAACCACACCAGCAGTGCGAGTATAAGACAGCTTTATTAAACTAATATGTACACTAAGAGGTCTTGTCTCTCTGCAAGACGAACCTGGAAGGCTAGACTGTAGCTCTGGACTGCTTTATATATAAGGTCACCGGGATGACCCCTGGTGACCTAGTGGTGTAATTACATATCACCGCAGCTTCCCCCCACCTTAAAAAATTGTTATTCCCCCTGACCCTCCCATCCTCCTTCCTTTGTTTATAAGTTCATAAGTCTAAAATTTTTCGTGGCTTCCATTGCCTTCTGGACCTCCTCGGTAGTGGTATAGGGGTGGGGAGTGCGGTCTGTCTTTTGGCCTTTCTTGGTGGAGGTGTGGGAGTGGGAAGTACTAGATGGCCATGTGGCTGTGTGGGCTGGGGATCCTCTTGTATGGGATTAGGTCCTGCCATCAAGTCAAGGGTGGTGATATTTTGTGGGGCGTGTGTACCCAGTGTCCTGATTTCCTGGGTGGGTGGTATAGTCCTCTGGGGTGACGCGATGGACATCTGTTCTAGTAACTGCTGCTGAGCTCCTTGTTGATCCGTAGAGATCTGTGTTTCCTCCGCGTTGTTCACACATCCGGCCGGTGCAAGATCCCTGGTGGCCACCGAGTCTTCTCCTCCATATGGGAATGTGACGAAGGTGTACTGAGGGTTTGCGTGCTTCAACTCCACTTGATCCACCAGTGGCTCCACTTTGTGGGATCTGCAGTGCTTCCAGAGGAGAAGAGGTCCTGGTGTCATCATCCATTTAGGCAGCTCTGTGCCCGTCGTGGCTTTCCTTGTGAAAGAAAAGATACGGTCATGTGGGGTCATGTTAGTGGCGGTACACAACCCGCCTTATAAAGTATAGGGCTTCTGGCAACACTTCTTGCCATCTAGTAACAGACAGGTCTTTTGCTTTTAAGGTCAAGAGGACCATTTTCCAGATCGTGGCATTTTCCCTTTCAACTTGTCCATTCCCCCTGGGATTGTAACTTGTAGTGAGGCTGGTAGCAATCCCTCTCTCGTGTAGGTACTGCTGTACTTCTGCGCTCATGAATGTAGCACCCCTGCCTGTGTGTATGTAGTTCGGGTACCCAAATATGCTGAAGATGGTTGGAGATATTTTATAACAGTAGCTGCTGATACATCACAACACGGGATTGCGAAGGGGAAATGGGAATATTCATCTATTATGTTTAGGAAATAGACATTTCGATTATTGGACGGGAGCGGGCCTCTAAAATCAAGGCTGAGGTGCTCAAAAGGTTTGGTAGCTTTTATCAGGGTGGCTTTGGCCGGCCAGTAAAATTGCGGTTTGCATTCCGCACAGATGGGGCAGCTCCAGTTCACTGACCTCACTTCCTTTACCGAAAATGGGAGGTTTTGTGTTTTGATGAAGTGAAACAGTCAAGTGACCCTAGGGTGGCCCAGTTCATTGTGCAAGCTCTGCAACTGAGACTTGTGGTTAAGGATGGCACAAGTGCCTCTGGAGAGCGTGTTTGGGGGCTTGTTGAGTCTCCCGGGGCAGTATAAAATGTCGTAGTTAAATGTAGACAATTCTATCTGCCAGCACAGGATTTTGTCATTCTTAATTCTCCCCCTGTTCTGGTTATCGAACATAAAAGCCACAGACCGTTGGTCCGTGACGAGGGTGAAGTATTTGCACGCCAGATAATGTCGCCAGTGCCTTACTGCTTCCACAATGGCTAGGGCCTCCTTCTGTACTGCTGAGTGTCTTACCTCTGACCCCTGTAGGGTTCATGAGAAAAAGGCCACCGGTTGTCCATCTTGGTTCAGGGTCGCTACCAGAGCCACATTGGATGCATCCGTCTCTATGTGAAACAGGATCGACTCATCTATGGACTTCATGGTAGCTTTAGTGATATGGTCTCTAATGTCCCTGAATGCTCTGGTGGCTGCTGGGCACAGTGGGAAAACTGAGACAGGCCCTGTCAGCGTAGTTGGGAACTATTGAGTGTAGTAAGCGAACAGCCCCAAACACCTTTTTAGTGCTTTCAGCGTGTGTGGCATTGGGAGGTCTAGGAGAGGGTGCATCTGGGCTGGGTCTGGGGTGATGTCCCTGTTCTGCACTATGTAGCCCTTCCTGGCACTAAAGATGCATTTGTCCCTGTTGTATGTTAGGTTCCTTTCCTTGGCTGCCTGGAAGAAGCGTTTTAAATTTGTGTCATGATCCTCCTGAGTGTGGGCACAGATTGTCACATTGTCTAAGTAGGGGAACACCACTTTCAGTTGGAACTCATCTACTATTCGGTCCATTTCTCTCTGAAACAGGGACACTTCATTGGTGACACCGAATGGGAGTCGCAGAAATTGAAACAGACTGCTGTCTGCCTCAAATGCCGTGTTAATGCGATCGCTGTTTCTAATGGACAGTTGGTGTTATGCTGCCTTCAGGTCTATGGTGGAGAACACCTTATATTGCGCAATGTTGTTGACCATGTCTGCTATGCGTGGCAGGGGGTAGGCATCTAGTTGTGTAAATTTGTTGATTGTCTGGCTGTAATCTACTACCATGCGCAGTTTTTCTCCTGACTTTACTACAACTACCTGAGCTCTCCAGGGGCTGGTGCTCTGCTCTATGATGCCCTCCTGTAGTAGCCTGCGGACCTCTGACCTAATGAAGGCTCTGTCCCTTGGGCTGCACCTCCTGCTCTTTGTGGCTATTGGTGTGCATTCTGGGGTCAGGTGTGTGAACAACGGATGGGGTTCTATGTTCTGGACAGACAGGGTGCAGTGTTGTTTCTTCGTAAGGCGTAGTTGGGGGTGAGGCCCGTTGTGCACTATTGTAATGCTTTCTAACTAGCTCTAAAAATCTAACCCCAATATTACCGAGGCACAGAGGTGAGGAAGTACTAGTAATTTGAAGCCTTCGTATTTTGTGCCCTGGATTTCTAGAGTCTCTTTCCACAGTGAGTGCCTGAGTGAGGGGGTTTGTGGTCGATAAAAATGGTGAAAGGCCTCCCCTCCAAAAAATAGTGGAAATGATGCACTGCCAGGTACATACCCAGCAATTCATGATCAAGAGTGTTATACTTGCACTCTGGCAAGCAAAGAAGTCGGGTGAAGAATGCCAGTGGTTTCCACTGTCCGTTCACCTGCTGCTCCATGATGGCACCAGCGGCTGTGGCAGAGGCATCGACGGAGAGCGCCATATGCAGGTCGGTGCGTGGGTGGATGAGCAGGGTAGCCTTCATGAGGGCATCTTTTGTGGCTTTGAATGCCCTGCTGGCCTCTGGAGTCCAGGCGAGTGTCTTGTCTTTGGCCATGATGAGAGAGGAGTGGCTGCATGATGCGCTCAGCGCCTGGAATGAAGCTGTTATAGAAATTGACCATACCCTCAAACTCCTGTAGCCCCTTGAGGTTGTCCGGGTGTGGGAACTCCCTGATTGCAGTGACCTTCATAGCGGCAGGTGTGGCTCCTTTGGCCATGATGGTATGGCCCAGGAACTGCATGGACTCTTTCCCAAAGTGGCACTTGGCCAGATTGATCATTAGGCTGAAGTCGGCCAGTAGGGAGAATAGGGTGCGCAGGTGAGACGTGTGTTGTGCCCGGTCTCTACTGGCGACAATGAATACGAAATTCAAATCCCTGCCCACTGTGTCCATGAGGTGCTGGAAGATATGGGCGGCGTTCTTGAGCCCGAACAGTATGCGTAGAAACTCGAACAAGCTGAAGGGGGTGATGATGGCCGTTTTGGATATGTCCTCGGGGTGCACTGGGATTTGGTGATACCCGCACACCAGGTCGACTTTGGAGAATACCCTCGCACCATGCAGGATGGCTGTAAGGTCCTGGATGCGAGGGATTGGGTAACAGTCAGGTACTGTTGTGTTGTTAAGCCGTTGATAATCTCCACAGGGGTGCCAGCCACCGGAGGCTTTCAGGACCAGGTGGAGTGGTGAGACCCAAGGACTGTTGGAGTGTTGAATGATCCCCAGCTCCTGCAGATGTGAGAACTCTTCCTTCGCTATCTAGAGCTTATCCGGCGGGAGCCGGCGTGCCTTGGTGTGAACCGGCGGGCCTTGGGTGGAGATGTCATGAAACACCCCATGGTGTGGTGAGGCGGTGGAGGACTGCGGCTTGAGGAGGGATGGAAACTCATCCAGGATACTCTGAAACTCGGCCTTGGGCGTGCTGACCATGGCCATCTGCGGCTGCTCTGTGCAGGAGGCATTGAGGCAAACAGATTGGAAGGTATGGACATCTACCAGTCACCTACCTAGAATATCGACCAGGAGTCTGTAGGTGAGGAGGAAGTCGACACCCAGGATGGCGGCTGGAAGAACTTCCGCTGGCCGAACTGGAAGTGGATGGTCTTGTCTCCATATGTTCAGATCTCTGTCGAATTGGCTGCATGGAGGGGAGGTCCTCAAGGCCGGTTCTGGGACTCGATGGCTGTGGCCGGGATGATGCTGATCTGGGCCCCAGTGTCGACAAGGAAGCGTTGGCCACTGACTGAATCCCACAGGTAGGGAAGGCTGTGTTCATGGCCAGCTGCCGCAGCCATTAACAGCAGCCAGCCTGCTTGTTTCCTTGGAACAATCAGGACTGACGACATTTCCGAGCCTTGCCTCCCCAGCACTGGTGGAATAAGCAGAGGCCTATGTTTCTGGCTATGTTCCTTGTGGCCCCTGCAGGGGCCGCGTGTTCCACTGCAGTGCTAGAGGAAGGCTTGGCATGGTCATTCCCATGGCTCGTAACCTGCTGGACTGCTGAGCTCTCCGGAAATCGTTCAAGCCATAGCTCCTGAGCCTTTCGAGCAACCTTCCTAGGGTCAACGAAGCTCTCCTAGGACAGTAACATCTGGATGTCTTCAGGCAGATGGTCGAGGAAGATGTGTTCAAAGAGTGGGCAATTGGTGTGATCGCCCATGAGCGCAAGCATCTCATCCATCAACTCGATTGGAGTTCTGTCCCCCAAGGAGTCGAGGCATAGCATCCAAATGTCACGCTGGCGCCTGGAGAGGCCGAGGGAGCTGGTGAGCACCCACTTGATGGTCCCATACTTATCTTCTGCGGGTGGCTGCTGAACGAGGTGCAGAACTTGTTTGACAGTGGCCTGATCCAGGGTGGCGACCACATGGTAAAACTTGGTCGAATCCGATGAAATCTGGCAGAGGTGAAACTGAGCCTCTGCATGGCTGAACCAGGTCTCCAGCTCCTGAACCCAGAAGTCAGGAGGCTTGATGGCTATAGCATTGATCGAAGGGTCATTCATGTTGGGCTCAAAGATGTTTGAACCTGTCAGGGTCACCAATTGTAGCAGTGGCAACACTGCTAACTGAAGGATCGCACAACCAGACAGGTTGAGTTCAGTGAGCAAAAACTAATTTATTGCAGGCTGCCTAGCTGGTCTTATACTCCCAGCCCGGACCTGGCAGAGAACTGTGCTGGGGGGCCCTGATGTCACCGGGTCGTCACATGGGTCCCCAAGCACGGGCTTCTGAGCCCAGTGCCGAGGTCGGGAGGAAACTCCCTACGGCGCCATTTTGGCCGCCTGCCCCGCTGCGTGTGTGAAAAGCGGGGCCAGTTCACCTGCCTAATGGTGTACCACCACAGTATTAAGGTGAAATCTGACGAATTAAAAAAATTTTTTGGATGATATTTTGATATATTTAACAGAACCTCAGAATTCTTTGAAGTGTCTACATGACAGATTGGAAGAGTATGATGAGATATCAGGTTATAAAATCAATTGGGAAAAGATTAAGATTATGACATTAGCCAAAATGGATTATTCTTCTTGTTAGCATATTGTGAAATTCAAATGGTCAGATCAGATTAAGCACTTAGGTGTTAAGGTAGATAGTAATTATAGTCATTTATATGAATTAAATTATTTACTGTTAATGTCTAAAAATAAACATGATTTGAATCGAATGAAAGATTTACTGATTACATTAATAGGAAGAGATAATTGTATTAAAATGAATATTTTTCCTCGAATTCAGTATTTATTTCAATCTATTCCTTGTAAGATTCCTCAAAAAAAATTTAAGAATTTAAATGCTCTGGTGAGGAAATTTTTATGGAAAGATAAAATGGCAAGGGTATCTTTACAAAAATTAACTTGGAAATAAGAATTTGGAAGTTTGCAACTCCCAATTTTCAAATTTATTGTGATGAACGATTGAAATTTATTAATAGGATTTTTGAAATGACAAAACCTTTGATATGGGCTAATACTGAATTTTCTCAAATTGATGAGAAGAGGATGGTCAGTTTATTTATAGATGGAACCCAAAATTATTGAGTAGTTATAATTTCACTGTTTTGAAACACTTAATGGATTTATGGTATAAAAAATGAAGTTATAGGTACTCAAGGTAAGATTTCAGGCAAAACTCCTTTGTATCAAAATAAGCTTTTCCACTTTATACTTAATAATCAGCTTTTGAAGTTATGGGATCAAAAGGGTATTAAATTTGTGCAAGATTGTTATGAAGCAGGATATTTTATTTCTTTTCAAAGAATGAAAGAGAAATATGGTACATCTTCAAATATTATTTTTTCTTATTATCAAATTAAAGCTTTATTGTTGGATAATTTTGGGCATACTTTACGGTTACCTAGATGGTCTAAGTTTGAAATTTTACTTACTGAGGGTGGTAAGAAGGGATTTATAACTGAGATGTATGCTTTATTACAAAATAAAATGTCTATATTGGATTTACATAAATCTAGATTGAAATGGGAGAAAGATTTTGGAATACTTATTCCTCAGGATGATTGGATGAATTTATGTAGGGATAGTGTGACTAAAGTTGTAAATGTAAGGTATCAATTAGTTCATTATAATTTTATTCATCAATTATATTTAACTCCAGAGAAATTAAGGAGATACAATTTCATTTCTTCAGATTTATGTTTTAGATGTCGTAACAAAGTAGTTGTTTTTTACATTCTACTTGGCTATGTGAAACAGTAAAATCTTTTTGGAATAGACTTAAGGAACTTTTGGAAGTTATTTTGAAAGTGAAATTTTCATTAGATCCTTTAGTATTTTTGTTAGGTAATATAAAGAGGTTGAGTTTAGAACTAAGATTAAATAGATTTCAAATTGCATTTTTTGAGATTGGCATTAGCTGTAGCTAGAAAATGTCTTGCAGTTACTTGAAAAAAATGATTCTGATTTGAGTATTCAGAGATGGCATATCAAATTGAGGTCTTGTATTCTATTGGAAAAGATACCATATAATTTGCATAATAATCTTTTTTTATATTTGGAGCACTTATTTAGATTATATGGGTTTGAGTTTTTGAACCCCATGGCTGTACAGTAATGGTGTTATTCCAATCCATGGTAATTAATTGATGAATTTTGTTGTTATGGTTGATCTCCTCTTCTCTTTCTTTCTTTCCTTTCTTTGGGATAGGTTTCTGGGGGGTGGTGTTGGGTGGGTGGGTTAGGGAAGGGGATGGGGGGTTGTAGGGGGTTAGTTTATTGACAATATCATGTATCTTTTAAATTGTTTTTAAGTTTTGTTCATTAATTGTATGTTTCAATATATGTACCATGATTTTATAAATAAAATATTTAAAAAAACCTAAAGGGGGAGGAGTGGGGATAAAATAGACTCTGTATAATATACACTACTGTTGGAAAAAAATTATTGTTTATTTGAATTTATACGAATCTTTGAAAAATCAAATATAAAATATTCAAATAAAAATGAAATACAAAGGCTGTTGATATCTTGAGGCAAGGAACTCACGCAGACTGCAGGCTGCTGGGGACTATCTCAAGAATGGCTCAAGGGGTGCCAGGTATCGGAACTTAGGATGCAAAAGGATGCCGAGGGTGCTGAAGGGTTTTTGATTGTGTTGGAGGTATGGATCTGTTGAGCTGCTGGTAATGTGGACTGGACTCTCTGTGGCTGCGGAGGCTGCCTAAATGCTGGAGGTGAATCCACAGATACTCAGTGACTCTGGGGGACTCTCTTTTGCTTCCCTTTCTCTGACTATAAGAGGCGCTTCAGGCAATTTCTGCCAATGGCAAATCTGCCTGCCTTACAGCAAGCAAAGATAAATTCTGAGTAATATTGCACTACATGACAATAAATTGAATTGTGTATCTTAATTTCTTTAATTATTTAGGCATTATTGTTACTGATTTTAAAAAAAAAGCTGCATCTTAGAAAACCTTCTGACCTTCAGCCTGTAGGCATAATGCAATCATCCAGAACCAATGCATCACCTACCTCAAGATGTATTGTTTTGAATCACTGTGTAATGGAAGGTTGGTTAAAGGAACTCTTTGGTCTCACAATTTCACATTGGGCTAAATAACATTTCAACACTTAAAGTTCAATAAATATTCTGATGACTTTGAAACAAATAGAACACAATTAGTTACTTATGAAACATTTGAATGGATTTATTTGGGATTCAAGGGTATTCATGACTGAAATATTTGCAGCATTGATAAAATTCTGAAAGAAGAAACAATTTATAAAATCCATTGTGACAAAAAAAAATTGGATACAATAAATACCAAAGTGTATCAAAGTGATGACAAGTACATTATAATGAATACTAGAGCATGGTATTCAATGCAACTGTAATATCCTGACAAAAGACAAAGGAGGAAAAACCCAGCACCCAATCCTAACCAACCAAATTTCCCTTGCAACCGCTGCAACCGTGTCTGCCTGTCCCGCATTGGACTTGTCAGCCACAAACGAGCCTGCAGCTGACGTGGACATTACCCCTCCATTAATCTTCGTCCGCGAAGCCAAGCCAAAGAATATCCAAGTACTCAAAAATTAAAGCCAGTATGACACAAATTGGTGCTGACTGTAATTAAGTGCCCATCACTGAGGGTCATACCTGGAAAATTACGCTGTACGTATTCAGAGCATTTTTAATATATCCCCCTGGAACTGTGCAAAGATGTTCATAAATGATGAATGCAAGAGCATAATGACATTGAACACAACTCATACTTGTTATTATTCCTAACTTTACATTTACTATTCTTGTGATATTGTCTGTTGCAATTTTTGAAATCTATTTCAAAATCTATTTCATTGTGGGTAATCACACAGTTAGCTATATAAATAAAAGAATATTGGACATATTTTTTATCACACATTTATATTGGGTGTATAGTTAATACTTTTCATCTCAATATACAATTACCGTTAATAGATACATCAATTAATGGCTGACTCAGGAAGATGATTTCGAAATTTTAGGCGTTATTGCAAGCATTTTGCAACCACCTGCCTAAATTGAATTTCTAAACTTTTCTTTAATTGCGCTAAAAATGCTCACAATGTAAATAATTTGTATTTCATCTTGGTGACACAAAATTTTAAAACAAACATTGCTTCAATCAATATAAAGCCATATGTTTCATTACTTTATGTTTCAAAATGCCATGTCTCTGTTGTCCTTTTTCAAGAAGGCTTTTCTGTCCTCTGGTGGAATGGAGCTCAAGGCAAGTGCCCATTTTAGCTATCGTGTGAAATTTGTGAGTGTGTGTGTGGTCTGTCCATAAGATCCAACTAAGTCTTTAATGTTAAAAGTGTTAGCCTGGGAGACAATGTTGATATCAGTTTGCTTAGCCTGCTTAGGTGGAATTTCAAACATATTTCTGCTCCGACACACAAAGGCTGTGATGTTGGACTGAAGTCTTATTGAATTTCTCTACTGATGTCAGCCTTTACTGAGTGATGACTTAAAAGATATAGATTATGCAACAGATTTCTCATTGTACATTGATATTATTTATGGGGCTGAGAGGCCAAGAATAAACATTCTCAGGCATAGCCCCTGTATTCTCTAATTGATATTATAAGCAGAACATTCTGGCATTCCTGCAGTATACCAGAATCACTTGAGGAAATTTGCAATAAAAAACAAAGAGCTTCAAAATATTGTCTTAAATTTAGCTACAAGAATTTTTTATATGTTTCAATGAACAGGGGACTCAACCAGGCCTCAAAAGTGTTTTGCTTAGTACAGTAAATGACTAAGAAATAAACTGGCTTCAATGTAATTAAACATTTAAATATTGTCATTGGATATAATTTAAACTTAGATTACTATTAACTGGTTAGAGCATTTAAAACCAGAAGATGTAGGCTTGAGGTGAGACAAGTAGTTTTTATTTACATCGAGGATAGTGGGTATATTGAACAAGTGGATTCAGGTACAGTGACAAGGCTGAAAAGACATTTGGACAGGTACAAGGATGGGAAAGGTTTAAAGAGATATTTGTCAAATACAGGTAGATGGGATCAATATAGATAGACATCTTGGTTAGCATGGACGAGTTGGGCTATATGGCCTATTTCTGTGCTGTTATAACTCGATCTGTCTTTATGCATTCCATAAGCATGGTTTTGAAAGCATAGAAACATGAATTATATTTTCTTTGGCTTGGGACCAATGGCCATCACCTCAAAATGAGGATTCAGCTATTCAAGACAGTGTTAAGAAATTACTTCATTTAGAGAATGGTGAAACTTTGGAATTCTCTCCCAAGATGTGTGTGGAGACTTATTTGTTCACTATGATTCAATACAGAGTTTGATAAATTTTTAGATATAAAGAAAGTTCAGGGTTATGAGGGATGATCCTATTTAATTCTAAAACAGATTAAAGAGGCTTAACAGGATTAATATTGGAATGTTTTCACTGGTAGGAGAGTTACAAATAAAATAGGTGAATAGACTACATTTTTTCTCTCAGGAGGTCATGAATCTCTGGAATTTCCTGTCCCCAATAGAGGTGGAATTCAGGTCATTAGATATATTTAAGGTGAATTTGAAAGATTGATGCATTGAAGGTACAGAAGGGAACTCGTACAGAAGAGAGTTGAGGCCAGCATTGATCAGCTATGATCATATTGAATGGTGACACAGACTTGAAGGGTAAGTGGCCCATTCTTGCTCCTCTTTTCATGTGTTTTTGTCATCTTGAGGGAAGGGCATTGAACAAATCACCAGCCATGATTTGGAATGATGGAGCAGCTTCTATGTTTTATGTTCTTAACAGTAGTTATCAGAGAAGTCTGTCAATACATTGCTTTGAGTTGCAGAAGAGAGTATCACAAGAAATAACAAATTCCTCTTTGCGGTTAGTTTGAGCTTTGTATGTCGGTGTGGAAGCTTCAAGCAAGAAGAAAAATTAAATGATTAATTGTTGAAGGTGTAATAAATATCAATTCCAAATGAAGATTTAAATTAACAGTTGAAATTCTGATAAAAATGCCATGGAGAATGCACTCCAGCCATTCACACTTACCCATTAACTTAAAAAAACCTACCACATTAATCTGTGTTCACATCTATCATCTCAATTTATATTTAATGTACTCAGTTTAGACATACCTAGAAATCTCTTTCTCATGGTGTGCAACCTTCAGGATTTTCTGTAAACGAACAGGGGCTATTGTAATATGGATGTAATTGTGAACAGACTAGACAATGTGAATGTGTAAGAGAACAGGCCATGGCAAGGTCAATGATGAAGCAGCTGAGAGTCATGTGTCCATACTATGGTCCTCCAAAAAAATTCTATTGGCAATTTTTTGAATTTGGATGTTTAGGCTCTAATAATTGTTGCAACAAAAGCTGAGCGATTTTCTCTTTGACATTCTCCAGTACGCACATATGATCCTGTGGCATCACAATATGAAGTCTAGTGCAGAGTCTGTGTTAACAAGGAAATAATGTGCAATAAAATTCAGTAGAAATACAGTACAATATGTTTCCGACTATCCAAAATACTTCAACCAGACCAATCTCGGTAATTTGGGATATTTTCTCTAAGCAGACTAGTAGCTGTTGCCGATCCCCAACACCTCCCTATGAAGTCGCCAATCCCTGACACCTCCCCACCGCCATCGCCAATCCTGCCTGGGAGCCAGAGGTCTCATCTCACCTGTAAGTGGTAGGAGATTGTATAGGGATTTTCCTCCAGCAGAATGTCAGTGACCCTGCTGAGAGAGAGTGTCTCGGGCAAGCAGGGAGAGAGCGCGGCTCAGGCAAGGAAGCAGGGAGAGAGCGCGGCTCAGGCAAGGAAGCAGGGAGAGAGCGCGGCTCAGGCAAGGAAGCAGGGAGAGAGCGCGGCTCAGGCAAGGAAGCAGGGAGAGAGCGCGGCTCAGGCAAGGAAGCAGGGAGAGAGCACGGCTCAGGCAAGGAAGCAGGGAGAGAGCACGGCTCAGGCAAGGAAGCAGGGAGAGAGCGCAGTGTTCAATTCAAATTCTGAGAATGCCAAATGCAATTTATCACAAAGTTGCAGTAACTCATGGCAAAAAAAAATGACAATTTATAAATAAATAATCAGTGGCATCCATTCCTTCAATGTGTAACCTGTGGACAATGTCTCCTTTGTAAAACTGATTCCCTGTAGCCCCACTTGAGTATGATGGGTAAAAATATAACTTTTTTTTTCAAATTGTGATACCACGTCACACCCAAAAAACAACTTTTGGATATTCAGAATTCTGGTTGATTGGTTTTCGGTTAATCGGAAATATACATGACTGGTCAAGCTAATTTTAATTTGCAATTTAAAAAATACTGATAATCTTGCAATATTTCCAAAAATTTCTTTCTCACCCCAACCAGTCATCTGATGAATAATAAATAAATGGCTTCAGCTGGAGCTGATCTTGTTATCAAATGCTGACATCACCTGTGTATTTCTGTCACTCCTGCCATCAAGAAAGCCCTGAGCAAAATTACTTTCTTTTAACTTTGATTTAATTTGATTTAGCAAAAACGGGCAATCAATCCTTTAGGTAGAATCTTTAGGGTCAGGAACAAAATCAATGAAGACACAATTAGATGGTATCATAAGATAAGGATGTTTTATTCTAGTATTACAAGAAAGTGGGTGCAATTTACTTGAAAAGGGTTGATTCTGCTTCCAGTTGTAAAATATTTGAAGCAGTCAAGCATCCTTCAATGTTGGAGAAAGACCTGATTATGTAATTGGTTAATAGAGGCTTGTAACAATTTGCAATTGTCTAGGAAAGCTGGTCACAATAGAGTGAGAGGCTAACTCTTTAATCATTTCAAAATGTAACGACTGACAAAGCAAAAAAAAACATGAAGTCTTCATCACCTCCAGGTAGACTTAAAGGCAAGGTTTCCCAATTGGAAGGGTGAAACTTACATCTTTTGTTCAGAACAATGTATTGATTCTGCTAACTTTTGCCTCTTTAATTCACTTCTTGCATAACACAGCATTTTTAATTCAGATCGACAACGTCATTTTAATTTAATGCAATCATTACTAATTTGTTCTGTATTGGGAAATTTGATTATTTTTTCAGCAATTTCTTTCTTTCTTTGACTTGGCTTCTCAGATGAAGATTTATGGAGTGGTTTGTCCACGTCTGCTGCAGGCTCGTTGGTGACTGACAAGTCCGATGTGGGACAGGCAGGCACGGTTGCAGCGGTTGCAAGGGAAAATTGGTTGGTTGGGGTTGGGTGTTGGGTTTTTCCTCCTTTGTCTTTTGTCAGTGAGGTGGTCTCTGCGGTCTTCTTCAAAGGAGGTTGCTGCCCATCGAACTGTGAGGCACCAAGATACACGGTTGGAGGCGATATCAGCCCACTGGCGGTGGTCAATGTGGCAGGCACCAAGAGATTTCTTTAAGCAGTCCTTGTACCTCTTCTTTGGTGCACCTCTGTCTCGGTGGCCAGTGGAGAGCTTGCCATAGAACATGATCTTGGGAAGGCGATGGTCCTCCATTCTGGAGACGTGACCCACCCCGCGCAGTTGGGTCTTCAGCAGCATGGATTCGATGCTTGCGGACTCTGCCAGCTCGAGTACTTCGATGTTGGTGATGAAGTCATTCCAATGAATGTTGAGGATGGAGCGGAGACAGCGCTGATGGAAGCGTTCTAGGAGCCGTAGGTGAACAATTAACAAATATACCAAACTTACAGTAAGTTGGTCTTTGTCAAACAAATGAACAAAATGTCTCACACCCAGTGAGTCAGTTTTTATTTGTTTATGGATTTAGAACTTAGTTCAGTTAATTACACTTCAAGATTGAAATAGATAAATGTGCTTTTAAATCTTTTGGTCTATTTGAAAAATAAATAATATGCGTTGATGCAATTTTCCTTCTGAATGTTTTGTGAAATATTGTTACTCAGTGTGAGTAAAACAGATCAGAGTGATCACTTGTGTGGAGCATCACAAGATGGGGAGATCTTAAACAGTGTATTTTGCGTCACTATTTACTCAGGAAACTGGCATACTGTATAAGGAATTAAGGAATGAAGGGAAACCGCCAGTCATGGCATGGAACATGTAGAAATTAAAGTGCTTGCTGTCTTACAGTGAATAGATAAATCCACCCCCCCCCCCAACCCTGGGCTGATGTGATATTCCCTCAGGCCTTGAGGGAGACAAGTGTAGATATTGCAGTGTCCCTGACAGAATTATTTAAAACATCCTTCTCCACGGGCAAGGTGTTGGAGGCTTGGAGGGTAGCTCAAGTTGTTCTGTTGTTTAAAATAGGCTCAAAAAGTAAACAAGGAAATTACAGGCTGGTGAGCCTGGTGTCAATAATAGGTAAATTATTGGAGGTTATTCTGAGAGATCGGGTATACAAGTATTTGGACAGCCAAGGTCTGATTAAAGATAGTCAGCATAGCTTTTATGCATGTTTAACTACCAATCAGCTACAATCAGATAGAGAATCATGATTAATAGGCTTTAATTACCTTAAAGTGTCAGCACAGCTTTCATGTTGCTGGCAAATTTCAAGGCAGGTACTGAGGGAAGGGTTTGGGCATAACAACCTTTATGGGGGATATCTGGGAGGGAGAAGTCACAGGTTCAGGGAGTGGGCCAGCCCATACAGCACATATATACATTTACACACATAGTGGTAGCACCACAAGGAGGTTACCAAGAAAATAGATGAAGGAAAGCGTGTGGATGTTATATGCATGGACTTTGGTAAGACCTTTCACAAGGTCCCATATGGGAGGCTAGTTCAGAAGGTTCACAGACTAGGCACCCAGGGAGAGGCTGTAAATGGGATTTGAAATTGACTGACTGCGAGAAGACAGAGTAGTAGTGGATGATTGCTTCTCAGACTGGAGGCCTGTGATTAGTGGCGTGCCTCAGGGATCAGTGTTGGAACCATTGTTGTTTGTTGTCTGCATCAATGATCTGGATGATAATGTAGTAAATTGGATCAGCAAGTTTGCTGATGACACTCAAATTGGTGATGTTCTGAACAGTAAGGAAGACTTTCAATGTTTGCAGAGAGATTTGGACCAACTGGGAAAAATTGGCCAGAAGTGGCAGATGGAATTTAATGCAGAAAAGTGTGAGGTGTTGTGATTTGGAAGGACAAACCAAGGAAGGAGAAACACAGTAAACTGTAGGGCACTGAGGAATGTGGTAGAACAGAGGGATCTGGAAATACAGATACATAATTCCCTGAAAGTGGAGTCACAGGTGAGTAGGGTTGTAAAGAGAGCTTTTGGCATATTGGTCTTAATAAATCAAAGTATTGAGTACAGGAGTTGGGATCTTATGGTAAGGTGTATAAGACATTGGTGTGGCCAAATTTGGAGTACTGTGTGCAGTTCTGATCACCAAACTACACAGGATATCAATAAGATTGAAAGAGTGCAGAGAAGATTTACAAGGATGTTGCCTGGTCTTCAGGAGTTGAGTTGAAATTAAACAGGTATTGACTTTATTCTTTGGAGCATAGAAGAATGAAGAGAGATTTGATAGAGGTTTACAAAATTATGAGAGGTATAGACAGAGTAAATGCGATTAGGCTATTTCCACTTAGATTTGGAGAGAGGATGTGGCTTTAGGGCGAAAGAGGAAATGTTTAGGTGGAACATTAGGGAGAGCTTTCTCACTCAGAATGGTGGGAGTATGGAGTGAGTTGTCATCTGTCATGGTAAATGCAGGCTCTCTCTTATTTTTAAAAAAATAAATTGGATACATTGATGGGAGAGGTCTGGAGGGTTATGTAATGGATGTTGGTCAGTGGGAGTAGTGGTATGATGATTTTGGCACAGACTAGAAGGGCTGAATGGCCTGTTTTCTGTGCGGTAAGAACCACAACTTTATATCGAACAAATTAATGTGAGGGAAATTGCATCTGAGCAGCATTCTTTTACTCCATTCTATTTTGGTATTGAACTTCAATTCAAATAGGAAGGGTGTGCAGAAACCTATCTGATAATTGCAGAGAAACCTCATCTTAATAGTGTTTTGGCATTATTGCAGTTTATGACAAAAAAAAATCACCTACCAAAGGTAGAGAATTGCAACCTTAGTATTGTGGACATATGACTTTCAGAATTTGAAATGCAAAGAGAAAATCTATGTAATATCTATAGATCCATGAAGTTTAGAAGAATGAGGGTTGAAACATTTAATAACTTGGGGGGGGGGAGTGGTGGAGAGAGAGAAAGAGAGAGGATTAATGACAGGTTAGATATCAAGATTGTTCCACTTAATAAATATTTGACCCCATCCAAATTCCTCTGGTACCTTGAATAACAAGTCCCACTCCTATCTGTCGAAGGCTTTCTCTGCATCCAGAGCTATGGCCATTCCTGGATCCACCCCTGTCTGTGCCAGATGTACTATATTAAGCCATCTAGCTATGTTGTTTGCTGATCATCTCTTTTCTACAAATCCAGCTTGGTCTGGATTTGTTAAGTTTTGTAAATATTGTTTCAACCTATTGTCCAATGCTTTTGCAATGATTTTTATAATCTATATTCAATAATGAGATGGCTTTTTATGAGCAGGATTCAGTTGTTCCTTGCCTTCTTTTGGGATCACCTGCTGATAAAGACTCTGGGAGGGTATGTGTCTCTGCTACCTGATCCACCACCTTCATAAGAAGGGGCATTAAAAGATCTTTAAACTGTTTATTAAATTTGATGGGTAAAGCATCTTTCCCCCCCCCCCCTCCCCCCCACCAGTGATTTTCCAGCCTGCAAAGAGCTCCAGATCCATGGAATCTCCTCTTTCATGAAAGGGGAACTCATCCCTTCTTGCTCTTCCTGATTCAAATTTGGTAATTCCAATGAAGCAAGAAATCATCTATTTTGGTAGGATCTCCCCTGACTCAGATTTATACATTTCTTTATAAAAACCTTCCAAATTTTTTGTTTATTTTGGATTACGTGAGATTTTGCCTTCCCCTATTTGAATCACATTGATTGTTCTTGAGACTTCTTTTGCCCTCACCTGCCTGGACAAGACTTTATGGGCCCTCTCCTCAGCTCATAGTACTGCTGTCTAGATCTTAAAATTAACTTTTCTGTCTTGTATGTTTTAGCATATTATATTTGAACTGTTCATTCACCAGATTCATGTATTTTTCCTGTGTCTGATCTTTGATAATCCTTTTCTATCTCCTGTTCTAAATCATTATTCTCATTCATGCTCCCCTTTTCATTGCTCTTGGTATATCCAATTACCTGGACCCATAAATAAGCCTTTAATGTGTCCCATAATAAACTATTGGTAGAAAAGGGACAATTTGTCTCACAGAACAAATCTATTTGAACTCTAATGAAATGACAAAACTCCATTTTTCCCAAATCAATGCAATAAAGCACCATCTATACACCATGACCTGCTTATCTGGCATTATGGGAGATGGAGTCAAGGATGAATGGACAGACAGTAACGAAGCTGTGTACTTGTAAAAGGACTAATCCCTCTCTCTCGGATTCTACCTTCTCCAGATGTCTATTAAATTTCATAAAGGCTCAGGTAGATTTAGCTGTGCTGGCACTTGTTACTTTCCTTGCTGATTTGTCCATGATCATATCAAGACAAAAGTTAAAATCCCCTCCAATCAAAACATTTCCATTCCCCTCTGTTACCTTCAGAAATATATCTTGCATCAATTCTTCATCAAAAGTTGGGGCATATATTTTCATAAGTGTCCATGGTTCAGAGTATATTTGACAGTGGATCATCAAATCTCCCAGCCGGGTCAGTGACCACACTCTGGACCACCACTGGAACATTTTTCCCTTTGAGGATAGCCACTCTCCTGGCTCTGGAATTAAAGGATGGCAGCATCACTTGGCCCATCCACCCCCTTTTTAACTTTCTGTGTTCTTGATCTGTCAGCTGGGAATCCTGTAGAAATGCTATATCTACCTGCTTTTTTTTAGGTGTGCCAAGACTTTTTATCATTCTGTTTATCCCATTTTCATTACAACTTTAAAAATTTAATTGTCTTATCCATTACTCCAGGGCCTCTCCATTAATTTCCTCCCTTTTCTTCTTTTGCCCTGGTACTTATCTTCCATCAATCTTATCATCCATGGGTCTCTGACGCAGATGAATGCGCTCCAAGTAAAACCTAAACAAACTTTAAAAAAAACTAAAACTAACAAATTAGACAAAGAAAAATAGAACCAGCACCCCTCCCCCCTTCTCTTCCTCCTTTCCCTTCCTGGCACCCACTCCCCCATTAATATGGAGAGTGCCTACTGCACCCATCTACCTCTTACTGTTTCTTCTCCCCCCCCCCTTCTCAGGGCTCCCCATTTTTCTATGTTCTTATCATTTACAGTAGATAGTTCCTGAATTATGACTGTCATGGGGACTGAAGATTGGTTGTAACTTGGGTTTGGTCATAAGTCAGGGAATGGGGTCCTTGGGCTGCCAAAGGGAATGGAGTCCTTGGGCTGCTGATGGGTAACAGGGACTGGGCTGCGGGGGGTTGGGGGTAATGGAGAATGGGGACCTCAGGCTGCCGCTGTTAAAGGGGGCCTTGGGCTGCTGACGGGGAGTAGGGCCACTGTATACAGTACTTTTAATACAAAAATTTACTTGTACAGTTGTTTTAATAAAGATTTTTAAAAATTTTGATCGTAAGTGCAGGTGGATGTAACTCGCATAGGACAGAAGTTGAGAATTGCCTGTATATACGACCTCATCTCTTTAATTCCAATTTATATTTGTATTTAATTCTGAGAGGGCGGCAAGTTTAAAGTTGTGGGGTGAAGGAGGGTGAACTCTATCCTCTTATGCTGTAGATTAAAGGACACTTTACTATAAACTCCAAGCTAAAATTATTACAAATGGGCAGATGTCCTCAGTGTTTCCATTGAGCAGATCCATTGTCCCCAGTGCTGTTGAGGTGTTGGCAGAAACTATTTAGTGGAATCCAGACATAAAGGGGATTCAAGGTGGGCCTGGTGGAACATAAAATCAATCTTTTTGTTGACGACATGTTAGAATATTTGACGGACCCCGGGGGGTTGTTGGCTGGATTGAGGACTACACTGAAGGATTATGGGAAGGTTTTGGGGTATAAGGTAAATCTCAACAAAAGCAAAATTATGCCTTTGATAAACAGGGATTATGGACAATATCAACAGCAAATACCATTTAAATGGCCGCAAGAAGGCATTAAATATCAGGGAATAAAAGTAGACAAAGACTTATACAAACTTTATTATCTCGCTTTGCTCCAGAAGATTGAGGAGGACCTTGATAGATGGAGGACTCTGCCCATAATGCTGGTGAACATAGTTAACTATGTCAGAATGAAGGTAATGCCAAGGCTCCAGTAATTTATTTCAATCATTACCTATTTCATTGCCCCAGGGCTTCATTTTAAGAGGCCTAATGAATATGTCAGAAAATTCATGTGGAAAGGTAAAGTGGGTAGATTCTTCATGAAAAAGATGATGTGGGACTACAATTTGGGGGTTTAGAATTACCTGATTTCAAAAAATATTACTGGGCAGCCCAGGCAAGGTTTCTCATCTCACTCTTTGAAGGAGGGAGTTTCCTTCTTATGGGCGCAAATTGGACTACACACGATAAGTGAAAAGATAGCAGGAGAATTCGTATGCAAGAGGGATGTCAAATTATTCTCAAAGAAAACTGATAACCCCATATAGAAAGCATGTACTTCAGACATGGAAAAGAATAAAGCAGTGAACGTGGGGATATCTCCCAAAATGCCTTTGACCTAGAATAATTTAAGACCCTTGACTGCAGAGCAGGGGGGTCACCAACCTTTTTGAAACTGTTAGCTACTTCAAGAGTACTGAGTAATATGAAGGGCTACCAGTTTAGTGCACACTTCTGAAATAACAAAGTTGCATGGTTTATCTTTAATTATATATTATTGTTATTAATGATTAATGATATTCATCTATATGAAGACACTGATCACATTAATAATTCCTCACAATAATTATTAACAATGATTTAACAAGGTAGGAAACAGATATGTTTCAACATGCAACACTTTATTTCTATTAATCTCTGCAGCTATTTCATTTTCAAATGATCACTTTTGCAACATTTCATAGGAAATCAGCATGTACCATTTTTACTCACCACTAACTCTTAACAATTTTTAACAAATCATGAACTATGTTCCATTTTTGTACAATTTATCAATTATGTAAGATTTAACAAAAATTAAGTCTTTCAGATTTTTAAATAAATCTTATCACATTTTGTACTAATCACCAAATCTGCAGCATTTTGAACAAAATCATTATCTGTCACACTTTACGAACACATTTGTCACAAATTTTCAATATCTGAATTTGTTGGTGTCCGTAAAAATAAACAATAAAAGATGGGTAATTTAATATAAAAACTTATCCAACAAAATTCAACTTTGCTGTGGCACTGCCATGTTGCCACTGACAACATCTGGTATCTGTTTTTTGTCTGTTAGTGGGAAGCCTGGCATTGCATGCTGCTCACCAGTGCACTGTAATCTGGGGTGTAACTTGACACTGCAACTCTGAGTGAGTCTTGCAGATCTGGATCAGTGAGGCATGTTCTGTGTTTGTTCTTGATGAAGTTCATGTCAGAAAAGGCTGATTCGCAGAGATAGGTTGAACCAAACAGGCTGGTAACCTTCATAGCTGCTGTGCATATACCAAGTTTCCGGACATAGCTGAAACTCTTCTAACCATCATACTTGCCCCCAGTTAGACATCGGAGAGAGTGGATGTGACATCGGCTCCATTCTTCTCGTCTTTAAACACAGTGTTTGCAATTATCATCATTGCTTCTTTGAAAACCTCCCTGTCTGAAAATGTCTTCTTCTTCTTTATCAAAAAAGGTGTAGCTCTGAATGAGGCTTCAGTTGTTTTTCGGGTGTTTTTCATCAGCCTCGTGAAAAAAGACTGCTGTTTGCCCAAAGCTGCCTTTAAGTCGCGGGCTTTTTCTGCCCGTAGTGTGCTGCCCGGTGGGTAGGTTAGCATGGTAGCTATTGTGACACGTACTGAAGTGTCTCTCCACATTGTGCTGCTTTGCTGTCCCCACAGTTGCCCCGCAAATGAGATACACACAGTTTTCTTTCACAGTAGTAAAAAAATAACTCTTTCTCCCATTCACTGTGAAAATGATAAGTTTTCTTTTTTTTCTGCCATATTTTTGGGAGTAGAAACCGCATTTAGCTCATCATCTTCGCAGCACCCGCTAGCTTATTCAGCAAAAACGCTGAGGGTGGTCATGCACACAATACTGACCTTTGAATCAGACAAGATCAGAGTTCATGTATATTAAACATTTTTATTTTTAAAATAATCCTTTATCTGGAACCCTTGGGGGACAGTGTGTTCCGAATTTCGGAAAGCTAGATTTAAACCACCTAAATTGTGCAGCAGTATCCACCCACACCCCCTTCCAGTCACGCTGCCGGTCTCCCTGCCCCCCTCCCCCTCACCATGGCCTGACTCGTATTGCCGGTCTCCCACCCGCCTGACTCACGATACAGGCCTCTCCCCCCAACTGCCAGCCCGACTCGTGCTGCCAGTCTCTCCCCGTCGCTGGCCCAATTCGCGCTGCTGGTCTCCGACCCGCCCGACTTGCACTGCCAATCTCACCCCCCTCCTCTCTGGCCCGACGCGCTGCCGGTCTCTCCCCCCTCATCGGCCCGACTCGCACTGCCAGTACCTGTAATTTTGTTTTCAAATCTACATCAAGGCAAGTGTGATTCAAAAAGAATAGCAACACAATTAAATAAAATTTTAGACGGAGCTCATTGTTGACTCTTTCTTTGGCTTGGCTTCGCGGACGAAGATTTATGGAGGGGGTAAAAGTCCACGTCAGCTGCAGGCTCGTTTGTGGCTGACAAGTCCGATGCGGGACAGGCAGACACGGTTGCAGCGGCTGCAGGGGAAAATTGGTTGGTTGGGGTTGGGTGTTGGGTTTTTCCTCCTTTGCCTTTTGTCAGTGAGGTGGGCTCTGCGGTCTTCTTCAAAGGAGGTTGCTGCCCGCCAAACTGTGAGGCGCCAAGATGCACGGTTTGAGGCGATATCAGCCCACTGGCGGTGGTCAATGTGGCAGGCACCAAGAGATTTCTTTAGGCAGTCCTTGTACCTTTTCTTTGGTGCACCTCTGTCACGGTGGCCAGTGGAGAGCTCGCCATATAACACGATCTTGGGAAGGCGATGGTCCTCCATTCTGGAGATGTGACCCACCCAGCGCAGCTGGATCTTCAGCAGCGTGGACTCGATGCTGTCGACCTCTGCCATCTCGAGTACTTCGACGTTAGGGATGAAAGCGCTCCAATGGATGTTGAGGATGGAGCGGAGACAACGCTGGTGGAAGTGTCATTGTTGACTAGTGCTATTTTTTAGAACAGGCCTGCGGGCGACTCGTGGTCCCTGCGGGCGACCTGGTGATCGCGGGCACCGTGTTGGTGACCCCTGCTCTAGAGAATAAAATCCTGGACACCTAGTGCCGGAAGGGGATCAGATGTGTATCAAGGATTGTTTCAAGTGAAGGCAGCTTATGTCATTCAACAAGGACGTGTATAGTGGTTACTCACTAATGAAGAAGCTGTACTTAGAAACAGAGTACGCCATTTCCCTCATCTCCTAGGTGACAGCAGGACACAAAAGAAGAACAGATGCTGTGATGATAATCATTTCAGCTGCTGACACTGAGATTCAAAAGAACAGGTTGGATGTGGAGAATGAGACACAATCTGCTGGAGGAACGCTGTGGGTCAACGTCAGAGAGAAAAAGGATTTGAGCCAGAAACGAAGTGTCTAAAGAGAGGGTTCTGACCTGAAATGTTGACAATTATTTTTATTCGCACTGATGCTACTTGATCCGTTGAGTTCAGCAGGTGGTGTTTTGCTCCAAATCCTAATATCTGCCAATGCCCCCTGGATTTGGTGAAAGCTGCTTCTTTGGAAATTATTGTCAGTGACCTCAAATAAAATACATCAAATAAAGCAATTCTATAAAAGACCATAAGAAAATATATGAAAAACAATTAATAAACAGTTCTGATTACATGACTTTTTCCACTTCAGCAGAAAAAAATTATTTGGTTCATTCAATAACTGTTTTCAGTCCAGTCTGGATTGTTCATTCTGACATGATGGAATATGGAAATCACGTAGAATCTAAGGAGGAAATATGATACCTGTACATTTGTTAGTGTTGCAACCCTATTTCAAATGCATCATTATGCCAATTTGATTAGCATACTGTAACAATCCATCCCAGCAGAGAAACAAGTGGAATTAAGGAAGTTGGACATGACACAGATGATGTGTTTTTTTTAAGTTTTGTTTTTAATTCTTTTTTAATTTTTTTTTTTCCTTTTGTTATTTAGTCACTTGTTTTTTTTTTTTCCCTGGGCTTTTTCCTAGTTTTCTGTAGGGGTTATTTGTATCTGTATAATTTATATAACAGTATGCTCAGTTGTGAGGCCTCACGGACACGTCTCCTGAAATCCTCTGGGATCAGCTGAAAATGGCCATACTGCAATCCACTGAAGAGGTACTGGGCTTCTCTTCCAGGAAAAACAAGGACTGGTTTGATTAAAACAACCAGGAAATCCAGGAGCTGCTGGCACAGAAGCGATCTGCCCACCATGCTCACCTTGCAAAGCCTTCCTGGCCAGAGAAAAAACAAGCCTTTCGTCTCGCATGCAGCCACCTTCAGCGCAAACTATGGGAGATCCAAAATGAGTGGTGGACTAGCCTCGCCAAACGAACCCAGCTTAGTGCCGACATTGGCGACTTCAGGGGTTTTTATGAGACACTAAAGGTGGTGTATGGCCCCTCACCCCAAGTCCAAAGCCCTCTGCGCAGCTCAGACGGCGAAGTCCTCCTCAGCAACAAGATCTCCATCCTCAATCGATGGTCAGAACACTTCCAATCCCTTTTCAGTGCCAACCGCTCAGTCCAAGAATCCGCCCTGCTCCAGCTCCATCAACAACCCTTGAGGCTAGAGCTGGATGAGGTCCTTACCCGGGAAGAGACATATAAGGCAATTGAACAACTGAAAAGTGGCAAAGCAGCAGGTATGGATGGAATCCCCCCAGAGGTCTGGAAGGCTGGCGGCAAAGCTCTGCAAACCAAACTGCATGAGTTTTTCAATTTCTGCTGGGACCAAGGAAAGCTGCCTCAGGACCTTTGTGATGCCATCATCATCACCCTGTACAAAAACAAAGACGAGAAATCAGACTCCTCAAACTACAGGGGAATCACGCTGCTCTCCATTGCAGGCAAAATCTTCGCTAGGATTCTCCTTAATAGACTAATACCTAGTGTCGCCGAAAATGTCCTCCCAGAATCACAATGTGGCTTTTGCGCAAACAGAGGAACTACTGACATGGTCTTTGCCCTCAGACAGCTCCAAGAAAAGTGCAGATAACAAAACAAAGGACTCTACATCACCTTTGTTGACCTCACCAAAGCCTTCGACACCGTGAGCAGGAAAGGGCTTTGGCAAATACTAGAGCGCCTCGGATGCCCCCCCCAAAGTTTCTCAACATGGTTATCCAACTGTACGAAAACCAACAAGGTTGGGTCAGATACAGCAATGAGCTCTCCGAACCCTTCTCCATTGACAACGACGTGAAGCAAGGCTGCGTCCTCGCACCAACCCTCTTTACTATCTTCTTCAGCATGATGCTGAAACAAGCCATGAAAGACCTGAACAATGAAGATGCTGTTTACATCCGGTACCGCACGGATGGCAGTCTCTTCAATCTGAGGCGCCTGCAAGCTCACACCAAGACACAAGATCAACTTGTCCGTGAACTACTCTTTGCAGACGATGCCGCTTTAGTTGCCCATTCAGAGCCAGCTCTCCAGCACATGATGTTCTATTTTGCGGAAACTGCCAAAATGTTTGGCCTGGAAGTCAGCCTGAAGAAAACTGAGGTCCTCCATCAGCCAGCTCCCCACCATAACCACCAGCACCCCCCCCCCCACATCTCCATGGGGCACACTGAACTCAAAACGGTCAACCAGTTTACCTACCTCGGCTGCACCATTTCATCTGATGCAAGGATTGACAACGAGATAGACAACAGACTCGCCAAGGCATATAGCGCCTTTGGAAGACTACACAAAAGAGTCTGGAAAAACAACCAACTGAAAAACCTCACAAAGATAAGCGTATACAGAGCCGTTGTCATACCCACAATCCTGTTCGGCTCCGAATCATGGGTCCTCTACCGGCACCACCTACGGCTCCTAGAACGCTTCCACCAGCGTTGTCTCTGCTCCATCCTCAACATCCATTGGAGCGCTTACACCCCTAACGTCGAAGTACTCGAGATGGCAGAGGTCGACAGCATCGAGTCCACGCTGCTAAAGATCCAGCTGCGCTGGATGGGTCACGTCTCCAGAATGGAGGACCATCGCCTTCCCAAGATCCTGTTATATGGCGAGCTCTCCACTGGCCACCGTGACAGAGGTGCACCAAAGAAAAGGTACAAGGACTGCCTAAAGAAATCTCTTGGTGCCTGCCACATTGACCACCGCCAGTGGGCTGATATCGCCTCAAACCGTGCATCTTGGCGCCTCACAGTTCGGCGGGCAGCAACCTCCTTTGAAGAAGACCGCAGAGCCCACCTCACTGACAAAAGACAAAGGAGGAAAAACCCAACACCCAACCCCAACCAACCAATTTTCCCTTGCAACCGCTGCAACCGTGCCTGCCTGTCCTGCATCGGACTTGTCAGTCACCAATGAGCCTGCAGCAGACGTGGACATACCCCTCCATAAATCTTCGTCCACGAAGCCAAGCCAAAGAAGAAAAGATTGCTCAGTTGTATTGGGGTTGTGGTGGTGGGGGGGGGGGGGGGGGTAGGGTGAAATAAATACAGACTCTGTGTATGAGTGTTGAAAGGGATTGTATTATTCATTTGAATTCTTATTTGTCCATGAAAATCAAAAATAAAATGTATATTTAAAAAAAAAATTGTTCCTCTTGAGGGAGAATCTTGAATGAGGAATATAGTTACATGATAAGCGGGCAGTCATTTAAGATATATTTAGGGTATATAAAGAGGACATAGACCAATCTTTGAAAAATGTGGGAAATTGACATAGGAGATAAGCCTGGGCAGATCAACCAGGATCATATTGAATGACAGGGAAGGGTTAAGGGGTCAAGCAGCCACCCCCTGCACCTATTTTATTATCTTTTTGTGTTTTCAAATCAAAACTTGCCAGACCTTCCTCTCAGCATACAATAATGAAGATGCTGAATGACTGTCAGTGTATTTTTTTTGCAGATGTCATATTGCAGCTAATATGAGATACACAGTCAGCAATGATCTTTCTGAATGGGAGAACAGCTTTAGGGCCAAAATTGCTGGCTCCCTTGTGTTCTTAAGCTTAACTTTCAAGGACTATAAGTGCATGCCAGAGGCTGGTGGACGAGTAAATTTATTTCTGACTCCAAAAAGCCTTTCTTCCATCATACAAATGAAAGCCTTTTTGAAATACTCCACATTTACATGGATGAATGTGACTCCATAACCTTCAGCAAATTCAACACTATTCAGAAGATCGTGTTGTTCTTTCTTTGACTTTGCTTCGCGGACGAAGATTTATGGAGGGGTAATGTCCACGTCAGCTGCAGGCTCGTTTGTGGCTGACAAGTCCGATGCAGGACAGGCAGACACGGTTGCAGCGGTTGCAAGGGAAAATTGGTGGGTTGGGGTTGGGTGTTGGGTTTTTCCTCCTTTGTCTTTTGTCAGTGAGGTGGGCTCTGCCGTCTTGCTCAAAGGAGGTTGCTGCCCGCCGAACTGTGAGGCGCCAAGATGCACGGTTTGAGGCGATATCAGCCCACTGGCCGTGGTCAATGTGGCAGGCACCAAGAGATTTCTTTAGCAGTCCTTATACCTCTTCTTTGGTGCACCTCTGTCACAGTGGCCAGTGGAGAGCTTGCCATATAACACAATCTTGGGAAGCCGATGGTCCTCCATTCTGGAGACGTGTTGTTAGCCTTGTACTAATCACCCTCTCCATCACTGGTGCAGCAATCTGTATCAGCTACAAATAGCACAGCATCAATTCATCACAACTTCCTCAGTGGCACCTGGCAAGGTTATTGTTTATACCACTTTAAGTAGAAGGGCAGTTCAACATAAGGATCTAACCATAATCCCAGATACAAGGTTCCTTCTAAGTTATACAACATCCTCAATGGAAATGATCACTGCTTTTTCATTGTCACAGTCAATATCTTGGTCAGTAACCAATAGTTCAGTGCAAGTAACTGCTGTATGGATAACATAGATTCAGAGATGTAACTCGCCACCCCTTTGGATGAAAAATAAATGCTGGCCTTGGTAGCGACCCCTACATCTTATGAATGATAATAGGAAAATAAAATAGAAAATTTCCTCCTGGTCAAAAGGTCGATAATTTGTCATCTATAATCAGAAACATTTTACCTGTATGTCCTCCACTTAAAAACAGAATCATGTCAAAATGAACAACAAACCAGACTGGACTGAACATATTTATTGAATGAACCAAATAACTTTTTTTCTGCTAAAATGGAAGAAGTTATGTCATCAGAACTGTCCATTAATTCTTTTTCATTTTTTCTCTTGTGGTCTTTTATAGAATTGTTTTATTTGATGTATTTTATTTGAGGTCACTGACAATATTTCCAAAGAAGCAGCTTTCACCAAATTCAGGGGGCACAGGAGAGTTGGCAGAGACTGAGATCTGGAGCAAAACACCACCTGCCGAACTCAACGGATCATGCAGCATCAGTGAGAATAAAAATAATTGTTAACATTTCAGGTCAGAACCCTTTCTTTAGACACTTTGACTCTGACTTGAATCCTTTTTCTCTCCTGCAGATTGTGTCTCATTCTCCAAGTCTAACCTGTTCTTTCGAATCTCAGTGTCAGCAGCTGAAATTATTATCATCACAGCATCTGTTCTTCTTTTGTGTCCTGCTGTCCCCTCAGAGATGAGGAAATGGCGTACTCTGTTTCTAAGTGCAGCTTCTTCATTAGTGAGTAATTGATTAGCACGGATACATCCATGTTAAATTCTAAATTTGGCTAGTTTATTGCCCAATGCACTTGCACTTCACTTTTATAGGTTTTTAAATGCTCAGGAAACAGGCAGCAGGTGAATTCTGTGATACAGCACCCTCAGCTTTGCTGAGCATTGTCATAATGTCACCGAAATCAGGCTCAACATTGACAATAACTGCAGTGCTCTCAGTGACTTGAGAGCTGCAGTACCACACAGGTTCAGAAGATGGTGCTAAGTCGGTGCATTTTCATTTTCATTGACAATGGACGGAGTTGCAAGATAAGAATGCTTTGGGGATGCATCTATTTTTTTTTCAATGTTTCTGTTTTTAACTGCAAATACAATGGCTACTGATCCCTGTGAGACTCTTCTAAATCCGCTAGCTTCATTTTGTTTTTTTAATCAAACCATTCGATTAATACTAATTGACCTTACAAGGAGAATCATAATCCGCAAATGCTGGAAATTTAAATTTTGACATCCAGCACAGTAATAGGCCCTTCCAGTCAACGAGCCCATGCCTCCCAAATACCCCAATTAATCTACAGCCCTCCTCATACATTTTTGGAGTGTGGTAGGAAACCCAAGCAGACACAGGAAGAATAGACAGACAGTGCCAGATTCGAACCTGTTACTGGCAATGTAATAGCATTGAACTAAGTGCTATACTAATCGTGCTGCCGACTACGCTAGCCATGATGCCCTTTGGTGGAGGACCTCTTCAGGTCAGACAACATCCATAGGTTGAAATGGTCACTCAAATTTACAGGTGTAAATCCTCGATTATCAATCTCGATAATAATTAACTGGTATATGGGAAATTGGATTGGTCTGTAAATGGACGGATAGGTAATACAACATATCAATGCTTTCAAGTTCCCCTCTAACTCACATATGAGCATTTCTGAATTATCACTGGATCAAATCCTCGAACTCTTTTGCTTGCAGCATTTGGCCAGGGATTTCACCATTTGGATCATTGTTATTTGAGAAGGTTCTCTGCTACCTTCTCAAGAGAATCTGCAAGTGTCAACTTTTGTAATTATAACTAAACTCATAACATAGTGATGAACCTCCAGGATTTGTAAGGCAGAAGGAGTAGTGCTCAGCAGGAACTGCAAAGAAAGATTCCCATTTCATCTTTTCATAATGTTTGCTGCTGCAGGATTGCCATGATATGCGAATGATCCTGCAGAATTCCCGTCAACGTTCAAGATTCACAATTCCAATACTGTCATGTAATAAATGCAGAGAGTAAAGGGAACTAATTGGTGATCTCAAGAGGAGATTCTATGGACATGTTTTTTTTTTTCTGAAAGTCAAAAAGAATCATTGAGTTACTGAATGTCATTTTACCTGAATCATTTAACAATAGCTTGTACCTAAAGTGAAGCAACAAACATGATAGATTTTATTACAGAATCCACCAACAGAAAAACACTTTTTTCAAATAACTATAAAATATTTGGGTTTGCATAAGCAGGACTTAAAGAAGCATTGACAATTAATTGAATGGTTATGGAACTAACGAGAGGTCTTGGGTCAAAAGGGGAAAAAAATGCGCAAAATATATTACTTTTCCAATCAAAAATGAATCTAATTTAAACACCGTAAAAGACTGAGGAAAAGAGAGACGCTTTGCTTTTAAAGAGAGTGAAAGCCAACCACTGGGAAATAATTAAGAGAGAAGGTTGAATGGGTTTGGGGGGAGGGTGGGTGTTGGGAGGATAGGAGGATAATCCTATGGAGCTATGGAATAAAATGGGGGTGATAAAGAAGAGCTTTCCAGCCACTTGGGAACAGCAGGTTTTCTATTGGCTAAGCTTTAAATGACAGCCCATTTAACAATATGATGCAAAGCCATAAGACACCTGCTTGTTTTTATCTCTTGCACTTGCCCATGCTTTAAATGTCACAAATGAACACCATTTGAAGAATGAAATAAAATAAGAAAATCGTGGAAACACTAAACAGATCAAGGCTGACAAAGTGTCTCAGTTTTGACCTGTTAACTCCTTTGATTTCCATAGATTTTGGCTATCCTGCTGGGTGTTTCCTGCAGGTTTACTTCAAATTTTCAGCATCCACAGTTTTTTTTAGATTTTAATTTTTGAGAGTCAATTTTAGTCTGGCAAGACATATGGAACTGTTGTTATCTGTATCCAGCAGAGCAGTGGGCTGAAAGAATGATTGGTAAGTGTATATTTATAGCACAGGACATTTGCTGCTTGATTCTCCTTTTGGAGAATGTGGAAGACATCTGACTGCCACAGACCTGATTAGGCCTCTGCTGCAGTCAAGATGTACATTGAGATAAACAGGAAAGTCTGCAGACGTAGAAAGATGAAGGTGCTGCCAGAGCCGCTGTAACAGCAAAGCTGTTGCTGGTGCAAACCCATGGAGAGCGCTTCCATGGGGTCCAACCGCCCAGTCAACTGCTATCAGCTCCGCACAGGCTTTGAACAGCCAATAGTAGTTTTATTTAAAATCCTGCAACCACAGGGTCTGCACCCAAGATGGCAGCACCTCTGATTGGCAGCAGCCATGAGGGGTTGCAAACTCCAGGGAGTGGAGGACTGGTGGAGGCCACCAGAAAATGGGGAGACCACTCCTCATCTAAGAAGGAGAAGCAGAGGAGACAACCCACACGACGGTGACAACGGCAGCAGACCAGTGAGGGGGCTATGTGGCTGAAAGACCAATGATTGTGGCGGGCTGCTGGCAACTTGAGGTGAGAAACCCACAGAGGCTGTGGGCTGCTGGAGACTGCTGTCAGGAGATGTGCCAGGGTTGCGGACTGCTGGAGACTGGCTTGAAACTGGCTGAAGAGGTACCAGCTATCGGAACCTGAATGCAAGGGGGTGCCGGAAGTGTTGAAGGGTTCCTGATCATGTTGGAGGTTTTGATTTGTAGTTCAGGTTGCCAATAGTTTGGACTGGACTCTGTGTGGCTGCAGAAGCTGTGGAAGTGCTGGAGGTGAGTCTACAGATGCTCGGTGTCTCTGGGGGACACTTTTTTGCTTCTTTCTCTGACTGCAAGAGGCACTTCAGGAAATTTCTGCTGATGGTGAATCTGTCTGCCTTACAGTCGGCAAAAGCAATTTCATGTAATATGACACTGTTTTATTATAAACCCAACACCCAACCCCAACCCACCAATTTTCCCCTGCAACCGCTGCAATCGTGTCTGCCTGTCCCGCATCGGACTTGTCAGCCACAAACGAGCCTGCAGCTGACGTGGACTTTTTACCCCCTCCATAAATCTTCGTCCGCGAAGCCAAGCCAAAGAAGATTATAATGACAATACATTGAATCTTCAATCTTGACATCACGATTGTAGTTTAAACAAAATTGCTGGTGTAACTCAGCAAGTCACATAGTGTTTTTCATGTAGCAAAGATAAAGATACATATCTACAGTTTCAGGCCTGAGCCTATCATCAAGATATGAGAAAAATATAGGTAGACACTTGAATAAAATGATGGGGCTGTGGCAGTGGGAGGAGCACAGGCCCATAGGCAAGAGGTCATCAGTGGACAGGGGATGGAGGGCACCAGAGAAAAGCTGTGGTGATAAAAGAAGGGGATAGGTCTCTGAATGGTGAGGGAAGGGGGTGGAGAGCTGGAGAAAAAGTGGCAGAGGAGTGGGAAGAGAAGGAGAAAGGAAAGTTGCCTAACGGAAACTAGAGAAGTTGATGTTAATGTCATGGGGTTGGAAAGTGCTCAGAGGGAATATTGGGTGTTTCTGCTCCAATTTATGGGTGGCAGTGCACGAGGCCATGGACAGACAGTGAGTGGGGAGTGGAATTTAAATGGTTGGTCACTGGCACATCCCTTTCATTGCTGCTTACAGAGGAAAGGTGCTCAGCAAAGCAAACTCTCAGTCTGTGAGCAGTCTCTCTGATGTACAGAAAGCCACAATGGGAGCACTGGATGCAGCAGATGACACCCGTAGATTCACAAATGAAGTTTTGCTTCACTTGGAAGGACTGTTTGAGGCTCCAAATGGTGGTGAGGAAAGAAGTGTGGGTGAAAATGTAGCCATTCCTGTGGTCAGAAGGGAACATTTAGTGGGAAGGGATGAGTGGATGAGGGAGTTAGTCTCAGAAGGAGATGTCCCTGCAGAAGGTGGAGAGGGCAGGTGAGGGGTAAGATGTGTCTAGTAATGACAGAAATCATGTGGGATAATATGCTGGCTATGGATTCTGGTGGGTTTGTAGATGAGGACAAGGGGAATACTGTCCTCATGGAGTCTAGGGGCAGAGAGGGCCAAGGCAAATGTGCAAGAAATGAAGGAGGAGTGTAGAGAGAAAGCCGTGTTTTTTGAAGGAGGAGGACACCTCAGTTGATCTGAAGTGGAGGACCTCACCGTGGAACCAGATGCCACAGAGATGGAGGAATTTAGGGAAAAGAATAGAATACTTAAAGGGAGCAGGGTATGAAGAGGTATAGTCAAGGAAGTTTAGGTGTTGGTTGATTTGTAGAAAATGTCTATCGAAAGTTTGGCTCCCCAAAATGGCAGCATGGATGGCATAGCAGTTAGTGCAACACCTTTTCAGTGCCAGCAATTAGGACTGGACCAGGGTTCAAATCCTGCACTGCCTGTAGAGAGTTTGTGCGTTCTCCCCTTGTCTGCATGGGTTTTCTCTGGGGGCTCCAGTTTCCTCCCATCGTTCAAAACCTAATGGGGGTATAGGTTAATGGAGTGTAAAATGGACAGTACCAACTTCTTGGTCAAAATGGCCTGTTATTGTGCTCCCATGGCCTCAAATCTCATTGTTTCCTAACCATGCACTGCATGGTTTTACCTCTGAGATTCACAAATCCAATTGTCCTGGTAGTCCTATTGTTTCACATGATCCTGCACCAGCGAACTGGTATTATCTCCTCCTCGACTCCATTTCCCCCCCCTCCCCCCTCCCTGGTCCAGTCCGAGACAGATGAAGAAAGGGGAAAGATGGGCCAACTGAATTTGAGGATGGGGTCAAAATTAGGAGCAATTATGCTTAAGGTTTAAGAGCTCCTCATGGATACATGAGGAAGCACCAATGTAGTCATCAGTATAGTGGAGGATGAGATAGGAGCCTTGCCTATTGATGTAGTATGGATTGCTTCACAGTGGGGTGGGGGATGTTGGGGTGAGGAGGATAGATGATATAACGGAAGGAAGAGGAGGGTTGAGGAACTCAGAAGGGTGTGGTGGAAATCAGATGTCAAAGTGGCAGATAGGGAAAGTCAGAGGGGCAGGTGAAGTGTAGGGGATCAGAGGAGAGATGGGAGAATCCAAAGGTTTGGGGGTGGGAAGAAAGTGGAACTTAAAGGAGTAGATGGGCGTGAGTAGGAAGAGGTGTGAGAGGATAAGGAAAAGTATGAGGGATGGTGGCAGGATGAGCTTGTGGGATCCAGCAGCAGAAGTATCTATGGAGTCAACCTTGTGGAGACTGGTGTGGGAACTGGTGAGGGAGTTGGCATGGACCAAGGTAAGTATCTGCATTGACAAGTTTGTGAATCTGCAGGGATCTGCTGCCAGTCCAGATCAACTTTGTCTTTCTGTTAGGAAGTCCAGAATCCAGTTACAGAGAATGGTGTTGAATACCAGAAGGACAGCTTCTCCACCAGCCTCTGGGGTATGACTGCATTGAACGCTGAGCTGAAATCATTGTACTGCAGCCTGGTGTATGAGGTGCCATTCTCCAGGAGGGTCAGGATGGAATGGAGGGACGAGGCTATAGCATCATCAGTGGAACATTTCCGTTGTACGCAGGGGAGTAATGCACGATCAATTAACCAAAAGACTGAAGTAACAGGAACTGAAGGCTTTTATTTGCAAGAGATGGACAGCAACCCTTGAGTTGCTGGCTTACACTGTCCTGGGCTCGAACTGGGGGCATATTTGTGGCATGATAGTCTTTATGGAAAATAAAAGGGACAAGTCACGAGCAGAGTCAAACATATAAGGTCATGGCATTTACATGCACAAGTGGTTTCACCACAGGGTACAGTGCTAATATTTTAGGTGCCAGAGCTCACCATAATGGAGGATATATACAGACCTCCAAACAGTGGGTCTGATGTGGGAATCAGTATAAATAAAGAATTTAAAATGGCATGTCAGAATGGTAGTGATACAGTAGTTATGGGTGACTTCAACTTGCAAGTGGACTGGGAAAATCAAGTAGGTGTAGGAAAGCTAGAGAATGGGTTTATTGAATGTCTCCGAGATACATTCTTGGAGCAGCTTGTGATGGAACCTACCGGGGGAAGTCGATTCTGGACTTGATACTGTGCAACAACGTGGAGTTAATAAGGGACCTTGAGGTAGGGGTGCCTTTAGGTAATGGTGACCATAATATGATTACTTTTAATCTGCAAATGGGAAGGGAGAAGAGGAGGAAGTCAGAAACATTAGTGCTACAGCTGAATAAGGGTGATTATACAGCTATGAGGGAGAAGCTAGCCAAAATAAAATGGAAGGACATTCTAGCTGGGAGGACAACTAGGCAAAAATGGCAGGTATTTCTAGACATTTTTACAGGATTCAGAATAGATTCATCCCAAAGAGGAGGAAAGGCTCAACAAAGAGCAAATGGCAGCCGTGGCTGACAAAAGAGATCAAGTGCAGTATCAGGACTAAAAGAAATAAGTGTAAGATGGCAAAGCAGAGTGGGAGGTTAGAGGATTGGGTGGCCTTTAAAAGCCAACAGTGAGAAACTCATTCAGGAGGGGAAAATTAAGTATGAGGGCAAAATGGCAAGTAATATAAAATAGGATAGCAAAAGCTTCTTCAGATATGTTAAAAGGAAGAAATAGGTTAGGGCCAAAATTGGGACCCTTGAAAACGGAGAAAGGTGAAATTATCTTTGGGGACATGGAGATGGTTGAGGAATTTAACAATTACTTTGCATCTGTTTTCACCAAGGAGGATATAGGTTATGATCAGAATAGGGGTAGGGGTCAAGCAGTATCTAGGGACTTGGTGAAATTACCGAAAGAAACAGAGAATTTGATGGATATTCAGATCCAGAAGCAGGTGATTGTGAGCAAATTGTTAGAACTGAGGCCTGATAAGTCCCCTGGGTCTGATGGGTTGCATCCCAGGGTGCTTAGAGAGGTTGCTCTGGAAATTGTGGAAGCACTAAATGACATTTTCCAAAGTTCTTTAGATTCTGGAGAAGTGCCTGCAGACTGGAGAGTGGCTGATGTTGTACCACTTTTTAAGAAGGGAGGGAGAGAGAATACGGGAAATTATAGACCGGTCAGCCTGACGTCGGTGGTGGGGAAGATATTGGAATCCATCATTAAAGGAGAAATAGCAGAACACTTAGGAAGGAAGAATAGTATCGGTCCTGGTCAGCATGGGTTCCTTAAATGAAAATCTTGCTTGACTAATCTCCTGGAATTTTTCAAGGACATAACAAGGAGGGTGGACTCGGACTTTCAGAAAGTCTTTGATAAAGACCCGTACAGGAGGCTAGTTTGCAAAATCAAGGAGCATAGTATCGGGGGTAGGGTGCTGTCATGGATAGATAATTGGTTGTGGGGTCCAACAGGGGTTGGTGTTGGGCCCTCAGTTGTTTATCATTTATGTAAATGATTTGGATGAGGGGATAAATAACTACATATGCAAATTTGCAGATGACACTAAACTGGGTGGTAGTGTAAAGAGTGAGGAGGATGTCAGGAAATTGCAAGTGGACTTGAACAATTTAAGGGAGTGGGCAGAAAGATGGCAGATGAAGTTTAATGTGAGTAAATACAAGGTTGTCCATTTTGGAGGCAGAAACGAGAGCAGAGTATTATTTAAATGAGTTAAGCTAGGGAGTGGGGTAAGGCAAAGGGATCTAGGTGTACTTGTTCACCAGTCATTGAAAACTAGCAAGCAGGTTCAGCAAGCGGTGAAGAAGGTGAACGGTATGTTGTCTTTCATAAAGAGGAGATTGGAGTTTAGGAATAGAGAAGCCCTCCTGCAGTTGTACAAGGCCCTGGTGAGACCTCACCTGGAGTATTTTGTCCAGTTCTGGTCCCCATATTTAAGAAAGGACATACTTGCTATAGAGGGAGTGCAATGCAGGTTTACAAGGTTAGTTCCCAGGATGGCAGGAAGACTTGGATTATATGCGATGGAGTTTAGAAGGATGAGGGGAGACATGATTGAGGTATTTAGGATTATCAAAGGGCTTGACAGGGTGAAATCATAGCACATGTTCCCAATTATGGGTGAGACTAGGACTAGAGGACATAGTTTAAGAATACAGGGAAGGTCATTTAACACAGAAATGAGGAGAAATTTTTTTACCCAGAGAGTTGCGGGTCTGTGGAATGCATTGCCACAGAGGGTAGTGGGGGTGGATTTGTTGGATAGATTTAAGAGAGAGTTGGATAAGGCTCTTGTGGGAGTTAAGGGTTATGGGGATAAGGCTGGGATTGGTTATTGAAAGGGAAAGATCAGCCATGATCTGATAAATGGCGCTGCAGGCTCGAAGGGCCAATTGGCCTACTCCAGCACTTATTGTCTATTGTAAAAACAACAACAAGGCCTTGGTGGCCGGTCTGTTGTATTTGGCATTGTATAATTGAGAGCATTGTATAATTTAATAATATGACAATGTATTGCATGGTTGCACTCACTCGATTCTGTACTACTTAATTTAAGATGTATTACCTGGAAACATACAAAGCCTTTAAGTAAGCAGCCCATAGTCTTTGAGATGGACTGAATAAAGTCACTGCACCTAGTCTTCTGAATGAACTAGAGGGTGTCCCCCTTTCCTGGATTACCTTGGGGATGAAGATCACCGAACCTGAGCACGACCCCTCAACTTTTCTGGAGGTTTTAGCCACTCCATCAGGTATTGACAAGTTGCTGGAAAAATATCTCCACCCCAACACCCACTTCAGTAAAATACCTGCTGTATTTAATATGCAGCCTCTGTTAATCCCACTAATTTAAATTCCCTGCTAATTTATTGTGCCTATTTATACAGAGGTGCTGGAGTGCCACTCTAGCAGCACTACACCCCTGTTTGTCGGTGAATTGAAATGGGTCCAATGTCTCTGAGAGGTGTGCTGTGATATGTTCCATGACCAGATGCTCGAAGGATTTCATGTTGGTGGGGGGTCAGTGCCACAAGGCGCTAGTCATTGAGGCCTGTCACTCTTGCCTTCGTTGGTATCAGGAGGATGGTGACTACCTTGAAGATCTCTGTAAGTCCCTAAATCTATTTGTCTGTGCAGTCCTTCCATATTCCACTGGAGCCTTAAGTGGGTTCACCCTGGAAAGGGTTCTCCTCACCTTGGCCATGGCTATGCAAATGGCCTGCTCTTCATGGAGAGATGGAGCTTTCTTTGGCGTCAACTGGTTCCTTTTGTCAAACCGTGTGTAGATGTTCAGTTGGTCTGGTCTGTTGTATTTGTCGTTGACTCACAAGGTTGTCATATTATCTTGCCACATCTGCCTCATGTCACTCGTGTCACACAGCTAACTGTAGATCTTCTGTGCATACCCATGCTTTGCCTTCTGGATTGCTAATGTAGCCTGTCACTGAGCTTGTGCACTCATCAATGTTTATGTGGCCATTGTAGGTGGCTGCCTCCTTGAAACAGCTCCAGTCCATGGGCTCAAAGCACTCCTGTAGTGCTGCTGTGGCTCCCTCTGGTCACATCCTGGTCTCCCTATGAGCTGACCATCTGTTTTGCCAGTGTCCATATGCTGGTATTAGCAGGACACATATGTGGTCAGAGTATTCCAAGCTGAAGGTGAGGAGAAGCCTTGTATACACCAGGGATGTTGGTGTACACTTGATCTAGGATGTTTTTTCCTCTGGTGGCAATGTTAACAAACTGTTGAAACCATGGTAGAACAGTTTTCAGGTTGGCATGGTTGAAGTCACGAGCTACAATCATGGCACCATCAGGGTGGGTGTGATGAATCTGTGTCATGCTCTCAGTCTTTTACTGTGCTTAGTCTGCTCTACTGACATTGGACATGTATTATCTCTACCACTAAAGACACTCCCCTTGATTTTAACTGTGTACGCACCCATTATCATTCATTATTGTACTAATGAGTTTCTACTAATAAAAGCCATGATTCCTGGTTAACTACACAGCCTTCGATTTCTTCATTAACTGGCATTTCAGTGGGGCATCTGGGCTCTGCAGAGTTCACTGTAAAGCTCCTTCATTGTTTCAACCTCATCGGTGAAAGTGGAATGTAAACTGTGGCATTCAGTATGGTTGACAATTCCCTGGGCAGGTAGAAGAGTGTGCATTTCAAGATCAAGCATACTATCTTTGCTGATCAGAAGGTCTTAACAACAGAGATATTTGTGCACTCACTCTCATTGATGTAAATACACACACCCCTCCTCAAGTCTTGCCAGAAGCAGGAGCATCTCTGCCTGCCCTGAGGGAAAGCAGGCCATCAGGCTGGATTGCTGAGTCTGAAATGGAGTCTTGGATCCACATTCCTGTAATCACCAGAGTACAGTAGCCTTGCAGTTCTTTCTGATACAGTATCTTTATAGGCTAACAACTGACATGACAAACAAGAAACTTTAGACCAAGGTTGATTACAACTTTATCTTTATCAGGTTTCAAATTATTTAAGATTTATCATTGTACAGTTAATTTCCAATAACCTCATTTTGATTTTCTGTTCTAACTTACCACCTCTCACAGAATTGTAAAACTCACATCTCAGATTTTGCTCTCTTTCTAATCTGAACAAGCTTTCATTTATAAGATATTTTCTCTATCTTCTAACTGTCTTCTTTGATCTTAAACAGACTCAGGACCCACGTGACATTGAATCCATTCATTCAAGCTCTGTGAAAGAGTGATTAGTCGTTTCCCAAAACTGCGAGTTCTGTTTTCAAAGTTAGAGCTGAGAGCCAAGAGCAGAGACAACTCTGATCTCACATCAACAACTGTTGTTCTGAGTTTTCCAGACTTTTTTTTTCAGGCAAAGGCACTTTTACAAAGCTTGTTGGGACACTTGGCATCTTCCTTACCTATAGCAACGACTGGCCAACAATCTTGGCTCCATTAAAAACTCAACAAAGAATTCTCACCTTCCCTGGCTATATTTAAAGAGGCAGTGCCAATCAATCATGTCATCCCTAGGTGATTGCCTTGTCCTTGGAATAGACTTAATGCATTGATTTCAGAATTTTAAAAAAAATTTGATTCAATTCTCCTCACTCGTTATTAATGCCATTCAATTTAACACTTCAACGTTTATGTCGTAGGTTTGTCTGCTCAATGTAAACTTTTCTCTCCACTGCCTCTATTCTTTATATAAGCTACTTGGCTAGAAGTCCAGAGGTTGTGGCTTCTTGACCTGCTCCATTATGTACTACATTAAAACCACTGGTATCCAGAATTCAAGCAAGAAATTGGCAGTCTCAAGCAACTGGTAAGAAAATAGAGGAAAATAAATTTTAAAAATTAAAATAATAAGTGAAAAATAAGTTAGTTTACAATTATAAAAGTGATACGCTATAAATAACTTCAAAAGACTGCAAAAGTTCTGCTGTTGTAGCAGAGAAACCGAAAGGGAAGACAGAATCGCTCATGGTTTCTCTCATAAATCGAATTACCTGTAGTTGGTCAAGACACAAAGTGATATCAACCATTATTAGTTATATTACAATGAGTGAATTGTGAGCAGCAGTTTTAATGATAATGGAAGGGGAATCAAGGTAAACATAAATGCTGCCAATTTCAATATCAATGGGTCAGTGGATTGGAAAGGTGAAGTTTGGAAGTTCAATGAAAGTGATTTGGCAGTCGTGGGTTGTTGGGTCAATGCAGTGTGTGGGGTTGTGTGTGGGATGGAGAGGTTGGTGCAAAATATGAACTGGTGGGTTTACCATGCATTGTAAAACTTCGGCAGACCAGGTTGTGCCGGGGGACTCCAAGGACCATAAGGTCAACTTAATCCCGCAATGCTCCAAAACTGATGCTGTACAATGTCAATTTCACATTGAGTTTTATTGAGACTGAAATTTTCTGGAGCATGAATTGAAACACATGGTCAGACATGCCAGATTAAATTTTTGGAAAAATGCAAGGCAACTGAGAAATTGACATTATTTTTTTTCATGTTGGGAATTAATTTCCCATTGTGTAATGATTTGTTTTAAAAAAACAAGGTTATGCAATTGACCTTGCAGGCCATGGACTTAATGTAGAATATTAATTGATCTGAATGGCTGAAGAAAATTACTGTAATTCATTAAAGAGTACTTGATCCCTGAAAAACAATCTGTAGAGAACAAAGTAAGGATCATTGTCAGTCTAATCCTTTTTTTTTATATTCTCCTTCAGATACATGTGGAACTGTCATTGGGATTGGGCCTGGGTTAGCAAGAATTGTGAGTTTAGCTGAAAGACAGTGAAATAAAGGCAGGAGAATTGCACCCTTTTTACAGAACAATTTTCTGGATTTAATCAGTTATTTCCTGGACAATCTTTTGTTGCACTGAAACCCAAATATATTTTAAAACATTTTGGAAGCCTGTCAAAGTAAAATTTACTGTTGGTGTTTTCTAAAACAACCTACTCCTCCACAGACAAAACTTCTCTGCCATATTGGTATCAGCTGGTACAAAACAACACAACCTGTGAGAGAAGTGATGTAGGTTTTAATTGACTCGTAATTTATATTTAATGTGTTATGTATTGCATGCAATATGATGTAATGGCAAACTCTACAATATTTTTTCTGGGAAATATAAACTGGTGTAAAGTCATGAATGGAACAAAATATAAATCCAGATATTGTTACAGCTGAAATGGTCAATACTTGTATTAAACATGTTGTCAGCCTATCAACAAAACATTGATCAATTGTGTTTACCAACTTGCTTGTTGCCATTTTTTGTGCAGCTCAATGCATTATTTGTCACTGATTCTATTTTAGTGACAAAAGTGAGTGATCAATGCTGAATAAATAATCTTTTAATTTTATTTACTTGCAATCATTTCTAAAATTTGAAAGACTCCATAATCTCAATAGAGTGAAGTAAAGTTCATTTAAATGTGCAGATGGATCAGCATTCACGGTAAAATCACTTTATTAAATAATAGCTCCCTTAGCTCAAACAGATGAATCCCTGGTCAGGATGAAACTGATGCCAACTATAGCTCAGGAATAAATGAGCAGATTGCATCAGAGCCAATTAAATTTATTGTTTATTCCAAACAAAATTACTGGTGGGAGGTCTGCTTTTTCCACTCTGATTATTGGAACTGTAATTTGTAATATTTCATTTCATATGGAAAAATGTCAGAGAAATTGGAATGAGCTGACTGATGTTCTTTGATTCTGGGATAAACAACTTCTCCACCAGGATTACACATACACACTTGGAATTAATCCAAGTCTTTTATGTTTTTTTTACATACAATTTACATTTTTTTCATTCAAAAATGTATTTCTATCTTCCGGATTGGCCATTCATACATGAACAACCAAACCTCAAAATCTATGTTTCCTTACAGCATACTGGACATATGGTAATCAAAGAGATGGGACTTGCTATTCATTAGCCCATTGTTTCCAGAATGCCTGCAGTTAACTTAAGAAAAAACATAATAGGAATATAGGAATAATGCAATGCTCAGTTAAATCAGAACTAATTGTCTGACAAGAATGTTTATGAAAGAGTGAATTCCAGTACAAAATAAATAAAATACTATAAATGCCTATGCTTAACTTACAGTTGATATTTTGATTGATTAATAAGTATTTCACCACCTAAATTTATCATTGAAAACAGTTATACAACTGGAGTTGGACTCTCCCACAGATGCTCAGATTAAGATGGACAGCTTAATTCATACATCTTCTCCATGAGACAGAATAGCTCAGAAACATCTACTTTCTCTGTGTTTTGAGTCAATTTATCAGTGGATGAACATTTATATGACATAAGAAATGTTCAGACTCAGCTTGGCATGGCACATTGCAGGCCTTCATCAGGCAAATGACTGTCAAAATCATGTTATTATTGCCTCTTGTAGGTCTTCCTTAGAGCCTCGTAGAAACCCTCGTAGAAACCCCTGAAGTCGCCAATGTCCGCGCTGAGCTGTGTTCGTTTGGCGAGGCTAGTCCACCACTCATTTTGGATCTCCCGGAGTTTGCGCTGAAGATGGCTGCATGCGCGACGGAAGGCTTGTTTCTTCTCTGGACAGGACGGCTTTGTAAGGTGAGCCTGGTGGGCAGCTCGCTTCTTTGCCAGCAGCTCCTGGATTTCCTGGCTGTTTTCGTCAAACCAGTCCTTGTTTTTCCTGGAGGAGAAGCCCAGTACCTCTTCAGTGGATTGCAGTATGGTAGTCTTCAACTGATCCCAGAGGGTTTCAGGGGACGGGTCCGTGAGGCGGGTTGCAACGTCGAGCTTTGCTTTGAGGTTTGCCTGGAAGTTTCCTCTCGCTTCGTCTGACTGCAGTTTTCCAACATTGAACCTCTTTCTGGGGGCTTTATTGTTCCTGGGCTTTGGCTTGAAGTGAAGGTTGAGCTTGCAGCGAACCAGCCGGTGGTCAGTGTGGCATTCCGCGCTAGGCATGACCCTGGTGTGGAGCACATCTTGTTTGTCACTTTCTCGCACCAGGATGTAGGTTTCTACGAGGCTCTAAAGGCTGTGTACGGCCCCTCACCCCAAGTCCAAAGCCCGCTGCGCAGCTCAGACGGCAAAGTCCTCCTCAGCGACAAGATCTCCATCCTCAACCGATGGTCAGAACACTTCCAATCTCTTTTCAGTACCAACCGCTCAGTCCAAGATTCCGCCCTGCTCCAGCTCCCTCAACAGCCCCTAAGGCTAGAGCTGGATGAGGTTCCCACCCTGGATGAGACATATAAGGCAATCGAACAACTGAAAAGTGGCAAAGCAGCAGGTATGGATGGAATCCCCCCAGAAGTCTGGAAGGCTGGCGGCAAAACTCTGCATGCCAAACTGCATGAGTTTTTCAAGCTTTGTTGGGACCAAGGTAAACTGCCTCAGGATCTTCGTGATGCCACCATCATCACCCTGTACAAAAACAAAGGCGAGAAATCAGACTGCTCAAACTACAGGGGAATCACGTTGCTCTCCATTGCAGGCAAAATCTTCGCTAGGATTCTACTAAATAGAATAATACCTAGTGTCGCTGAGAATATTCTCCCAGAATCACAGTGCGGCTTTCGCGCAAACAGAGGAACCACTGACATGGTCTTTGCCCTCAGACAGCTCCAAGAAAAGTGCAGAGAACAAAACAAAGGACTCTACATCACCTTTGTTGACCTCACCAAAGCCTTCGACACCGTGAGCAGGAAAGGGCTTTGGCAAATACTAGAGCGCATCGGATGTCCCCCAAAGTTCCTCAACATGATTATCCAACTGCACGAAAACCAACAAGGTAGGGTCAGATACAGCAATGAGCTCTCTGAACCCTTCTCCATTAACAATGGCGTGAAGCAAGGCTGTGTTCTCGCACCAACCCTCTTTTCAATCTTCTTCAGCATGATGCTGAACCAAGCCATGAAAGACCCCAACAATGAAGACGCTGTTTACATCCGGTACCGCACGGATGGCAGTCTCTTCAATCTGAGGCGCCTGCAAGCTCACACCAAGACACAAGAGAAACTTGTCCGTGAACTACTCTTTGCAGATGATGCCGCTTTAGTTGCCCATTCAGAGCCAGCTCTTCAGCGCTTGACGTCCTGCTTTGCGGAAACTGCCAAAATGTTTGGCCTGGAAGTCAGCCTGAAGAAAACTGAGGTCCTCCATCAGCCAGCTCCCCACCATGACTACCAGCCCCCCCACATCTCCATCGGGCACACAAAACTCAAAACGGTCAACCAGTTTACCTATCTCGGCTGCACCATTTCATCAGATGCAAGGATCGACAATGAGATAGACAACAGACTCGCCAAGGCAAATAGCGCCTTTGGAAGACTACACAAAAGAGTCTGGAAAAACAACCAACTGAAAAACCTCACAAAGATAAGCGTATACAGAGCCGTTGTCATACCCACACTCCTGTTCGGCTCCGAATCATGGGTCCTCTACCGGCACCACCTACGGCTCCTAGAACGCTTCCACCAGCGTTGTCTCCGCTCCATCCTCAACATCCATTGGAGCGCTCACACCCCTAACGTCGAGGTACTCGAGATGGCAGAGGTCGACAGCATCGAGTCCACGCTGCTGAAGATCCAGCTGCGCTGGATGGGTCACGTCTCCAGAATGGAGGACCATCGCCTTCCCAAGATCGTATTATATGGCGAGCTCTCCACTGGCCACCGTGACAGAGGTGCACCAAAGAAAAGGTACAAGGACTGCCTAAAGAAATCTCTTGGTGCCTGCCACATTGACCACCGCCAGTGGGCTGATAACGCCTCAAACCGTGCATCTTGGCGCCTCACAGTTTGGCGGGCAGCAGCCTCCTTTGAAGAAGACCGCAGAGCCCACCTCACTGACAAAAGGCAAAGGAGGAAAAACCCAACACCCAACCCCAACCAACCAATTTTCCCTTGCAACCGCTGCAATCGTGTCTGCCTGTCCCGCATCGGACTTGTCAGCCACAAACGAGCCTGCAGCTGACGTGGACTTTTTACCCCCTCCATAAATCTTCGTCCGCGAAGCCAAGCCAAAGAAAGAAAAGGTCTTCCTTGGAGATTATTAAATCCTGATTCTGATTATAAAATTCAGTCTTGCAAAATTAATTCACTATTATATAAACTTGTTTGAGTGTTAAAATAACACTGCAGAGCTGATCTTAACAAGTGTTTCTGTTGCAAATGAGTTGAGCACAGTTGATGAGAGAATCTACAAGTCCTCATACCTTTTATTCATGTGAAATCAAGTCAAGTTTATTCTCAACTGATTTCACAAATACAACCCAACAAAGCCCTGTTCTCCAGTCTTTGGTGCAAAACATGCAGACACACAACTGGACATAACACACATACAGACAAACAATACATATCCAGGACAAGTATTCATATATACAAATAAATAAATATTGTTTTGTACATATGAAAGTCTCAGATGGCTAGTGTGAGCAGTTCCTCTTGTTGTTCAGCATTTCCACTACCTGTGGGAAGAAGCTGTTCCTTAGCCTGGTGGGGTTGGCTCTGATAACTTCAGAGCTCCATAATGATAATGAGATTATTCTCATATAAATTGTATAATATACATTTGGACCAAATTTCCAACCTGCTCCAGCCATACAGATACTTTTTAAAAATATCAACTGCATTTTAAATTAAAAAGAGATAATCAATATTTATCTTTACCTTGGGTAAAACACAGGATTCTGTTGACACTGGTCAAGTGAAAAAAAAACACACAAATGCTGGAGAAACTCAGCAGGTCAAACAATGCCTTCATGTAGCAAAGGTGAAGATACATCACCAACATTTCAGGCTTGACCTGCTGAGTTTCTCCACCATTTGTGTGTGTGTTTTTTTTAATCTTTACCTAAGTGCAAGAGAAAGATAGAGTTACAATGGTGAAAAACAGGCCTTTTGTGATATTGGAGTAGTTTATAATAAGGGTACTAAGGGGAGATTCAATAGGCTGATTGCCGTTGGAATGAAACTATTCTGGAACCTTGAGTTTCTTGACCAGGCTTCTTCCCAAAGGTGGCAGTGAAAAGAGGATGTGATTTGATGGGAATCCTTTTTTACATTGGCTGCCTTCCTGAGGCAGCACTTCATAGATGTCATCAATGGATGTGAGGTCAGAGACTGTGATGAAACATGTTTCCTGCATTCTGCATCTTTGTGTGATTCTAGGCACTTGAATTACAAAACCTGGCTGTGATGCAACCTGATAGTATATCTTCCACTGTACACGTAAAAATTGGATGAAGTATTCAACATCATTCCAAATTTCCTCTGTCTTCTTAGAAAGTATAGGTGTCGGTGTGCCGCCTTCATGGTTTCCTCCATGTGTTGGCTCCAGTTGAGGATTCTGAGGACTTTGAAGATACTGACCCTCTACTCCATCCCATCAATGTGGACAGGTGCGTGGCCCCTCAACCATCCCTTCTGAAAATCAACAATTAGTTCCTCGTTCTTTATCTGTTGAACATTATTTGGAAAATATGATTTCCCTTTCACAATCCCTTACTGACTTTATCCTGTCCTGTTCATGTTTTCCAAGTGTTCTTGTTATTGAATCTTTTATAATGGACTCTAGCATTTCCTATTTCTCTTTTATCATGCTCCTATTTCTCATTTTCTCATCATATTAATTTTTCATAATATAAGTGTGGTTATTTAATGTTTTATTTTTAGCTATTTGGCATCTAGTATTATGCTTATACCCAAAGTAAGATTGATAATAAATGCCAAATGTCCTCATCCATATTCCAGTGGAAAATTTACACTGGACTGGAATGAAAACTTAATTTAATTACTCCACAGTGGGAATGATGGGCATCAGAAGCTAAATGACCAATGGGCACATTGGAACGACTGGTAATGCAAATGCTATTTGTAACTATGGCTTACTGTTCAAGTTCACTATTTCCTCATTCACAGTTTGAAGCTGAGTAAGAAACTATTTAGTGGCATTGTTACTAATTGAATACCATGCAGATTTTAAAGAGCATTTTATTGTACAGACCATTAAAACTGGACACTCTGATCTATATATTCAGGTCTGCCAATATGAAATCATTTACTTATTTAATTTACATTACCCAGACTTAAGAGTATAAATGAATCAAAGCTGCTTCCAGTTTTCTCTCCTCCCCTATCTTTACATGATCTGACTTCAAACGTTTCCATAATTTTCTGACCTTGACATAATTATTTTCACTTTTTGAAATGAGATGTTCACCAACATCCATTATAAGCTCACTGACAGCAACCTTGAATATATTTCCCCAATCTGTGTCCTTTCAGGACTCTATTCCACGGTCACTCCGTTTCTCACAATTTCAACTTCCATACTGCTTCGCTATCACTCAACTGAGCATTCCATGTTTGGCAGGACTCAGATTTCAGATTTATTGTCAGAGTACATACATGGCATCACATACAACCCTGAGATTCATTTTCCTGCAGGCCAGGCAGAATCACCACTTACTGGTAGTGCAAAAAAAAACTGTGCACGGCATGTTCATGTAAACAAATAAAGCACTGTGAACAGAAAATGAAATGTAAACAAGCAGTGCAATATAAAGAAAATTAAAAATCATTAAAGTGCTAAAGGAAGAGTCCTTAAATAAGCCTCTGATTAAGTTTGTGTTGAGCAGTCTGTTGGTGCAGGTGTAGCGGTTGTTCCTGAACCTAGTGGTTTGAGTCTTGAGGCATCTATACCTCTTTCCAGACAGTAGCAGTGAGAAAAGAACATGTGCTGGTGGTGTATTGATGATTGCTTCTGCTCTCTGACAGCAGTGTTCCCTTTCAATGTTCTCAATTGTGGGGAGGGTTTTGCCTATGAAATCCTGGGCTGTGTCCACTACCTTTTGGAGAGCTTTATGCTCAGTATTATTGGTGTCCTGCTATGAGACCACGATGCACCCTTTCCAAAACACATTTGTAGAAATTTGCCAGGGTTTCTGATATCATACCAAATATCTGCAAACTCCTGAGGAAATAGAGCAACTGACATGCTTGTTTCATGATGCCATTAGTGTGTTAAGTCCCAGAAAGATCCTCCAAGGTAGTGACTCCCAAGAACTTTAATTTGTTCACCCTCTTCACCTCTGATCCCCCAATGATCACTGGATCGTATACCTCTGGTTTTTCTTTCCAGAAGTCTTCAATCAGCTTCTTAGTTTTGGTGACATTGAGTGCAAGGTTGTGTTTGGTGTTAGACTCTTGACCATATCAAAGCCATTTACCATATGATTGCTTTTGCATCTGCTCAGATACAGGAAAACAATAAGGTCTTCCTTGCCTTTATTTCCCAGTTTAAGCCCTAAACATTTCTCTTCCATTCCTACCACCTGCAGGTAATCCATAGTGCTCTGCTTCATTTTGCAACCACCTCTCCCATGGCACCCTCTGAAATAAGGTGGGAAAAGCAAAATCTTCTTGCCATGCCTTAGCATGTTAACACTCTTTCTAGGTAAAACAGTAATATATGTGCACAGGGAGTGAAACACAAAAGTCTGTAGATGCTGTGATTTTAATAAAAATTCAAAAATGTTAGAGGAACTCAGTCAGGTCTCGCAGCATATTATTACCAACATTTTGTGCAAATCTCTTTAATATATAATGGTCTTATATGTATTGGTGTCAATTGCCTGGAAAAACTCATCTCAGAAGGCAACACTCATTGCTACTTGTGCAATGATGCTTCAAATTATTGTTAAACTTGTGATTGCAATATTGTGTTAATGCCAATGTGTGAAGGGGAGCATTTTCTAATGCATCCATTGGAGGGAGCCAGCAGACTGAAAGCTGAATACCAACATCTGGACACAGTACAGAATGAGGCCATCATCATTATACCAACTCTTTAAAAGAGATATTCAATGAGTCCTTGTCCACCATCTGTTAAATGTAACTCTTAATTCTACTGCAACCTCAGATGTAGACATTCCATTCCAGATTCAGTAAAATTTCCTCTCCTGTCTGTTGTTGTTTTGTGCCTTTGGTTTTCATATTCAGGTTAAAGTTTCACCTTGTTTACTTCATTAAATCATCTCATAAATTACTGGCATAGTGTTCAGAAATTGGGGAGAAAAATCAACCTGATATTTGAACTAATGGGCTGCCCTCAGGTCTGCTGGTGGTTGACAAGGTGAAATATTTACAGTGGCTCAGAAGAATGTAACAAGGTCTTCAGGTGAATGAAGTAGTGAAAATGAGAATGGTATTAGACAGCAAAATCAAACAATTAGAGAGTCACAGCCTCAAACATGAAAATAAAAGTTAGCATTCAATATATAATTAATTCTTTGTTCTCTGAAATAAATTCAGTGTAAACAAAGAAGAGGAATTCTATATTTGTCAGGTAAATTCAACAAAGCCAAATGATACAACTTTTGAAAACATTGTTGAGGCTGGAATCCTGTGGGCACTTCTGGTCAGCATACTGGAGGAAGGAAATGATTACACAGGAAACAGTTCAGAGGAGATTCACCAGGATGTTGCCTGTATTGGAGTGTTTCATTTATGAAAAATGATTTCATTGTCTGGGTTTGTTTTCCGTGGAGCAGGGGGTGTAGTGATAGAGTGCTACCACCAGGAGGAGTTAGAGACAGAGTGTGTAGCATATGGGGAATGTTGCATCTTGGGTAGATTCAAGATGGATCCCTCCACATGAGGTCTGGCATGTGTATGTTCTATTTCTTGGTGCTGTTTGCTTAGTTAATAAATCTAGTTTTGTTTAAAAAGGACGCAAGTTTCTTTATTGTCATAAAAGAAACATCACATGGTACCAGGAATGGAAGAAACAGCCAAGTTCTGCTGTGCACAGGAGTAAAAGAAAAAAAGAAACACACAGTGAGCATAGTGAGCAACAGTCAATATCAGCAGTGAAAATATGGAGAGCTTAAAAACTGTTGTAAAGTGGACTGGGAATGTTGACCATGAGTGGAGGCTGTTTAAACAAAGCTTTATGTTGTAATTGCTAGTGATTGGAATTGATAGCCAACCAGAAACACAGAAGATTGCAATGCTACTTACTGTGGCAGGAACTCAAGAACTAATGGGTTTCTTCACATATATTTTAGCTAAGGCAGAAGACCAGAGCAAATTTGACAAGGTTATCGAGATGTTTGATGAATACTTTTCACCAAAGAAAAATGAAACCTTTGAGAGGTATGTGTTTCACTCCCCCACCAGATGTGGGGAGAGAGCTTTGATACTTTTTTTAACAGACTTAAAATTAAAAGAAAGAACATGCAATTTTGGAATTAATGATAAGAAAGTGAGAGAGGTTGCTGCAAGAGACAGAGCTTACCTAAGCTGGAGCTGTGAAGATATGCCACACCAATGAATTAGCTTTGCAGCACATGAAAATATTTGGTGATAGTGTAAAAGCCAATGAAAATTAAAGCATTGTCATAGCCACAATGTCTGGACATAAACACAAACAAAATATGGGATATAGGAAACAACAAAAAGATGGAGAGACATAAATGTAAATGAAGCGACTCTAAGCATGTGTCAAAGTAATGTCCAGCTTATGAAAAAGTCCGTAGCAAGTGCAAAGGGCAGAATCGTGATGAAAAGCAATGCTTTTCCAAAGTGAAACTAAACAGAAGTAACACTGTACACACTATAGAAGAAACCTCTTTCAATTATACACTTTTTGTGGGCATAATGTATCAGGAAGTCAACAGGATAAATGGACTGTGTTCATTGCATGCAAATAGAACAAATATTTATTTCAAGTTATACACAGGCAAAGATCAATTTGATTTCTGAGTGTGACATCAGGGCAATGAAGATAAAGTCATACATCCATGCTAATCCTGTACTGCTCAATGCCTACAATGGAAAGAGCATCAACACGAAAGGTACATGTAAGCTCAAGGTGAAAGATAAAGAGCACCACCTCAGGTTCATAGTAGTCTTAGGTAGACATTATTCACTGCTTGGTGACAAAGCAAGTGAAAACGTAAACCTAGTCAAGAGGGTGTACCACATTAACAGTGACAATGAATGGAAAAGTGTGGAGGAAATACTGGATCAATTTCCAGTCATCTTAAAGGGGTTTGGAGTTCAACCACTCACTAACAGCTAGTAGTGCATGCCCCAAGGCAGTTTCCAATGCCACTAAAAGGAATGCTCAAGCAGGAACTCGAACAAATGATGGCACTAAGGGTCATAATGAAAATGGAAGAGCCCACAGAATGGGTAAATTCAATGGTGTGTGCCATGCACAAATAAATGAAAAAGATTGGATCGAATTGTGTGAGAATAATATGACAAAAATTATAAATGTTAAATATAGGTAGTTCAATATAATTTTTTGCATCAGTTATATTTAACTGCAAAAATTAAATAGATTGAATCCTGCTATATCAGATTTATGTTTTTGATGGGGATGTGAGATCAGAACTTTTTTGCATTCTACTTAGCAGTGTCCTAAAGTTAGATATTTTTGGTTGGAATTTGGTAACTTTTTGGAATGGATTACGGGTGTCAATGTCATTCTTTTTGAGTAATATTAAGGTTATAAAACCTAAACTAAAATTAATTATGTGTCAAATTGAATTTGTACAAGTTGATTTAGCAGTTTCTAGGAAATGTATAGCAATATCATGGAAGTCAGATACAGATTTAGGCATGGAAAGATGGCTTGCAGAACTTCATAGTTGTTTAACATTAGAGAAGATTACTTATAGTTTATGAAATAAATATCATTTGTTTTGGAAAATATGGCACCCATATTTACAAAATGTGGATTTGTATGTTTGATAAATTCTCTGAAGACCTTGCTTCTTGGTAACCTCCAATATTAGACTTTATGATATAAAAGCTCTATTCCCTTGGCATTCTCCGGTTCTTCTTTCTTTAATCTATTTTTCTTACTTTTTTTTCTTTCCAGGGATTTTGGAGGAGGGGAGCGAGATGGGAGGGGTGAAGGAGGGGCTTTTCTTATATACCACATGTATAACTTTCTCAAATAATTTTTGAATTTAATGAAATGTAATTATAATTGTGGTTTAAAATTTGTAAATGATATTTTTTTTTAAATGGTGTTTCGAAAAGAACAGTGACCCACGTGTGTGCATGGACCCGAAAGGCTTGAATGCCAATATAAAGAGGGAACCTTATCAGATTCCAACCAGGGATGAAATTACAAGTGAGATGGCCGATGAAAAGTTTTTCACTAAATTGGATGCATCCCTGGACTTCTGGCAAATAAAACTGCTTGATGATAGCACAAAATACTGTACATTTAATACACCATTTGGCTGATACTCCTGTCCAAAGATGCCTTTTGGAATTTCCTCAGCTCCGGACATGTTTCACAGGACAATGGAGCACATCATAGAAGGCATAAATGGGGTACATGTATACATGGATGACATGATCCTATGGGGATCCACACAAAAATAACAGAATGAAGGACTCATCAAAGTGTTGCCACTCATCCAGAAGTATGGATTAAAGTTAAACAGAGAAAAATGTCAGTTTAGTTTGAAGGAAATCACCTTTCATGGAGATAAACTGGCAGAGGCAGGTGTAAAGTCGGACAAGAGCAAGGTGAAGGCAATGTTTTTCCAAAGTGAAACTAAACAGAAGTAAAACTGTACATACTATAGAATAAACTGCTTTCAATTATATGCTTTTTGTAGGCATAGTGCCCATCGACAAAAAAGGCATATTGAGAGTGCTGGGAATTATCAATTTCATTGTTTTGGAAGACAGGTTTGGTGTGAATTTACCAATGTTGTTATAGTGCAAATATGAATTCAAGTGGACAGACAGCCACGAGGGACGAGGGAGAATGAGGATGACTGAGGACCATTCTAACTGCAGAATCAATACTTTTGACATTCTTTGACGCATCCAGAAAGATGAAAATATCCATGGACACTTCAAAAAATGGAATAGGTGCCATACTACTTAAGGCTGTAGGAGGCCAGTGGCATATGCATCAAGGACGAGGACAACATCTGAATGCTGATATATGCACAGATCAAAAAAGAATGTCTAAGCCTTGTCAAAGAACTTGAGAAATTCCACAGTTATGTGTATGGTCTACCAACATTCATGGCAGACAGACTACAAGCCATTAATAGTTTCCGAGAATCCAAAGACTGATGAAGCTACAACATTATGACATTGAATTGGTGCACACACCAGGGTAACTTATTGTGTTAGCTGATGCGTTATCCAGGGCAACAACACAGAGTGAAGCATACAATCAGAATTCCACAGAGACAGATGTGAATCTCTTCCCGTATCTAACATGAAATCCAAGCAGATCATAGCTAAAACAGAAAAGGACACAGTTCTACAGAAGATCATTAAGAATATGAATGAAGAATGGCCATACTATAATATCAGAGTTGAGTTGAATGTGGTCAATGGGTTTCTACTCAGACAGAGCACAATTGTCATTCCTCAATCACTATGACAAGAGATGGTGAAAATTGTGTACAAGGGACACCTTGGAATTGAAAAATGCAAGAGGAGGGCCATAACTGCTGTTTATTGGCCAGGGATAAATGCTGACATTAACAGGATGGTTTCAAGGACACAGAATTCCTTAAATTGTTTACTGTGACAATGAGTCATGCTACAGTTGTAGAGAATTCCAGAACTTTGCAGAAGAGTATGATTCTGACATGTGACTTCAAGTCCTCTGCATCCACAGTCAAATGGCAAAGGAGTTCACATCGTTAAACAGTTGCTCAAGAAAGCACTAGACAGTGGCTCAGATCCGTATCTAGCTCTATTGAGTTACAGAGCTTCACACTTGAACATGGCATGTCACTTGCTGAGCTTCTATTGGGATGTAGACTACACACCACTCTTCCCTACTCTGCAGACCCAAACAAGAAGCAAGATGTTGAATGGAAACAAAGACATCTGCAAGGGAGACACAAAGAAAACTATAACAAGTCAGCGAGAAGCTTCGAAGACACAGTGAGACTCAGACATTCCAACACTTGGGACAAAAAGGCTACTGTTCTGGGAGAAGTAAATCCAAGATCCTACACTGTCAGAACAGAGGAGGGTCAAATACAGATGATGAATCGAAGGAGCCTGCTGAAAATGCCAGAGATACTGCAGGAACAGATAAATGCAGAGGATTCAACCCAGCCAGCAACAGAAGAAACACCACCAGTGCTAAACAGTAGTGGACCAGCAGAGCAGACACAAGCACTTGCAGAGGGGACACAAGCACCTGTGTTAAGAAAATCCACATGAGTTGTCAAAGCACCTGACAAACTGAATCTATAAAAGAAAAAGAACTGCGTACTTAAATGTTCATGCTGCTGATGTTCATGTTACATTTTTGTTGACCTTTAAATTGAAAGAATATTGTATTAATATACCATGTTTGATTAAACATTTCAAGGAAAGGGGGTGTAGTGATAGAGTGCTACCACCAGAAGAAGTTGGAGACAGAGTGTGTAGCATCTAGGGAATGTTGCATCTTGGGTAGATTCAAGATGGATGCCTCCACATGAGGTCTGGGATGTGTATGTTCTGTTTCTATGTGCTGTTTGCTTAGTTAATAAATATAGTTGTTTTAAAAAGAGCCAAGTTGTTTTTATTGTAATAAAAGATACATCACAGAGGGGTGACCAGACAGAGGGATACAAAATTATGTTGGTCATCAGAGAGATAGAAGAAACTTTCCTACAGCAGATGTATCTAAAACTAGAGAGCATAGGTGAAGGGTAAGAGGTTTGGAGGGGATGCAAGTATTTTTTTAAACCCAGAAGCTAGTTGAAACCTAGAACACACTGCATGAGATGAGGATAGAGTGAGAGACTCTTGTAATGTTTAAGATAGATACACGAACACTGAAATTGCTAAGACATTAAGGGTACCAGACAAGTGCTGGTAAATGGGATTAGTATAGACAGGTACCTGATGATCAGTGTGGACATAATGGGCTAATGAACATGTTTCTGTTTTGCTTGACTCTGAGACACTATTCTCATTATTGATTTTCAGTGCATAAGATAAATTGTTGTACCAATTATTTATTGCATGGAAATCCAAGCAGTTCACAGATCAACAAGGCATTGTATTGGCATTAAATAAGTAATTAGTACCCTATCAACAAACAATTAAAGGTAGTCTGTGTCTTGCTCTTTGGCTGCTCCTGGTGATCAATGATGATTTGCTCCAGTTTAATAAGTTCTGATATGACTGATGAAACTACCATCTTTTCCATAGATTGGGCAAGATATGACAGACTAGATGGCTGGGCGGGTAGTTTGCGAGATGATACATTCCTTCTACCATTTATGGTGGGTTTCTGCATAATTTGATGCATGGACAATGCTGTCGGTACTTGCAAATATTCCCTCTCGATTTTGAGTGGCCATGGACAAATCCCCTGAGTCACTGGGATTGTGGCATTTTTTTTCTGGATGGCAGTAGGTGGTTTAACACTGAGATCCCAGTAAATTGGCTTGTTTAAAGCTGGGTTGGATCGGAGTGTTCACACACAGTTAAGTGAAATGGTAAAAAGGTGATTTAAAGATTGGCTTCAGGAGCATTGTGAAAGCACCTTTTGAGAACATCCTTGATTTTTTTTTTTCCTAGGACCACCTGATAATTTCCAGGGGCGTAGAATGGCAAGGCCTGCCAAATGAAACTGACTGTAAGTCACTGGGGCTTAAATGCTGGGATATTGTCCTGAGGAAGGGCTCTGGTTTGCTTGTCCTGTTAGTAGATTTGGGGATTCAGTTGAGGGATTCTGGAGGCCTCTTCCAAGTGCCTTGAGGTGCCTGCTGTTGGCTGCCTGGTAGACCAGGAGATTTGGGCTAGGCTTGAGGCCTTGATCTTCATATGCCCTTTTCCTCATTAGCCAAAGACTAATAGATTGAAGACGATCAATATTTCATCATTAATTCCTAAGATGAGAGAAGAGGGCTTAGCTCTCCTGTGGCTTTTTATCTACCTTGATATTTCAAGGGTGAAGCTGTATGGAAGGCTGTAGACTTCATATGACCCAGTGAATGACTCAGTGATCGCTTGGAGCTTCGTTTGGCCTTTAAACTTGTGCAAACCATTGTCAGCAGTCTGTAACTGAGCTATGTGGTGGGGTGACCTTACTTTTGGAGTGTAGGGGAAATATAATCCCTGGTAGTCCGATTGAATAACCTCACATCAGCAAGATGTTTGTTGGCAGTGTGATGCAATGTTGTAGTGAGAAAGATCTAAAAGTGTCTATCAGAGAGGCAGCCTTACTTGTTCCATTGTGGACCCATTGCATGCCATCATTTGTAACATGAAGTTGAATAACTGTGGGAAGCCAAATTTGAGAAGGGCACAATTCATCAGGTATGAAAACTTTTCACCGCGATCATCATTTTAACATTGCAGGTCAAGCATGATCATTGAAAGTTTGAACTCTCTTTATCTTAAACCTCTTGAATTCTAGCCAGAAGGTCAGTGGTAGGAACAAGCTCCTGTGTGAATTGAGTATATGCAGAGTGCTCTGTGATTAAACTCTTGAGAATCATAATGTTCAAGTATCAAGTGAGTTACTAAACATGAATTTACAAATGTTACAAATTGTTTGAACATGAAGGCATGACAGTAATTTTAAACAGTCCAATTTGGGTAGGGCAGCTTAATAATCAAAATATTTTTTCCTCAGGAGTTGGAGAGATTAACTTTGCATTTCGGATTTCTTCCACAATTGTTTCTTGAGATCTCTGAACCCCATTGTAAGCCTGTGCCATTCACCATATGGTTATCAATCCAAAATTAGTATAAATGTAATTTCATTTCAGTTGTATACATTGAATATGATTGTCATTTAGATAAAGACTCTTACTAGGCAGTGATAGGGAGACACTTTGAGAGAGTCACCCCAGCAGTGAGCGCCATCAGCTGTCTCTTCATTCTGGGCGCTGACTTATTATTCAAATACAATTTTATTTAAACAGCTGCTGTGGGCAGGGCACAATCGGAATGCTCTGCTGGCTGAATGTTTGCTTGCAGCTTCATCAAGGGTTTATGTGTTGCTTCAGAGAATATTTACTTTTATTGTGTTAAACTTTAATTTACATTTTTATTTATTTTAATTTTTTAAAATGTATTTATTTCCTCAATTTTTTTCTGGTTGCTTGGGTTTGCCAGATGCTTGAATTCTGGATAATGGGGATTTTACTGTACTTACAAACAGGGCCAATCATCTCAACATTAAAACGTGGCTTAACAAGGATCCAGAGTTGGCCAGCACAAGGGCTTAAGGTGAAAGGTTAATGCAGAGCAGAAAAGGTTTTGATGGCTTCACTTTTACAGAAGGCAGAATAGAGGAACCTGGAAGGGAAAAGTCATGGCAATAAAAATAGATAGCCTTACTGATGGTCCAGATATTTAGTTTAAAGCTCATCAAGGATTCAGATGTGACAGAAGTCGCATACTATCAGACAGTTCAGACAGTTGCTTTGCAGAGGGATGATCAGGGAATGGACTAAGGGCTCATATCACCCCAATCTTTAATTGGAAGAAATTCTGTTCTGAATGTAACCAATGTTGACCAATATTTGAGAGACAGTAGGAAGAAGAGAGGCAATAGGCAGCTTAGATGTGGAAGATAAAGTTGCATTTTTGGCTGATGCCACTATTAGGCCTGTCCACAATGAGGTCTTATTGGTCTACAGTCAAAGTGGTAGGTCTTGCTATTGTGGTTAATATTAGTGGATTGGAGGCAGGAATGATAGATTTGTCCTGACATCAAACACCTTGAAAATTATTCATGTTTCCAGGAACTCCCATGGATATTATGAGGACATTTACTGTGAGTCCTGTACTGTCTAGAATTATATTTTCTCAGCCTAGAAGAAATTTTATTATACATCATTATGTTTCTTGGTTTAATGCAGTTGGGAGTCAGTAGACTACTTTCCCTTCCACTATTACCTTCTAGTCAACTTGATATCATTGCTAGGCAATGCAGCTTAAGATAATAAATGATTTAAAATTATACTTGAACACATAGGCTCGGGTCAGGCTCTATATTGAACATATTATGTCATAAACTTGAGCTGCTTGATGTGAAATGTCCTTGAAACACATTCCAGGCTTTACTTGTTTACAAAATGTATATGGCAGGAGCTCATGGTGCCAGTTTTGTTCTGTTTCCAGCAGCTTTTTCTTTGCTGACAACTGAGGTGGCACAGAACGATGGATGGCACACTGAAGCAATTGAGACATGTGACTCGAACTGAAATACTACTGTGCTGCATCGACCAAAGTGCAATAATCTCTCATTTTATTTCTCTCCTCCTTACAAAGCAACAGTATGAGCTGCAGGCATTATTATGGAGAAGAGGATATGCTGAGCAACTCCTTTGTGCAATGACAAAGTATTGCTTTCAGCTAGTCAAATGATCGGAATCAGTAGAAGAAATACACGATGGACTGCTGCCAGGCATCACTCAAAGACATTGGACCAAAACGTTGCAGCTGCAGTTCGTAGACATGAATAGGGTAATAAGGAACAATGAAGACCAACATAAACTTACATAGTCGACCTTCCTTGCTTTTGCTTATGGTAGGCTGGAACCAAAATGTGGCTTTCAGTATTTCTTCAAAATTATTCACTCTTAATGTCAATGTTGAAGTAAAGGAAATTTGGAACTGCATATGTGGACTGAAATGGAGAAAATGGGGCTGAAGGAGATTACAGGGATGGGGAATTGTGGGATTTTGGTAACATGTCAACTGAGTGCAACATTGAGGTCTAGTGGAATCTGGTGGACATGTGATGCAAGGGGCAATGCATACCTGATCATTGAGTTCTAATTTATGAACTTATCCTTGCTGGGGCTGAGGGAAATAAAGCCTCATTTTATTGAGCATAACTGGTTTGATAAAAGTATACCTGAGATTTGACCCCTTTCATTCACTTGTTCAGGTAGGGGTTCCTGATGTCCCCAAATATTAAACAGGAAAGCATCAAAAGTATCAAAAACTTGTTAAATGGATATACCCAGCCTCCTGTGATTGTTTTAGCTCTCGATAGTTGGTTCGCTGTCAGCCACTCTCACCTCTGACCTACTTCTATTAAAATTTAACACCTTTGTTCGCCCTAGTCATGTTTTTAGTCATGATTCAAGTATCATTGAAATTTTTCCGATTGTAATTTTCAACTTCAAAATTACAACATATTTTGATGAGGTAAACCTGACACTGTATAATCTGACCACAAATGAGTGCATTAACTAACATTATACATTTATTTTTCTCAGTGATTATTCTGATATGTGGTATCAAAGCTTAAATAAAGGGAAGAGAATACTTTTATTTTTAAAAATATTGTAATAAAATTATTCAATTAATCTGTTGAATTATTGATTGTGACTTTTAAGATGGAATTAAAATAGCAAAGTCTATATGTACAAAATTCATCGCCAAATCAATGTGATTTTTTTTAACTGTTTTAATTGCAACCAATGATTTACTGGTTATCCAATATGTTTTAATCCCTTTAATTATCACATCTATCCACTACCTTAATTGGTACTATGTTAGTTCACCAAAGACCTGAGGAAAGCGAATCAAATTCAACCTGCATTTGAAAAATCCATGTTGACGGTCTGTTGCCTGTCACACAAAGTGAGAATCAAATCCTTTCTTGTTATCATGGTTTGGCTATGCTTTATTTTCACTCAAAGAAAATGTGTTTGGATTGCTCTTTCATTATTTCTATCTTAAAGCCTACTGTTCACCACTCATCGTCTTCCAAGCCTACTTTGTTCCTGGTCCACTTGTGTTAGTTTCTCTCTCAAATCACTGAAACTTAGACTTATTTGAGTTTGGTATTTACACCTCTTTTTTTTTTGCACTCATTTTCTAAACTAAACCTTGTTACATTCTGATACACAATATTCTCTGTCCCATTGAAATGTTCTTCATGCCCCACTTGTCAGAATTGGAACAGAGACTACCTCTTTCTTCAAAATGGAAATATCTGCAGGAACTGGGAATCTAAAATAAAATTGGGCAAATGCTGGAGATGCTCCACACATCAGACTGCACATGTGAATTGAGAATCACAGTGTCGCGTAGATCAAAGCTCACACTCGACTGGAGGGAGAACTAGCTCTCTTGTTAGCTTACAACACAGGTAGAGTTCATGAACAGGCTTCAGAAGGATGGTTCAGGGTTTAGGTGGGAAACCAGGGTTATATATGGGCTCCCGGGGGAGGAGCTGGGAGGCGGGGCCAGTCAACATTACAGGACACTTCTCGTGAATCCCAGTTCACTACACACTGCTGAAGTTTCAAGATGATGACCAGAAATTATAGAGTCTTTAAAAGTCCTTATTATCTCTTTTGAGCATTTTATTCTTATATATCTGCTTGCTTTCTCTTTGGGCTAAAAACAATTGATTAAAAATGTTCTCCTGCATCCTGTACTCTTCTCGATCTTCATTTCTCTGTCACCAGTTCAGATGACGGAAAAGATAGTTTTCCAACTGTTTCAGTTTACTTTATTTCCAAGCATACATCAATATAATTTATTCTGCTGAGTAATAAGGTATTTTTCTTTAAATGTTATTGCTCATAAAGTTAAAAGCTAAGTTTCAAGTAATTTTGAACAAACACAAGGGATTTCTTTGAAGTAAATTGATTCTTGGAACCAGGTAGAATTGGATTTAAGTGAATTTTATGTTGCAAAATCTACAAGACTGTGTTTTCTGCACCACCCATCCTAATTACAGAGAGGGCCCGCTTTAAAGTTTTCAATGGAACCTTGCCAGGCAGTTGGCTGGTTATCTGTCAGGTTGAGAAGTATATGAGGAAGTTTTTAATTGTATTATTATGTGAATTTGAATGACATTGCATGGCAGAACATTGATGTGGCCTTAACCAATTTGGTATCATCTTATTGCATTGTTTCTGAATGCTGAACCTACTGTGCTGAAGAAGCAAACCTGTTCTATCTTGCTCAAAAGCCAAATGAACCTCCCGCTTCCATCTTGAAATATCTGAGATTCTTGAGGGGAGAGAATTCAAGTCTTAAGGAATTAAATATAAAAATAGGATTAAAATGGAGGCACCCAACTCTTTACTGAATATACAAATTCTGAATGATACATTTGTAATCTTCCCCTAGAATCATTGAACATTAGGTGCTTTCAAATTGCCTTGTAAAATGGGGTTAACCAGGTAATTTGCCGATTAGCGCCTCACTCACAAGGCAGCTTGAAAGGGTCCGACCTGGTCAGCATTGTTGAAAGTCAACCAGGTCCCTGCCTGCCTCTGAGGTAGTCATGGAACCCAATTAAACTTATCCAGGATGCGTCGACCGGCGGCTTGAACTGCAAAGTGGCTGACCCGTTTACTCCTGTGACGTCAGCACTTGTGCAATGGCATCACAGGGAAACCCTGGCTTAAGTGTCTGTGGTGATCGGAGGGGGGGGGAAGGGTTGCTGCCAGGGCCTGGGGTGGAGAAGTTTGGAGGGTGAGAGATCGCTGCTGCGAGGGGGATAGATGGAGGCCACAATCAGGGGGAGTGAGGTTGATGTCGCGGGGGGGGGGTGCCACAATCAGCAGGAAAGGGGTTGCCATGATCGCTGACGTGGGGGGAGAGAGGAGAGTGGTCTCTGCTGTGGGGGAGAGAGGAGAGTGGTCAAAGTTGCGGAGGAGAGAGGAGAAGGGTTGGTTGCCACAAGGGAGAGAGCAGGGGTTGGCTGTGTTTCCTCTTGTATTCATATGAGTGAGTTCTTAGACAACACATGGATAAAGGAAAAAGTTCTTTACTTTAAAGTTGTTGTAAAAAGCACCATGAGGCATGCCATGAGGCAGCATCTCCAATACAGATCCTGCATACTGTGTATCAGCCCCCTGCTGGCAGCCAAGTCTAATCAAACAATAAGGCATTGCTAGTTGCGATGAAAACCTGATCACTATCATTACAGTCTGCCGTGGAGGAGAGGGGTCAGCTGCTGCAGGAGCAGAGGGGTTGGCTGCCGTAGGTTTGGGGGGAGTGCAATTGATGGTGGGAGGGAGACTGACAGCTGGTGGTGGGGAGGGGGAGAACAGGGAAGACTAGTTTGCGAGATGCGTCACTTACAGCGTCATCGCGAGGGCAGGATCCCCCTTAAATCACTGGATTGCCGATTTACTGGGGTTATTTCCCCCTCATCTTAAAAGGTGCTGCAGGCATCTTTGCCCCACTAATCGTACCTGGTCCCAGGAGGGCTACCCGGGTGTTGCAGCTTAAAAGCACCTATTGATTCCAACTCCATATTCTCCCCACTTCCTCGCCACGAACTTGATCAGCTCCTGCAGTCTGATAAAGCAAATAATCACTCCTCTGGAAAAAAATATATGGGTGTACATGGTTATAGGTATGCATATAAAATTGGTGGGAAGATTACAATTATTCATATCTTTCTTCTCCTTAATTTTCATTCAGTTGACAATAGCATCAGGATTATGAAACATGCTGGTAATCACAGAAATGTTTTATTGATGCTTGTTGCTTCTGAAGTTAAAATGGAAGTGTTAATTTGTGTTGTTTTAAAATCTGGAGAGAGAGAGAGAGAGAGAGAGAGTGAGGTGTATATATGTATGTGTGTGAGAGAGACAGAACTCTTTTCATAGACTAGTATTAAACTGAAAATGCCATTATAACCAAGCATTTGGACTCAATTGGAAACATTTAATTTTGACCTCATTTCATTGCATTGAAGAACTTGAATATATCTCACAAACTGTTCCTGTTTCTATCTAGAAACAAAGTCACTTAAACAGTTGAAAGTCACTTCATCTGTTTTGTCCCATGAGTAGCAACAGGTTGTTATAACATGAACATACAAGTAGAAGCAGAAATTGGCCATCAAGTTTCTCAGTTCTTTGTCAGTTAATAAGACCACAGCTGACCTGATTGTAATCTCCGCCGTCCATCTTAGAAAAATTCCATCCATCCTCTGCCTTAAAAATATTCAGATTCTGCTTCCACTGTATTTTGATGAAGAGAGTTTCAAAGATTTCTTCCTGAGAGAAAGAAATTACATTCATCTGTCTTAAAAAGGTGGCCCCCTCATTTTTAAACAGCAATTCCCAGTTTACATTTTCTTATAAGGGGAAAGATTCCCTTCTCTTGGAATCTGTCATGATCCATTAGGATTTTATATATTTCAGTCTAGTCCTTTTTCACTCTTCTAAACTCTAGTACATGCAACCCTAACTTGTCTAATTTTTCCTCATAAGACAACCCACCCCATATTCCCATGCCAGGTATCAAACTGTGAACCTGCTTCCAGTGCATTTAACTCCCTTTTGAAAATAAGGAAACCGATAGGCAAAACACCAGATGTTGATTTGCCAGTCCTACATAACTAAAGCATAAACTCCGGAATTGTGTATTGTATTCCCCTGCAACAGAAAATTAACCTTCTGTTAATTTTCCTAATTACTTGCTTTATCTACAACTAGCCTTTTGCAAATTATGCAGTTGGGTACTCAGATGCCTCTGGATGTCAGAGATCTGCAATCTCTCATTTATGTTAAGAAATTCAAAATTAAACAGTATTCAAACACCAGTGCAAAATTAAAACGAAAAACTGAAGAGATACAATAAAGCACAAAAGGAGAATTCTATAATGCAGAAGAACCAAGAGCATAATTGGAAATACTATTCAAACATAATGCAAACATGGCACATTCACCTGAAGATGGCAATGTTGAACTCACTGACAATTTCAGTGAAAAACATACCCCTGCTGTCCATTTAACAATAACTTGCAAAAATGTGAGTGCAACAAGGCCACATATCTTCAATAATGCAAATTCAAATCTGTATGATGTAACACGTTGCTCCACGCAACATGCATTAACTTATTCCCACTTGAGTCAATGCTACTTTATTTCTGTGTCACATTATGTTCCTCCACAACAGCTGATGCACAACATGCTCTTGCTGTCTTTTCCCATTTTTTTCAAATATCCTCTCAAAATTCATATTTTTATATGAAAAGAAGTTTGGAAATCCTCAGATTAAAGCTGATACCATGTGTTAGGTCTGCTTTGTTCATGAATGAGTGAGTCAAACACCAGACTGAGTCGAAATCAAGGTTCTTTGTTCTTTATTGCCGGATTGTAACACTTGCAACTAACAGTGTTAGTTGGAGAAGGCGCATTCTGCTGTTATCAGCAAGTGGTGTTTTTTATATACCTTAGGATACGTACTTAGTAAATTATCATACCATGACATTGTCCAATGAATAAACTGTTGCTATCCTTCTCTGTTAGTCTGCTGCACATCATTCTTGTTAGTGCAAAGCTTATCTTGAGTGTACAAGGTCACATCTGCATTCTGTTACTCCTTAGTACTGGGTGACTCCTTCTCCGGTCCCATCTCATGATGTTTTTACCTTACACATGTGAAAAACAATACATATTATTAATTACTATTTAAATTGTCTCAATAAATATTTGCTTCTCAAATACATTTTTCTCTAAATTCATATTTTGTTCTGCATAGCCAGGAATACAGTGTAATAAATTTTGATGTCAGTGGAAAACCACAGAAGAGAATTGTGTGTGAAACAGCTGGACGGGAAGGCATTAGGAATAATGTTTGGAAAAGGCAGGATCATCAAAGATGATAAGCCTTGCTTTGCCTTTTTCAACAATGTGATTTATATTTCAAGAGTTGGAAAAACAGAGTGAGATTTCCCCTGCAGGGTAAAAACTCAAAAGCTGCATTAGAAATTATAAATGTAACCTTTCTTTCATTCAAGCTGACACACATTACTCACACATGCAATAACAGTCTGGTTTCATCATTTAATTTGCAGTCATGTCATATACTTTATATCTGTGCCATGAAATTCATGTGATAGATGGCTCTTCCTGAGACTTCATTGGTCTCTTAGCTGCACAATAATTTGCAGGACACAAGTCAAGGTGTTTCCTATGGGACACAAGAAGGCATCTGCTTCAACCTATGAAAGCTGAGCATAATTCTTTTAAAAAAAATCAGTTGCACTAAGCATTGCTCAGCACAGCTTCTATGGAGTTCTGTGTGATGCTGTGTCAAGAAAAGTATTTTTGCCATAAAATCCCTCTAATTGATCTCAGGGGAGTCGTTAAACAATTTTAGGTTGGAAAAGCAATTGCACATTTGGCTCGTAATTTTATCTGCTGAATAAATTTGCATTTACAGTAAGATCGCAGGTTCTCACCTCACTCTGAGACTACTGAATGTTAATTGTGGAACTTAAACTATATATTTTTTTAATCTCTCGGTCATTCTGCTCATTTAATATGCATGTGGTTGCTGGGATCAATTACATATATATTTACGACAGAGAAGAAAATCATATGTCCTTTTATTCCTTTGTCGAGCATGCCATTGATCTCAAAGTATGTACATTTATTTTAGGCCGTGTTAAAGTTATGGGGGAAATGTGACATTATTTTCATCCTACTGTGAAGAGTGAAAACCAGTGTTGCTCCCCTCAATGAAAGCACAAGAAAAGAATGGGAAAGCAGTTACATAAACACTTCTCATAACCTTGATTATCTAAATAATCTTTGCAACACATGCTGAATAACTGAAGCTTTTTTTAATTTTTAAAAAATTTTTCACACTATAAACCACACTGACCAAAATACAAACAGACATTTTTTCTCTTGAATATATACAGTGTCATTTTCTCCCCTTTCCCCCCTCCCTTCCCTCCCTCCCTCTCCCCCTTCCCATTTATTCAAAGTTCAATCTATAAGATACATTAAACCCGTTAAACAATGTCGTCACTTAATAAAAATAAACAAGAAATATTTGTTTTTTACCTTTATATATTGAGTCAGTTCATTTCATTGTCTTCTCCTTCTGTCATTTTAGGTGGTGGAGGTCCATGGTAGGATTTCTCTATTGTATTTCATGTATGGTTCCAATATTTGTTCAAACATTGTGAAATTATGTCTTAAATTATATGTTATTTTTTCTAATGGAATACATTTATTTATTTCTATGTACCATTGTTGTATTCTCAAGTTGTCTTCTAATTTCCAGGTTGACATAATACATTTTTTTGCTACAGCTAAGGCTATCATAATAAATCTTTTTTTGTGCTCCATCTAAATCAAGTCCAAATTCTTTATTTCTTATATTACTTAGAAGGAAGATCTCTGGGTTTTTTGGTATATTGTTTTTTGTGATTTTATTTAATATCTGGTTTAGATCTTCCCAAAATTTTTTCACTTTCTCACATGTCCAAATTGCATGTATTGTTGTTCCCGTTTCCTTTTTACAGCGAAAACATCTGTCTGATACTGTTGGGTCCCATTTATTTAACTTTTGGGGTGTGATGTATAGCCTGTGTAACCAATTATATTGTATCATGCATAACCTCGTGTTTATTGTATTTCTCATAGTTCCGGAGCATAGCTTTTCCCATGTTTCATTCTTTATCTTTATGATTAGATCTTGTTCCTATTTTTGTTTAGGTTTACAGTTAGTTTCCTCATTCTCTTTTTCTTGCAGTTTCATGTACATGTTTGTTATAATTTTTAAAATTATCATTGTGTCTGTAATCACATATTCAAAATTGCTTCCTTCTGGTAACCTCAGACTGTTTTCCAATTTGTCCTTCAAGTAGGTTTTCAGTTGGTGGTATGCAAACATTGTATCGTGAGTTATATTATATTTGTCCTTCATTTGTTCAAAAGATAATAATTTATTTCCCAAAAAACAATTTTCTATTCTTTTGATCCCTTTCCTCTCCCATTCTTTGAAGGAAAGGTTATTTATTGTGAAAGGGATTAGTTGATTTTGTGTCAATATTAATCTTGGTAGTTGATAATTTATTTTATTCCTTTCTACATGAATCTTCTTCCAAATGTTGAGCAGATGGTGCAATACTGGTGAATTCCTACATTGCACCAATTTATCATCCCACTTGTATAGTATATGTTCAGGTATCTTCTCCCCTATTTTATCTAGTTCTAATCTGGTCCAATCTGGTTTTTCCCTTGTTTGATAAAAATCTGATAGGTATCTTAATTGTGCTGCTCTATAATAATTCTTAAAGTTTGGTAATTGTAAACCTCCTTGTTTGTACCATTCTGTTAATTTATCTAGTGCTATCCTCGGTTTCCCCCCTTTCCATAAGAATTTCCTTATTATTTTCTTTAGCTCCTTGAAGAATTTCTCTGTTGGGTGAATTGGTAATGATTGAAATAGGTATTGTATCCTTGGGAAGATGTTCATTTTAATACAGTTTATCCTTCCTATGAGTATTAGTGGTAAGTCATTCCAGTGCTCTAAGTCATCTTGTAATTTTTTCATTAATTTAGTTTATATAGATGGCCGAGATTATTATTTAGTTGTATACCTAGGTATTGAATTGCTTGTGTTTGCCATCTAAATGGTAATTCTTTCTTAAACTTTGTGAAATTCGCATTATTCATTGGCATTGCTTCACTTTTATTTGCGTTGATCTTGTACCCCGATACTTCTCCATATTCCTTCAATATCTTATGTAATTCTTTTATTGATATTTCTGGTTCTGTTAAGTATATTATAATGTCATCTGCAAATAGACTGATTTTATATTCCTTCCCTTTTATTTTTATCCCTCTTATTTTATTTTTTGTTCTTATTAGTTCTGATAGTGGTTCTATAGCTAACGCAAATAGTGAGGGAGATAGTGGACATCCCTGTCTTGTTGAACTGCTTAAGTTAAATTGTTTTGATATATATCCATTTACTGTCACTTTCGCCATTGGTCCCTTATATAATGCTTTAATCCAATTAATATATTTCTCTGGTAGGTTGAATTTTTGTAGTACTTTGAATAAATAATTCCATTCTACTCTGTCAAAGGCTTTCTCTGCATCTAAAGCAACTGCTACTGTTGGAGTTTTTTTTTCCCTTGTACTGCGTGGATTATGTTAATGAATTTACAGATATTGTCCGTTGTTTGTCTTTTTTTAATAAAGCCAGTTTGGTCTAGTTTTACTATTTTTGGTACACAGTCAGCCAATCTGTTTGCTAATAGTTTAGCTGTTATTTTATAATCTGTGTTAAGTAGAGGTATTGGTCTATACGATGCTGGTGTTAGTGGATCTTTCCCCGTCTTTGGTATTTCTGTAATTATTGCTGTTTTGCATGAATCTGGTATGTTTTGGTTTTTTTTCAATCTGGTTCATTACTTCCAGGAGAGGAGGAATTAATGTCTTTAAATGTTTTATAGAATTCTATTGGGAGCCCATCCTCTCCCAGTGTTTTATTGTTCGGTAGTTTTTTTAATATCTCCTGTATTTCTTCTATTTCAAATGGTTTTATTAATTTATTTTGCTCCTCTGTTTGTAATTTTGGTAGTTCAATTTTAGTTAGAAATTCATCTATTTTGTCTTCTTTCCCTTCGTTTTCAGTTTGATATAGTTGTTCGTAAAATTCCCTTAAGTTTTCGTTGATCTCCATTGGGTTATATGTAATTTGTTTGTCCTTTTTCCTTGATGCCAATACGTTCTTTTAGTTTGTTCTGTCTTAAGCTGCCACGCTAGTATTTTGTGCGTTTTTTCTCCTAGCTCATAATATTTCTGTTTTGTCTTCATTATGTTCTTCTCCACCTTGTATGTTTGTAGTGTTTCATATTTTATTTTCTTGTCTGTCAATTCTTTTCTTTTAGTTGTATCTTCCTTTGTTGCTAATTATTTTTCTGTATTTGTTATTTCCCTTTCCAACTGTTCTATTTCTCGATTGTAGAACTGAAGCATTTTAATGTTAAAAGATGCGGCATCACCAGAATCCACAATCAGTGAAATCTGTCAGCTCTTTTTTGGGAATGTGCACATCATTGTCAGGGTCATCGTTTGTTACTCATGCCCAATCACCCTTGAGGAGGTGAGGGTGAGCTGGCTTCTATCTGAATTTCTGAAGGTGGATGTTGACACAGAGAGCCATGGGTCAAGAGTGCTGATTTTGACAGAGTAATAATGATGGACCAGTGATATATTTCCAAGTCAGGATGCATTGCAGGTTGTGGGGTTCCCATGTGCCTCCCTCGGTTGGCTCTCCTGTCCATGTCGTTGAGAGGAGTAACCTTGCTGCATTTTTCAGAGAGTACCCTCTGTGTCTGATTACCACTGATGCAACATATTCAGGGTGCTACATGTTATGTCAAATTATCCAAACATGTAAGATGAAGTATAAATGGTTTTCATCCACATCAGAAAGTGGAAGACGCTACAGTAAAATCTCTCATCTAAAGCAATGCCACACAATTGTGTAACCTTAATTTTTGTGTTGAAGTCAACATCTATCTGGCTCAGATGCAAGAGCATTACTGCAGAGACTGTGTTCAGGCAAACAATTGCAATGGAAAGAATGGCTGGTTGTGCTACAGGGTCAGAAGGTGTTAATAATTTATCAAGGCAGGTTGAGCTTTTCTATAAACCAAGGTGGGACATACATAGTAAATGGTGGAAAGATGGGTGCAAACAGAGGTGGAGAGACAGAGGTGGGGAAACAGAGGTGTGGAAACAGAGGGGTGGAATCAGACATATAGAAATGGAAGAGGAGAAACAGAGGTGTGGAAATAGAGTAGGGTACTGAGGAGTGCGGTAAAACAGAGGGATCTGGGAATACAGATACATAATTCCCTGAAAGTGGTGTCCCAAGTAGTTAGGGTTGTAAAGAGAGCTTTTGGCATACTGGCCTTCGTAAATCAAATTATTGCGTTTAAGAGTTAGGATGTTATAGAAAAGTTGTATAAGACATTGGTGAGGCCAAATTTAGAATATTATGTGCAGTACATGTTTTCAAAATTATGTGTAACTGAATGGTGAGATTAATAATTTTTAGACCATAAGACATAGGAGTAGAAATAGGCTATTCAGTCCATCAATTCTGCCCCATCATTTTGTCACGAGAAGATTCATTTTCCAACTCATCCTCGCTGCCCAACCTTCTCCATATAACCTTTGATGTCCTGTCTAATCAAGAACCTATTAATCTTTTTCTTAAATACTCCCAATGACCTGGCCTCCACCACTGCCTGTGGCACAAATTCCACATATTTACCAGCATATTGCTTAAGAAATTCCCATGCATTTTGTCCTAAGTGGATCCCCTTCAATCCTGAAGTTGTGCCCTCTTGTCCAAGACTTTCCCACTCTACACTGTCCATGCCTTTTCAACTTTTGCAATGTTTCAATGAGATCCCTCATTATTCTCCTAAATTCCAATGAATACAGGCCAAAAACTGTCAAATGCTCCTCATATGATAAGCCTTCCATTCCCACAATCATCTCAGTGAGCCTCCTTTGAATCCTGTCGAACATCAGCACATCTTTTCTTAAATGAAGAGCGCAAAACTACATACAATACACCAAGTGAGGTCACACCAGAACCTTATAAAGCCTCATCATCATATTCCTTCTCCTACATTCTATGGAAAGCATTGCATTTGCCTTCTTTGCAACCTTCTCAACATGCATATTTACTTTCAGGCTACATGCATGAGAACTCCCAGATCCCTTTGCCCCTGGGTATTTTCAATTATTTTCCCATTAAAAAAAAAATAGCCTGCCTGCTTTTATTTTTAACCAATGTGCATGACCATACACTTTCTGACAATTACATTTAATTTGCCACTTCTCTACCCATTCTTCTCATCTGTCTGAGTCCTCTTGCAGCCTTCATGTTTTGTCCATACTACCTGCTTCTCTACCTACCTTTGTATCATCTGCAAACTTGGCCACAAGGTAAGTTAATCCACAATCTAAATCATTAATATACAATATAAAAAGAACAGGTCCCAACACCAACCCCTGTGGAACACCATGAGCAACTGGCAGCCAATCAAGAATATGATTCTTATATTCCAACTTTCTACTTCCTACCAATCAGCCAATGCACTACCCACTGTAGTATGTTTCCTGTAATACTATGGAACCTCATGTCCAGCACCTTGTCAAATGCCTTCTGAAAATCCAAATGCACAATATCCACCACATCTCCTTTATCCAGCCTTTTTGTCACTTCCTCAAAAAATTCCAATAGGTTTGTCAAGCAAGATTTTTCCTTGAGGAAACCATCCTGTCTTTTGCCTCCAAGTTCTCCATACCTTAACCTTGAAAATCGACTCCAACATTTTCCACAGACTTCAGACTAACCCCCTTATAATTTTCTTTCTGCTCCCTCATTTCTTGAATAGTGAGGTGATATTTGTAATTTTGCAGTCCGCCATGGCCATGCAGGAATCTATTGATTTCTGAAAGATCATTGCCAATTACTCCACAATCTCTATCATTTCCTTTTTCAGGATATGAGGGTACAATCTATCTGGTCTGAGAAACTTATCCACCCTTAGACCATTCAGCTTTTTAAACATCTTCTCCCTTGAAATAGTAAGCGCGCTCACTTCCCTTCCTGATACGCTTCGAAATCTGGGACACTGCTAGCGTCGTTCACAATGAAGTCTGATGCAAACTACTATTTTAGTTCCTCTGCCATCTCCTTGTCTCCCATTATTATTTCACAAACATCATTTTCTCATGGTCCTCTATCTTCTCCCAACTTTCTTTTATTCTATATATACTCGAAGAAGGTTTTTATAACCTGTTTCATATTATTTGATAGCCTACGTTCAGACTTAATCTTTTCCTTCCTTATGGGATTTTTAGTTACTTTCTGTAAGTTTTAAAAACTTCCCAATCCTCTATCTTCTCATCAATCTTTGCCTTCATGTTGGCTTTGACTTCCATAGTCAGCCACAGTTGGGACATTTTTCCATTTGAATATTTCCTCTGTTTTAAAATGTATTTATCTTGAACCTTCCCCATTTCTTGAAGAGACTCCATCCATTGCTGCTTTGCCATCTTCCCTACTAGTGCCCCCATCCAATCAACTTTTGCCAGTGCCACTGTAATTCCTTTTGGTCCAATAAAATACCAACTCATCTGACTTTATTTGCTCCTTGTCCTCAATCATATTGTGATCACTTTCCCAATGTTTTCTTTACCACCTCAAGCAATCCCTTACTAATCAAAGAGTACCTTTGGCATAGGAGGTACTTAAAGTGGTATGTGAGTAGAAAGAAAAAGGTTAAGAACCACTGCTCTTAGCTCTTTTATCACCTTGGGTGTATCACACAAGACCTAATTCAGTATAGTCGATCCTCGTATGGGCTTATCAACAAGCTGCTCTAAAAAAGCCATCTTGGAGGCTTTCTGCAAAATCTCTCTCTTGAGATTCAGTCACAACCTGGTTTTGCCAATCTACTTGTATGTTAAAATCCCCCATGACTACCATAATATTGCCCTTCTGACACATCTTTTCTATTTTCTATTGTAAATGTTTATCCACATTAAGGCTACTGTTTAGAGGTCTGAAAATTACAGCCAATCGTGTCTTTTTATCCTTACAATTTCTTATCTCAACCCACAATGATTCTATATCTTCTGATCCTATGTCACCTCTTTCTAATGATTTAATGTTGTTCCTTACCAACAGAGCCATGCTGCCCCCTTTGTTTACCTTCCTATCCTTTTGAATCACTGTTTATCATTGGACATTCAGCTCCCAATTACATTCATCATTTAGCTACAACTCTGTGATGGCCACTACATCATAGCTGCCAATCTTCAGCTGAACTACAAGGTCATTCACTTTATTTCTTATGCTACATGCATTTAAATACAAAACCTTTAGCCCTTTATTTATTTTGCTCTGTGTCCCTGTTGCATTGCCGCTCATCCCCATTATTGATTGATGGTTGCTAGAAGTTGGGCTGAGAATACTCTACACTCATAATGAAAGCACATTGTGTTCTGGACCTGCACCAAAATTGCCAACAGCGTTAGTGTATGGAGGAGAGAGGTGTTGGAGGATGTCAGAGGAAGACAAGAAGGGGTAATGGAAGAGGTAGATGAGGGGAATAAAAAGCAGTATAATCCTTAAAAGATCAGCAACTGATAGGGGTGTTATGAGACATTATTTCCTTGATGGGCAAACTTGAGCTAGACATAAATTAAAATTGCAAGCCAAATATTTCAAGTGCAAATTGAAAAGATCTCTGCATGCCATTACAGGATAGATTTACAGAGGATAGATGAGAGGTTTACAATCAATTGTAATTTTATGTATAAGATTGATTTTTGTTGCTCAGAAATAACAATGATCTCAAATAAGTCATCTTTATGAATAGAGGAACAGACTTAATTAGTTAATTAGTCTGCTTCTATTCCAAGGTAGCCTATTAAAAAGGAGCTTCTTCATTGTTAATGTGCAAGAAAATTAAATAATTGGTCAATGAAGCAGAACATTTTAATGTTCCTTAATAAGAATACTGCAACATAAACAAGCAGAATTAGGTCATGTAACCTATTGAGACTGCTCCACCCTTCAATGTGATTGCAGTAGATTTTTTTCCTTAAATAAACTTTCCCATCAATCCTCATCTATTCTAATTCTCTTTGATGTACAAAATCTTTTTATTAGATTTTAATAGATGCAATGTTTGGTATAAACAGATAGGTGGGATAAATACATTCAAACATGTACAAATTTAAGTAAAGGTATTTCTCCTCATCTTAGTCCTAAAATTCTTCAGCCTTATTGTGTTTTCCAGTTCTAGACATGAAAGTCAGAGGAGGTCACCTCTCAGCATGTATCCTGACTACTCCTCTCAGGTTCTTACTGGCTTCAGTAAATTCCAGCTCATCCTTCTAAGTATCAGTTAAGCAATCCAAATCTCTTATTGGAGGATAACTCCCTCTTCATACTTATAAATTTAAGTATCTAAACATTTTAATATGATATCAATAAATTTTATTGAACAAAGTTTTGAAACTGAAATAAAATTTGATTCCCTGCTTCATGATACCAAATTTTAAACCTACTTTCATATATGATCTGAATAAATTGTTGGTCTTTTCTCTCAGAAAATTTGGGTGAATTTTTAAAAAAATTTACTTTTTATTTTAGAATATATTCTTTTTATATATTCTTGAACTGCTTCAGCGCTTCTGAGAGACATTGCTTCAGGATTTAGATCCAACAATGAAGAAAGTCCAGTGATGTATTTCCTGGTCTGGTTGGTGACCATCAAATCCCTTGGTGGTCACAGGTTTGGGACTTAATGTCAGAGCAGCCAAGGTGAGTAATTGATTTTATTGATGATATACAATGCAGCAATAGTGTGATGGCTACAGAGCAAATGAATGTTTAGGCTGTTAGACTGGAAACAATTGAAACAGGCTGTATTTCTGTGGATGATGTTGAGCTTTTGGTGTGCTCTTGAGGCTGTACTCATCCAGACAAATGGATATCACTCCATCACATTCTCAGCATGCCTATTAGAGGGAGGAAAGGCATTGTGATGTTGAGTTACTATCTACAGGATTCTGACCTGTTTTGTAACTGTAATATTTATGTGATTGGTACAGTTGTGTTTCGTGTCACCAACTAGCCCCAGATTGTTCATGGTGGAGGATTCAGAGATAATAATACACATCCAATGGTCAGCCCTTCAAAACCCAATGTTTGTTACCTGTCCAACTCAAGAGACACGCTCTGCTGTAGTGCTGACAAAAATGTTCCACCGTAGTCTCACACTGCAACACTCAGAGGAAATCAGAGCTTTTCATGACTGTTTTCCCATCATCATTCATTTCCTTACAGATACAAGTCAAAAGTATTTTAAAGTGCTTTTATTGTGTTTCGGGGTCTCTACACTTGGCATTCCAAATGATGTGTGTGAATAGTCGATGCAGGAATCATTTTTTGCTCAATTCCTGGGCTTTCTTCTTTATCACAAGGATCTTAACTTGGGTAAACTTGGTTTTGTAATATATCACCCTGTGTATTTGTTCTTTCCATTGTGCAGCTGATCATATGCATAAGATTACCCAACCTTAGATGGCGCACGTCAATGAAATATAAATGAATGGTTTTGTGACTGCATCATTTGTGGAAACTTGTAATATTACTAAATCAGAAGTTTGATGACCACAAGTGAAAATAATAACAGCGAATGAGCTGAATCAAGAAATAACTCTACCTGTTTTCTTCAGATGGCCATGACATTATTTTCTTGTTTTATTCTAAATGATCTCTACTTCATGACATAGAGCCTTATAAAATCAAACAAGGACATTCAACACTGCTTAAAACAACAAATGTTTCCCAATAATCTGGGTATTAAATTGTATGAACTAGACGATAATTTCAATTTCCTAATCTATACATTTTAACAGTCTAAACTGTGACAATTCAAACATATTTGCCAATGGGAGGGAATTGTGTTAATATTTATGGATTTAAGTTTTGACCATCTGCAGTCAACATTTGGGGCTGAGCTGAGGAATGGCTTGTTGAGTAAGATGTTTGTTCTGGGGATGCCAGTACCCAATATCTTAGTAATATTGATCGAGTCAGCATAGTTAGATGGAGAGTTCGAGCTGTAAAAAAAAAAAACTGCTGGTAAGATTTCCTCAAAAATTGGTTCTAAATATTATTCTGGAGAAATTAAATATTCTGATTTTATATAGTATGTTTGAATTGTGATTTCAACAGTTCTAAGATCAGTGGTCTTGTTTAATTAGCAAGACATACTTTTTAAATGCCTTGGAGCAGGTAATTTTCTTCTTGGGGTTCATAAAGATCAAATAGATTTGTCAAATGAAATTCTGAGGAATGACAAAATGCATCAATGATGACTGGAAGTTTCAAATTGCACATATACAAAAAATGTAAAAAGTTTTTTTTGTGTTATTTTCACTCCATTTATCAATCCCTAGGAGGAGCAGAATCCTGCCAGCTTACTCTACTGTATCTCTGGTTCCGGAAAGTAGGTTCCATATATCAAAAGCTATTTGATGATGAGATTGTCAGAATAATCAAAACACTTGGAATAAAAGGATAGGTGGAAACATTTGATAGGAAGTGAACAGGAACTGGAAACAAGGTGCGATGGGGAATGCTTGCTTTTCAGGATAAATGGAGGCGTGCACTTGAGGATTAATATTAGAACCATTGCTTTTCTTAATGGGTGCAGAAGGGAGCCATTTCAAAATGAGCAGATAAATGAAAATTTGGAAATGTGAGAATTGATGGATTTCAAGCAATGTTTAAGAAAAAAATGGATAGGGTGGGTTTAGAGGGATATTGGCCAAATTCAGGCAAGTGGGACTAGTGTAAGTGGGACATTTTGGTCAGCATGGACAAGTTGTGATGAAGGGCCTGTTTCCACGCTGCTTAACTCAATGATTCTATGGTGATAGAAATACTTCCTAATTTCAATCTTGAAGTTCCTGGTTCTAAATTTAGACTACAATCTTTCATCTTAGAATTCCAAGCCAGGTGAAGTATTTTCTCTCAGTTATTTAACTTAACCTTTAACAAGCCGTTGCTAATTCTTTCTTTCCAGATGGAAATTCCTTTGTTTCCTTCTCATCTTATGTAAATATAAAGGGATACTTGGAAATTTTTAATCTCACATAATAGTTATTGAATTTTTTTAAAATTGAAGGTAATATGTTGATGCAGTCACTCAATCCGAAGCATCAACACTTTATGTTTCCACAGTTGTTGCTTGACCTGCTGAGTTCTTCAAGTCTTTTGTTTTTTATTCCATATTCCAGCATCTGCAGTGCCTTTAGTCTTTGAAGATGATAGTTTGGGTGTCTGCAAGTTCTCATGGACTTTCTTTAACCCCAAGAAGGAAATTACCTGCTCCAAGGCATTTAAAAAGTTTTTTTTGGGTGTTATTTTGACTCTATTTATCAATCCCTAGGAGGAGTAGAATCCTGCCAGCTTACTCTACTGTCTTTTTTTTTCTTTGGCTTGGCTTCGCGGACGAAGATTTATGGAGGGGGTAATGTCCACGTCAGCTGCAGGCTCGTTTGTGGCTGACAAGTCCGATGCGGGACAGGCAGACACGGTTGCAGGGGAAAATTGGTTGGTTGGGGTTGGGTGTTGGGTTTTTCCTCCTTTGCCTTTTGTCAGTGAGGTGGGCTCTGCGGTCTTCTTCAAAGGAGGTTGCTGCCCGCCAAACTGTGAGGCGCCAAGATGCACGGTTTGAGGCGATATCAGCCCACTGGCGGTGGTCAATGTGGCAGGCACCAAGAGATTTCTTTAGGCAGTCCTTGTACCTTTTCTTTGGTGCACCTCTGTCACGGTGGCCAGTGGAGAGCTCGCCATATAACACGATCTTGGGAAGGCGATGGTCCTCCATTCTGGAGACGTGACCCATCCAGCGCAGCTGGATCTTCAGCAGCGTGGACTCGATGCTGTCGACCTCTGCCATCTCGAGTACTTCGACGTTAGGGGTGTAAGCGCTCCAATGGATGTTGAGGATGGAGCGGAGACAACGCTGGTGGAAGCGTTCTAGGAGCCGTAGGTGGTGCCGGTAGAGGACCCATGATTTGGAGCCGAACAGGAGTGTGGGTATGACAACGGCTCTGTATACGCTTATCTTTGTGAGGTTTTTCAGTTGGTTGTTTTTCCAGACTCTTTTGTGTAGTCTTCCAAAGGCGCTATTTGCCTTGGCGGGTCTGTTGTCTATCTCGTTGTCGATCCTTGCATCTGATGAAATGGTGCAGCCGAGATAGGTAAACTGGTTGACCGTTTTGAGTTTTGTGTGCCCGATGGAGATGTGAAGGGGGGCTGGTAGTCATGGTGGGGAGCTGGCTGATGGAGGACCTCAGTTTTCTTCAGGCTGACTCTACTGTATGTACTTGCTAAAAACCTTTTTGAAAATTAATTTTCAGCATCTGATGATCACCAGAAACACCAGAATTTATGACAATGCATTAAATTAAATTCTTTATTCTCAATGAAAAGCGGAGAGTAAAACACAAAAGTCTGCAGACACTGTGATTGAAGTAAAAACATTATTCTGGAGAAACTCAGCAGATCAAGCAGTGTATGTAATATAGCAAAGATAAAGATATTTAGCCAATGTTTCGGGCTTGAGCCCTTCATCAAGTTATGAATAAAATGTGGGCAGGTGTCTGAACAAAATGATGGGTGGAGGAAGGGGGAGAAGGGGGAGGAGCACAATCCCATAGGCAGGAGGTAATAGATGGATAAGGAAGGGGAGGGTACACCAGCAAACAATGAGAGGGAGATAGCTCCGTGAATGGAGAGGGAAGACGCTGGAGAGTTGAAGGAAAGAAGACTATGTTAATGCCATCAGGTTGGAGAGTGCCCAGTCAGAAAATTGTGTTTTACCTCCATTTACAAGTAGTTGCGGGCACCTGCCCACATTTATTCATAGCTTGATGAAGTGCTCATGTAGTATTAAAATGAATTTTAAAATAATCTAGAAGTATTAAAGTGAATTAAAACACAAAATGGAAGCCTAATGTCTGAGAGATTAAAGGGAGGCACCATGAATATGATACAGACTGGGACAATCTTCAGAAGTCACCAGTGCAGATAAGGAATGTGTGTTTTTGATGAATGTGGACTAAATGTAACCCAATGTTCTTATTATTCAACCTTGATACAGAAATATAGGGTAGGGGGCAACAACGGGTGTTACTTACCTTATATATAGAATAATGATGTAATCTTTTAGTTCGACTTGTTTACTTGAGTGGATAAAAGTTGATACATTCCTTTATCAGACGGAGACTGTTTTCGAGGCTAAAAGCAGTAAGGGTTCTCTCAGGTTAACTTGGTATCCAATAAAGAGTTAACTGTACCAATTCAGTGTGCTGTGAACCCTTAAGCCCAAAATGTTGGTTATGTATCTTTATCTTAGCTATTGGGCTTTGACTACAGTGAAAATCTCTTCATGTAAGTCAACTCATACTTAACTGCCCTTGAGAAAGTGGTGATAAGCTGCCTTCTTGAACCATTGCAGTCCTTCTGGTGAAAGGATGTTGGGGATGACATCTGATTTATTTCCTAGTCAAGATGGTGGGTATCTTGCAGGTCATAATAGCTTTAATTATATAAAATATACTTTTGGTTCAGATCCCCAATGTTGCTGAGATTTAACTATATTCTTGCCTTTGCTTTTGTTTGGTATGTGGAGGCAATATGACCATTGACAACCTGATGTTTGCAGGTTTCACATAGATTTTCTTTGACTTTCTCAGTAACAGATTATTTAACGTGGACATGGACTGCTAAATTTAAGCGGTTACTCTTCTATCAGAGTTTGCATGTAACCATGAAATCTCTAACATTTGAGTGAAATAAATATTCAAGAGCAAAAAGAAATTCTACCTTTAACTTGTATGTTGAAGATTTGACAGGTCATTACAGCCAAAAATAGAATAGTGATGAGCTGTGGATTCTAATGGAGCTAATATTATGTTCCATTCTTCCTTTGCTATTCATACAATACCCAAAAATGAACTGTAAAATGAAAGCTACTTTTACTGATATATAAATAAAACTGACAACTCTTGATGTGCAAGTGTAATTCACCTGGGATACTTTACTCAGACCTGTCTATTATTGAAGATGCTTTATCTCCTTTCGTAAAAAAAAAAGCAGTTCAATAAATGCAGATCATGTGTGTCAAATCAGAGCAATGGAATGGAAAGTAAATGTTTAATGGTTGCTGGAGGTGAGCAAAATGTCACAACTCTGACAATTACTGGAGGTGATTAATGCCTATGATTTTTGTTTGTGCTACTTGAGGGAATAAAATCAAATCCGCAGCCTGACAGAAAGAAAAATAATCGATTTTATTCTGGTGAGGAAATGCAGAGTGTCAACAATGAATCAATTACAGGCTCTTTAAATAAAGATCTTCTCAAAATTTGAATGGGGGTGTTGAGGGCCCAACTACAAGTAATGGATTTGAAAGTGTTTGCATCAGTTATTGTCAGATCATCGTCATTGAATTAGCAGGATGCCCACCTGCGTAATCACATTGATCCTTACGTAGCAGCCTCTGAGAAATTGATGATGTGACCAGTGACAGATAAAATCTGTATCAGTCGCATGATATTTTAGAAATAACAATAACAGTTTAGGACAAAATTTTGAGAAACCTGCAGGTAATCAATGCCAATTAAGGAAAAGAGAACAAGAATCTCAAGAAACTGGACATCTGGAGCAAAAAAAAGCTGCTGGAGTAAATCAATTGCAGCAAACAGTAACTGTGGAAATGAAGGAATGGTAATGTTTTGAGTCAAGACTGCATAAGGGGACTGCGTGTCTAAAGATATTGCCTGACCCACTGAGTTCATCCAGCAACTTGTTACTTTGGATTGAAAATGAAAGAAGTTGGCAATTTAAAGGCACGGAAATGATGAAACCTTATGCCATGTGAGGTTAGAAATTGGAGGATAATGCAGCTAAACACGTGGCTGAAGACTTGGTGCAGGAAGGAGGATTTCAAGTTTCTGGATCACTCAGCTCTTCTAGGAAAGGTGGGACATGTTCCAATGGCATGATTTGCATCTGAACTGGAAGGGGACTAATATCCTTGCAGGCAGGTTTAATAGTGCTGCTCCTGTGGGTTTAAACTAGATTTGCAGGGGGGTGGGGGGAAACCATTATGTCAGAGCAGATGGAGGAGGGAAAAGATGATGCTAAACTAGGTCAACTGGTTTAATGTGGTGGAAATGTTCTCAGGTGCATCTATTTCAATGCCAGGAGTATTGTAGGAAAGCCAGACGAACTTAGAGTGTGGATTGGCATGTGGAATTGCGGCAATGTGACCATTAGTGAATGGACTGCTTTGTTCTGGAAGGTGCTGAGCTTCCCGGGTGCTGTTTGAGAATGGAGAGCATTCCATCCAATGAGTGCAGTAAATGAGGAAAAGCTTCAGAATATCAGGAGTTGAATCACTTGCGCTTGTGGCTACAATTCTCAAGCAGTTGGTCTGGATAAGTTCTAATCAATGCTGACCTCCAGAATGTTGATCAGGGAGACTGGACAATAGTAATGCCATTGAATTTAAAGGATAGGTTGGTGGAGTAGTTCATGATCTGGCATTTTTATAGAGTGAATGTTACATGCTATTTATCAGCCCGTGCCCAAGTTTCGACAAGATCTTGCTGCATGCAGGCATGGACTGATTTATTTGCTGAGCAGTTATAAATTGAATTGCACAATGTGAATTCATAATGAATATCATGGATGGAAGCTCATTGAGGAAGCCTCTAAGATGATTGAACCTCGGGCAGAATCTTGAGGAACTTGTGCTATGATGTCCTGTGGTTGATGTTATTGACTTGCAGCCACTGCAGCCATTTACCTTTGTGCAAGAAGTGATGAGAGTGCAGGTTGTGCTCTTGCTACTTTCAGTGCTTCACATGGAGGAGCATTAATTCATCAGCTGAAGGAAGGTTGGAGGTGGTAATCAGGAGATTTAAACTGATATATGAGACCTCATGGAGATTGGAGTCAATGTCGAGCACTCCTCACCAGCATAACATTGGTAATTTGTTGATGGGATAGAACATAGTCTGGAACATTGTTTATAAGTTATATCCTTGCATTTGACAATATAATTGCTTGATGAGATAACTTCATCTTTCCCTGTCCACAGATGATTGTAACTAGGATTTTACAAAGTCAATAGGAGTGAGAATGGTTTTGTCATTCCCCCCTAACCACCACCCCCCACCCCACCATTACTCATTGAGATTGAAGCCAGGTTGTTTGCTAGGTCTATTTTCATCATTTGAGACAATTGAATGACTTGTTAGGTTATTCCAGAAGAACTATGTGCTTGGAATCAAATAGAGGCCAAACTAGGCAAAGATGACAATTTTCCTATCAGGAAGTCATGAATGACCCTGGTAATTTTTTTTTTTTACAAATTGTATAGTTTAACAATTAACTTTCATGAAATTAATATGGTTTCAAATAATTCCATATCATTTAATGACTGGTTAAAATCTGTATTTCTTGATTGTTGGTTTCACCTTTAGATTAATGCTCTGTTCAAACATTGTGACTACTCACAGGCAGGATCCAACAGGGAAGGAGCCTACCATTCTTGTAAGGTCTTGCCATCCTTGTCACGTCTAGATATGTACAAGTCTGCATTCCCAAAGTTTCTTACTTTTATCAGGCCTCCAAAGTGGATTAGCACTTTGTGGTTATTGAACCATTACAGTGGATCTGAGGTTATTGGCAGTTTTTTGTGGTACTTCTGTCATCTTCTGGAGCTCACAATAATCAGTCAAGACTCAATTTTATTTGTCCTATGGTTTATTCACTTATGTGTATTGAATCATTTAGATAGAGAGTTCTGAAATGATGTTCAAATCATGACTTCTGCAGTGAGTATTATACTCGAAGCATTATTACTTGTGACTTACGTCATCCAGTTCTAAGATAACACATCAAGGGTGAACATATTCTTCATTATTATGATTTGAGAACCCTGCCTCTGGTCAGTATCTATCCATAACAAAACACCCTTTTGATTCAACCAATGTCACATCCATCTCAAGGAAACTTGTTCTCACCAAGTCTGATATAGGCAGCAATTTTCTGTCTACTGACCATTTAAGTTCACGAATCTATTGCACTTTCATAATTCCTGCTGAGGTTAATCACATTAGGAACAAGCCTTCCTTCATCTTTAATAAAAAGATCAGAATCAGAATTTATTGTCATGAGCAAGTCACAAAATTTGGTGTTTTTCGGCAGCATTGCAGTGCAGATGTTCATATTATGAACAATCTTACAACACTAATATATATTAAAAAAAGTAGGGCATGAAAAGTAAGGGAGTGTCTTTGATTCATTGATTATTCAGGAATCTGATGGCAATAGGGATGAAGCTGACCTTGTGCCATTGAGTGCTTGCCTTTAGGCTCCTATACCTTTTTCCTGATGGTAGCAGAGTGAAGAGGACAAGGCCTGGGTGGTGAAGGTTTTTGAGGATAGAGGCTGCTTTTTAAGGCACCGCCTCATGTGGATGTCCTCAAGTCTGGTACCTATGATGTCGCAGGCTGAGTTAACAACCTTCTGGAGTATTTCCTTGTCCTGAGTTTTTGTGCCTCCATACCAGATAATGATACAACCAGCTAGTATGCTCTCCATGGTACACCTGTAGAATTTTTCGAGAGTCTTTATAATCATATAACCCTATAACCATATAACCACTTACAGCACAGTCTTTGATGACATCCAAATCTCCTCAAACACCTTACAAAGTATAACCACTGGAGGGTCTTCTTTGTGATTTCATCAACTTGGAGGCTCCAGGACAGATCCGCTGAGTTGTTGACACCCAGGAATTTGAAGTTCTTGACCCTTTTTACTACTGAACGCTCAATGAGGACTCAAGCGGGCAATTTAGCAGTATTGCTAAACCTACTATCTTAATTGCAGAAATCAAGACTAATTTGTCTAAAGAAACTGGTGTTTGTATTGTTAAAATATTTTACACCAACTACATCAATACCCCAAGTGCCATAAATGGATGAATCTACAGGCAATGATGATGATTTATGGGGGTGATCGCAAAGAAAAACACTTAGAAAACTTTTTTAGACAACAAATGCTTTGTGTTCCTTGTCAGTTGACTGGGAAATGTCAGTTCCCTTCGAACAAATACTAAAATGAGGGTTAAACAGAAAAGTCTGCAGATGCTGTGATTGTAGTGCAATACACAAAGGTACTGCAGGAACTCGGCAGGTCATGCAGCACCTATATGACATAAAATGTAAGAGTTGAACTCATCTACATTTGTGAACCTGTACAACAAAAATTTTCACATTGCATCTAAATTTTAAAACCCTACTGTGTAATTGAATCATGGATTTCCTCACCTCCAGACCACAATCAATGAAGATTGTTAAGAACTTGTCCTCCACAATTTCTACCAGTACCGGAGCACCATATGGCTGTGTTCTTAGCCCCCTCTCTTTACACCTATGACTGTGTTGCTTGGTACAACAATAACACCATATACAAATTTGCCAGCGATACCATGGTAGTGGATGAAGGGAATGAGTCAGTATATAGGATAGAAATTGAAAACCTGGCTGAATGGTGAACCAACAACAACCTTACACTCAATGTCACCAAAACTAAGGAGTTGATTGTTGACTTCAGGAAAGGAAAGCCAGAGGTCAACAATCCAGTGATCACTGGGGGATCAGAGGTGAAGATGGTGAGCAAATTTAGGTTCTTGGGAATCACTAACTTAGAGGATCTTTCCTGGACACAACATACCAATAGCATCATGAAGAAAGCATGTCAGCACCTCTACTTTCTCAGGAGTTTGTGGAGGTTTGATATAACACCAGAAACCCTGGCAAATTTCTACAGAGATGTGGTGGAAAGTGTGCTGACCAGCAGCATCTCGGTTTGGTATGGGAACACCAATACTCATGAGCGCAAAGCACTCCAAAAGGTAGTGGACACTCCCCAGGATATCACAAACAAAACCCTCTCCACTATTGAGTACATCTACAGGGAATGTTGCTGTTGGAGGGCAGTAGCAATTTTCAAAGATCCACACCACCCAGTACATGCTCTGTTCCTGCTGCTGCCATCAGGAAAGAGGTATAGGTGCCATAAGACTTGGACAACCAGGTTCAGGGATAGCTGCTACCCCTCCACCATCAGAATCAGAATCAGAAACTCATTTGAGGACTCTTACTTGTGCACTTTAGTGATTTTCTTTGTTCTCTCTGTATTGCACAATCAGTTTGTTTACATTTGTTATCTGTTTACAGATTTTTTATTTGTTTACATGTTTGCACTGTGTACAGTTTATTTTTTGCACTACCAATTAGTGGTAATTTTACCTTGCCTGAAATCTGAAAATGCATGCTTCATGCAGGTTGACACTGTTGTGCATACCTGGTGCCCAAATTCAATGAGCAATATGCATGTGGAGTGTGCATGATCTGGCAGTGTCCTAACAGCAATTATTGATTGATTAAACTCTGCCACAAAGGGTACAAAAGTGATGAGAAATGTGATACAATTTTGAGCTAGTATAGCCACTATATAACTAGAGTAAAATGAGGCTACACTCTGCTGGTCATAGATGGACCAGATATGCTGATTTTACTGCCCCCTTGCACAACTGGGCCGTGAGTTGCAGCTGACAACTAGAACCCAGGCAACAAAGTGACTCTGCCCCTGATTCACTCTGGATGGCTGACAAATCTGAGAGAAATCTGCTTTTTGACTAATATGTCATAGTCTGGCATGTTAGCAGCAAAACATGTCATTATCTTTCTCCGCTTGTCGACATACCATTCAGGAGGAAGCTAGAGACAGAGACAGACGCACGCCAGCTATGGCAGGGAGTGCAGGCCATTACAGCCTACAAAGTGAGGGTGAGCACCATAGATGGCATTGATGCTTCATTACCCGATGAGCTGAACACCTATGCCCACTTTGAGAAAAAGAATCAAATAGTGCCTATGAGAATCCCTGTAAAGGCTGAGGACCCTGTGATATCTGTCTCTGAGGACAATTTTAGAACATCATTCAAGAGGGTGAACCTTCAAAAGGCGTTAGGCCTGATGGCGTACCTAGCAGGGTATTGAAAATCTGTGCCAACCAACTAGCTGGAGAGTTCACAGATATTTTCAACCTTTCATTGCTGCAGTCAGAGGTTTCCACCTGCTTCAAAATGCCACCAATCATCCTGGTGCCCAAGAAGAGTAATCCGAGCTGCTTCAATGACTATCACTCAGAAGCACTAACTTCTCATGATTAAATGCTTCAAGAGGTTGGTCATGGTCAGAATTAACACATATCTAAGCAAAGATCTGGACCCACTGCAATTTGCCTATCATCACAAGTACTCCACAGCAGATGCAATGTCGCTGGCTCTCCACTCATCTCTGGATCACCTCAAAAACAGAACTTCATACTTATGGCTGCTCAGCTCAGCCTTCAATACCATTATTCCCTCAGTCCTGGTCTGTATCCCCCACTCTGCTACGGGATTCTTGACTTTCTCCTCAGAAGACCACAGACAGTACGAATTGGAATCAACATCTCCTCCTCACTGATTATCAACACAGACGCACCCCAAGGATGGATACTTAGCCCACTGTTCTACTCTTTATACACCTATGACTGTGAAGCCAGGCACAATTCCAATGCTATCTACAAATTTGCTGATGACGCCACAGTTGTTGGCAGATTCACAAATGACAATGAGGAAGTGTACAGATGTCACACCAACAACCTTGCGCTCAATGTTAGCAAAACCAAGGAGATGATTGTGGAATTCAGGAGTAAGCCAGGGGAACACAACGCCATTCTCATTGAAGGCTCAGTAGTGGAGAGGGTCAAGAACTTCAAATTCCTGAGAGATGTTAGTGAAATTAAACCTAAATTAAAATTGAATATGTATGAAGTAAAATTTGTTCAAATTGCCTTGGCAATAGCTAGAAAATGTATTGCTATAAATTGGAAGTCAGATATTGATTTGGGAATGGATAGGTGGCATGCAGAAGTTCAGAGTTTTGTATTCTACTTGAGAAAATTACTTATAATTTAAGAGATAAATATCATACATTTTGTAAATATGGAGCCTATATTTGCAAACTTGGTATTAAAATTTAAATGAATCGAACATACCCTTTCTCTTATCAGTCTCTATGAATAAATATATATGTTTAAAAATATTGGAAAGTGAAGTACTCATGTTGTGGTTTTATTGTCCCTCTTTTTCTTTTCCTTTTTTTAGTTTGTCGGGGGTGAGGGATTTATAGGATGTTTTTCTTTCTTTTGTATTTCTGTACTTTCTTTTTTTCTTTTTTATAAAATACTACATGTACTTGGATTAACACTGAAATATTTTGATACATTTGCTAAGTGGTTTTATATTAAATAAAATATTTTTAAAAACTTCAAATTCATGGGTGTCAACATCTCCAAGAATCTGTCCTGGAGCCTCCATGTTGATACAATCACGATGAAGGGTCGCCAGTGGCTTTACTTTGTGAGGTATTTGAGGAGATTCGGTATGTCACCGAAAGACTCTTGTAAACTTCTACAGGTGTACCTGAAAAGCATTCTGGTTGGTTGCATCACTCTGCTACCATTGGGGGGAAAAGTACAGGAGCCTAAAGATGAGTACTCTGCGGCACAAGGACAGCTCTTCCCTGCTGCCATCAGATTTCTGTATATTTAATGAACCAAAGACACTGCCTTACTTTTAGTGCATTTTTTAATATATATTTATTGTTGTAAGATAGTTTATGATATGTATGTCTGCATTGTGATGCTGCCACAAAACACTGAACTTTAGGACTTGTTCATGACAATAAATTCTGATTCTGATTTATTTCATCAGGTTTCATACACATTTAAAAATATTTGAACAATTTGTTGCATTTTTAAACAAAAAATAAGTCATTAAATCACAGGAAATAACTGAAGCTAAATATAAAATTCACCTTCCAGCATCCTCATCTGCATACCAAGAAGCACCATTTGGATCAAAGAACTTCTCAAATGCAAGGCAAACATTAACTTGGTGCAGACCAGCAAGGCCAGGCTCCAGTGCTGAACTCCAATTAAAACATTCAATAGTTGATATCATGCTTATATCCAATACTTCAGTACAATTAGGGCTTGTATCTTTCAAATTACTGCATGCTGCCAATTCCCTATTGAACCCCTGAGCTCAACCAGCAAGACTTGAGTCAAAATGTTGCAGTGTGATGAAATATTAACTCAGAATCTACCCTCTCATTGGAGGAGGGTATCTCTGATAAAAGAAACCTAATATATATCAATCACCGGAGTACTACCTATGAGCAATGACAATAAGTCTCCATAATTGATGGATCTTTAGGTAAATCTATAGCTGAAAACTCTATTTATTCCCAGAGGAAGTAATTAAAGATTGAAAATTTGAAGTGCGTTTCCAGAAGCGAGCTTTTCATGTGCTGAATTTTATTGAGCAAAATGATCCAGTTCTTCCTTTGGCAGACTGTAGAGAGGAAAAAAATTACATAGCATTCTAAATGGTTTGAGTCCAAACCTAAAAAAGAAATCTCAGCCCAGTAATTACATTTCAGTGGTTTCATTTCCTTGAAGGATTGGTTTATCATGGGCTTTTGTGTAAATCTAAAATGTGCCTTACATAAAATAATCCTTTCAGAAACCATAATGCATCAAAATTATTTTTTATCAAGAATTGTTCATTTCATGTATTGTGTTTCCAATGGTTCATAAAAGAACAATGGAGCTCATTACTGACAGGGATATAGAAACACCCTGAGGTACTGTAAAGTCATTGGGGTTGGGGAGCAAATGCCATAAGTACAGAGTTTGGGAAAATGAATGTAGTTGTGGTGGAACATGATAATGCAGGTGGGGATCTCACTGTACTGCACAGGCTGCCTGCCACCAGTCCGATAACTCCTCCCTGTCTTCTTTGGCTTGGCTTCGCGGACGAAGATTTATGGAGGGGGTAAAAAAGTCCACGTCAGCTGCAGGCTCGTTTGTGGCTGACAAGTCCGATGCGGGACAGGCAGACACGATTGCAGCGGTTGCAGGGGAAAATTGGTTGGTTGGGGTTGGGTGTTGGGTTTTTCCTCCTTTGCCTTTTGTCAGTGAGGTGGGCTCTGCGGTCTTCTTCAAAGGAGGCTGCTGCCCGCCAAACTGTGAGGCGCCAAGATGCACGGTTTGAGGCGTTATCAGCCCACTGGCGGTGGTCAATGTGGCAGGCACCAAGAGATTTCTTTAGGCAGTCCTTGTACCTTTTCTTTGGTGCACCTCTGTCACGGTGGCCAGTGGAGAGCTCGCCATATAACACGATCTTGGGAAGGCGATGGTCCTCCATTCTGGAGACGTGACCCATCCAGCGCAGCTGGATCTTCAGCAGCGTGGACTCGATGCTGTCGACCTCTGCCATCTCGAGTACTTCGACGTTAGGGATGTAAGCGCTCCAATGGATGTTGAGGATGCACACAAAACTCAAAACGGTCAACCAGTTTACCTATCTCGGCTGCACCATTTCATCAGATGCAAGGATCGACAATGAGATAGACAACAGACTCGCCAAGGCAAATAGCGCCTTTGGAAGACTACACAAAAGAGTCTGGAAAAACAACCAACTGAAAAACCTCACAAAGATAAGCGTATACAGAGCCGTTGTCATACCCACACTCCTGTTCGGCTCCGAATCATGGGTCCTCTACCGGCACCACCTACGGCTCCTAGAACGCTTCCACCAACGTTGTCTCCGCTCCACTCCTCCCTGTAGTTTCCCAATAAAGACCAAGAGCCATAGTCTCCTCCCTCAGTTCCAGCCTTGGATCCACGCCAGAAGCATGTAGTTATATGCTGGATGTTTCAGGGCATTAAAGCCTTTGACCAGGTGCTTCACGTCTGCATGTGGTTATTGATTGTGCTACAGTAGTTAAACGGGTAAGACTACAGATGCTGTGATTGTAGTGCCTACCCAAAGCACTGGAGAAGCTCAGCAGTTCATGCAGCAACCATAAGAACCAAAGGCACATAACCAAAGTTTTGGGCCTGAGCCCTTGGTTATGTTAAGGAATGAACCAAATGCATGAAAAAGGTCGGGGAGAAGAGGTAAGACAGGAAGAAGGGGAAAGGAGAGTAGCACAGGCCAACAGGCAAGAGATCACAGGTGAATATTAGAGGGAGAGTAGGAGAAAAAAGCTGAGGCAATAGAGAGAGAGGATATCTCTTTGAATGGAGAAGGAAGGGAGTGGGGATCTGGAGAAAAGGAGGATAGGGAAAAGGAGAGAGATAGACAGGGAAGGTGGCAAATGGAAACTGGACTAGTCTATGTTAATGTCATCTGGTTCAAGAGTGCTCAACAAAATGTTAGGTGTTCTCCAATTTGCAGGTAACCGCAGTGTGGCAGTGCATGAGACCATGGACAGACATGTCGATGTGGGAATGAAGTATGGAACTGAAGCGATTGGCCACTGGGAGATCCCCATATTGCAGCAAACAGAGCAAAGGTACCCAATAAAACAATCTCACAGTCTGTGTCTAGTCTCTCTGATGTAGAGGAGGCCATAACAGGAGCACTGTGCAATAGATGACCCCTGAAGATTCACGTGAACTGTGGCTATGCTTTGAAAAAACTGGGGCGCCAAATAGTAGTGAAGGAGTAGGTGTAGTATTTTTTGAAGTCAAAGGGGTAGGTATCTAGGGGATGATTAGTTGGAAAGAATAAGTAGGATGAGGGGAGGAGAGGGCAAGATGTGTCTTGTGGTGAGATCACATTGTAGGTGGCAGAAATTATGGAGGATAATATGCTGGATATGGAAGTTAGGTGAGGACCAAGGAAATTCTGACCTTGTGTGTCTAGTATCGAAGGTGTGTAGAATATAGAGGATATATTGGTGAGTTGATAGCAGTAGAGGGGGAGGTACAATTTCTGAACAAGAAGACCATCTCGCATGTTCTGGAATGGAAGACATCATCCTGAGAGAAAGGAATAGAATCCATACAGGGGAAAGGATACAAAGAGGTGTAGTCGAGGTAACTGTGGAGCTGGATAGGTTTGTAGAAAATATCTAGAAAGTTTGTCTCCAGAGATGGAGACGGGGAGATAGAGAAAGCTTGATTGAAGAAATAGGTATTACACAACTTTTCAGAGAGGAAAAAGGCAAGAAGAGTGTTGGAGAGTTTGAAGAACTGAATTTCAGCATATTATGTTTAATAGTTTGACACTTCTGCTTCTGGTAACAAGATGTCAGGAGAAAAAGAAATGCCTGGTATGGAAGGTCAGGCAGAAGTGATACAAGGCTGGAGGAGCTTGCAAATGCAAATTTAGGTAATTACTATGGAGGGACTGGTTATGTAATTGCAAGTTCAATGTCCTCCAGTGAATCCAAAGCTTGCTGGTTAAAACTACACCAGATTCTCATTATCACAGGAAAAATAAACAACACAGCAACCTTTAAAGTATCACAAGGAAATAAATTACAAGAGTGTGAACTGTTCATTTTTAGAACTCAGGGCAAACATCACTTACTTGCTGCCATTGGAAAGAACACAGATTTTGAAAAGAACAATATTTCATTTTTTCACTACTGATGTAAATTATTTCATTGAACATAATTATACAGATTAAGCGCAAACTTTGTTCTCCAACAGAAGACATGTATGGTAAGTTAGTTGACCAAATCATATTTACATTTTTGATATTTAGTTTGTACCCGTTGGGACAAAGAGCCTGTTACTGCACTCTATATCTCTCTAACTCTATCGAAGAACAATTAGCCTTCACAGAAATTCCATCAATCCCATTCCTTTTAATTTATATTCTCTCACATCCTCATAAATTTCCCCTTGGTTCTTCTCCCACAACTTACACAAGGGGTTATTTATGATGATTAATTAACCTTCCAGCACATCTTTGAGATGTGGCAGAAAACCAAAGCATCTGGGGGATCACTTATGTTCAAAGGAAGAACATGCAAACTCTACACAGACAGCACCAGAGATTGGGATTGGAGCTGCATCTCTGAAGCTGTGAGGCAGCAGTGCTACTTGCTGGTTCATTATGTCACACTGCACACATCAGGAAAAAAAAAGAACAAGTTTATTATCATCCAACTGTATGCATATTATGACCATTTATTATCATCTGACAGTACGAATATGCCCAGGGAAACAGCATTTCTCTGGACCACGATACACACAAATGCACACTTAACACGTTTATGTGCACTGACTCATGTAGCACCAGAATCGATTCATTCTGTTCTGAACATCAAATTATTGAATTATTAATACTTTTGAATATGTATTCTCTTGTTTGAGAACTCACAATTTTTCTAAAGCTGTGGGATATTTTCACCATACTGAAGAGTATTCTCATCAACTGAGCCTCTCTGAAGAACAGGAGGACAAGTGATAGAGTGAGAGGAGGAAATTGGGTGCTGTATCAAAGCAGATATGTTGCTGGAGTTATTGTTCAATATTGAGTTTATTAGGACTTCAGACTCACAATTACATAATATAATACAATATTGCATAATATAACACAGTATCGCACTAATATTGCAATAGTACACAATATTGCACAATATAACACAAAACTGGTGTTTTCCAAAGTATTGCTCGGAAGTAGGTGGCATAGAATATTCCTAATCTGTTAAATATCCACACAGTCCTGTCTACCTAAATCATATCAAATAAATGGAGGAGGTCTGCATTTGATATGACTGAGGAAGAAGGAGGAATTGGCTTCAGACTACACATTTATCCATGATATATAAATAATTTTCAAGAACTGAGATAGCTATATGAGAGTAAGCAAAATATAGGTTTCACCTTCAGCTTGAAATTGAACAATAGAATAGTGAATGGTTTATTTGTTTCAAAGCCAAATTTACAATTTCAAGCTTATTACTGCTGAATATTGCTTTAATAATCAGCCACTTTGTTATTACCATTGTCAATTAATTTAATGATTACACTGCCAGTTAATGTTAAACTTTATAACTTTTTTTGTTTACTAATGTAATACCATTGCATCCCTTATATTCATGAAAATTCCCTCATAAACAACAATAATATATTATAAACCAATATTTAAAAATTTCAATTCATGGGCAAGTTTGAAGTTATGCACATAACTTGAGTTCTTACCTCTGAAGTGATGTGTGTAACCTCAATTGAAAATAATCTCAATGTGGACCAAAAGTAGAGCTAAAACAAGATGCTAACCAGTGCTTTGACCAAAAGCAATGTACAAATGTAAAAACCAGAATCTGTTTCTCAACTTAAAAATAAAATCCAAGAAACTTGAGCTTGCTTTCCAGTTGCTTTGTCAAAACTGAAATGTCTTGCTTATGGATATCTAGTTGTAGCTCATTATCTATAATTAGCTCCTCACTAAATGACCACCACCAGACTTTGTACAACTTTCCCTCATGAGAAAAGCCAGCTCTCTTTCAACCTACTGCTCTGACTGGAGGAATAAGGCACAAGCTCTCAGATGAGAGATGGGAAGGACCAAAGGAATCAGAGCAGTAGATTTTAGAGATTTGTTTGTAGAGTGCATTGATTTAGCATAGCATGAACTACAACTGCTTCCCTCAGGAGCAAACTGCCTTTTCAAGTTAATAAAATGAGCATAAAATAAGCTGAAGTCTGCAGTAACATAGATAATATATTTCTGATATATTTCAAGCTTAGAGTAGATCACTAAAATATACCATGAGGATGAGATTCATTAGGAATATAAATCAGACAGTGTTGAATTAATTTTGTAACTGAAAACACTTTAATAACCTTCAAAGCAACACTGGCAGAATTTGACTAAATCTGCATTTTAAGTTCTTGCTGCTGTTTTATACAAACAACAGACTGGACATAGATAAATTTTCAAAATCTTTACCAGCTCAGAAAATGCCACTCTTCAATGAAGTCGTGAAAATAGTTTTTTAACTGTTTTTTTTTAATTGAAATACAGCATATTGAGACATTTTATCATCTACTGTTTTCTGACAATTCGATAATAAAAATTGAGAACAGATGGATGAAATCTGTTTATCTGCATAAAACTGCGAAACATCACAGATATTTCTTGTGACTTTTTACTTGAGCTCATTCAGAAATTTAACATGAAGTTCTAACTAAACCTAAATAATTTGTGGCCTGTTCCCACCATATGCTGAGATAAAGGTCAGTGAGTACATTGTGAAATTTGTTTTAAACAGTGATTATGGTGCCTTCAAACCTGGGCTATATAATTTTGTAGATAATAGAGAGTGGCAATTAGTTCTGGTGCTGCACCACTCCAGTGACCCAAGTTCAATCCTGAGCATTAGTGTTCTGTGCGATCTTCAAGTGGCCCATGTGAGTTTCTCCGAGTTCTCTAATGACTTCTTACATCCTAAAGACATGCTGGTGAGTTAAGTGAGTTATTGTCTCGACAATAGATGGGCAGCAGCAGAATTGAGGGGAAGTTGAGAAATTGTTAGAATAGGTTACAGGAAAATAAGTTGGAGAAAGGGATTGATTGGAATGCTCTGACAACTGACATTGTCTCGATGGGTAGAAAGGTCTCCATTTATGTAATAAGGAAATATGAGAAAACAAAATGGTGATGTGATTGAAAAGGTTGTTTTCAGGTGAGATCTCCACTAAATCTTCTGAGTGAAAAGAAACTCAAATAATGGAATGTTTCAAAGATATCACTAGTTTCCCAACCTGTCTTGCTCTTTTTTTTGTGGTCACTATTGTCCAGGCTTCCTTGTTGAAGACATCTCATGAAATACACTGTTCTGGGAGTACCAACACACATCAGGTGGAGGAATCTGAAGCTCAATCCCCAAACCGTTATGGCAGTCATCTCAGTACCTGACAGCAACAAAGGCATTTCTCCTTTGAATTTATTCAATTAAAAAAATAAAATTAAAAATTAGCAAGAATTTTTTGAAAGCACATTGATCGACCATAACTATGAAGTGGATTAAAAAAAGCGGTTTTGATGAAGATTGGTGACTATGTGTGTTTGAGCGAAGGGACACCCACAAAGCATTTCTGGTCTCAGTGCAGCACTGGTAGCTGAAGGGAATTGCTCAGGTTTGATCTCCCATGCTGAACACCTTGTGAAGTTCACTCAAGCATCAATGCCTTAAGGCAGCAGGAAAACACTGGCAACTGCTTCCAGATTTCTGCATTCACGCACACAGGAATCTAATATATCAATCGCTGGGTGATATTTAGATTGTGGAACTTTGGCTTGCTTTCTTCGTTTTGTATCCATATGCTTTTGAAGCATTAGACTGGGATAGTACTTGAAATTTCAGCTTTGGAAGAGAAGAAATTCAAGGCTATTTATCCACTGTGGTTCTTTAGGTCTAAGTATCAAGTGCTGTCTGAGTTGCTGAGTATTTTCTAAAATTTGGTCCTTCTGTGTTATTTACCAAAATCAAAAATAAAATACAAATCTGTTTTCCAACAATTAGAGAAGAGAATAAGTGCACTCAAGTCATAGCAATAGACTTAGCCATATTATGATGCAATTTTAACTTTACAGGGATAATCTATAGCAATAGAGACTTTATTTTTTAAATTTTTATTGAGTTTAACATATAACATGAGTATAAAATTGACAATTGACCATTTGTATACAAGTAAACATGAAAATGTCTTTCCAGAATCTCTCTAAATTTGGGCACACCCAAAACATATGGATCAGGGAAAAAAATTTACATTTCTCTCACAATGGATCAATATCTGCATAAAAACAAGATAATTTAAGTTTGGATATATGAGTTTTGTGTACTACCTTAAATTGTAATAATCAATGCGATGCACAAAACAAGGAATCATTAATCAAGCTGAGAGTAGAGTACAAATCTTCATCTGAGAATGTTAAATTAAAATCATGTTCCAAACCACTCTTAATCCATGCCCTGGGATCTAAATTTAAATCCAATAAATTATTATAAATACATAATATTAGTCCACCATGAAAATAAAACTGTAAATTATAAAACAAATCAAGAATATTAGCACTGGGAATTTATGAGAAAGCCGAAAGCTTAAACTGAACAAAATGTCTAATTTGTAAATATCTAAAGAAAGTGTCTATTCGAAAGATTAAATTTAGCTGATAATTGTTCAAAAGAGGCAAAATTATCTCAAATAAAAAGATCAATAAAACCTTGAATACCTATTCCATGCCATTCCTTAAAATCTGCATCTAGCAAAGACGGTTGGAAAAGATGGTTATCTATAATTGAGCTAATCAGTGAAAAACCATTATTTCCAAAGAATTTTTCAACTTATTTCTCATTAACAGATGGTTTGTTAATTTGGAAAAGGAAAATGGTAAAAAACGGATCGTAAAATTGCCAACATAGAAGTTTTTTTTAAGAGAACTGAAATCCCATTTCTACCCATGAAGAGCACTGACATATCCAAATATAATAATAAAAGTATATTATGTCTATTAAGTGCCAATTAATGACTCATTTAATGAAGATAAACTACTTTTATCATTTAACAAGGCTTGTATCTCTCTTATTCTAAAAAAAAGGGCAAGTGCCAACAGAATGTACTTCATATAAACTGATATCACTTTTTTCTTCTCTTTGGCTTGGCTTCGCGGACGAAGATTTATGGAGGGGTAAATGTCCACGTCAGCTGCAGGTTCGTTTGTGGCTGACAAGTCCGATGCGGGACAGGCAGACACGGTTACAGCGGTTGCAGGGGAAAATTGGTGGGTTGGGGTTGGGTGTTGGGTTTTTCCTCCTTTGTCTTTTGTCAGTGAGGTGGGCTCTGCGGTCTTCTTCAAAGGAGGTTGCTGCCCGCCGAACTGTGAGGCGCCAAGATGCACTGTTTGAGGCCATATCAGCCCACTGGCGGTGGTCAGTGTGGCATATACTTAATGTTGATATGACGATTCTATCAAAGGTTTTAGCACATAGATTAGTGAAAAAAAATGACCATTTATTATAGATTCAGACCAAAGTAGTTTTATTAAAATTTGTTATTCTTATTATAATGTACATTTATTATTCAACATGGTATATCTACCTTCCACTCCTTCGATAGAATTTATTCTTTTATTAGATGCTGGAATGGGAGTATTTATTTGCTGCACTAGGTAAATATAATTTTGGTCCAGATTTTATTAAATGGATTAAATTATTGTATTCATGCCACATGGTGTTGGTCCGCACTAATTTGGATGTGGGGAACAGCAACAGGGGAACACAGCAGTGTTATCCATTAAGACTTTTACGTTTTGATATCATATTGGAACCATTAGCTGTTGCTATGACAGTGTAGAGAATTTAACGGTATAATTAGAGGAGGAATTGAGCATAAAGTATTGCAGATGACTTACTGCTTTTCTTATTTCAAATCCTGAAATTTCTATACCAAATATATTTGATAAATTCAGTCAGTTTTCGGGTTACAAATTAAATTTACTTAAGGGTTACCTTTTACCCTCAAAAGGTATTTATGCAGGTTATACTGAAAGAACACTTCCAATATTTAGGAATTTCAATTATGAAAAGTTATAAAAACTTATTGAAAGAATTTCTGGGTATTATTTGATAAGGTGAAACTATCATTGTCGGGTTGGTCACCTTTATCTATCACAATGACAGGATGTATTAATGTGATTACAATGAATATTTAACCTAAAAGATTGTATCTTTTTCAAGCACTACTTATTTTCATTCCTAAATCGTTTTTCAGCTCACTGGATTCCATTATTTCTACATGTATATGGCAGGTGAAAAAAACACATATAAGTAAAGCCCATCTTCAAAAAAACACATAAAATGGAGGATTATCACTTCCAGATTTTAGATTGTATTATTGGACGACAAAATATCTCATTACCCCTTTCACACTTGGTGTCCCACTAAATTGGCCATTCAGTGTCCTGGGAGACGAATGGGGGTTTGGCTTTTCACACTTGACAATGAACACTTTCACACCTGCAAGGAGCCATCCCCGGGGTGAGGACTATTCTACCTTCTACAGGTGGTGGACATGACCTAAATTCTGATCAATGTATTATTATCTTATATTGAACTAAATTAAACATGCTGAATTATAACATAATTAAGCTTTATGTACAGCCCTGTATGAGCTCTTCAACCCCTGTGCCGACCTATATAAAATTTTATAAGGGACCATGGGAAAGTGCTAGCAATAAATAGCAATAGTGATCAATTTTTAAACAGCATGAGAAAGTTGGTAGTGCTTTAGCAGATAATTTATATAGTGTGGGAAAGTTGGTAGCACTATTGCGTACAATTTATAAATACCGTGCGAAAAAGCAATGGCAGACCTGCCCTCCCAGAATGCCATGCAGCAGAGAAAGGTCTGAATGTATAGCTGCGTGCACGAAGCACTTCGGAAGGGGTTTCTCTGCTGCACAGAATTCTGGAAAGTCAGCTCCGCCACTGATTTTTCCCACGGTCTTTATAAATTGTGCGTTATAGCACTACCAACTTTCCCCCACTGTTTAAATATTCTCCACTATTGCTATTTTTTTTTTCTCTCTCTCCCCCTCTGCAACTTCCCATGGCAAAGTTTATACCTTAATTTGAATCTTTTCTTCCATCAGGTTCCTGCACTCTCGCAAAAACTTGGGTTATTTCAGGCCCACAATGCAATTTCATTTCACACTTGCCTGATTGCAATGCCGGCATCTGCAGATGCTGTCAATCTCTGGCATGAGATGATGTCACCTGACGCCGACGTTGAGTTGATTTTCCGTTCCCACTAGACACTTTAAAGGCTGATTGCCCGTTAATTCCTGGGATCACTTGCAAGTGTGAAAAGGGCTGTTGACTCTCCCGGTAGACTTCACACTAAAGTGAAGGTCATTGTGTCTGAAGCTACAAAACAGCTGAACATTCAAGGTGTGATATCTCTTCAAGTTGATGAAATGATTGTGATTAAGAGTCATGGCTTATATTGATGAAATTCAGTCGATTGACCTAAGAACTCTGACAAACTCTCAGTTGCACAAAATCTCATTAGCATTCAACTCGCATTCAAATCAAAGGACCTGAACTGAGTTGAGTGGGCAGACTTTAACCAGTTGGTTTATGTAGCAAATTGATAATAATGACTGAAGAATCGATCTGGAATGTATCAATAGAATAAAATGTAACAGGATTGTTTTGCTTTTGGTTCAGTGAGCATTCTGGTGTTTGCCCTATTGGAAACATAAAATTTTTTCATTGCTCTAGTGGTGCAAAATAATCTATGGAAGTATAACTTTGGAAAGGTGCTGAAAAAAGATCTCTCTGCTCAGCACCCAGCACTGACAAGATCACTCTGGAATGCATCAGAACTAATTCTGTGCAAGTAGCTAAATTTGAAAGGCACAGTTGTTTTCATTTTCTGCCATGTAATCCCACAAGACGTTTAGCAGCTCAGCACCAAGCAGTGAAACAAAGCGAGTGGCAGAATCTTACACTCCTTGACCTACCCATGGGAATGCAATATTGATGTTCAAAATGCAAACAGCTTTGTTTCCCTTTATTTTCCATCCAGGACATTATAAACCACCAAAAAACCTGACCAGATTTTCATCAGGTTAGGCCGGCAGCTGTGGGAACTTCAGCACCGAACTGTAGACCAGCCATTCCCAAACTTTCTTGTGGCGATCACCCCCTTGGAACACTCTGCTGAAAATTTATGGGCCTCCTTCCCTATGAAGCAGTCAAGTTTAGTTGGATTGTTCCATACTTCTCTCCTATGGACTACATAAAAAACATTTTTAAAAATGTTATGATTTCAGTCCATGCCTCCTCTTAAATATACTGGGGCCTCCTCAGTGGGAGGTGTCGGGGGGGGGGGTGTGATGGCGAATGGCCCCTATTGAGAATGGCTGTGTAGACCATCAAAGCCCAGACTCCTAAACAAAAACTCAATTAGAGACTCATTCAGGACTCTTACTTTACACATTGTTTATTACTGAATATTTTTTCTGAATTGTAGTCAGTTTACTTACATTTCTTCTTTGTTTACATTTCTCTCTTTTGTAAATGTATCTTTTTCTTGTGTACAGTTACCGATAAATAGAAATTCTGCCTGGCCCGCAGGTAAAAGAATCTCAAGGTTGTATGTGATGTCATGTATGTACTCTAACAGTAAATCTGAACTTTGAAACTTTGACTTTGCACATCTTGGACATATCAATGATAAAATGACCAGGAGTTTACTGACACCCAACCATGATAATATTATTAAATCTCACTGCAGGATCAGAGAAAGTTTTAAGAAATAACTACATGGATATAAACTTCGATATGTGGTGTTATTTCAGTAAGGTTATTCAACAATTCATGGTGTCAAGTTCTAAAATCTTAAATGGTAAATTTTTGACAGTACCCAAAACAGTTATCCCAATCAATATGGTCTCCAGGAAAATTACATACTGCCTAAAAAGTCAGTTATTGTAGGTATTGATCATATTTTCTTCTTCTCTTTGGACAGTTCCTCAAAGATTAGGATGATTTGATTCCACATGTTCTAATGCTTCCAAGTTGGTTGATGGTGGCTCTTCAGGATCCACAAACTCTGCACCTGACGGGCCAGAAGGCCTATTCCTGCTCCTATTTCTTATGCTCTTATGTAGCTTCAAAATCCATCCCAACGTGTATCCCATCTAGGCAAGCTGTTCTCTGCAGTCCATTTAAAGTGACACAACAATTGCAACTTTTCTCCTTCAACCCTCATTTCTCCTCAACTCCCACTCCTAGTATGAATCAGGGCAGAACTCTGAATCATTTCCTTCAGCAAGATGACATTGCAGTATGGTGCCAGTTCAAATGATCCACCATGAAGTAGATTTACTGCTGAGTAAAATTCAATTTGTAATGCTAACATTGTTATAACCTATTCCACCTTTTGAGCATGACCACATGACATATCTTTCTTGCAGCTCTTTGTTCTTTGAAGCAGATTGAATTTGTAATTTCTATTTTACATTTGAATTTACCTTGAAGTTTTCATTCCAGTTCAGTTTGTAGTGAGAAAACAGACTGAAATTCTGCCAGTATTGCCTTTGCTTTATGAACAATTTTAGACAAACCAGTGGAAAGCAGTTTAATTATAGCCACACAGCCCTATTGGTATAAGAACATTTAACATCACTGCTTAGCTAAATATCTTTGCAAAAAAGACACAAAATTAAAGAAACATTGGAAATGCAAAGTCAGATCTAGTGGGTATTTGAATATTTACAGAGGCTTTTAAAATTTAGAAACACATGAAAATAAATATCAGCTGAATGATTGATTGTCTCAATAGAACCATAGAATATTACAGCATGGAAAACAGGTCTGTAGCGAGCTAAAATTTTGCCTAGTCCTATAGACCTGCACCTATTCCATGGCCCTCCCATTCACGTACCTGTCCAAAGTTTCCTTAAATGTTTAAATTGAGTCTGCATTCACAACTTCGGCTGGCAGCTTGTTCCATACTTTCACCATACTGTGAGAGGTTCCCCCTAAACTTTTTCCCTTTCACCCTAAACCCATCTTCTCTGGTTTGTATCTCACCTAAGCTCAGTGGAAAAAGCCTACTTACAATTGCTCTACCTATACCTCTCATAATTTGGCATACCTCTATCAAATCTCCCCTCATTATGACTGAGATCACCCGCAAATTGGAGGCACAACACCTCATCTTCTGTCTGTGCACCCTCCAACCAGATGGCATTAAAATCGACTTCTCTGGCTTTTGTTAAAGCTACGCCCCCCCCACCCCTCACCACCACTGTCAGCTTTCCTCAGCTTTGTCTCTGGCTTTTCCCTCCATCTCCTTTCCTTTCACACCCCTTATTATATCCAATAAAATCCTTTAGTTGGTCTGGACTCCTCTCCCAGCCAGTGCTGTGTCTATTCTGAGCTTTCCTGTTCTTCGCTTATTCCTTTATATCCTATGGACGCTGCAAGACCAGCTGAGCTCTAGCATTTCGGTGTGTTTTTACTAAGTCACAGCATCTGCAGTATTTCGTATTTCACTCAGTAAAGTCTTAACCTAACTTTTTCCTGTTACTCAGTTCCTCAAGTCCAAGCAACATCCTCATCCATCTTTTCTGCACTCTTTCAATTTTATTGATATCTTTCCTACAGGTAGGGGACCAGAATGACGCACAATACTCCAAATTTGGCCTCACCAATGTTTTATACAACTTGACCGTAACATTCCAATCCCTGTACTCAATACTTTTATGAAGGCCAATATGCTGAAAGATCTCTTTATGATCCTGTCTACCTGTGACATCACTTTCATGAAAGTATGTATCTGTATTTCCAGATTTCTCTGGCCTACTGCATTCCTCAGTTCCCTACCTTTTACCATTTATGTCCTTTCTATGGTTGTCCTTTCAAAATGCAGCACCTCACACTTATCTGCATTAAATTCCATCTGCCAGTTTGCAGCCCATTTTTACAGCTGCTCCAGATCTTTCTGCAAGCTTAGAAAGCCTTCATCATTGTCCACAATGCTCTAATTTTTGGTCATCTGCAAACTTGCAGAACAAAATTATCATCCAGATCATTGGTATACATGACAAACAACAATGGTCCCAGCATCAATCCTTGAAGCACACCACTAGTTGTAGGCCAAATCATCCACTAGCAATCTCTGGCTTCTCCCATAAACCTTCCTGATTAACTTTCCATGTGGAAACTTGTTAAAGACCTTACTAAAGTCCATGTAGACAACATCCACAGCCTTTCTTTCATCAATATTCCTCATAACCACCTCGAAAAACTCAATAAATATATTAAATATGACCTACCATGCAGAAAGTCATGTTGACTATCCCTAATTGATCTCTGACTATCCAAATACTTGTATATCAAATCTCTTAGAACACCTTCCAATGACTTACCTACTACTGATGTCAGGCTCCCTGGCCTCTAATTTCCTAGGTTATTTTTGGAGCCTTTTTTAAACAACAGAACAATATGAGCTACCTTCCAATCCTCCAGAACCTCACCTATGGCTAAGGACATTTTAAACATATGCATCTTCCAGGACCCCTGAAATTTCGACCCTAGCCTCCCTCAAGGTCTGAGGGAATACCTTGTCAGGTCCTGGGAATTTATCCACCTTTATTCATTTTAAGACAATCACCTACTCCCCTTTAATATGTATAGGTTTCATGATCTTACTGCTTGTTTGCCTCACTTCCTTAAACTCTGTGCCAGCTTTCTGAATACTAAAGATGGAACAAAATCTTCCCCATCTCTTTTGGCTCCATACATAGAGGACCATTCTGATCTTCGAGAAGACTAATTTTGTTCCTTACCATCCTTTTGCTCTTAATATACAGTAGCTGTAGAAGTCCTAAGGATTTTCATTCACTTGGTCTGCCAAAGCAACCTACTGATTTCCCTCTTGTTTTTTTCTCCTTCATTGTTTTTACTTCATTTGTTCTTTGTTGACGATATCTGCTATACGCATCTCTCATCTTCTTAACCAGATCACCAATATCCCTTGAAAACCAAGGTTCCTTATGCCTGTTAATTTTGTCTTTCATCTTTATAGGAACATTCAAACTTTATACTCTCAAAATTTTACCTTTGAAGGCCTTCCACTACTGAGCACATTCTTGCTAGAAAACAACCTCGTCCAATCCATACTTTATCGATCCTTTCTCATTTCCTAAAAGCTGGCCTTTCTCTAGTTTAGAATCTCAACTTGAGGATGAGTCTTACCCTTATTCATAACGATCTTGAAACTAATGACATTATGATCATTGAACCCAAAGTGTTCCCCTACACATACTTCTGTCACTTGTCCTGTCTCGTTCCCTAATAGGGGATCCAGAATTGCACTCTCTCTTGTTGTTTCCTTAATAAATTAATTTTGAAAATGTTCCTGAACACATTTGACAAACTCTAAGCCATTTTACAGTATGGGGGTCCAAGTCAATATGTGGAAAGCTAAAATCATCCACTATCACAAATTTCTGTTTCCTGCAGTTGTCTGCTATCTTCCTGTAGATTTCCTCTTCCAATTCTCACTCACTATTGGGTGGTCTTTAATACAACCCCATTAATGGTGTTGTACCATCCCTATTCCTCAGCTCCACCCATTTAGCCTCAGTAGACAAGCCCTCTAGTCTGTCCTGTCTGAGCATGGATGTGATATTTTCCCTGTCAAGCTACTCTTCCCCTTTTCATCCCTCCCACATCTTTCACATCCTACCCTTCTTCAATCAAATTTCACTAATGTCCAAAATGTCATCATTTGATGTGCCAATCCATGCTCTATGCTCATCTGCCATTCCTGCTTCTTGTATTGATTTAGGAGCACCGTCTCTGGAGGCAAAAGGGATGCATCTTCATTTTGATTAAAGACCCTGCATCAGAACAAGAAGAGGAATGAGAAAAGATTCCTCTACAAAGAAATATGAGGGAGGTGTGGCTTGGTAACTGGGAGGAGATGGATGGAACCAGACGAGAGGTGTAATGATGGGTTGATGGAGCCCAGTGAGGGAGGTGAATAGGGGCAGGGCACATGGGGATGGAAAAGGTGAACAAAGGTAGGAAGACTGGCACCAAAAGAGATACTTCAATTTCTAGTCAATTGTTGGTAGACCTCTCCTGGAAAGGAAGCATAATGTGATGAGGGGCAAGAAGTCCTTCTGCCTTATGGCTCCAATGGTATACCATTATTTCCATGATAAACAACCTTTGATTTCTGTCTCTATATGCAGTCTTAACATCATCTTTTTGCTCCTCAACTCCACTATCTGCTCTGATATTCTGTTTCCCTCCCCCCTGCAAATCTAGTTTAAAGCCCCCCCCCCCCACCACCACCAGAGCAGCACAAGAATATTAGTCCCATTCAGATGCAAACCATTCTTCCAGTACAGGTCCCACCATGGATCCAGCTTCAAGATTCATCATAGTGTTGGGTCTTCACCAGGGTTCTTTTTATTTTCTTATATACTCTCGCATATAGGGAGGCTAATCAACTCACTGAATCTATGACAGTACTTATAACAATCTTATTAATCCCCTTCTGTCATATATTTACATATATTTGTCTCAAACATCTTAAATCCCCTCAATTCTCCTACTATCTACATTCACAAAGGCAATTTGCAGTGGTCAAATCACCTAGCAATCTTTGGGATATGTGAGGAAAACAGGCACATGGGGGAAACTCACATGGCCACAGGGATAACATGAAAACTCCACACAGTCAGCACCAGAGATTGGTGTATCATTGGAGCCATAAGGCAGAAGGACTTCTTGCCCCCTCATCACATTATGCTTCCTTTCCAGGAGAGGTCTACCAACAATTGACTAGAAATTGAAGCATCTCTTTTGGTGCCAGTCTTCCTACCTTTGTTCACCTTTTCTATCCCCACGTGCTCTGCCCCCATTCACCTCCCTCACTGGGCTCCATCAACCCATCATTACACCTCTCGTCTGGTTCCATCCATCTCCTCCCAGTTACCAAGCCACACCTCCCTCATATTTCTTTGTACAGGAATCTTTTCTCATTCCTCTTCTTGTTCTGATGCAGGGTCTTTAATCAAAATGAAGATGCATCCTTTTTGCCTCCAGAGATGGTGCTTCACCTGCTGAGTTCTTCTAGCAGACACACGGAACACTGCAGATGATGGAATCTGGAGCAATGCACAACCTGGAGGAAGAAAATGGGTCAAGCAGCATCTGAAGGAGAAAAAAGAATTATCAACATTTCAGGCTGGAAGGGTTCGAGCCTGAAATGCTGACAACACTTTTTCTCCCACTGAAGCTACTCATCCAGGTGAGTTCCTCTGGCAGATTTTGATTTCATTCAGCATTTCATATTTTGCTCTAGATCCTGAAATCGGCCGTCTCTTGTGCCTCTATTCAGATAATTGACTCTAGTAGACTAAGATGACAGGAATAAATGCTGCACTTGACATTATTATGTGAAAATCAGCAACTGTTTTGCCTCTGGGATTTTCTCGCACTGTTTCATTGAAGTAATCACACAAATGGTTGGAACCCCATCTGAGTGTGCCTGGAAGAGAAGGTCAGTGTTTTGTCAGAATGAGAATTCCTGCCAGATGAATTCAATTTTGTTGCAAGAATCATAAATAACCTTTCAAACAGGACTTTAAGGAACAAACCTTTCCTTTTACACTGATGGGATTAATATGTTTTCTTGGCAAGGACATACTGTGCAATCTACACAGTGCAATCAAACAATAAAAAGGACATAGAACATAGCCAAGTCCCATAGCTTTTGTTGTATGTCATATGTTTGTCCACTAAAAAAGGACAACCAAAAACTAATTAATCTCCTCTTGATCATCTGCAGTGCAATAGAAGGAGTTGTTGATGGTTAGTTCAAATGGTTTTTACTCACCATTGATCTGCTTGTCGATGCTTGTTTTATATATTGCCAAGTCTGCTCAGCTCCAACCTTCATTACAACCTCCAAACATAGTCAAAAGAGATCCATCCACAAGGTCAGATGAGAATAATCACCCTTGACAACACTTCATTGACTGTGGCAGTATGGAGCTCTGGTATAAATGGAATTGGTGTCATCCCTCAGGAAATGATTAGGGTAACAGCCTCAACCTAAAAGATTTGCAAAAAAATAATGAACTTTTGTAGACAGCAGCTTCTGTTAAACAGAAAGAAAATCCCCTACGTTTAGGATTGGATGGATATTACTGCTATCTGTTAAGAATAAGGTGCTGTTCCTCACAAAGTTGATTCTTTACTTCGGAAATTCTGAAGGTGCAAATTCCCAAATCATTAATAAATTGGCTCAGGGGGCATGACGTGATGGCATAGGGAGAAGATGTGGGAAGACTCCTTCCCCCCCCCCCCCAGCAGAACTATTCAAAACCTATCTAAAAGTTTAAAAACATTTTTTTAAAACTGTTGATTGCATTGTTGAAGTACTCTACAAGCAGCTATGAGGAAAACTAAAGCTCAACCAGCAAAAAAAACCCTGGCTACTAAACAGTTATTAATTACTGAAGAATCTCGGCCTACCTTGCAAACGGAGCCTTCGGATTCAATTTCCTCTCAGCCCCGTCTGCCACGCCAGTCCACTGGTATTGCTGCACAAGATGGTGCTGGTGCCCAATGTCGATCTCCTTTTGACCAAGATGAACAACTGCACATGCACAACACCTTGCGCATGGGGTTTGCACCCAAAAGGCCCAGGCTGAGGGGGGACCCAACCTCCCTTCGTCCAGTGATCCAGGACTGATGGGAAGGGGAGTCTGTACCCGTAGTCGGGTCGAGACGACCTCCGTGTCGACAGAGGAGGAAAAGGACATCATTGGATTGGAAGAGGTGGAGGACACAGTTATATTTAAGGGTAGGCCTGTGGTGAGGCAGACCTAAGTTTAAGTCTGATCCTCACTATTCAGATCCAACTTCATCTATTGATTTGTCTAAACAAATAGAGAATCTGGCTGTTATGAAGGAACAGTTTGCTGAAATGAAGGGAGAAATATCTTCTATTACAATGGATGTGGTAAAATGTTTGAAAGCAGTGGATAAGGTTCAGGATAAATTTAAGAAGATTGAAGAAGTATTGATTGATTGTAAAGATGATGTGGACCAATGGAAAAAAAAGATGGGACAGATGGAAGACTTGTTTACTGGTTGGGAAATTCAGAAAAGTGTTTTGTTAAAGAAGATTGATGCCTTGGAGAATCAAGGTTGGAGAAATAATGTTAGGTCTTCAGGAAGATTTTGAAGGTCTGGATGCAGTTCAGGTTTTTTCAGAAGTGGATTCCCAAGGTCTTGGGAACAGCATATTTCCCGAATGGTCTGGAATTGGAGAGAGCTCTCTGAGCAATAAGAAGGAAGCCACTTCCTGGTCAAGCTCTACCCTCCATTTTGATTCGATGTTTGAGTTATCAGGACAGAGAATTGATTTTAAGACTTTCTGTACAGAATGCGAAAAGTAATCAGGGCCCTTTACTTGTTAAGAATAATAGAGCATTTTTCTCTGCTAATTTGAGTCAAGCTGTAATTAAACGGTGTAAAAATGTAATTCAGCTAAAGCTGTTTTATGGAAGAAGGAATATAAGTTTGCTTTTCATTATCCTGCTGTGCTTAAAGATTTTTTATGGAGATCATCAATCTCAATTTTTTACTGATGATGCGGATGCTCATCAATTTGCTAATTCTTTACCAGATAATAAGCAGGCGCCTGGTCAAGAAAAGTTTCCTCAGCAGCCTGTTTTGGTTCTGAAAGGTAAGGATGGGAAGTGAGAAATGGAAACTCAACAGTTGATTGATATTGGGATTGATGTTGATCAGGTTAACCGAGATTTGGAAGAAGCATATCGTACTTGAAATTATTTTGTGTTTTATTCTTGATTGTTCTGTTCAGGTTAGGTGGTTCAACTACCAATCCTTCCAGAGTCGTCGACCACTTTGAGGAATTTGTCACTCCCGTACAATTTGGTGGGGGGGGGGTATTACTATTATAATATTCTTTTTTTAGGGGTTTTTTAATCTTTTTTTTTGTTTCTTTTCTTTGAGGAGACCTTTAGTTCTGTTTGTGTTGGAGCCATGGGGAGGTGTTCCGCCATTTATGGTGAAGTGTTTATAAAGAAAAAAATATTTGTCTTTCACAGAAAGGTTGAAAGTATTGATTGGAATGGCACCAGAAGGCTGCCTGTTAAGTTACATCCTCTTGATGGAGTGAAGGACCAATTATATTCTTGGTGGGTGATGGTAGGTGTCATGAAGGGCAAAAGGAATAGGAAGGCTATTGTATAATTATTTTAACTGTTTATATGCATTATTTTTGATTTCTAAAGAATGCCACAAAAAATTCATTGTCACAAGTATTGAAAGAAATCTCAATAATGTTACCATTAATAGTAACGTGTGTTTGTGTCTTGTCATTTACTTAATCTTGTCCCTCCCTTAGCAGTAAATGTCTGGGGATTAATTTAATTCTTCACATATGGCTATGAACTAATTATTCTATTGGGATATGTTAAGCATTTTATTTCTTTCAACAATTCACTAATTGTGGGCAGCTGAATAAATCTCATAAATAGATGCTTTTGACAGTAAGCTCTGATCTAATTCACTCCTGTATAAGAATACATTGCTGAGTCTCATGCCCAAAAGCAAAGTCAACAGATCTTTTCTCTGACCTAATTTTCCACAAGTTCAATAACTTGTTGACAATTAGAACTCAATTATATTTAATATCCATCAATTACTTCACGCATGTAACAAGATTAATGAACTGAACTCTTGGTGGCAACAAATCAAATGATTAACTTGTGAGGAAAGAATCAGTGACTAAATGTTATTAGGGAACATATGAAAATCAAGCACTGTACACATAATCAAAACTCAGTAACATTCTGATAATCAGGTGTCTGAATATTTTGGAAAACCTGATGGTTGGCCTATGAGTCACTCCGTAGTCCAGAGTGTGAGTCAGGAATTCAGTGTGCAAGCAGGACATCCAGCGCAAGCAGGAGCCAGAGTCTGAAGTGCTTGAATAATTCCTGCTCCTTTTAAACTCACTAGATTCACCAAAACATTTATTATTCCATTGGGTAACACTTTTTAAAAAAATGGAATAAAGCTATGCTCTGCTGTTAATTAATCTAACATTCAATAATTCAGAAATCCTGCCAGTCAGGTATTGACAAAGTTCAAAGGATGCCAGTTTATCCGAAGTTTACTAGAATTGGTAGGGCTGAGTGGGGATGGGAGGTAGAAAGAAACAAGATATTTTAATAGAAGACCAAATTACTCAAAATTTACAAGCTGTGGAAATTTAAAGATGAGAAAGGAAAGTTGTGAAAAATTTCCCAGGATGTTGTCTGGATTGAAAAATATGTTTTATGAGGCAAGGTGAGCAGAGCCAGGGCTTTTCTCTTTGGAGCAAAGAAAGAGAAGAGATGACTTAACAGAGATCTACAAGATTATGAGAGGCAGAGATAAGGTCGACAGCCAGCACCTTTTTCCCAGTCAGCAGTCGCAAACACCAGAGACATCTGTACTGTTATGAGCCCAGAGGAACCCAAAACTCAGTAGCAATAGATATTCACCAAGACAAATGGTTACTTAAACAAAGGTTGCTTTTAATTATCTTTAAAAATGAAAATAGAATCAAACTTTAACTTATCACTATTAAATTACTTAACCTCCTCTTAATTCTAAGCACACATACATGTAAGGAGTGTGTAAGTTCAGAAAATTTCTTTGGTTCACAGTCCAATCTCACTTCTCACTCCTCCAAGTTCACTGGTTGCAGACAATTTTTATACTGTGCACAGAATTTAACATCTATAAAGTTCACCAGGCTTTGGTACTTGAAAGTTAAATGGTTACCACTCAGGAAGGTTCTTGTCGGTTTTCAGAGAGAGATTTGTTGAATTATGACATCCACAACTGATTCCTTTTTAATCAGCCACTGCAGTGTCTTGCTGATGAAACTTGCCCCTTCAGGTTCTCCAGATGATGACCACTTTATTTTAGGTCAATACAGAGTTCCTTTTTGTTTCCCTTATTCCAAGTGAAACATTAGACAGTCAGTCCTCTACTCAAACCACAAGTGCTTTGACCAGGCCATCTTTCAAATGGGCTTTCCATAAGCTTGCCAGCTTGTCCTATTCCAGTCCTAGCCTCTGATGCTGGCTGTAACACTGTACAAGTGATCTCTCTCTCTCTCTCTCTCTCTCTCTCTCTCTCTCTCTCTCTCTCTCTCTCTCTCTTTTTCTCTCTCTCTCTCTTTCTCTCTCTATCTCTCTCTCTCTCTCTCACACACACACACACACACACACACACACACACACACACACACACACACACTCTCTCTCTCTCTCTCTGAGAGAAACCCTGTTTGACTCTCTCTGCTTGCAAGACCACATGACCCCTCTTAGAACAGCAAGCCCTCTTCCAGACAATCTGCGGCTCCAGCAAGCTTTTTCATCTGTTGCCTTTGTAAACAATAATCCATTAGTGAAGTCTCTTGAGCACTCTTCAAAGCTCTTGCAAAAGCTCTGAGGCCCTGATATGTTTAGCATGGTGCAGAGCTCCAGTATTCCAAATAAGATCTGTTTTAAAGTGTTTGTATGTAACCTATTCTAGCAATCCTTTCCCAATTTATCTCCCAAAAACATATCTATATACTCTATATATCCTGTCACAGTACAAAATGGAGGAAAATTAGGAGAGACATCAGGGTAACCTTTTACACAGAAACATACATACTGCATACAGCACGGAAACAGTCCTTGTGGCCCATGAGCCTGTGAAGCCCAATTTCACCCAATTGACCTACAACCCCAGCATGATTTTTTGAATAGTGGGAGGAAACCCGTGCAGTTATGGGGAAAAACATACAAACTCCTTGCAGACAGCACTGGATTCGAACCCTGGTCGCTGGCACTGTAGCAGTTGTGTTATTGGTGCCTGCAATGCTTTGCCATGGGTGGTAGTGCAGGCTGGAAGAATAGGGGCATTTAAGAGACTCTTATACAGGCACACAAGTGAAAGAAAAATAGGTAGGGCGATTTTGCTTTTTTTTTGTAGGTATACTTAGCTTGGTGTAACACTTTGGGCTGAAGGGCCTGTACTGTGTTATAATGTTTTCTATGTCAGTGGTGTTAAATGTGCTATTTTTTAATGCCAGCTCAAATTGCATTTGCACTGGTCCAGTGCTGTAAGTGGTTCACATTCCAAGTCTTAAAAGCAAATGGATGGTGAATGGGAAGTGCTTCCCATTTTCCAGGCTTTGTCATTCACCCTTACTGTCAGTAGGTGGCATTATACATTGGGGCATGATGGACCATAGAGGACCTTAGATTTGCAGATGTTTCATGAAAGACCCTTTCTTTGTCAGCATGAGTGAATGATATGATGCTGACCTAGACCTCATATTCTAAATTCTTGCACATGCAACCCTCGTCTGTGCACTATGTATGTCAAATACTGTCACACTGAGCACTAGTGCACCTCAGGGCTGTGTGCTCAGCCTGTTCCTGTTCACACTGCTGCCCACAACTGTGTGGCACAACAGTAGTTGGCCTCACCAGTAACAATGATGAGTCACAGAGTAGAGTAGAGGTGGAAAATCTCATGAGTCTCAATGTGGACAAGACGAAGGAGATGATCATGGACTTCAGGAGGATCAGGATGACCATCCTTCACTACATATCAACAAATGTATAGTAGACAGAGGGGAGAGCACTAAATTTCTTGGAGTTCACTTAACTAGTGACCTATTGTGGCCACTCAACACCTCTTCACTTGTCAGGAAGGCACAATAGTGGCTGCACTTCCTGAGAAGACTGAAGCAGGTAAGGCTTCATTTGACACCATTTTGTCAAATGTTAATAGGAGCTCTTTCGAGAGTGACCCAGTCAACTGCATCATGGTGTCGTATGGTTGCTGCAGAGAAATAGATCCAAGGTCAATCCTCAAGACCATAAGAGTGGCAGAGAAGATCACTGGAGTCTCCCTCCCTTCCCCCCATTGTTGTGTGAAGAGGGTGTGCAAAATCTTTGAGGATCCCTACCACCCTGGACTCAGAATCTTTCAGCTCCTCTCATGAGAGAAGAGATACAAGAGTATCAGAGCTAGCACCACCAGGCTAAGGAATAGCTTCTTTCCACGGGCAGTGAGAATGCTGAACAAGCAAAGGGGCTGCTCACACTAACCATCCGAGACTCTCATATGTACAAAACAATATTTAATTATTTTTTAGTATGGATGTAACACTTGTCCTACATATGTATTGTTTGTCTGTATGTGTGTTATGTCTGGTTGTGTGTCTGCATGTTTTGTACCAAAGACCGGAGAACACTGTTTCAAGGGGTAGTATTCATACAATCAGATGACAATAAACGTGATTCAGCCACTGAGATTGGGGAGGCTTTGGTTCTGAAGTGGAAATAACAAAGCTTGAATGGTCTCACATTTAGTCTGCAGTTCATCTTCACTGTAGCAGGAAGAGTTTGGAGATGAAGTGTGGTGTTCCAGTGTGAAAGATTGAGGAGTGTTGGGGGAATGACATGTCTATGCTTGACACTAACTGCACTGAAGTTGTGAACCCATTGCTTAAGGTCATGTTCCAGCTGTAGGTTAGAGGTAAATTGCTGAGATCAGCCAAAAGGGAAAAAAAATGTCATCATGGATGCAGTGGTTTAAAGGGCCCTTTTTTTGTGCTGTAAAAACCTGTGGCAATTAGGAGCTATTGATATTTAGCTATGTCTTACATCAACCTTCAGCGCTTGACGTCCTGCTTTGCGGAAACTGCCAAAATGTTTGGCCTGGAAGTCAGCCTGAAGAAAACTGAGGTCATCCATCAGCCAGCTCCCCACCATGACTACCAGCCCCCCCACATCTCCATCGGGCACACAAAACTCAAAACGGTCAACCAGTTTACCTATCTCGGCTGCACCATTTCATCAGATGCAAGGATCAACAATGAGATAGACAACAGACTCGCCAAGGCAAATAGCGCCTTTGGAAGACTACACAAAAGAGTCTGGAAAAACAACCAACTGAAAAACCTCACAAAGATAAGCGTATACAGAGCCGTTGTCATACCCACACTCCTGTTCGGCTCCGAATCATGGGTCCTCTACCGGCACCACCTACGGCTCCTAGAACGCTTCCACCAGCGTTGTCTCCGCTCCATCCTCAACATCCATTGGAGCGCTCACACCCCTAACGTCGAGGTACTCGAGATGGCTGAGGTCGACAGCATCGAGTCCACGCTGCTGAAGATCCAGCTGCGCTGGATGGGTCACGTCTCCAGAATGGAGGACCATTGCCTTCCCAAGATCGTGTTATATGGCGAGCTCTCCACTGGCCACCGTGACAGATGTGCACCAAAGAAGAGGTACAAGGACTGCCTAAAGAAATCTCTTGGTGCCTGCCACATTGACCACCGCCAGTGGGCTGATAACGCCTCAAACCGTGCATCTTGGCGCCTCACAGTTTGGCGGGCAGCAGCCTCCTTTGAAGAAGACCGCAGAGCCCACCTCACTGACAAAAGGCAAAGGAGGAAAAACCCAACACCCAACCCCAACCAACCAATTTTCCCTTGCAACCGCTGCAATCGTGTCTGCCTGTCCCGCATCGGACTGGTCAGCCACAAACGAGCCTGCAGCTGACGTGGACTTTTTACCCCCTCCATAAATCTTCGTCCGCGAAGCCAAGCCAAAGAAAGAAGACATCAACCAATGAGACCAATACCCACTGCTGTAAACTGGACTCAACTGCTAGAGGGTGAAACAAAGGGAGGTGATTAACAAAAATAATTTAACATAATGTGGAGTTAGCTTACACCCAATCAGAGACATGCTCTGTATATCAAATGAAGAAAACAGATGAGTGAGGAGTTAAGAGGCAGTAGAAGGTGAAAGTGAATAAGACAATGATGCAAAAGCTAGTTATGATCCAGGTCACTATTATAACAAATGATAACTCAATGGAGAGGAAGAGCAAATATAATTTTAGTTTCATAGAAATGTGCAATGGATATCAATAAGATTTAAAAAAGAATGCCATTCATATTAGGAAATGAGGGCAGACGGAAGTTAAATGAAAAGTGAATTATGATAGTATGAATGAACAAAAGGAAAACATGGTTGTTTTTTGCATCGAATCCACGTTGCTGAAGACCCAACAGCGCTGGGTGGGTCACGTCTCCAGAATGGAGGACCATCGCCTTTCCAAGATTGTGTTATATGGCGAGCTCTCCACTGGCCACCGAGACAGAGGTGCACCAAAGAAGAGGTACAAGGACTGCTTAAAGAAATCTCTTGGTGCCTGCCACATTGACCACCGCCAGTGGGCTGATATTGCCTCAAACCGTGCATCTTGGCGCCTCACAGTTCGGTGGACTACAACCTCCTTTGAAGAAGACCGCAGAGCCCACCTCACTGACAAAAGACAAAGGAGGAGAAACCCAACCCCAACCAACCAATTTTCCCTTGCAACCGTGCCTGCCTGTCCCGCATCAGACTTGTCATTCACCAACGAGCCTGCAGCAGACGTGGACACACCCCTCCATAAATCTTCATCTGCAAAGCAAAGCCAAAGAAAAAGACATCCTGCATTTACAGCAAAGAAGAAAGTGTCCTGGACATGAATAATGAATCAAGTTCCAATGATAGCAATTGAGAAAATATCCATATGGTTTCATCAACAACTTTTAAAGGAAGTAGACAAGAACATTGTAGGTTCACAAACTACAATCTTTGAAACCACCCTAAATGTAACCGTTTAGTGTATGTTACAGAGGAATGTAGGGAGTAATTGCCTAACTATATAGAGTTGGCAAATTATTAGCATATGTGATCAATTACCACAAAAGACTGAGGTTGTGAAGCTGATAGGCTTTTATGAACTATAGACTGGAGCAGCAACCGACCTCATCGACTGATCATGGCAGGAAGAGTGGGGAGCATGCAAAGATGTAATGGGTAGGATTAATAGTGAGAGGTGTGTCCAGCCAGCAGTAGCCAATCACAGTATTACAATGGTTTACCACATTCACCCCTCCTTTTTTAGAAGAGTCCTGCAGGGTGAAAAAAAATGAACCAAATATATACATATTTAATAAGTCAGTTCTGTCGGGGGGGGGGGGTCTCCTCTGCCACAGTGAACAATGTGATACAGTTGGGGTGGTGCCCTGGGCAGCTTGTGTAGTTTGTCTGTGGTCACCGGTTACAGTTCGCCGGGGAAGGGACAGGTGAAGGGAGGATGGAGTGTGTTGCTTTTGTATCATGGGTGACAACAGTTGCCAGGTGTGGAGTGTGGTCAGCAGCAGGCTCAGGGACCCCAAGATGGCAGGGGTGGGGGTAGTGTCTGTTTGTGGTTGATCAATTCAGAGGAGTGCCCGATGGTGGCAAATTCCCAATTGAGACCATGTCTTCGCGCCCATCGGGGAAAGCTCTGATTTGCATGGAGCAGGCAGATCCCCTCGACCAGTGGGTTAGTTTTAGATTGCTTGCCATGCTTCCGAAGCAGGACTGGTCCTGGGGAGATCAGCCAGGCAGGCAGTGTAGTCCCTGATGAAGACTTCCTAGGGGAGGCAAACATGCATTTCTGAGGCATATTGTTAGTGGCTGCACATAAAAGCAACAGTATGGAGTGCAATGCATGTGGGAGGAACTCTTGCCAGTGGGAGATGGGAAGGTCCCATGCCCTCAGTGCCAGGAGGATTGTGTTTCAGACCGTGGCATTCTCCCTTTCCATCTGCCCATTCCCTCTGGGAAAGAGCAGGAAGACATTGTGGAGGAGCTTAATAACTGTAGCCATGGTCATGTTCAGGCAGGAGATGGAGAAAGGAAAGCGAGAATGCTCATTGATGATGGTGAGGAAATATATGTTCTGATTCAAGGAAGGGAGAGGTCCCTTTAAGTTGATGCTCAGGTAATTGAAGGGGTGAGTAGCTTTGATTAGGTGGACTTGTCAGGGCGGTAGAAGTGCGGTTTGCACTCTGCGCAAACCTGGCAGTTTTTGGTCATTGTTATGACTTCCTCAAATGAGTACGATAGGTTCCACGGAAGAACCTTGTCACTCTGGGGTGGCAGGGGTTGTTGTGGAGGGTCTGCAATCTGTCCATTTGGATCCTGGCACGTCCCACAGGAGAGGGTGTCTGGGGGCTTGTTAAGTTTGCCAGGCTGGAATAGGATATCGTAGTTATAAGTGGACAGTTTGCTTCTTCACCTGAGGATTTAATCATTCTTGATTTAGTCCCCCTGCTTGTTATTGAACATGAAGGCAACTGCCCACTGGTCTATGAGGAAGGTGAAGTGTTTGCCAGTGAGGTAGTGCCTCTAGTGTTGTAGCGCCTCCACAATGGCCTGGGCTTCCTTTTCAACTGATGAGTGGTAGATTTCAGGGCCTTGGAGAGTGCGTGAAAAGAAGGCATCGGGTCTGCCCACTTGGCTGAATGTGGCAACCAAGATGAAGTCAAATACATCACCCTCCACCTGGAACGGTGTGGCCTTGGAGGTATGTCCTTCATACAGCCAAAGGCTGTGCAGGCCTCTGCTGATAGGGAAAAGAGGTGGCTTTTACTAATGGGCGAGCCTTGCCCACAAAGTTGGGGACTCATTGAGCGTAGTACAAGAAGAGACCCAGGCATCTCCGGTGCTCTGAGGGTGTGGGAGAGGAACAGCTACAGTAGGGGGCATGTACAATGAGGGTCAGGGCCAATGGTGGCATTTTCAACCAAACAGGCAAGAATTGCTAGTCAGGTTGTCCAGAACACACATTTCTCCCTGTTATGAGTAAGGTTTAGGAGCTTTGCGGATCATCACATTGTCAAAATATGGAAAAGTGGCCTGGAATTTATAGTGGTCCACCATGCAGTCCATCCCCCTCTGGAAAACAGAGACCCCATTGGTGATGCTAAAGGGGACCCAGAAGAAGTGGAGAAGATGGCCATTCACCTCAAATGCGGTATACTGGCGGTCCACTGGGTGGATTAAGAGCTGGTTATAGACTGACTGAAATCAATCATGGAAAATACCCAATATTGTGCAATTTTTAACATAACATAACATAACATAACATAACAATTACAGCACGGAAACAGGCCATTAGGCCCTTCTAGTCCGCACTGAACCAAACACCCCTTTCTAGTCCCACCTCCCTGCACAATGCCCATAATCTGGTTAACCATATCGGATATATGGGGGAAGGGGTACGCATCGAGTTGCGTGTACCGGTTAATGGTTTGGTGATAGTCTCTGACCGTCCTGTTCTTAACCCCGTTCTTTACAACGACAACCTGGATCCTCCAGGGACTCTTGCTGGCTTCAATGATGCCCTTGCCCAACAAACGCTGAACCTCCAACTTGATGAATACTTTGTCTGTGATGCAGGATTGCCTGCTCCTGGTAGTCACTGGCTTGCAGTCGGGGGTTAGATTCACCAACAGCAGTGGAGGGGGTGACCTTGTGGGTTGAGAGCCCACAGGTTGTGCAAATGGTGAGGGGGGTGGCACCCATTGAACTCCAATATAGTGCTCTTGTTGGCACTGGAAGTCCAGCCCCAGCAGCAAGGAAGCACAGAGCTGTGGCATGAGGAGGAGCCTGAAGTGTTTGTAAACTGTGCCTCCAATGGTCAAAGTCACTGTACAGGACCTGTGACTCACACGTGGCATCGCTGGTCTGAAGAGGAGCTGGCACCAATCATGCTGCCCGGGGTGGCGGCTGTCCACTCGTGGCACTGCTAGGTTTTGTGGACAGGTTAGACTGGCAGACTTTTGCATAATGTTCCCTTTTCAGTCATCTAGTGCATATTGCCTCCTTGGCAGGGCAGCATTAACTTGGATGCTTGCCCTGCCCGCAGAAATAGCATTTGGGGCAATCACCCACCATGGCGGCCAAGGTCAGGTCATTAGAAGAGTGCGATGATGCCTGTGACCATTCGCTTATGGCGAGAGATGGTCCCCATTCCAAGATAGCAACACCCGTAGAGGCCAAGAGGTGGCTGAATAGTTGTCTAAGTTTTGGAGGACCACCTCCAGAGTCTCTGTTAATTCAACCAACCCTTGCAGATCAAGTACCTTCTGCTCCAGGAGTCACTGTCTAATGTATCAGGATTAGATGCCGGCCACATAGGTGTCCCAGATGAGGTCCTCTGCATTCTGGGTGGCCATACAATTTGGCATCATTGATCATTGGGAAGACCAGAGGTCTGACTCACGAGAAGATGAGCTTCAATCTGTCTTCATCTGTGTTAACAATGTTTGCTGTTGCTGTCAGGAAGTCCTCAAACCAATGTAGCCAGAGTTTGAACATGTTCGGGGTGTCAGAGGATCGAGAGTCAATGTTCAGTCTCTCTGGTTTCAGGTATTGTTCCATTTTCTGTTAAAAATATAGTCAATAAAATTGATTACCACAAAAGACTGAGGTTGTGAAACTGATAGGCTTTTAATGACTATAGACTGGAGCAGAAACTGACCTCATTGACTAATCATGGCAGGAAGAGTGGGGAATGTGCAAAGGGGTAATGGGTAGGATTAGTCTCAGGAGCCGTGTTCAGCTGGCAGTAGTCAATCACAGTATTACAGTGGTTTACCACAATATGTAACATGATGAAATGACTGAACACCTTGAACCCTTCTGAATTTGTAAAGATAAGTTATGCCTCATGAACTGGATTAAAGTGGTGCCCAGAAAATTAACTCTGGATGTTATTCATTTAACTTTTTGACAAATAAAATCCACTGTCAGAGACTTTTAGCTGAAGATAAAGCTCATGGAATTGAAGGTAAATTAATGAGACAGTTAGAAATTTGCGAGACCACCTGAAGGTAGGAAGCATGGGTAATAGCAGGAGCCCATTTTGGCATTGTTCAGAAATCCTGATTGTTTGACATCTGCCTGTGAATTGTGGGCCAGATGCATGGCTGAGTTGGAGTTTGAATCCAGTGTATCAAAGGTCAGGAATGAGTTCAGGCTTGCAACTGGAAATGGGGCCTAGAGCACGTATATACTTCGCACTCCCTTTAACCTCCAGATTCACTGGAAATGTAATTATAATATTGTGTAACTTATTTCAAAGGTAAAAATAATGGGTTTCAGTATTAGTAAGAGTAATATTTCAGTTATCCGGAAACTCTGCTGGTCTGGCTCAATCAAAGTCCCAAGGGTGCCAGGTTTTCCAACATATGAACAGTGCAGTAACTATGCCATTCTTCAGTTTGTAAGTGTCTTGTATTGTGAATAGAACATATGAAACACATCAAAATAACTGAAGAAGAGCAGAACAATAATAATAATAGATTACTATATTTCCTTTGAAATATGTCCCACAAAATCTCCGTGAAAATCAATGGCATCTTGGATCCCAAATCATGTCTGACCTATGAAGCAATGTAGAGCCAAAGAGTCTTCTGGATTCATAAATGTAGACCATCAGAATGTCATTGACGGCTGTTACGAACTAATAAAATCTTATTAGTATTAGCAAAGGAACAGAAATGGAAAATTCACAAGACAATGGTAAATTCAAAATAATATTTTTTTATTAAACCATTTCTTACTTTTCTCTAATTTTTCTTAATTTTCTTAATAACATTTCTTACTTTTCTCTAAATTTAACTTATCTTAATTTCCATTATGCGCAAATGTAAATTTATCTGTACATTAAAGTCCAAACCAATATAGTTTAAGTTTGAGTCAAAAAAATCAATTGTGAAGTCCAGGTTCAAACATCTTGTTGAACTTGATCTTGTTAAAACACAGTTCGGAAGTGAACTTTTTAACAGTATATCTTTAGATTTCTTTAAATCACAAGTTTGTTGATCAGCTGTCTTTCAGAGAGATATTCTTCAAACAGGGCTGACCATCTTCTGGGCACAAATGAAGCTGCCTCTCTTTTCTTAAAAGAGCAGTTGGAAGTGGTCTTACTTATTTAAAAGCCATTTATGTGGTGTATCTCCTATGATACAATACAGAACAGCATCTCCCTCTCTTTCCTGAAACTATTGTTTCAATTCTGTCTTTTCAATCTTCTTCAGTCTTCTGATTCAAAGTGTCTCTCTGCCTTCAGTGTGACTTTTTCAATTTTATTTCTGTCCAAAGCACAGTTATGATAGATGGCTTCTTCACATCCACAAACTTCTGACCTCATCCCTGTTTAAGTGGTTAATAGCTGCAGAAAGTCTGATGACCACAAGCAAAAACTTGTTTTTGTTTAAACAGATGGTCTTCTTCAGCAGTTCTTCTTCAATACTTGAATAAGGACTCAATGAGCTTTTAATAAAGAAAACACTCCATTGTTCTTGAAAAGTTAAGACCCACTTCAGTTTCATTAGCTCTGCCTTTCCAGGACATGTCAACTCTGAAAATATCACGTCTCAGTGAATTATAAATGTGATGATCTGTGTGTGACCCAGCACCAGCCCACAACTAACTTACTTAGAATACATACTTACTTTACTATGAAATATATATTTTATAACTAAAGATGAACACAAATCCTGTTACACATCTTTCCCATAGAGAAAATTTTGAACTTCAAAATGGTCAAAATTTTTAACAGCAATCTACAATCTTCCTTGTAAATGTTACACCCTAAATGATATAATGTAATACAGGCAAATATAACACAATCTTTTTAATAATATTGCAAATATAACATCATGAAAGGCAACAAGAATAACATTATTATAGCCTTTAATATCATTAAATCATATTCTTGCAAAATTAAACTTCAATTCAATAGTCTCCTATTCTTTAATTTTACTCAAAAATACCAATGGATTATGGTCAGTGTAAAAAATGATGGGTCCCATAGCAGTGCAAACATATACTTCAAAATGTTGCAGAGCTAATACAAGGGACAATAATTCTTTCTCAATAGTAGTATAATTCTTTTGATGTTTATTGAATTTCTTAAATAATAAGCCACTGGATGTTCAATACCATCACAGACATCTATTTGCAACAACACAGCACCCACCACTTCATCACTGGCATCAATTGCTAAAGCAAATGGCTTCTCAAAAATCAGGTGACTTAAGTACAGGTTTCTGACATAATACGTTTTTCAGTTTGTCAGATGCTTCCAAATAAACTTTTCACTCTTCTTCAAAAGATTAGTCAGGGGAAGAGCAATGACAGCAAAGTTTTTACATAGCTTCCTATAATACTGTACACATAACAGTCAGCACATATTCATTTCCTGTTTTTGTTTTAGGCAATGGACCAACACAATCCACAATTATTTAAGAAAAAGGCTCTCCAGAAAGAGGAATATGTTTTAAAGGAGCAACTAGTGGACCCTAATTAGGTTTCCCCACAACTTGACATGTGTGACAGCTCCTTCAAAATATCTTAACATATTTTCTTAAATTAGGCCAATGAAATTGTTTCATAGTTCTATTGGTAGTTTTCTTCACTCCAAGATGTCCACCTATAGGTGTGCTATGGGCTAAGGTTAAAAATCTCATCCCTATCGGCTTTAGAACTATATCCTGGTGAACAACTGCCCATTCTTCATGAGCAAGATTCTATTTCTTCTATTTCTCATCAATAAACCCTCGTTAAAATAATATCCAACTGGCACTTTTTAAAATTTCCTCATCAGAGAGTGGAGTGCTTTATCTCTAACTTCAGCACTGTAATGGAGGATTAAAACCATGCACCCAGATGCTTTTTGCTTATGTGGAACTGACGACACTGGGTCCACACGCAGGTCACCTTACTTTCAGAACTAGCAGATGTAATTAAACTCAGCCATGGGGACTTATCTGAAGATAGACTTTGAAATGGAATTCCACTGTGAGGCCCAGGGAAAGCAGTTGTCAAATGCAACACTCTGAAATTGACGAATTGGTCACAACCTGTCTTGCTCGAGAAGTTTTAATAAGTCTTTGTATCTACGAGATAAACCAGGAAATCATAACATCCTGGTTCCATAATAATTAATCTTCTAAATTGTAGAATATAATGTTCAGTTTTGATTTTGACTGACAAATATTAGAAGGAGTAGGCGCATGATTAATTGTTTTTGGGGTATATAAGCTGTGGTCCTGCTGCTGAAGTTTGGACTCTCCGAGGGGTGGGAACACCCCTTGTCAAGAAGGAAGAACAGCCAGAGTCCGAGCAACGTCCCGGTCGGGGGAGGTGGAGAAGCTGCTACCGGCGCCCTGACAACCTACTACAAGTGTGCAGTCGTTGCCTCGCTTTGGCAGTTGGGACCAGTCCAAGCGTTGATAAGTATAGTTGGAAAGGGCTTGCATATTGTAGTGTGAAATCAGCTTTTAAATTAGTAATAAACTTTTGTATAAACTGAACTGCTCTCGGTGTGTGTGTCTATTTTCTTTCGGTAGCTCAAACACTGTGACCAATCTAAAATGAACAAAATGAGAGGTATAAGTTTACCCAAGACAATTGGCGCTGCGAGCAGGGTTGGTCTCAAGATGTTTCGCCGAAAGAAAGAGGTGAGCCCTGAGCAGTTCTTGATTCCTGGATGGACTTCCAAAGATGATGGGTTTGGCATGTTGGCCAATACCCTGGCTTTGTTGGGACCACCCATTAGTTGGGATGAGTGCACCTCTGGGAGAGCGGGTTGCCACTCTCCTTCGAAAAAAAAGATTTCCTGATAAAAAGGGGACGCTGACGGATGGTTTTTGGTTGCTGGCCACAGCCTTATGCCACTCCGTTCAGCGTGAAGCAGAATCAGTTCAAAGAGAAGTAGAATCTCAGCGCAAGAGAAAGCAATTAGAGGAGAAGCTAGAAGCCATGCGACAACGCTGCTCCATGATGAGTGAAATTGTTCGCACCAGTCAGGACAGAGCCAAAGAATTGGAAGATAAGCATGTTCAAACTGTCTGCCGTAATATTAAACTCCGGCAGCAGCTCTGTGCAGATAAGGAAAGGCAAGGAGTAGAACCCGATCCATATCGTATTCGTGCCATGATAATGAATGGCGACGATCCTGATGTAATTGAGGATTGGGATGGGAATATCTGGAATGATGACCATGGTAATGATGCAGGTACTCCTCAGCATGTGTCTAACATACTACCCTCTCCCCCTGCTGTTCACGCCCGCCCCATAAGGCAGCAGACTTCCCAAACAGACAGAAGGGGAGATGATGTAAGGGTAGAGATTGAAGGGATAGATACCCCGGTCTCTCAAGTGGACCCAGGGGAAAATACCCAAACCCCTGCTTATGCTCTATGGCCTACTCCCTCTACAGGATGGCCTCGGCCTCCTCCCCTAGACTGGGTGGAGGACCCTGTGGGCCAAAGTGGGAACAGGGGTCGGAAACAGTCAATGATACGTGACTTCTCTGTAAAAGAGCTGGCTGCCATTGGAGATCGATTTAGGCAAAAGGCAGGAGAAACTCTGGCAGCCTGGCTCCTGCGTGTCTGGGAACAAGGAGGGGGTAATATATTTTTAACCCCTGAGGAATTGTTGGGATTAGGAACATTGTCTACTGATATCAGGGTCACTGCTGAGCTGCGGGGTAGAGGGAGAGAGATGGATTACTTACTTACAACTCTAGGGGATGCCCTGCTACGAGTATACCCATCACGAATAGATTGGGATTTACATTTGCAAAACAATTGGAGAACCCCAGAGGAGGGTATAGCAGTAATTCGTCAGCAGGCCCTGGCCTCTGCCTTGTATGCAGGGCGTTTGAGGCTGCGGGTACATGGGGGGAGCCCTGATGAAGAGATATTCACGGCCGGAATGCATACCAGATTGGTTTGTTCCGCCCAACCTACTATACGGGGGCTGGTTCTGTCCGTAACTAGTCCACTAATTGGGCACCCTGTGTCTGAGGCGGTGCATGCCTTATCTGGACTTCGAGAATTAGAACTAGGAGGTAAAATCCACTCACGTACAACCCAGGTAAAATCAGACAAGCAGGATGAAAAGAGAGGGACTGCTGCTAATAAAGGGCCGACAAGAAAGGACCTTTTTCTAACCTTGTTAAAGTTAGGCGTACCTAAAAGTGATATTGATGGGAAACCAACCGCAGTCCATTATGCCCTTTATAAGAGGAAGGCAGGGGAACATCATCCCCAGCTGCTGAGTCCTTCTGGTCCAGTTGTGCCCTCTGCTCCCCCTGCTGCTTCTATCGAGCAGGCTTTTCCTGCTTCAGTTACCCGTGATGAGGTACAACAAATGGTTAATAAGGCTCTAATGGATAATAGTGGCATGTGGGCCTGGAAGCCCCCGAACCCTACTAAAGCATGAAGGTGTGGGCAGGGCTCCCGTGTCTACACCATTGAGATATAGCTGATACACGGGGACCCACGGCCCTACATACTGTTAACAATCCATTGGGGTGGGGGTAATGACCGCCAATATTTGGCCTTGGTCGATACCGGTGCGGAGCACTCGGTGATTCCGGGTAACCCCGACCTCTGGACTGGACTGACCTTTCGAATAGAGGGGTTGGGAGGGGCAGTCACCCTGGTAAAGGAAATAAAAGTCCGTGCCACGGTGGGTGATAGCCCTTCCCCTATCTGGTTACATGCCCTTGTGGCTGCTACTGACGAGTGTATCCTGGGTATTAATATGTTGGCCGGTACGGCCCTTAATACTAGCCAAGGGGGATTTGCGTTTGGAATTTGGACTATTACAAAAAAACTAGTAGTGGGTCAGGCTAAGTGGGATCCTGTAATGGTGCCACCCCCCATGAAACCAGTGTGCATTCCACAATATCGTCTCCCTGGGGGGCAAGAAGAGATTAGTGCCACCATTGATGCTTTGCAAGAAGAAGGGGTAGTGAGGCCTGCAACGTCGCCCTTTAATAGCCCTGTTTGGCCGGTCCAGAAGCCGGACGGCTCCTGGAGAATGACAGTTGATTATCGCTTTTTGAACAAACATGCCCCACCACTTGCTTCAGCAGTTTCGGACATTGTCACTCTTATTGAAAATCTTGCTACTGGGAACTCAGGAACATGGTATGCTGTCATTGATCTCGCTAACAACGCCTTCTTCAGTATTCTTATAGCTGAGGACTCACAGGATCAGTTCGCCTTTACCTGGAAGGGGCGCTAGTATACCTTCACCCACCTTCCAGTATCGCCTTCCCTCTCAATTCACCATTATATTGATGATGTGGCCTCCTGGAGCCTCTGGCAAAAACAAGAGGGTCGCCGAGTCCCGCTGGGATTCTGGTCACGTACCATGCCCGAGGCTACCACTCGTTGTTCTGTTTTTGAACAACAGTTACTAGCCTGTTACTGGGCCCTGCTAGAGACTGAAAGAATGACAGGCGATGCAGATGTTCAATTGCGACCTGCACTTCCTATCATGAATTGGGTCCTGGCTAATGATGCTAATCTAAAGATCGGGAGGGCTCAGCAGTCTTCTATTGTTAAATGGAAGTGGTATATTCAGAGTCGTGCGACCAGAGGGCCTGAAGGGGTGGGCCGCATACACGAACAGGTGGCTTACCATCCCAGGTCAGAAACTCACTTATCGGAGGAGGGGGATGGTGGCTCCAGTCAGTATGCTGAGTTGAAGGCAGTCACTTTACCACTAGATCCCCATGATCACCCTCTTCGCCTGTTTACTGATTCCTGGGCTGTGGCTAATGGACTTGTAGTATGGATGCCTGATTGGCAAAAGAACAACTGGATGATACATGACCACCCAGTATGGGGCAAAGAGTTGTGGCAGCTGTTGTGGGATGCTTCCCACCATCGTGAGATAACCGTTTATCATGTTGATGCCCATACCAATATGGCGACTAACATGGCTCAACATAATGCAGTAGCAGATCAGCTTGCCACTATCAGCCGTGCTGATACCGTCCCCCTGGCTCGATGGGCACATGAACAGAGTGGTCATTTGGAGGAGAAGGTTCAGCTATGTGGGCCCAAACACATGCTTTATCCGTCCATCAGGATGATGTCCGCATGGTCGTACGTACATGCCCAGAATGTCAGCTTGTGAAGTTCCATACCGTTCCACCTGGTCCGCATGGCCGAATAAAACGGGGTGCTCACTCAGCTGCGGTCTGGCAAATTGATTACATAGGCCCCATGCTAGACTGTATGGGTAAACATTACGTCCTAGTAATGGTTGACACCTTTTCGGGCCTGTTTTTGCTTTTCCCACCAAGACGGCTGACCAAGCTAGCACTATCCAAGGACTAAACCATATGATTTATCGTTATGATGTTCCAGAGGAGATTCACTCTGATAACGGCTCGCACTTCTCCGGGAAAGCAATCTGTGATTGGGCAAATGACAACGGTATCTTATGGGTTCACCATATTCCTTATTACCCACAGGCTGCTGGGTTAGTTGAACGAATGAACGGCTTACTGAAGGAACAAATTCATTTGTTAACATCACTGGGGACCCAGAAGGGATGGTGCCATGTGCTGCAGCAGGCAGTCGACAATTTGAATCATCGCCCTTTAAAAGGAGGTACACCTTTCCACCGACTTCTTCACGCTCCTGAATTACAGCCTATTCCAGAGGAATAACAGTCATTGCCCCCCACTCCTGAACTAGAGAATGTTGGACAAAAGGTATGGGTGGCACCACTAGGTAGTGGCCCTCCTGTTAAAGGAGAAATAGTGACACCTGCCCAGGGTAACACTCGATGGGTAGCTATTGAGGGACAGGATGATTTAGTCTGTTTAAACACTGAACGCTTGCAGTATCGTGAGTGACATGTGTCAGGCTTCTTTGTTCCAGGTTCTCCATTTTACACTCCTGGTGATCTGGCTTAACAGCTGCTTTGATGCCAGCAATTGAATTTGTAATGTCGAGGACGTTCCGAGGGAGTTCCCCGTGGAAAACACGGTCCGATGCATTACACCAAGGAAGTCCTCGGTCACCAGCCTCAAGTGCAGCTTATATAAATATGTTATTGTTCAGCATGTTTCAAAATCTGTTCGTGAGCTCCAGTATCTGGGTATTGTGGCCAACAAGGATAATTTGAGGCTTGGTTGGAATCCTTTCTCATGGCTAACTGCTACATTTGGGGGAGTGGGCCACACTATCCTCCGTTGGTTGCTCGCGTCATTGCTTATCTTTGTAATTGTTCCTTTGATTTCTCTTTTTTCGCTCCCTCTGTACTCAAATACTGGTTAGGCCTCGCAAATGACAGATTGTGACCAAGGGGTGGAATGTAATGGAGGATTAAAACCATGTACCCAGATGCTTTTTGCTTATGTGGAACTGACGACACTGGGTCCACACACAGGTCACCTTACTTTCAGAACTAGCAGATGTAATTAAACTCAGCCATGGGGACTTATCTGAAGATAGACTTTGAAATGGAATTCCACTGTGAGGCCCAGGGAAAGCAGTTATCAAATGCAACACTCTGAAATTGACGAATTGGTCACAACCTGTCTTGCTCGAGAAGTTTTAATAAGTCTTTGTATCTACGAGATAAACCAGGAAATCATAACATCCTGGTTCCATAATAATTAATCTTCTAAATTGTAGAATATAATGTTCAGTTTTGATTTTGACTGACAAATATTAGAAGGAGTAGGCGCATGATTAATTGTTTTTGGGGTATATAAGCCTGTGGTCCTGCTGCTGAAGTTTGGACTCTCCGAGGGGTGGGAACACCCCTTGTCAAGAAGGAAGAACAGCCAGAGTCCGAGCAACGTCCCGGTCGGGGGAGGTGGAGAAGCTGCTACCGGCGCCCTGACAACCTACTACAAGTGTGCAGTCGTTGCCTCGCTTTGGCAGTTGGGACCAGTCCAAGCGTTGATAAGTATAGTTGGAAAGGGCTTGCATATTGTAGTGTGAAATCAGCTTTTAAATTAGTAATAAACTTTTGTATAAACTGAACTGCTCTCGGTGTGTGTGTCTATTTTCTTTCGGTAGCTCAAACACTGTGACCAATCTAAAACGAACAAAATGAGAGGTACAAGTTTACCCAAGACAAGCACAATCAGTATTTTCATTCTGTCTTTCTATTAATTTTGCTCTGAATCCTTCTGCAGCTGCTGTGAGAGTGGAGAGCTGAAAGTTTCTTAAGTTCACTTAACCAGTGACCTATCATGGACACTCAACATCTCTTCACTTCTCAGGAAGGTGCAACCGTGGCTGCACTTCCTGAGAAGACTGTTGCAGGCAAAGCCATCATTATGTCAAACTTCAAATAGAGCTCCACTGAGAGAGTCCTGGCCTGCTGGGCAACAATGTGGTACAGTTGCTGCAGATAAATAGATCAGAGGTCAATCCACTGGACCATAAGAGTGGCAGAGAGGATCACAGGAGTCTCCCTCCCCTGCATCGATATGCTCCACTAGGATCATTGTATGAAGAGGACCCCTTCTACACTTCTACCCTGCAGACAGCGTCTTTCAGCTGCAAGAACCGGAGAACACTGTTTCGTTGGGTTGTTCTTGTAAAATCAGATGATAATATCTGAAAATTGCCTTGAGTGTGTGAGTGATCAGAAGAATTTGGAGTGAATTGATGAGTGTGTGGGATAATAACAAAAATGGATTAATTTAGAATTAGTATAGCTGGATGGAGGTTGATCAACAGCAATGGCTCAATGGGCTGAAGGGCCCATTTCTGTGGTGTTTCTTTCTATGTCTCTATGATCTAGTTTGTTGGTCCATTGGCTAATGATAATTGTCCACACTGTATGAGGTGGCAGGAAAATTTGGGCAGTTGATAGGGATAAGGATTGTGGATTGGAGTAGATGGGTGTCTGTTAGTCGGTGTGGATATCAGAATCAGAATCTAATATCATGAACAAGTCACAAAATTCGGTGTTTTGTGGCAGCATCAGAGTGTAAGCATTCATATTATAACCATCTTACAACAATAATACATAAAAAAATAGTGGTGCTCGAAAAGTAAGGCAGTGTTTTTGGTTCATTGATTATTCAGGAATCTGATGGCACCAGGGAGTAAGCTGTCCTTGTGCCACTGCGTGTTTGTCTTTAGGCTCCTGTACCTTTTTCCTGATAGTAGCAGTGTGAATGTGGCCTGGGTGGTGGGGTCTTTGAGGATTGTTGGGCACTACTAGTTGCCCCAATAATCACAAGGACAAAGACTGAGGGGAACGATAGGCTTCATTGTACAGAAGACTTGAGCTGGCCCGGATCCAAGCTAGGGAAGTGCAGGGAAGGGAGAGGTGGCCCGACCTTTATGGCCTGGGTCCCAGGGGAGAAGTCCAGGTGAGAGTGTCATCAGGGGATGGGCCAGCCCGAGCCAATTAATACACACAATCCATACCATTACAAGGATAGAGGCTACTTTTTTAAGATACCACCTCATGTAGATGTCCTTGATGGAGTGAACTCTGGTGCCTGTGATGTCGCAGGCCGAATTAACAACCCTCTGGGGTTTTTCCTTGACCTGAGATTTGGCGCCTCTGTAGCAGACTGTGATGCAACCAGGCAGAATGCTTTCCATGGTACACTTGAGGTAGTTTTTAAGAGCCTTCAGTGACATACCAAATCTCCTCAAGCACCTTACAAGGTACATGCTGAGCCAAAGGGTCTGTGACTCTAAAATGCAATTTCAGAATTGTTACTTGGTGCTTAGCTTCAAAACAACAAAGAAACAGTGATCTGATCAAGTTTGCATTATATTATATTTAAGGGATGAAATCAGTGAAGCTCTGTTGATCTCGTGTATGTGGTGAGTTTATACGCTAATATATTTACAACACAAAGAATGAATTTATGAAGTCGAAAGGAGCTGTCTTTAAAATGCAAAACTAGTCCTGTAAGTTGTATAATATCACCGAGATAAGCAAGTTAATACAAATTACAGGATGCAGCTGGAGATAGAGAAAGCATGACAGAGGGGGAATGTCAAAATAATTATCAGGGACTTTAATATGAAAGGCAATTGGGAATGTCAGGAAGGTACCAGATCTCAGGAGAGAGAGATTGTAGAATGTCTATGGGATGGCTTTTTGGAGCAACTTGTCAATAAGGCCACCAGGGGATTGGCGGCTTTGGATTGGGTGATGAGAAATTAACCTGAGGTGATTAGGGAATTAAAGGTAGTGGAACCCTTAGGAAGTAATGATCATCATAATTTGACAGAGTTCAATTTCAAATTTGAAAAGGAAAAATTGATATCAGGTATGTCAATGTTTCAATGGAACAAAGGGAATTACAGAGCTATGAGAGAGGAACTGGCCCAAGTTGACTGGAAAAGTAAGCTAGATGGAGGGACAGCAGAGCAGAATTTGATGATATTTCTGCAAGAAATAAAGAAAGTGCAAGATAGATATATTCCAAGGAAAAGGAAAATTATGAATGGAGAAATGGCACAAATGTGGCTAACAAGAGAGGTTAAAGCTATAATAAAAGCAAAAGGGAGGGCATACAAGAAAGCTAAAATTAGTGGAAAAACAGAGGACTGGGAAACTTATGAATACTTACAGAAAGAGACAAAGAAAATCATTAGGAATGAAAAGATGAATTATGAAAGGAAATTGGCAAATAACATACAAAACGATGCTGAGTTTTTTTTATGTATAAAGAGGAAAAGAGAAATGGGTAGATATAGGACCAATTGAAAATTATGCTAGAGAAATTATAATGGGTAACAAAGAGATGGCAGAGGAACTAAATGAATATTTTATATCAGTCTTCACTGAGGAAGACAAAAGTAATATACCTGATAGTCAGAGGTCTCAGGGAATAGAATTGTGCAGTCATGATTATTAGAGAGATAGTGCTTAGTAAACTGAATGGACTGAAGGTAGACAAGTCTCCCGACCAGATGAGGTGTACCCACGGGTTCTGAAGGAGGTGGCTTGGAATGGTACCGGAGGATTGGAAGGTCTCAAATATAGTTCCACTGTTTAAGAAAGGGGGGAGACAGAAAAAAGGAAATTATAGGCCTATTAGTCTAACGTCATCAGTTAGAAAGTTATTGGAGTTGATCTTCAAGGACGAGGTTATGAAATACCTCGAGGTGCATGACATGATAGGCCAAGCCAGCATAGTTTCAAGAAGGGAAGATCCTGCCTGACCAACCTAATGGAATTTTTTGAGGAAACCTAAGTAGGATGGGCAAGGGGGAGGCTGAGGATGTTGTGTGTTTGGATTTTCAAAAGGTCTTCAATAAGGTGCACATAGAGGCTACTTAATAAGATGAGAGCCCATGGAGTGGCTATTCATTTGAATATAGAAGAATGAGAGGGAATCTCATAGCAACATTTTGAATGCTGAAAGGATTAAGCAGAGTAGATGTGAATAAGATGTTTCCCTTGGTGGATGAATCCAAGACAAGACAAGACAAGAGACAAGATGGCACCATCTTAGATTAGAAGGTACCAATTTAAAACAGACATGAGGAGAAATTTCTTTCGCCAGAGGGTCGTAGATTTGTGGAATTCATTGCCACATACAGATGTGGAGGCCAGATCATTGGGGGAGTTTAAGGGGGAGATCGATAGGTATCTAATTAGTCAAAGTATCAAGGGATATCGGGAAAAGGCCGGAAGTTGGAACGATATGTGAGAACAGTTTAGCTCAGGGTGGATTTGAGGAGCACACTCAATGACCCAATGTGATCTTGTGAAATCAAATACTCATTCAATTTATGCATTAGTTCATTTATGACTTACTATTTTGTAAAGTGCCAAAATGTTTATATTTCAGAGTGCATCTTTGTTTTCTTGCTCAATTTAAAGTTTATTCTCCACATCAAATCACATGAACAATCATCAGATTTCTGGCAGTTTTGTTGAATCCTTCAACACGTTGGTGAATCATCTATGAGTTGAATTCACAGCAAGCTTAGTGGAAAGAAAGTTGTTATAATTGGGAGGAAAAGCTTTTCAACATTTTTACAAGTCAAGCAATTGAGCTTTGGGATTTTTAAAAAATAAATGGCTATTACAAATCATGCGCAAATTGTAAAGCAATCAAAATACTTACTCACTGTAATTATCCTTTCAAGAGGAGAATGAATGGAATGAATGTTTCTCCTTTTTTCAGCAAGTTTTCTTCCATCTCTTTCTAGTTAAGAGTTGCCTTGATATTGAAGAGGTTTTGCAAATACAGCTTGATTTATCATTTTAATGGAAAAGTGAATAAAAAATTACCAAAGTTTAACCACAACTTCGTGATGTAAAATCAGTATTTGATGCAGTCAGTGACTGCAAATCAATAGCCACAAATGTAATCAATGTACAATAAATCATTAAAGAATTTGCAATGAATTCTGTGGTTACATGTCCAAAAATATTAGTTCACAATGGATGAGAGATTTTCATTAAATATTTTCTTCAGTATTATGGTACGTTAATATAACTGGTGGGGGTATCTTGCATGTCGATCTTAAGGAAATACACAAACGTGCTTGAGAAATTCAGCAGGTCATACAGCATCCATGGAAAGTAAATGGTAAGTCACATTTGGAGCCTGAGTCATTTATTTGGAATAAGGAACCTTTTACTTCTGATGGATGCTGCTTGGCCTGCTGTGTTTCTGCAGCATATCAGTGTATTGCACTCAGCTCGTGCAGCTCCAGACTTTCTGAAAGACATGCTTTAATGGTATTGAAATGAGCTGAAATTCATAAAAATAAAAGAAGCTCAATACAAAAAAAATGATATTGAAAAAACATTGTGTTCAATAATATATCAATTAAAATTTAATAATGAAAATGATTTGCAAATGTTCATTTTTAGGTTGTTCATCACTCATATTTTCTGATTTGCAGAAGAAGAAGCCTGTTATATTACTGGAAAAAATATTAGCTCATGTTATAGTAATGTTAAGGAGGACATGTAACCACAGAATTCATTGCAAACAAGCTGGTCTGTAAACTGCAAAGAAAGAATAGAGGTAAAATAAATTAAGACAAAAATTGTTTGCAAAATCACTCTGATTGCACTAGTCTTCCATGATCAAAATGAAGTAGTAGGATTGCATTTCCTCCATGTAATTTTCCAATCTCTTCTTTGTGAAAAGATTACAACTACATTTCAGACAGCAGCTTGTGGAAATCATCCCTCTAGTTTATCAATGCCTTGAGAAGTTTTTAATTCCTAAAGTTATTGTCAAGCAAGGAATTAGTGAGCACACTTTGAAAACAAATGTGTTACTTTACCCCTTGGCTTTTGCTTATGGTTAACACAAGGCAGCTGACCCTCCAAATGATAAACAGTTTCATCAGAAAGATGCAAAGTTGTGGCTTGCACTGCTTGAACAGAGCCAAGCAATTGATGGTTTCTAATTGAGCACAGGATCTATGACTTCCTCCTGAGCGTGGTATAAATGGGACTCTAAGCCTGAATGAATCAGTGGTTAAAGTTACAGCAGTTTAAATTACTGTGAAAATACCAGTCTGATCAGTACAGTCAGAGAGCTGACTGTGGGATAGATGAGACCGTGAGTCTAATTTCCTTTGTCGGCTGCAAAGCATTCTCCCTGACCACCTGGAAACCCCAAGCTTTTGTCATGTGGCAACTAACAACAGCATGTGGAACCACGTCTGCTGGATGTCAAACATGTAATTGTATAATGGAAAAATAAAAGGCAGACATTAATTTGTTTTGACTTTATAGTCACCTGGCAAATTGGATTGCAAGAATTGTATCATGGTGCTACACTGAATTAATTCAATTGCAATTGCCCAAATTATTACTTTTGAGTACAATACATTTGTTTTGTTTGGTGCTACTTCAATTAAATGTTTAATTATATTGTACTGCATCTGGAATTTCTAAATAATTAGGAATTTGAAATCTGTAATGAACTCACAAAGCCATATGCATAAATGGTAGTGAAAACAATCAACATCACCAGTTAAATGAAAATCTGCAGATGCTGGTGTCAAATGTAGTACATAAATGTGTTGGAGAAACTCAGCAGGTCGTGTGGCATCCATAAGAAATAAAGGGTAACTGAATTTTCAGGCTTAGATCCTTCGTCAGGTTGGTTAGCAGCCTCTATCCTCAAAGACCCCAACCACCCAACCACTTTACTTTCTTTGGCTTGGCTTCGCGGACGAAGATTTATGGAGGGGGTAAAAAGTCCACGTCAGCTGCAGGCTCGTTTGTGGCTGACCAGTCCGATGCGGGACAGGCAGACACGATTGCAGCGGTTGCAAGGGAAAATTGGTTGGTTGGGGTGGGTGTTGGGTTTTTCCTCCTTTGCCTTTTGTCAGTGAGGTGGGCTCTGCGGTCTTCTTCAAAGGAGGCTGCTGCCCGCCAAACTGTGAGGCGCCAAGATGCACGGTTTGAGGCGTTATCAGCCCACTGGCGGTGGTCAATGTGGCAGGCACCAAGAGATTTCTTTAGGCAGTCCTTGTACCTTTTCTTTGGTGCACCTCTGTCACGGTGGCCAGTGGAGAGCTCGCCATATAATACGATCTTGGGAAGGCGATGGTCCTCCATTCTGGAGACGTGACCCATCCAGCGCAGCTGGATCTTCAGCAGCGTGGACTCGATGCTGTCGACCTCTGCCATCTCGAGTACCTCGACGTTAGGGGTGTGAGCGCTCCAATGGATGTTGAGGATGGAGCGGAGACAACGCCGGTGGAAGCGTTCTAGGAGCCGTAGGTGGTGCCGGTAGAGGACCCATGATTCGGAGCCGAACAGGAGTGTGGGTATGACAACGGCTCTGTATACGCTTATCTTTGTGAGGTTTTTCAGTTGGTTGTTTTTCCAGACTCTTTTGTGTAGTCTTCCAAAGGCGCTATTTGCCTTGGCGAGTCTGTTGTCTATCTCATTGTCGATCCTTGCATCTGATGAAATGGTGCAGCCGAGATAGGTAAACTGGTTGACCGTTTTGAGTTTTGTGTGCCCGATGGAGATGTGGGGGGGCTGGTAGTCATGGTGGGGAGCTGGCTGATGGAGGACCTCAGTTTTCTTCAGGCTGACTTCCAGGCCAAACATTTTGGCAGTTTCCGCAAAGCAGGACGTCAAGCGCTGAAGAGCTGGCTCTGAATGGGCAACTAAAGCGGCATCATCTGCAAAGAGTAGTTCACGGACAAGTTTCTCTTGTGTCTTGGTGTGAGCTTGCAGGCGCCTCAGATTGAAGAGACTGCCATCCGTGCGGTACCGGATGTAAACAGCGTCTTCATTGTTGGGGTCTTTCATGGCTTTACTACCATCAGGATAAAGGTACAGGAGCCTAAAGACGAGCTCTCAATGGCACAAAGACAGCTTTCTTCCCCGCTGCCATGATATTCCTGAATAATCAATGAACCAAAGACATTGCCTTACTTTTCATGCATTTTTAAAATTTTTATAGTAATGATGTAAGATGGCTATAATATGAATTGTTTGCTCTATGATGCTGTCACAAAACACCGAATATCATGACTTGTGGATGACAATAAATTCTGACTGATTAACTTTTACTTCCTAAGGATGGTGAATGACCTGCTGAGTTTCTCCAGAACTTTTGTGCCTTGCAACGTCACCAGTTGTTGGTGCCTTCACAATTAAGCTTACAATATTGAAGGTAGATTCATAGAGCCACACAGAATGGAAACAGGCTCTTCAGACCATCAAGCATTTACACTCATCCCATCTTATTCTCCTCATGGTCCCTTCAACATTCCTCCCCCATTACGTAGAATTAAATGTACAATTTACTTTGAAAATATTGTGAATTGCAATATAAGAGCCAACAGTGAAGGTTTCTTGCGATTGTTTTGCCTACTAGTCGATGATGAGGTTCAGGGAGATGATTGTTCCACAATACCAGCCATATTTTCAACTTTATTTTGAGCTATTAAAAGAAACATTAATTCAAGATTCACAGGGCATCATACGGGGCTGAGGTATATTTATTACTACAGCTAATTCTAATTTTAAAATGTTCACTTTGTTTGCCTTCATTTTACTTGCACTCTCTCTTTCTCCCTCCCAATTAAAAAAAAAATTGCATCGTTCTCTGTAACAGCAATTCACAGAGACAAAAGGCAAAGGAGGAAAAACCCAATACCCAACCCCAACCAACCAATTTTCCCCTGCAGCCGCTGCAATCGTGTCTGCCTGTCCCGCATCGGACTTGTCAGCCACAAACGAGCCTGCAGCTGACGTGGACTTTTACCCCCTCCATAAATCTTCGTCCGCGAAGCCAAGCCAAAGAAGAGAGGGAGATACAACTTGGAAACAGGATCTCCAACCCACCCTTTATTTCTGTAATTGTCCTGCAAACTTCCACTTGTGGCTCCTTTCCATTATGTGTTGGCCTGTAATATAAATCTAGAAGATACCACAAAAGTAAAATAATCATTTTACAAATTTAAACCCCTAGTATCTGGAATTCAATCAACCGTTAGCATCAAACAACTGACAAAAAAAAATCAAGGAAAATAAATAAAAGGTAAAAAATACATACGTTTAAAATTGCAAAAATAAATGTTCTGAAGTAATACATAAACCTTTGGTGGAGTACCTTGGCCGTGCTTTGCTCTAAACAGCTGTATGAATAAAGTTGTGTGAAATAGAAATGGTGTCACCCAGAATGAAAGGCTGGTTGATGCTGTACACTGTTAGGGGTGATTTTCTTAAAGTGTCTCCTATCCCTGCTAGTCAGAGTCACCCTGGTCATGTAGCGTTTGTGCTACATGAGCGTGAAGAAGAATGACACACACCAAAAGAAGCCTTGGAAAAGGAGACTGGTTTATTGCTCTGGCCATTGTGCTTATATGGGCCCCAGGTGCTGACGTTATGGCCCTGTGTCATTGGAGTGCTGGCCCGCTATTGGCTGGCATTCCTACCAGAAGTCCCCATCTTCCTGCTGTGTGGAGGTCACCTGGGACAACGGCCGGTGTCACCCCCAGATCTGTGCAGTGCCGCATTCATTGGCCATTTTGCAGGCTGGTCTGTGTCTCCACGCATGGGCCACTACAGTCAGAGGTTTTAATCTGTAAATTTGGGGGCTTGGGTTTAATTATCTATAATGTTATTGTTCTTCTTTCAGACGGCTCTGTGGAGAGGGAACAACCTGCAGATGCAACGACAGTTAAATATTTTCAAAAAGTGTAACTGAAAATGAAGTAAAATGCTTTAAAGTTTATATATTAATGCAACTAAAATTTATGCAGTGTGAGCACAGTATAGTATTTTTGTCTTTTAAACTGTATATTTTTTAATCCAGGTATATTAGAATTGTAAGAGTAAGTCTCAAGCAACCTGAAAATACACTTATCCGACATCTACCAATCCCCATACCTGGTGGATACGAGGGGTTTTACTGTACAAAGGAAAATTTTCGTTGTTTGAAACAATTATATCATTAAGGGCCACTGCATATATTCATTTTAGATTTATTTTTGTTTTGACTTAAAGATTCTCGTTCACAGTTATTTGAATCACATGATAACTGTGGTATGGCCAGTGGCAAGCTCTCAATTGTGATGCTTTAAATCAATGAAAATCTTTTTTTTCTGTTCCAGAGAAACATTCTGAGCTCTGAACTCTTGTGTCCTGTTGGGCACCAAGAGATTTCTTTAGGCAGTCCATGTACCTCTTTTTTGGTGCACCTCTGACACGATAGCCAGTGGAGAGCTCGCCATATAACACGATCTTGGGGAGGCGATGGTCCTCCATTCTGGAGACGTGACCTACCCAGCGCAGTTGGATCTTCAACAGCGTGGATTCGATGCTGTCGGCCTCTGCCATCTCGAGTATTTCGATGTTACGGATGAAGTCGCTCCAATTAATGTTGAGGATGGAGCGGAGACAATGCTGGTGGAAGCATTCTAGGAGCCATAGGTGATGCCGGTAGAGGACCCATGATTCGGAGCCGAACAGGAGTGTGGGTATGACAACGCTCTGTATACGCTTATCTTTGTGCGGTTTTTCAGTTGGTTGTTTTTCCAGACTCTTTTGTGTAGTCTTCCAAAGGCGCTGTTTGCCTTGGCGAGTCTGTTGTCTATCTTGTTGTCGATCCTTGCATCTGATGAAATGGTGCAGCCGAGATATGTAAACTGGTTGACCGTTTTGAGTTTTGTGTGCCTGATGGAGATGTGGGGGGGCTGGTAGTCAAGGTGGGGATCTGGCTGATGGAGGACCTCAGTTTTCTTCAGGCTGACTTCCAGGCCAAACATTTTGGCAGTTTCCGCAAAACAGGACGTCAAGCGCTGAAGAGCTGGCTCTGAATGGGCAACTAAAGCGGCATCATCTGCAAAGAGTAGTTCATGGACAAGTTGCTCTTGTGTCTTGGTGTGAGCTTTCAGGCGCCTCAGATTGAAGAAACTGCCATCCGTGCGGTACCGGATGTAAACAGCGTCTTCATTGTTGAGGTCTTTCATGCCACATTGTCCACCACCAGTGGGCTGATATCACCTCAAACCGTGCATCTTGGTGCCTCACAGTTCGGCGGGTAGCAACCTCCTTTGAAGAAGACCGCAGAGCCCACCTCACTGACAAAAGTCAAAGGAGGAAAACCCCAACACCCAACCCCAACCAACCAATTTTCCCCTGCAACCGCTGCAACTGTGTCTGCCTGTCCCACATCGGACTTGTCAGCCACAAACGAGAGTGCAGCTGACGTGGACATTTACCCCTCCATAAGTCTTCATCCGCGAAGCCAAGCCAAAGAAGAAGAAGATGTAATTACACCACTTGGTCACCAGTGGTCACCCCGGTTACCTTGTATATAAAGCAGTCCAGAGCTACAGTCTAGCCTTCTGGGTTCGTCTTGTAGAGAGGCAAGACCTCTTAGTGTACATATTAGTTTAATAAAGCTGTCTTATACTCGCACTGCTGGTGTGGTTATTTCAGTACAGTTACCTAAAGTGGTTACTTCATAAGAAGAAACTGTGACCTGAATCACAACCAAAAGAAGCAGTCATTAGGTTTTACAGAAAGTGTTTGGCTTTGACAGGCTTTGTCATTTCATTTGGAAGGCATATTCCAATTACATAGTCTGTATTATGAATATGATTAGACTTTTATTTTTGTTTTGTTTCTTTTCCTTATAATAAATGCTTTTATCTTCAAGGAAAATTAAATTCTAGTCACACTGACTGTTGGAAGACCAATATGCTCTGCATATGCTGCTTTCTGCCCATCAGTCTGGCCACAACTGTGGAAATGAAGTCTATTTGGAATGATTTAAATTCACATTAACAAATGATCTCATTTTAATAATTCTATCTTATCTTGGAATTTTTTTCCAGCATGTAGCAGCAGTTTTTTTTAAAAAAACTGCTGGTTTTAAAATAAATCATCTTTTGTCATATTTTTCAACAGGAAGTAATGCTCATAATTCATAGTATGATGTCTGAAAGTGCTTTGCAGCAAGAAACAAAGAGTCTAGTTCAGGGATTCCCAACCTTTTTGTTCCTCTGTACCCCTTGGGCATTTTTATAGGTTTCCGTGTACCCCTACAAATTAAGGATTAAAAAAAAATGACTGTACAATCTGACTGCAGATTACAATACCATGTATTCTCTCAGACCCAATGTACCCACTGAAAAGTGCAAATGTACCACTGGGGGTACATGTACCCCAGGTTGGGAAGCCCTGGCCTAGTGGATAAGAGGAATAGTAAAGGAAGGAAAGGGTAGAGATATTTAATGGAAAATTAAAAGCACAGACAATTAAGGTTATAAGGAAGGATTGTGAATCATTGGGAGTTGGAAATAGCATGGGAATTGAATAATGAATTCACACTTATGGATGTTGCAGGTTCTGAAATGTTGAGACAGGGAAGACATGAATACTTCCAGAAAGATTAAATATTAACATTCTGAAGTCAAAGCTTTTGGCGACAGATGCAAGAGGAGGGTGTAGCTTGAGGCTGGTCATGTTGGCCCAAGACCCCATTTCCTGACTTAGGAGGTATGATAGTACAGATTCTATCACCAATGTGTATATGTACAGATTGTAGTGTAGGATGACTGTGATTGGCTGAGAGCATAGCCACGCCTACTGGCAGGTCTTAAAGGATTGCTCCCAGCCAGACCAGGTCATTCTGGACTGGTCGACCTACGTGTGAATCGCTCCAGTCTTCTAGTTAATAAAAGCCTTGGTTTTGATCGACAAGCCTTTGATTCTTTCGACGCGCTCTACAGGTGGCACTAGTAGTCTGGTGAGGTTTGGGATGTGGAGAGGGTGATGGTCAGGATTAGAGATTTAAATATACTAATAGAAGCTAAAATATATAACCTGCCAATGATATAAAGTGGACAATTGACTGACATTTTGGGTAAATGGATCTATTGTGATAGAACAATTCCAAATACTTAAATTTATGGAGAAAAACAAAATGCAGGAAATGCAGTGGATTATCAACACCTGAATGAAAAGTATCTTTGGAGTTTGGAAAATGACATTTTAGTACTTTGTAGATTCTCAGTCCTCATGGTCAAACTGTCATTTGGATACAAAAGGTTGCAAAAATTAAATTGAAATAATAGATTGGTGTTCAGTCTTGAATTTCTTTGGGTACAGAAACTTCAAGGGTGATGTAATTGCAATGCTGATGGTAATTAAAAGATTCAAAGAGGACCAATTTCCTTTTACGGGGAGCTGTCGGCAGGGGAATGAGAAGGGTAATTTCAAGCTTGGAACTAAACCATTTAGATATGATGTTAATAAGTATTTCATACAAGGGCCCTGGAAATATGAATTCACTTCACCAAAATCCTATGCAGGTCATGTTAGTTGAAAAGTTCAATTCTGAGATTGATAGATTTTTGTCTGGGAAGGGATATAAATGATTATAGAATTAGTGTGGGTCAGATGGATTTAACAATGAATTTATTGTCATATACACAAGTACTGGCTGATGCAGCCAAAATGGCATTTTGTAAAAACAAAGTACGACAATAGTGTTCATTACATTACCATATGGAAAGAGATAATACATATAAATGAGATATAGATAGATAATAAATATTCATAATTAAAGTAGTACAACAGTATGTAGCAATTCAGTAGTGCAGGTAAGTCTTTTTGTACACCTGGAGTAGTTTATGGTCAGACACCCGATAGCTATTGGAAAAAAAAGTTTTGAACCTAATATGGAAAAATGTCACAACTGTGGCTGACAAGGGAAGTCAAAGCCAATATAAAAGCAAAAGAGATGGCATAAAGGAAGTAAAAATTTGTAACAAGATAGAGGATTGGGAAGTTTTCAAAATTTTTGCTGAAGGTAACTAAAAAACTCATAGGGAGAGGAATTATGAAGAATAAAAGTAGACTACCCAATAATTAAAAAAAACACAACAAGCTACTTCAAGTATATAAAGAGAAAAAGAGAGCTGATAGAAGATAGAGGTTACTAGAAAATGATGAGGGAGAAATAATATTGAGAGGCAATGATATGGCAGAGGAACTCAATTTGTATTTTGCATCAGTCTTCACTGTAGAAGACATTAGCAGTGTGCCAGATGTCAAAGGGTATCAGAGAAGGGAAGTGAGTGCAGTTATTATTTCAAGGATGAAAGTGCTCAGAATGTTGAATAGTCTAAGAGTGGGTAAGTCTCCCCAGACCAAATGGATTGCACCCTCAGGTTCTGAAATAATTAGCTGTGGAGATTGTGCAGGTATTGGTAATGATCTATCAGGAATCAATACATTTTAGCATGATCCTGGCAGACTGGAAAATCACAAATGTCACCCCACAATTCAAGAAGGGAGGGAGGTAGCAGAAAGGAGATTAGCGATTGCTCAGCCTGATAATCAGAGGTTGAGAAGTTGTTGGAGTCAATTGTCAAGGATAAGTTTATGGAGTATTTGGAGTCATATGACAAGATGGGCCAAAGCCAGCATGGTTTCCTGAAGGGAAAATATATATTGAGGAAATCTGGGACTATCTTATGCTCGAGCATGAACACTATCACTGTAAGAGCCACATCACATTTGAAAGTGGTGCATGCGTGGTGAGTGACATTGTATCAATACGCCACCCAGTAGCCTGATGTGAGTAAAGAAATGTGCTGTAAACTTACAAGCCTTTCTCGTGTTTATTAAGATGGTGCAACCCGGACACAACAATAAACCTATCGGAATTCTTTGAAAGAGTGACAAGCCTGCTAGATAACCTGCTCAATAACCTGTGTATTTGGATTTTCTGAACGCATTGGACAAGGTAAGATCCCATGGTGTAACAGGAAACATACTATGATGGATATAGCATAATTGGCTGATGGGGAGGAAGCAGAGCATCAGAATACAGGAATCATATTCTGGTTGGCTGCCAGTTGTAAGTGATATTTCACAGGGGTCAATGCTGAGACTGCTTCTTTTTATTATGTATATTAATGATTTGGATTATGGAATGAATGGAATTGTGACCAAGTTTGCAGATAAAATGAAGGTAGGTGGGGGAGCAGGTAGAGTTGAGGGAAACGGGAGGCTGCATAAAGACTTAAATTAGAAGACTGGGCAAAGGATTGGCAAATGAAATACAATATCATAAAGCGTACGGGCATGCACTTTGGTAGAAAAAATAAATGGTGATAAAACTGAAAATATCCAAATGCAAAGGGACCTAGGAGTCCTCATGCAGGATAGCCTGAATGTAAACTTGCAGATGAATTGGTGGTGAAGAAGGCAAATCCAGTGCTGACATTCGTTTCAAGACAAATAAAATACACTGTAAGAGCAGGGATGTGATTTTGAGGCTCTATAAGGCACTGGAAGTATTGTGAACATTTTTGGGCTTCTCATATAAGAAAAGATGAGCTGGTGTGGGACAGGGATCAGAGGAAGTTAACAAGGATGATTCCAGGAATGAAGTAGAGTTGGTTCACCTGCTTCATAGTTGTCTTGAAGCATTAGCTCTGAAAGAGGTCCACTGATATGTCCTGGAAACACCCCTGATCTAATTGTGCAGTCAGAATGTTCATGTTGCCAAATCTTTTCCTACAATCCTATGGTCCTTTTGGAGATACTAGCATTTCTGCAGATGTGTCCCACACCTTTGATTTATTTTCAGTCGACACTCTATTGTGTCATCCCAATTCTCTCAAAACATGGATTACATTTTCATTTATGCAATCATGTGTTTCTCTGCCAGCAAAGCAACTCTTGAATTGGATTTGATCTGTGGATTGGCATTGTTTAATTTTGTATTAACAACATGAAATACAGTGAAAAATGAATTGATAGAACCAATCTTTGGTCAATTTGAAAGGAAGATGAATCAGAGTCCAGCTGCATCTATGCAATGTCTTGAACCCTTGCTTTTTCAGAAGGCAATTACTCACAATCTGGCATCTGATAAGGAAGGCATTCCATGGGGAGATAGATTATTGCCGAAATAAAGGAACTTGAATGATGGGCAGCTCATGAGTCTAATCTTCCAGATGATATATTGCAATCTGTATTGCCTGCTACATACATTTGTCAACTGTCCTGAAATGAACTGGAAGTTAACAAGATTCATTGAGCATTTCCATCCACTAATCATCTGGATGGTTGCACATGGCAATTCCAAGTTTTGTCTATGGTGAATGTTGTTTCATTTATCACTGCAACGACAATGAGGACCTCTTCCCATTTTTCCCCTCATAACAGTGTAAAACACAATGATTGGGGTTAGTTGGTATTGACCACCAATGTGTGACAGTTCAAGCTATTTAAACTTGGAAGATATATAGTGGGTTGACATTGCAAATTCCTTGACAAATTCCTCTGTTTATTTGTCTAAAATTGGACCAGATAACTATTGCAAACGTCCCTGAAAATATTTCACCAGAAACAAGGCCTGCATAAAATCAATAAAGAATTTTAATTGGTTAACATCTTTTAAGAGTGAGATTTTAGAGACATGATTGTTCCTCCACTGAATCCCACATGGGTTCTAGCTAGGCCTGCCTTTCTGTTGGCTTGGTGGAGCAATCCATGCCGTAAGACTACACAGGCAATACTCCTCAACTCTTCCTCCACAGCACTGATAATTATTTTGGTGCTGCCTCATGCACCCCTAATGAGCTTATGAGCTTTATTTTCATTGCTGCTAATTTTCACCCCAACATCAAATTCACTTGGGCCATATCCAGTATCTCTCCCATTTCTTGATTGCTCTGTCTCCATCTCAGGCGACAAACTTTCTACAGACATTTTTACAAGCCTACCAACTCCCACAACTACCTTGACTACACTTCTTCACATCCAGCTAACTGTAAAGATTCTGTTCCTTTCTCTCATTTCCTCCATCTCTGTTGCTTCTGTTCCCAAGATGAGGTCTTCTTGTCCAGATCATCCAAAATAACTTCCTTCTTCAAAATCATGGCTTCTCCTCCACCACCATCAACTCAGCCCTTACTTGCATCTCCAACATTTCTTGCACATCTGCTCCCTCTGTGACTCCCTAATCAGTTCATCCATTCCCACTAATCACCTCCTGAGTATCTTCCCCTGTGACTGTAGAAAGTACCCCGCACCTCCTCCCTCACCACTATTGGGACTCAAACAGTCTTTCTAAGTGAAGCAACATTTTACTTGTGAATCTGCAGGAGTCATCTACTGCATCTGGCCTTCCATTATGGCCTTTTCTACATCAGATGGACGAGATGTAGACTGGGAGATTGCTCACTAAGCACCTTCTCTCCTTCTGCATCAGTGATAGGGATCTTCCAGTAGCCAACCATTTCAATTCTGCATCCCACTCCCATGCCAACATGTCTGTTCATGACCTCATGCACTGCCAAACAAAGGCTAACTGTAAATTGGAGGAGAAATGCTTAGTATTCCATCTGAGCACTTTCCAAATGGATCATATTAATATCGAGTTCTCCAGTTTTGCTAGACCACTCCCTGCTCTCCCTGTTTTCCCTACCCTCAGTCTCCTTTTCTCTAGCTCCCCACCCCTTCCTTACCTATTCCCAGAGTCAACCCTCTGTTTCCTTGTGCCCTCCCTCCCTTATTACCTTTGCTTGTGGGACTGTGCTCTTCCTCCTGCCCCTCCACCACAACCATTTTATTCAGGCACCTGCCTACATGTTTCTCATACATTGATGAAGCCTGAACTTTGGTTATGTATCTTTATCTTTGCTAGGAAAGTATACTGTTTGATCTGCTGAATTTCTCCAGCATTTTTTTTTACTTCAATCACTGCACCTGTAGACTTTTGCATTTTACTCAATCAATTATTACTCTATTTTCACTTTGAATGTTCTACAATCATTGATTCAGACCAATCTGTTTGAAGGCCTTGACAATCAACCTCAATTGCTTCCATTTTCAGTTTTCTGATCATAGATATCATGGAATTCCTGCACTTACATTACTCACCTTGACCCCACTGTCATCTCTCTGAACCCCTGTAAGATAGTTAGTTTATTTATTTGAGCTTTATTCACGACTGAGATAAATTTCCTCCAATTAGTTAGCAGGTAAAGACCAAAGCCAATATGTTTGTCATCTACCACAAGCTTCATAGCGTCACCTCCTCCACCCAAGCCCTCTTGCCCTCTTCCCCACTTTCATCCTTGCCTTTGTCCCTGGTTGTATCAAACTTTTTAAAAATTGTTTTCACCCATTTCAGCTGATCATTCAGGTTTTAATTTCAGAATGATTCGATCAGAAATTGTGTCTGTATTGATTGGCCATTTGAGGATGAAACCTTCACTTGGGTTTCTGTAACTTCAAAATTCTGTTTATCGTTAATGCAATGTATGAGCTAGGTTCTCATGTTCCACCTTCTATGGACTTGACCTCACCCGAAACATTAATGTATGAATTCTTTTTCTCACATCCAGCCCTTCCCTCTATGTTGAAATAGATTGGTGTATTAATTTATCAATACCCTAGACTCATCATTATCATCTGCTCAATCTTGATTCAGTGATAGCATGCTTTCATCTAACTTACAGGGTTGTTGTGCAGATCTCATTCTGGAGACTAGAACACATCGTCCAAGTTAACAAAATTGTGGAGAATTGAGGGTGTTCTGGACTGCTGGAGGAGCAGTCTTCAGATTGGACAATATTAAAATCCAGTTTGAAATCGTCCAGGGAAATAATTTGGTACAGAGAAGGGGGTTTTTGGCAGTCGGTCTCCTTTAATGAACACCCACAAAAAAAATCTGGTCACCTACCGGGAACAAACATTACCTAAGTTGATGGAAGGAGAAGAAAAGAAAAGAATGGACTCAGTAGAATTTCTGGTGTATTTTTTGTTGAATGACAACATTGTCTAACTGAATTAATGCAACCTAGATTGTATACCTAAAATGGATGAGAGGGGGGGGGGGGTGGGGGGTGGCTTGGGAGGAGGGAGGGGGGAGGGAGAAAAAGTCACTTTAAATGTGTGGAAAAGAAAAAGTGTATATCATGGCTATTGTTATTTATGGTGTGAAAAATAAAAAATTTAAAAAAAAAACAAAAAAAAAACTTGTGTTTGAATCCTGCTCAATGCAAATTGGTTTCTGTTTCCCACAACTACTACAACTACAAAGATACTTACTTTGCTGTTAAGTTCTCAGGGTACTCTGAGATCCTGAAAATTGTGAGAGAAGAAAATAAAATAAAATGGGATTTATTAGATCCTCCACATACTCTGTAGTTCCTGCAATCTATGATTTTCAAGAAACTTGAATGTTTCTCTTGTAGCGGCTGCTACTGCTGGAGAGGTTGTGCTCAAAAGGAAGAGACACACATTATGGGAGTGAATTCAACTCTGCTTGATTGTGCTGGCAATTCTGCTTATAAAGGGCTCAGAAGCCCATCTCTGACATTAGGCATTACGATCCGCTTCCTGGGATTGGTTGTTTAGAGCTATCCGGGGAGCGACCAATCATTGAGCTCCTCTCATCCCTGAATGTGGCAGCTTCCCTAGCTCCACCCGATGGGCTGGCCAGCAGCAGTCCATCGGAGTGGGGCACTAGAGTTGGGCGCCGACTTCAAAGGGTGTAGCCCGTCTCGGCCAGCCGTGTAGGCCGTGTGCTCCCGGGGTCGGGTTGCTGCTTCGGACATGGCACATTCGGTGGCCTGCATACACCCCCACACCAAGAATCAGCATTAGGCAAGGCCTTGTGCTTGGGAGGCCTGATCCTTCGGCATGGGGGTGGGTCATGGATTGGGTGGTCAGAGACAAGGAATGCTGGGTCTAGGGTGAAAGTCTCATTTCTCCCCCAATATCCGAAAGACATGTTGACCTACTGTGTCATATAACTTTGTATGAGCCTTCATAAGGTCTTTGTGTGCCCCACATCTGACAAATACAAATTTACAAGTCTCAAGTTCTTTAGGTATGAATGTCGTCGGTGAGCCATACTGCTTTGGCTGTGTCGGGGCGAGTGTGCCAGGTTATCCAGCAAGTGGGACAAGGCGGCCGCAGGGAAATCATCCACAGTGTCCTTGGTGGCAAAGGAATACCTTGGAATCAAGAATGGGGCACCGTACTCCATTTCTAGGTCCTCTTTAGGAGCAGTCTGGATCCCCAGGAGTAGCCACGGGAGCTCATCCACCCAGTTAGGGCCATTGAGTCTGGCCATGAGATCTGCTTTAAGGTGTTGATGGAATCACTCCACCAAACCATTGGCCTGAGGAGGTGTAAGCTATGGTATGGTGGAGCTGAGAATCGAGGGCATTAGCGAGATTAGACCAGATGCTAATAGGAGCCCCTGTCAGAGGTTATATGCTCTGGAAGCCTGAATCGAGCCACACAGTTGTGCAGGAGAGCCCTGGCACACATTTCCATAGATGTCTCTGGCAAAGGGATGGCTTCCGGCCATCCTGTCTACTAGGATCAGTAGGTAGCATGTGGCTCTGGATATTGGTAGGGGACCCACCAGATCTATGTGGACGTGGCTGAAATGGCAACATGGCGGTTGAAATGATTTTAGGGGCGGCTTTAGTGAGGGTATGGATTTTCGAGGTCTGGCATTGTGTACAATTCCTGGCCCACTGGCTGACCTCTTTGTAGAGGCCAAATCGACTAGCAACCATTTTGACGATCATTTTGATGGTGGGGTGTGCCAGGTTGTGTATGGCCTCAAAAATGTGCCTCCTCCAGGCATCGGGAATGATGGGATGAGGCTTACCCGTAAATGTGTCACACAGGATGGTCTGCTCCCCAGGGCCAACCTGTACGTCCTCCAACTGGAGGCCAGTAATCGCAGTGCAATATGCGTCAATGTCCTTGTCCGCTGCCTGTGCTTCAGCCAGAGCCTTATAGTCAATGCTAGATGTTGAGGTGTGTACTGCCTGTAATGTGGGACGTGACAGGAGATCAGCCACCACAATGGATTTTCCCATAATATGCTGAATGTCAGTAGAAAATTCTGAAATATATGAAATGTGCCTTTGTTGCCTGGCTGACCACGGGTTGGAAGCCTTAGTGAAGACAAAGGTGAGGGGCTTGTGGTCTGTAAAAAATTGGAACTTCCTGCCCTCAAGGAAGTATCTAAAATGTCTGATTGCCAGGTACAATGCCAGGAGTTCTCTATCAAAAGCACTATATTTCAGTTCAGGCACCCGCAAATGTCTACTAAAAAAATGCAAGGGGTTGCCAGTGTCCACTCACCACTGTTCCAAGACTCCCCCTACTACTGTGTCAGAACCGACGGGTGTATCAGGAGGGTGGTGTTAGCCAGGGTATATTTTATTTCCTGGAATGCATCGGATGCCTCTTGGTTCCACAAAATAACCTTCTTCGTACCTGCCATGAGGGAGAATAAAGATTTCATGGTGCGAGCTGGCCCTGGTAGGAATCTGCGATAAAAATTCACCATGCCAGTGAACTCTTGTAGTCCCCTTAGGCTTGGGGAATGCTCGAATGGCCTCTACCTTGTCAGGTAATGGTTTAGCCCCGTGGCAGTCGATCCTGTGACCTAAAAAGTCAATTTAATCTTTGCTGATCTGGCATTTTTCTGGATTAATTGTCAGGCCAAACTTACTTAACCTGTGGCACAACTGTCTGTTGTGTTCGGCATGGTCATAGCTTGCAATCAGGATGTCATCGAGGTAGATGAACACAAACTTCAAATCCATGCCCACTGCATCCATAAGCCGAAGGGCATGCTGAGGAAGTCAAATAGCCCAAATGGTGGAATAATGGCAGTCTTTGCGATATCCTTAGGATGGACGGAGATCTGATGATAGCCACAGATTAAGTCAATTTTGGAAAATATCTGTGCCCCCTGTAGTTTAGCAGAAAAGTCCTGATTATAGGGGACGGGGTACCTATCCAACGTGGTGGCTTCATTTAGCCGGCGGTAGTCCCCGTGTGGTCTCCAACCCCCTGATGCCTTAGGGACCATGTGGAGGGGGAGGCCCAGGCCCTATTGAAGTGGCGAGCAATGCCAGGTTCCTCCATTTAAAAAAAAAATCCTTCTTGGCAAGGTTGAATTTATCTGGCGAGAGGCGGTATGTTCTGGTGTGAAGTGGGGGGCCTTTAGTGAGGATGTGATGCCTTATCCTATGTTCAGGCTCAGTGGAGTTGAAGTGCAACACCACAATGGAGGGGGCCATGACTAGAATCCTGGCAAACTCATTGCTTGGACTTGCCACCGAGTGTAGGTGGGAAGTGGTCAGTTTGGTGCCTTCTAGTGCAAGGGTCTGAAAGGCCTTTGCATGTACTAGCCGGCAGCCTTTGACATCAACTAGTAAGGAATTAGCCCTCAGGAAGTCTGCCCCCAGGAGAGGCTGGTGGATGTCTGCTAAAACAAACCCCCAAGTGAAGCTGTGGTTACCAAAACAGAGGGGGATAGTATAGGTGCCATATGTCTGCATTGAAGAGTTATTAGCAGCCCGTAACCCACTCCCTGCCTTCCGGTGGCATGCATTGGAAGCGAAGGGGGGGGGAGGAGGATGCTGATCTAGGCCCTGGTGTCAACCAGGAAGCGTTGGCCTGACACTGTATCCCGGACATGAAGAAGGCTGTTGTGTAGCCGAGCCGCCGCAGCCACTATCGACAGCTGGTGTTGGCGTTTTCTGGGATCCCACAGAGTGATTGGTATCGGTGGGCCTCAGCACCCCATCACTGATGGTAGAAACAATACAGCTCACCGGGGTTTGCAGGCTTGGAGGCAGACTTGGTGGTCTGACCGTTGAGCGGCCTCTTGGTAGGCCGATGTTGATGAGAAGAAGTCACATGGTCTAATGAAATGCTGGCATTCCTTTTTGCTGCCCAGAGCAGGTCGCCTCTGGCGGTTACCTTTGTGGGGTCCGCGAAATTCTCTTCAGCTATGAGTAGCCTGATGCCTCGGGTAACCTTTCCTGGAAAATTTGCTCCAGCACAAGGGATATGGCCATCATTCAAGGTGAGCGTGTTGCTCATGAGGGTGGATGGGCCCCTGTTCCCCAAATCATCCATGTGTAGCTGACGGGCAGCGTGTTCACGCCGTGAAAGTCCGAATACTTGGGTTAGTAGCTCCTTGATGGCCTGATACTTCCCTTGTTCCAAAGGTTTCTGCAGGAAATCGGTAATGTGTGCTGCTGTTCCTGCTCGAGGACGCTGACCACATAGTAGAAGCGGGTGTCATCGGTGGTGATCTTCCATATGGCGAACTGCTCTTCAGCTTGCTGCGACCACACCCATGGCTGTGATGTCCAGAAGCTGGGCAGCTTCAATGTGACCACCTTGATTCCAGGCTGGTCACTTATTCTCAGGTCTACGATGTCGGTGGGACCAGTCATGGGTCACCACTGTAGTGGCTGCTACTGCTGGAGAGGTTGTGCTCAAAGAAGAGACACACACAATGGGAGTGAATTCAACTCTGGTTCATTGTGCTGGCAATTCTGCTTATAAAGATCTCAGAAGCCCATCTCTGACATCATCATGCCACCTGACTGGTGGCATTATTTAAGGAAGTGGCCATTCAGATAGCAGATTCTTTAAGAATTATTTTCTAGAACTCGATAGACTCAGGATCACTACCCATGGATTAGAGGGTAGCTAATGTTACCCCACTATTTAAAAAGGGGGGTAGAGAAAAAGCAGGAAATTATAGGCCGGTAAGCCTTACATCAGTAGTGGGAAAATGATGGAATCCATTATTAAGGATGTAATAGCGGAGCATATGACTAGCAGAGAAGGGATCGGACGGAGTCAACATGGATTTACAAAAGGTAAATCGTGCTTGACAAATCTATTGGAATTCTTTGAGATGGTGACAGGTAAAATAGATGGGGGAGAGCCAGTGGATGTGGTGTACCTGGACTTCCAAAAGGCCTTCGATAAGGTCCTGCATAAACGACTGGCTTCCAAAATCAAGGCTCATGGGATTGGGGGAAAAGTATTGATGTGGATTGAGAACTGGCTGCCAGGTGGAAGACAGAGAGTTGGGATAAATGGCTCATTTTCTGAGTGGTAGGCGGTGACCAGTGGGGTGCCACAGGGATCTGTACTGGGACCCCAGCTGTTCACAATTTACATTAATGATCTGGATGAGGGGATTAGATGTAATATTTCCAAATTTGCAGATGAGAGTAAGCTAGGAGGAGTTGTGTGCACGGAAGAGGGGGTCAGGAAGCTCCAGTGTGATTTGGATAAATTGAGGGACTGGGCACATACATGGAAAATGCACTGCAATGTGGATAAATGTGAGGTTATCTACTTTAGTAATACAAACCGGAGGGCAGATTACTATTTGAATGGCAATAGATTAAGAGATGGGGAAGTGCAGAGAGATCTAGGGGTACTTGTACATCAGTCTCTGAAGGCGAGCATGCAGGTACAGCAGACGGTTAAAAAGGCAAATGGTATGTTGGCCTTCATATCAAGAGGGTTTGAGTATAGGAACAAGGATACCTTACTGCAGCTGTACAGGGCCTTGGTGAGACCCCACCTGGAGTATTGTGTGCAGTTTTGGTCACCTTATCTAAGGAAGGATGTTCTTGCAATGGAGGGAGTGCAGAGGCGATTCACCAGGCTGATACCTGGAATGGCAGGAATGACTTATGAGGAAAGATTACGCAAATTGGGATTGTACTCGCTGGAGTTTAGAAGATTGAGAGGGGATCTCATAGAGACATAAAATTCTGGCAGGACTGGACAGAATGGATGCAGATGGGATGTTTCCAATGATGGGAAAATCCAGAACCCGGGGCCATGGTTTGAGGATAATAGGCAAACCATTTAGGACCGAGATGAGGAGGAATTTCTTTACTCAGAGGGTGGTGAATCTGTGGAATTCATTGCCACAGAGGGCAGTAGAGGCAGGTTCATTAAATATATTTAAGAGGGAATTAGATCTATTTCCTCAGTATAAGGGTATTAAAGGTTACGGAGAGAAGGCGGGGACGGGGTACTGAACTTTAAGATCAGCCATGATCTCGTTGAATGGCGGAGCAGGCTCGAAGGGTCGAATGACCTACTCCTGCTCCTATCTTCTATGTTTCTATGTTTCTATTACGATCCGCTTCCTGTGATTGATTGTTTAGTGCTATCTGGGGAGCGGCCAATCAGTGAGCCCCTCTCATCCCCGAGTGTGTGTCTACTTCCCTTGCTCCACAGAATTGGCTGCCACTGGCCACCCCATTGGAGTTGGACTCTGCAGCTGCGTGCTGCTTAGTCAGGTGTCGACTTCGAAGAGCGTATTCTGTCTCAGCCGGCAGTGTAGGCTGTGGGCTCACGGTGTTAGGCCACCACTTTGAGCATAGCATGTTTAGCAGCTCGCTACCCTCTGGTCTTTAATTTCACCTCCCTCCCTCCATCCCTCTCATGGATGATCATACCTTTGGCTAATTGTATCCTCCAACCTGCCTGGCTCTCACTTTTTCAGGTGTTCCATACTTTGTTAATTTCTTTTGCTTTCTTAATATTTACCTTTTGTCTTGGCATCCTTTCTCTTTGCACTTCTCTACAGCACCTTGGGACAGGCTTTAACTGTGAAGAAAAAAACATTGGTTTCATTACTTCTGTTGCAGTAAATTTTGAGTAAGGAAAAGAGATTTCTTTATTACAAAATATAACAGTTAAATATGTTGCAATGGAGCATCAAGGTCCATTTTAAATCTGCACCAGAAGTTAAATTCAAAGTTTAAAGTTCAGATTTATTGTCAGAGTACTTACATAACATCACATACAACTCTAAGATTCTTTTTTCCTGCTGCAAGGCAGAATTACCACTTAGTGGTCATGTAAAAAACTATACTCATGAAGATACGTATTCATGGAAACATATAAATAAAGTTTAAAAATTTTCTGTAGAGAGAGATTAAAAAAATCAATAAAATGCAAAAATCCTTAAATGAGTCTCTAATTGAGTTTGTTGTGTGGAGTCTGATGGTTGAGAAATAGGAGCTGTTCCTGAACCTGGTGGTGTGAATCTTGTGGTATCTATACTTCTTTCCTGATGGCAGCCGCGAGAACAGAGTGTTTGCAGGATGGTGTGGATCTTTGACGATTGCTGCTGCTCTCTGATGGCAACGTTCCTTTTAGATGTTCTCGATAGTGGGGAGGGTTTTGCCTGTGATGTCCTGGGCTGTGTCCACTATCTTTTATAGGACTTTCTGCTCAAGGGTATTGGTGTTACAGCCAGTCAGCACACTTTTCACCGCACAGCTATAGAAATTTGCTAGGGTTTCCAATATCATACCAAACCTCGGCAAACTCCTGAGGAAGTAAAGGCACTGATGCAATTTCTTCACAATGCCATTCGTGTGGCATCCAGGAAAGATCCTCTGAAATAAGGCCTCCCAAGAACTTAAATTTGCTCAACCTCTCCACCTCAGATTCCTCAATAATTAGTGGATTGTTCACCTCTGGTTTTGGTGACATTGAGTGTGAGGAGATTGATATAAAATATAACACAAAGACACACACACACACACACACACACACACACACACACACACACACACACACACACACACACACACACACACACACACACACACAGACCTCATGATGCTGGGTGTGATGGAAGCATCACACAAGAATATCCTACAGCATAACCACACTCAAACCAGATGTTCACATCATTCTTCTTCCGGTCGGCTTCTCGGAACCTAAGAATGAGATGTTCGTAAAGTGGGGATTTTCAACCCAGGGACTGCCTGTATAATGAGCAGAGCAAGGGGCTAAGAATGCAGCCCCATGGTGCTCTGGTACTAATGGAGGTTGTAGAAAAGATGCATGGTTGATGGTCAGTGTGAACTTGATGGGTTAAAGGTCCTGTTTCTGTGCAGAATCTTGCTATGACTCTAATTAGAAGCAATATAATCCCAAATGGTTATTAAGAATATCAATTCTCTTGTTGGTGATCAGCTGTGAATTTACTGAGCACATGTTCTGTAAAAAATAAACACATTCTTTAAATAAAAATAGGTGATGTAACATGAAATATAAAATGTGAAGTTTTGCCATTGACGGTAAGGATTGTGTGGGAAAGGAAACAAGTTCAATGGGTTCAAAGAATAGTGGATTTGGAAACAGGCTGAATGCAGAAATAATCTTTATTGAAACACGCATGAGGGGATCGCAACAGGGATTACACACACAAGTATTCTCAATCACACTACAACCAGTCACATCAGGACTTAATACTACAAGCAGAGTACAACCCAGTTACATTCTCCTAATACTACTGATACTAGAACTGTTTATGCAGACTTATCACAACCAAGGACTATGATACACTACCTGCTGTTCCTTGTCTAATGTAGCCATGCCTCAGATGCTAGCTACAGCAGTATACCTTACGTGGTGCATACCTTACCAACAACTCTTCCAGCATTGTCCATAGAAGGGTCCGTCAGGGCCGAAGAGCAAAAGCGGAAGAGCTATTGCATATTGGGGACTTTATAAGAAGCATTGTCCGCTCCAGGTAATCTCTAGGTTAGTGGTTCTCAACCTTTTTCTTTCCACTCATGTAACACTTTAAATAATCCCTATGCCATAAGTGCTCTGTGATTAGAAAGGGATTGCTTAAGGTGGTATGTGAGTGGGAAGGGCACGTTGAGAATCACTGCTCTAGACCCAATTGTTACTGAAATATTCTGCTTGAGAAAAATTGTCATTTACCCTTTTCCTTTGGAATTATGAAACCATGCACATAACGAGTCAATTAAAACAGTGGTTTTTCAAACTTTTTTATTTCTACCTACATATCACCTTAAGCAATCCCTTACTCATCACAGAGCACTTAAGGCATAGGGAATACTTAAAGTGGTATTTGAGTGGAAAGAGAAAGGTTGAGAACCACAGCTCCAGATGATTAAAGGGACCAATAGTCAGGTGTGAACTAATGGGTGGGCAGAGTCCAACCTTGATTGGCAGGTGATGCAACTTCCAACTAGGCTCCAGCTAGAGAAGTCTCATGATCCTGCGCAATCTCACTGTTCCAGACAGAGAAGCACATGATGACCACACTACAGTAAGTGACTTTCTATCTTTTCCCCCTTGCTCTATATTTTAATTATTTAATCCTACTTTCTACAGTTGTATACATTGTCTTTTCATCAACATTCTTTTTCACAATCTTACCTTGATGAAAAAAATTGAGCAGGAAATTCACAGGACATCATTTTACTCAAAGAGTGTTGAGACTGTGTAACTCAGTGTAACATGAAGTAGTTGAAGAGAGCAGTACTAATGCAGTTGAAGAAAGGGAATTCAGGGAATTGTTGGTGATGAAAGTGGGAAGGAGGCTTGAATGCTGCATAAACACCAACATGAACTGTTAGGGCTGAGTATTCTGTTTCTATGCCCTTTGTCCCTGTAATTTGTCGTCATTCTGTGAAAACTGAATAGCACTGATAAACCAACTGAAAAGCTATGTATGTAACCCAAAATCTGTCTTATGTACATAAAAAAAATAGTTAATTCCATAAATTTGACCTGAATTTCATCAATATGTACTAAATCAGTGGTTTTCAACCTTTCTCTTCCCATTCACACACCACTTTAAGTATTCCCTATGCCATCAGTGCTTTGTGATTAGTAAGGGATTGCCTGTGGTGGTATGTGGGTGTAAAGAAAAAGTTTGAAAACCACTGTTTTAATTGTACTTAATTGACGTTATGGGCACGGTTTCATAACTCCAAAGGAAATGGGCCAATAACAATTTTTCTCAAACAGAATATTCCAGTAACAATTGGGTCTAGAGCAGTGATGCTCAACCTTTCCTTCCCACTCACATACCATCTTAAGCAATCTGTTATTAAACACAAAGCACTGATGGCATCGGGATTACTTAAAGTGGTATGTAAGTGGAAAGAAAAAGGTTGAGAACCACTGCAGTAAATCATGGGAGAGTTCAGCCTTTTGTGAAATACTCCTTGTTTCATCAAACCAAATGCACAATGGCATGGTTTAATTGAGAACCAGCAGGATCTGAAAACATCTGCCAGCAATGGCTGGAGCACTAATGGCTTTGTTTTGTCACAGGCCTCCTGGTCTCCAGGGCCAATGACTGATGCTCCAAGAACCTCACTTTTAGCATGTTGATTGCATGATTCTCGGAGTACAAAAAAATTGTCACCACGTAAACAGCACACTTAATAGGGATAACAATCTGGACTTACTGTCTGAATTTAACCCTTTAAATAATTATTGTTCATTGTATAATTGAGTTTAATTGAGTTTCAGTTTCTATTGTCCATTGTTGGTTTTTTCCAACAATGTTAACATTTCTGTTTTGCTGGCATTATCTGGATTATCTATGCTCGTCAAAATGAGGGCAGTTTTTCCTCCATATCCCATCTCATGAAATATGCATAGCTTTAATTCAACAATATGCAAGTTCCACTTTAGTCATCTTTACATTGACCAGTGATCAGCAGAATATTCCTCATGTCATTAGAATTATCTATGCAAACTGGTTCTTCTAACCTCATCTACTCTTTTGAAATCTCTGTCCATTTACTTGTTAGCTTCTCTGGATTTACTGTATTTGGCTTCAGGAACTTTACTTCTATATTGGCCCTGCTTGTAAAGGTTGCAGAAGCTTTTTTTTGCCTGCCAAATCTATTGTAAATCTAACTCATTTAGCACAGTGGTCAGGCCGTGCACTTTATAGATCACATTCTCAGATTTTGTTTTACTTCTGCTAGTATTGGAACATGCATATACAACATATGTGTATGTATAAAGGTAGATTGGTGACGATGGTCTTCAAGCATTTCCTTCTTGATTCTGTCCGAAACTCAAGATTGGCAACTGTCAACTCTAAGTTAAATCTATCTGAGTTGGGTAGAGATAACGAGCACATCCAGACCTGCACGAATCAAAACCCTTTTTATAAGTTGATTGCAACCAAATTGCACAACTACCACAAAATGAGAAAATACAAAGCAATTATAGTATAAACAACTTTATAAAAGGATATGATATAGTTTCTAATAAAATGCTTCGTTCTGCTGAAGCCTCTGTGTCTTAATGCTCTGTGCAACTTCTACCTGTTATTTCCACTCCCATGTATTTAACTAATCTGGAACAAAGTTAAACCCAATAATCCAAAATAATTGGTCCTAAGTCTTCATATTAACCTGACCTGCCCATAACTTCTCTGACATGATCCAGGTTTCTCTCCTTACCCAGTCCCCATTTATACAATTTAAGTAATTGTGCCTATGACAATTGATTGGTACCAATCCATCCCTTATGATTGTCCTCTCTATACCAAGATGGTGAAGCTACCAAAGCCGCTGTAATAGCAGCGCTGCCTCTGGTGCGGACCCACGGGGAATGAAGGAAAAGAGTTGCTGGAGACTCGAGGTGAGAACCCACGGAAACTATGTGTTGCAGGAAACTGCTGTCAGGAGAATCATGCTGGGCTGCAGACTGCTAAAGACGGACTCAAAATGGCTGAAAGGGTACAAGGTATGGGAACCTTGGTATGGGATGTGAGGAGGTGCTGAGAGTGCTGAGGGTTTCCTGACCATGTTGGAGATTTAGATCTGGAGCTTGTGTTGCCAATGGTTGGAACTGGACTCTGTGGCTACAGGGGCTGCAGAAGCGCTGGAGGCAAATCTATGGGGACTCGGTGATTCTGGGGAGGACTCTTTTGCTTTCCTCTGTCTGTAATTCAAACTGTAAGAGGTGCTAAGGCAATTCCTGCTGGTGGTGAATCTGTCTGCCTTTCAGCAGGCAAAAAGAAATTTCATATTATATGACACTGTTTTATTACTATGATAATAAATTGAATCTTGAGATTCTCTAAAAAAATATGCTGAAACCAATTAGTCCCATGGAATCAATTTTCACCAAGAAGTTGTTTTGATTGGGGGAAAGGCCTGAGCTGATTAATAGCTGAACAAGTTGTTATTCTAAGGATGTTCTGAAGTCAGTCAGCAGAACCTAGTGTCAATAAGAAAAGACAATGTACGTTGTAGATTCAAGGTAATTTTCTTGATGTAAGGAGAATTTTTTTTTTCAGTTTCTCTCTCTAGTGCTGTCTTGAATTTTCTAATCCCCTCTCATGATCCTATCTATTCTTTCCCAAACATTCAGCATTTCATTCACTGAGACAAAACCTGATATCATCAACTAACCTGCTGGCAAGGATGGTGCTGTTGTGGCCTGGTGAACTGATTTCTATCTCACAGAGGGCAGGCACAGACACCCCTCATTGACCCTTTCATTGAAGCCAGAGCTTCTAGACTTAGTGTCACAACCCCACACAGCCCAATTATATCTCCTGCCCAAAATCCACAAGCAGGACTGCCCTGGTAAACCTATTGGTTCAGCCTCATCTTGTCCCTCTGAACTTGCTTCTTCCTCCCTTGATTCTTCTTTCAACAGATGATTCTCCCAATTTTTGCTACCTTCAAAGAGATTCCAACACCAGACACATCTTCGTATTTCATATTTATGCACTTCATTGGTACCACTCCCTTTGTAATTCCCAAGTCCATTCTTCATTCTCACCAACCACACCATATCTCCCTCTCACCATCTGACATTTTCCCTGCAACTGCAGGTATTGAAATACCTATCCTTTCAGCTCCTCTCTTCCCACTATTCTGGGACCCAGCCAGACTTTCCAGTGAAGCAATGTCCTTGTGCTGTCTTGTGCACTACATTTGGTGTTTACACTGTTGCCTCCTCCACACTGGCGATTGAGACGTGTAGCCTGCAAGGCAAGTCATCCTGCTCTGCATTTTGCAACTTCCACTTTATTTTATCTTGGGTTTTTTTTTGTCTACATTCCTACTCTGTAACTTCTCCCAATCATTATTGACCAGACAACTTTATTTCAAGTTTATCCTCATGGTCACATCTTTCACCCTGGCTTTACCCTGTCAAAGACACCCCCTCCTTCACCCTCACTGGAGCTTTATAAATGTTTTTTATTCTCCTTTTCAGTTCCAACATGGGGGTCTCTTACCTGAAACGGTGACTGTTTCATTTCCACTGATGCAGCTGGCCTTCTGAGTATTTCTAGTACCTACTCTTTTTGTTTTATCTTTCCAATGTTGGCTGATTCTTTTTTTAAATTTTTCAAGCATTTTGATTTTCTGGAACTGTATACAGGGCAGATCAGAAAAGGATAGCAGATTTTCTCTTCTAATGGTCATGAATAAAACAGATGTAATTCTGCAGTATGACCATTTCTTGACCACTGTTATTAGCTATTGATTTATTTAATTAACAATGTCCTTTCCTGGCATGACGATATTGAAACTTAGACTTCTGGATCATGAATCCAGGTGAATAGATTACATCTGCATATTACATGTGGAAGCACCAATGTACAGATTTAATTTTCTGTGACAATATATAATTTGGGGCCTCATAGCCTGAGGCAATATATAAATCTGGGGCCAATGCACAAATAAATGGTTGATTTATCAAGCTGAAATTAAACGACTCAGTAGCACAGCCTGAGGATTTCAAATAATTTCTTGGCGAAACAATGATTCAATGGCGGTCAAATCATGGTGAATAATTCAAGCTCTCAGAAACTGAATGATACCAAGCATCACAGGAAAAGCATTGTAGTGTTCATTGGCCTACAGGCAAATTAGTATTTCACTGGGTGGTATTGTTTTGAATCTGGAAGACAGCTAAAGGCAACAGCAGCTGCTCTTGCACGAAAGGGTAGTGTGCCAAAATTAATCTTCAGCCAACAAAAGGATGGCAGTTCATAACCGTTATCAGATTCTACTTAACGACAACATCGTTAGAAATCTTTTGCAAAATCCTCTGACAGAATTTCATTAGCCTTCTACAGAAAATAGCACTGGGAATGATTGTGACTTAGAAAGAAATGGATAGAATTATTTATTAAAAACACATTTTGTTAAATGGATCCTTCTGTAACTGCTTTTAGTAAGGATACTGCATACATTACCCGTACCACAGCAGATCAATAATTAAAATGGTGAAATAATCAGGTTTACACAGCAGGAACATAAAGGTTAGCTAACCTTTCAATCAGCTGGATTTTGATTAACTTCTCTTTATTCAAAGATGTTCCTGACCTCTTCAGCATTGACAGGTATGCTGTTGTTTCCTGCTTGGATTGTGTGAATGCAGACACAACAGAATAAGCAGGCAGAAAATATTACTGCAAAGCAATAAAAATGTGAGATATGATTTGTCTATTCATTTCAAAGCTAACCTCTTTATTTTTGCTTCATACATGTTCAGAGTAGGTAACTGTTTGAATAGTTTCAGTGGTTTTCTCCCAGAAGATAATATATAAATGCGATGAGTTGGATCTTTTCCTTCAGGTTCAGGTAAATTGGGTCAGTTTGAAGCAGATGCATTTTGTATGATGAATGTTCTGTTTGTGAGCCATCTGCACCTTCATTTGCTTTGAAGCTGGGGGGTGAAATTAAAGCATAAATTCTTCATTTCCAGTGTAGCTGTCTGAGGAATCCTCTATAAAGGCCTGTTGTTTGATTGTTTATTTGGGTCTTAAACAGATCTAAGGGAAAATGTTGAGAATGTTAGTCTGATTAAAAATACCAACACTATCCAGCAATATTTATCACAATTCCTCAATGGTCTATTGTTCTGTCCCTCCAAAGCACACAAAATAAATATATTTGTTTTATTGCATGAAGTAAGCATTTCAAAATAAATAAGAGCTAGGGTGTGGCAGTGATAATGAAGTAGTATTTCAATGTGAAGTTAATTTTGATGAGGCAATTTTCTTTGTATTAAAAGAAAAGGTACATTTTCTCCTCATTGATAAATGTGACTAATGACCATGACAGTGGTATAATTTATTGGTCAATTCCTTTTTCACACAACACAACAGAAATCATCATAACCCTGCACTCACTCCTTTGGCACTTAAGATCTCGAGGAAAAGATGTAGATTAGTTTACCCATTATCTCTTTAAGAGAATGAGTACAGGCAGTCTTACAATTATGCTGGATTGTCTGGTAGGGAATGAGAAAGAATGACTGCCACAAAAAGATTTCTTGGAGATTAATTTATTTGTAAAGGTAAGAGTTTCCTATGAGTTGTACAATAATTGCTTGGTTTGGATTCATACGTGCTGTTTAAAAAAAAAAAAAATTGAGTTTTAGCTGTAGTTATCCCAAAATAAGGCTTTCAGAAACATTCTTGGAGTGTAATGGAATGAAAGTCAGGACTCCAAACCATCCATTAGTTAATAGGTGACATTTTTTTTAAAAAAGTATGTTGTGTATTATAAGTTATTCATTATTTTCAGGATTTGGGCATTGCTGGCGAGGACGGTGTGTATTTCCCATTGCTCTTTAGAAAGTGGTAGTGAGCCACTTTCTTAACCATTTAGTCCTATTGGGGGTTTTCACAAATACAGAGGGATGGTGTTGAAGAAACGGAAATCACGTCCTAGATATGATGGTGAGGAAACTGCAAATGATGGAGATGAATGTATGCCTGTTGCATTGTCCTTCTTTGTGGTAGATTGAGGGTTGTAGAGATGCTGCTGTACTAACCTCAGCAATTCATTGCAGTGCATTTTGTAGAACTCACACAGGACAGTCATTTGTGAGTTAGTGCTGCTGGGTATTAATATTTAGGCTGGTAGATGAGTAAATGTATGAGAGTTTATTGTCATGGACAAAAGTACTGTGCATGGATACACTGAAATTTTTACTTGCTGCAGTTACACAGGAAAGTAAAATTACACCAACAACAATGTTATAAATTAGCTTAGCACAACATGATAGGAGACAAAAAAGATACAATAAAAATAATAAATAAATTCACAGTTGCAGTTAGTGCAAAAAAATTGTTATTTCTTTATGGTGAAGACATTTTTTTGGTGGTCCTGGAGTAGCTATAGCTAGGATAGTATGAGTAGGTTCAAGAGCCTGAAAGCTGTTGGGGGAGGAAAAAAAAACTGTTGTTGAATCTCCAGGTTCTGGGGATCAGGATGGGGGACCAGTCAAAGTGACTGCTTTATCCAGAATGATTTCAATCTCATTGAGAGTTTTGGAGTTGCTCTCATCCAGGCAAATGGAGAGTATCCCATCACCCCAATGACTTGAGTCTTGTAGATGGTGAAAAAGTATTGTAGTGTTGGGAACTGAATTGCTTGCCACCATAGACCCATCTACTGACCTTGTCTCGTAGCATTGTATTTATGTGACTGGCCCAATTGAGATTCTGGTTAGAGATGAATGACAGGATATTGATGATGTACAAAATTGGCAATGGCAATATTATTGAAGCTGGAACTCTGTCTTGTTGGGGGTGGAAGTGCAAGTGTTGCTTTCCCCTTATGAGCTCATAATATTGTCAATGTCATGGTACATTCAGGTATGGACCAGTTCATTTTCTGAGGAATTTGCAAATGAAATTAAATGTTGTATATTCATCAGCAATCTCTCCATTTATAACTTTGTGATGAAAAGAAGTTCAGTGACATGAAGATGGTTGCATTTGGGTATTATTGTCCTGAGCAACTTCACCAGTGATGGCCTGGAGCTAGGATGATTGACTTCCAACAATCACAACATCTTCCTTTGACATTACTATTATCAGCACTCTTAGATGGCACATTCTGTCAAATGTTATCTTACTTTCAATCACTCTCACTTATCCTTCAAGGTAAGCAGCAAATTTATCAGGTAAATGTAATGCATTGAAAAATATGTTAAAATGAATTGTGTGGCCAAGTGACCATTGCACTCTGCTATCATTTAAAGTGTAAAATAAATTGAAATTCTATATTGTTCTCTTTCAGAATCATTTTCAGAAAGTTTATTTTTATGGAAGCAAATACCTTGGGCTACACTTAGACCAGGTACTGCATAGAAATATATTTAAAAAGAGTAAATTAAAAAGCCTTGGGCTGCCATTCAGACACATCTCATCTCTTTTAACAGAAATCACTTCCTTAAAAAAAATTGTTCCATTTGAAAAATTGTGACCTTTCCTTGACAAACAGGCAAACAATTTTTTTTAAAAATCAATTATTCCTTCAGGGGAGATAGAGGGTAAACTATGCCTTCTCATTCCCATTTATTTGTTCATTCTGTCATTATTCTGGTCTTTTTGCTGCAATATTGATTCTTTTAATGACTAAACCAAAAGCAAAGGGATTAAATCTGGCATGTTTGATGCCTCATTATAAAATAAATTGTCATCTTAATTTAGCAAATCCTACAATCTATCTGAATGTTTATGTGCATTCTTAATGTCAATCCTTCACCACTTTTATTTACCCAATAATTCTGGCAGTGAAATGGATGGGCTGCATAAGGTGGGAGCTTCTTTATCAACGTAACCCTGAGGACAGCAGGTTATAATGGTAGGGCTGGTGTCAGTGATAGGAGCAAAGACCCTACTGAATCCTTTATCATAACCATGGCATGAAAAGGTAGAGACTGGATAGGATAGTCCAATATTAGAGGGCATAGACTTAAGATGAGTGTGGAAGATTTTGGATGGATCTGAACAGTATCTTTTTCATTTAGACGGTGGTGTGTCTATGGAATGACCTACCAGAGAAAGTGAAAGACATGGGTACAATAATGATATTTAAAGGATATTTCAGCAGGTATATGAATAGGAATATTTAGATGGACACAGGTCAAATGCAGACAAGCATGACCAGGTCAGACATGCATTAGTTAGGTCTAATAGCCTTGCTTGTGTGTGAAGTTGAGGCTTTGTAAGGCACTGCTGAACTCTCATTTGGAGTATTGTGAGCAGTTTTAGGCTCCTCATTTAAGAAAGGATGTGCTGATGTTAGAAAGAGCTCAGAGGAGGTTCACAATGATGATTCTGGGCATGAAAGAGTTATCATATGAGGAGCGTTTGACAGCTCTTGGCCTGTATTCATGGGAATTTAGGAGAATGAGGGTGGATCTCATTGAAACATTTTCGATGTTGAAAGGTGTGAACAGAGTAAATATAGAAAGGTTGTTTCCCATGGTGGGTGAGTCTGGGACAAGAGGGCAAAACTTCAGGATTGATAGGTTCTTGATTAGCTTGGGCATCAAAGATTATGCAGAGAAGGCCAGGTAGTGGGGCTGAGTGGAAAAATGGATCAGCTCATGATTAAATGGCGGGGCATACTCAATGGGCTCCTCTTTGTCTTATCATCTTGTTTACCAATCCTTCCTTGTTTTTTTCTGAGTGATTATTCTTATTGAAAGAACCTGGTGAGCTCTTAGTTTCCTCCACTCTTGAGAGCTTGTTACCTAAGTGCCTGAATTAATCAACTTTGATTGCTGAACAGCAGACTTCTTGATGTGAACCATATGCCCAGCCCATCTCCAACACTTTAGTTTACTCATAGTTGTGAATAAAACCTCAAAAAATGGGTCTCAAAGAGTATTTGACCACTAGCAATGCAAAAATCTCTGAAAGCTTTCAAAGAGCAATCAACAACTCTGGTTAAAGCTAATGGAAGATGAATAAAGAGATGGAAAAATGAAGAAAAATGTGGACATCAGGCTGCTGTTGACTTAACCATATAACCATTTACGGAGCGGAAACAGGCCATGTCAGCCTTTCGAGTCCTCACCGGTTCACTAGAACAACTCCACTAGCTTAAATCTGTAGGTTCCTCCCCCTCCATGGAGTTGCCCCAAGAGATGAACAATAACATTGTAGATAACTCCCCCCCCCCCCAAAGTTTATAGATAAAGCCTCTTACTATGCAAGGATAAGGAGACACTTTAAGAAAGCCACCCCAATAGCAAACACCATTGCTGTTTCACACAACTCTATCCAAGCAGTTTTGATGAGCAAATCACGAACCAGGCACTCTGCTGACCGAATATCCGTTCCTATCTTCACTGAAGGTTTATGTGTTTCTTCAGAGAATATTTGATTTTCAATTTTTAATTTATTTATTTTCTCCCTAATTTTTTATTTTTTTTAAAAAAAATTATTTTCCTCAAATTTTTTGCCAGTTGTTTGAGGCTGCAAGTTGCTTGCACACATCAGTCTTAGTCACTAATAGAAGTGTGGTCACGAAGGTTGATTGGTGAAGGAAACACCACATCATCTCCATTCTGCCAGGCAAGATGGTTGTCACTATTTTCAGGTTTAGATTAAAAGTGCAGATTTTTCCTTTCATTGCTAATCTTAATACTGGATTACTGAAAAATCATATAATCAAACTGTCTTATCCACATGATGCCCTGTTGAAAAATTTTTTGAGACAAGTCTCTCCTCAGAAAGAAGTTTGGCACTTTTTTAGATCGATTTTTTCCACTCTTTCCAACAGTAGTTCCAAGCAAGAAGCAATAAACTGAAACCAACTTGAATTTAGCACTAACCTGTGGGTTGCTCCTCCTCTAGGCACCGTGGTGGTCTTGTCTATGTTATCAAGTCAAAAGGACACAGAAATTAAACAAAATAAAATCCATCTCTTCTGTCTAAAAAATAATTGTTTCCTAGCATCACTAAAACTGGAATAAAATGGTCCTGTAAATTTTATTACTCTTTAATGTACTACTCGAGTCAGTTGTATGTTTTATTGATTTTTAAATGAAAACAGTCAGAAGATGTCAGTTCTGAGAGGGATTATTGGTGGAGAATGCTATATTTCCTTTTATTTTCAGAAAGTTGCTAAAAAATTTAGCTTCATTAGGAAAAAATATACTTAAACCTTTTTTGTTGCAATTTGAATTCTGGTTGCTGAGTATTTTCCTGATTTATCATCAGACCATTTTTTTGTGGTTGTATAAATTGTCTTTCATTTGTTTTGGATCAGGAGTTTGTCGAAAGACAGATTCATACAAAAGGATCAGTGTTGGATGGGAGGGTTGGTCAACTACATACATAGTTTTGAGGGGTATCAGGGATCATGTGGGAGAGATTGGATGATCAGTGAATCTGAGTTTGGGGAAGGGAACTCTGAAGACTGATAGAGAAAGGAATGGCCTCTGGGTGGGAGGGGTTGTTTCTGAGCCTGAGAAAGAGCCATTGCAAGGGGTGAGCAATTAATTCAAATTGGCTGACAAAAGAAGACTGTGGACAGGGATTAAAAAAAAAACACTGGTCAACTCTGCAGCTATGGAAAGAGAAACAGATTTAATGCTTCAGATAGGTGGGTCTAAGTCAGAACAGGCTTGAAAATTCTGAGAAGAAATTCCTGTTCACCTCAGGCCCCTAATCCTGTAACTCCTCATTTAAAATTCCACTGGACAATTAATTCTTCCAAAATGTTTGCTTCCTGAAAAGCAACTGGGGACAATATTTGACAACTTCAAGCTGAACTCAAAGATCATTTCAGATTTGTTGTATCACAGAGGAAGTTGGAGAAATATTAAATTAACTTTTATTGAATTTAACATGTTTAATGATGCTGACACACAGCTGACATAAAAAAGTTTTCTTGTTAATTTTTGTTTGTACTCAGCATCTGATGCCTCTTGTGTCAGTGTCCAACAATATTCAGCCAGCATTGATGGATACCAGTTGCCCTGATACTGCTTTTCCACGGTCGCAATGTCCTGGTAAAATTGTTCACTGTGTTCAGCACCAAGATCAGCAGGGCTGACTCAAGCAAAGCGCAACGTGATCTGGCTCAACTACCTGTGGTGAACTGCTGGACACCTCTTTAATCTGCTCCACCCTGTCCTATGGCTGGACCCGTGGCTCCTCCCTCTTGACCCTGTATAAAGGTTCCAACACCAACCCCTCCCCAGAAAGCCAGGGTCACAGCACAGGATGACCTTCAAGTTTTTTGTAAATAAAAGCCTTTAGTTCTGTAACTCTAGTCTTTTGAGTTAATGATAGTTTATCAGTTTTATTTACAATAATTTTTTTTTCCAATGGTGGAACAACTCTTGAAGTCTGATAAGCTGGAGATTGACCTCTTTGAGCTCTGGCTACACTGCTTTGAAGTCTTTCTACAGAACTCCACTGGAATTGTAGCCACAGAGGCAAACAAGCTACACCTCCTCTTCTCCCAGGTCGGACATCAAGTGATCTGGATGATAAGGGAAACTTCAACATACACAGAGGCAATGGACATACAGAAGGACCAGTACAGGGAGAAAGTTAATGAGGTATACACCAGGTACATGCTGGCTACCCACAAACAGTGACCGGGTGAATCGAGCAACAAGTTCCTCTGGGCCCTGGGTGGAGTTGCACGAGTGTGCAATTTCCAGTCGGTATTGGCTGCCCAAAACATGGAGGGCATGATCCTGGTCACCTATGATGTAGGCATCAGGTCAGACTATGTGCACCAGAGGCTACTCGAACAGAGTAATTTAGACTTAAAGAGGGATGATCGACCTTGTGAAATCGTTGGAGATCGCTCTCCATAACATGGAAGTATACTCAGCGAATGGCACGGGAGCTGCCACCTTGGCACAGGCCAGCAGCCTGCTATCGCGTTTGATTAATGAACCCGCCGCAGTCTCCCCAAAATGCTACTTTTGAGGTCAACCTAAGCATCCCTGAAAACGCTGCCCATGCTCAAAGTGTAGAAACAAAGGGCACCATGTTTGTTGATCACAGCCACCCTCTGTTTCCAGCGCTGCCAAGTGCTCAGCATGGGAGCCACCATCTTGGCCATCAGCTTCTGGGGATGACCATGCCGCATCACAGGGGCTTCCATCTTGGATGCTGCCAACTTCTGGGCATAACCATGTTGCTCCTTGGGTGGCACCATTAGGCTCTCAGACCACGAGTCAACATGGGCCAGACTATGAACAGACACTAGCCTCTTTGGTGCTGGACCAGAAAAGCCCACATAAACTCTCCTGGATTATGATGGGCGTCTCAATAAATGATCAGGTGACTTGATGCCTTTTTGATAGTGAGAGCACTGAGAGTTTCATCCACAGCAATAAGATACAGCATTACTCCCAAAAAAGAAAAAAACAGTAAGCTATAAAGTCACCCTGGCCTCAAAGACCCATTCAACTGAGATCTGCAGCTACACCACTGTGAAGCTGACCATGCAGGGCTTGACTTACAGGAACTTTAAACTCTTTATCATGCTACAGCTCTGTGCACCAGTGCTGCTGGGGTTGGACTTTCAATGCCACCTCAAGAGTGTCACAATGCAATACGATGGTCCCCTCCCCCTCATGGTCGGCAACCCATAGTCCGTCATCACCCAACCGACAAATGGTCTCTCTACTCTCCATTTCGATCCTCCACCACTGTTCACAGAGTCACTACAAAAAGCTGGCGATACAGTGAAAGGGACAGGGTGTTTGTTAAAGCAGAGGTCTGCTGACTCCTGAATGAGGGGATCATTTAGCCCGTGGAGTGCCAAAGTGGTGGTGGTTAAGAATGATGATTGATTATAGCCAGACTATTAATTGCTATATCCAGTTGGATGGGTACCCCTCCCTCGCATTGCGGACGTGGTCAATCAATTTGTCCAATATCGTGCATTTTCCATGATTGACCTAAAATCTGACTCCCCAACCGTCCAGAAGACCACCAGTACACCTGAGGCAGACGGCCGCCTCTACCATTTGGTAAAGTCCTCTTTGGGGTTACCAACGGTGTCTACATTTTCCAGTGGGAAATGGACAAGAAGGTAGACCAAAATGACTGCGAGCCACCATCCCCTACCTGGATAATATCACAATCTGAAGCCATGACCTGCAAGATCATGGTGCCAACCTGCAGAAATTCTTCACAACAGCCAAACACCTAAACCACACCTACAAGATGGATAAATGTGTTTTCCAAACGATCTGCCTGGCAAATCTTGGCTGTGTTGTGGAGAATCGGGTTATTGGCCCTGACCCTGACTCCATGTGCCCACTGCTAAAGCTCCCCCTTCCCCACAGCCTCAAAGCCCTGAAAAGGTGCTTGGGGTTCTTTTCCTACTACCCAGTGGGTGCCCAATTATGCAGATCAAGCCCACCCCTTATCGTCCACATCCTTCCCCCTGACAAGAGAGGCCTGCATAGCCTTCAAATGGATAAAAGAGGACATCTCTAAAGCCACAACAAATGTGATGGATGAATCTGCCCTGTTTCAGGTCAAGAGCAATGTGTCCGATTTTGCCCTGGCCACCACCTTGAAGCAGGCAGGTCGATCAGTGCTCTTTTATTCCCATACCCTCCAGGGCTCTGAAATCTGACACTCTTCCATCAAGAAAGAGGCTCAGGTGATAGTTGAGGCGGTGCGGCACTGGAGGTATTACCTGGCTGGCAGGTTTTACCCTGCTCATGGACCAATAGGCCATGGCATTCATGTTTAACAATAAACAGTGGGGTAAGATAAAGAATGATAACATTTTGAGGTGGAGGATCAAACTCTCCACCTATAACTATGATATTCTTTATCAGCCAGGGAACCTCAACAAGCCCCCAGATGCCCTGTCCCGAGGTACATGTGCCAATGCCCAGATAGAGTGCCTCAAAACCCTCCACAATGACCTCTGCCACCCCAGTGTCACAAGACGTCCACTTCATCAAATCTCATAATCTGCCATATTCCATTCGAGAGGTCAGAGACATGACCAGGGACTACTGGGTATGCACGGAGTGCAAACCACATTTCTACCAACCTGATAGGGCACACCTAGTGAAAGCCACATGGTCATTTGAACACCTGAATATTGATTTCAAAGGCCCCCTCCCCTCCACCAGCTGCAACGTGTATTTCTTCACAGTCATCGATAAGTATTTGTGTTTCCCCTTTGCCATCATTTGCCCACAAATGACCACCACCACAGTTATCAGGGCTCTCCCCAACCTGTTCACTCTATTTAGGTACCCCTCATATGTCCACAGAGACTGGGGGTCCTCATTCATGAGCAACAAGCTGCACCAATATCTGTTGGCCAGAGATATCGCCACCAGCAGGACCACTAGTTATAACCCCCCCCCCCCTTGAGGGAAAGGCCAAGTGGAGAGGGAGAATGCCACTGTGTGGAAAGCCCTTAAGTCAAAGGGGCTGCCTGTCTCTCACTGGCAGGAGGTCCTTCCCGAGGCACTCCAAGCAATCAGGTTGCTGCTATGTAATGCCACCACTGATACCCCTCACAAATGAATTTTATCCTCCAAGAAGTCCACATTGAGGGCCACCCTGCCATCCTAGTTGATGTCCCCAGGGCCAATCCTGCTATGGAAGCATGTGAGGGCCATAAAACTGACCCACTGGTCAAAAGGGTCCAGCTCCTCCGTGCACACCCCCAATACGCATATGTGGCCTACCCAGATGGCTGTGAGGAAATTATTTCTATCCAGCACCTCGCGCGTGCAGGGGCCCTTGAGGAGTATACCCATCAAACAGCACCCTTCCCTCCCATGGACACACACTACATACCATGGCAGCCTAGCCCCACCCCTGACCCAGTCATCCAGTCGAGCCACCATGCCCCATCAGGCCAACACAGCGCTGGAGGTCCAGGAAGGATCAAAGGCTCCAGCTGCAGCAGAGAAACAAACTCTCTACAGTCTCAATGGAGCACTAGGCCACCGGACAGACAACCCTCTAAGACAGTGGGACTCAACCTTTTTCTTTCCATTCACATATTACTTTAACTATTTCCTATGCTATAGGTGCTCTGTGATTAATAAGGGATTGCTTAACATGGTATGTTGGTGGAAAGAAAAAGCTTGAAAACCACTGTTTTAATTGTACCTAATTGACTCATTATGTGTACGGTTTCATCACTCCAAAGGAAATGGGCCAATGACAATTTTTCTCAAGCAAAATATTTCAGTAACAATTGGGTCTAGAGCAGTGATTCTCAACCTTTCCTTCCCACTCTCATTCCATCTTAAGTAATCCCTTACTGATGGCATAGGGATTACTTAAAGTGGTATATGAGAGAAAAGAAAAAAGGTTGAGAACCACTGCTCTAAGAATTTTGTAAGACTTTGTGCCCCACAACACCCCACTAGACAAAAAAAAGGGTGAATGTGGTAAACTCCTGTACCCTCTTGAATCTGTCTCCACTCGTCCTATGACTGGACCCGTGGCTCCTCCCTCTTGACCCTATATAAAGGTTCCAATACCACAACCCCTCCCCAGAAAGCCTGGGCTACAGCACAGGATGGGGTGGAGCCAGATGAAAGAGGATAGTGTATCACTACCAGATTTGTAGTTAGAGGTTGTCGCAATTGCTTATTAAAGTACAGTTAAGTGATACATATGATCACTTTTCTGGAGTATTGCCTTTCCAGTTAAATTCAGGTCTGTTAGTTACAAAACTCAATGGACTCATTATATTAGTACACACTTCACTGAGTACATCATTGATGTAAATTGTTGATTTTATGGTGCAGGTGAAGACATTAACTGTTTAAAGATGTTAATATTCCAATTGTTTAATTCAATTGTGACAAGTTTAGTTTTTGGTGGAAGTTCCTCACATCAGATAGGAAGAAACCATCCCACTCAATTTTTCTTGAAGTGAAAGCTTGTTTTATAAAAGTGCAGCGTTACAGGTGCTGTATATCTGAAATAAAAATAAAGTTGCAGAAATACTCAAAGGCAGACAGTTGTGTAGAGAGAAAAACAAAGTTAACATTTCAAATTTCAGAGTCCAGCAGCACTAGACATGCACTACAACATAGGGTTATTTAAACAAAAGTAGGTTTTAATTATATTTGAACAAGAAAACAGAATTAAACTTTAACTTATTACTTAACCTATTTAGTTAACCTACCTAACCCACTTAATCCCCCCTCTAATACTAAGTGCAGTTGTGTGTAATGTATATTTAAGATTAGGAAAGTTCTTTGGATCACAGTCCAATCTCACTGATTGCAGGCAATTCTTGTACTGTGCACAGAAGTTAGCAGTAACAAAGTTCACCAGGCTTTGGTGCTCAACAGGCAAATGGTTGCCACTCAGGAGAGTTCTTGCTGGTTTTAAGAGAGTGATCCCTTTTGATCCAGGACATCCGCACCTGATTCCTTTCCAATCAGTCTTGCTGACGAAACTTTCCCCCTTCAGGGGTCTCCAGATGATCCTCTTTCTTTCGGGTCACCTCAGACAGCTAGTCTTCTCCTTTGACCAGACAGCCTTCCAAAAGTTTTCCAGCTTTGTCCTTCTGGAACTGATTTCTGTGTGTCCTCTCTGTTTCACTCCCTCCCTCTCTGAGAGCAAAACTATTCTGAGTCTGCCTGCAAAGCTCACATGCTCTCCCAGGCAAGCTGTATTCTGCAACTTTGCTGCTCTTTCTTCAAAAAGCATTCTGCAAATATTCTGTGTTTTGAAATGTGTGTGTGCAAGCTGCTCTCGCAATTCCTCCCAAACCACCTCAAAATACTGTCACAATAGTCATTCACAATGAATAGCTATTGATCTGAAACATTAACTCTGCTCTTTCCATATTACCTGATCAGCTTAGTAATTCCAGTATTTTACGTTTCTATTACCTGTGGTTTACTTCACTGGAACATTCATGCACACATATTGTGCACAATGGGACAGTTTGCAAAAGATTCAAAATTATTAAATTCAATTATTTGTAAACTATATCATTGAATAAAACATTATGGGATGAAGAATAAATAACCTGGATCCATATTTGGCTGCAGAGGGCTGCATCCTGAAGATTTCTCTGTGATGACCACTTGTCATGTTACCATGGAGAAATCTATGGACTGGGGAGAGCTAATGAAACTCTTCTTGCATTGTGTCATGATGGGATTGTAGGAATTGTGTACAACAATGAGCACAACCCCAAGATGTGATATTTTAATGTCCAGATTGACTGTTTGGATGATATTGATTGAAGGGTAACTTGAGCCATGAAAAGAGGGCTGGATCCCATTCCAAATAGTGCCAAAAATTGCAGTGCCAGTCACATCAAAGGAACTCATCATTTAAAAGTGAGTTTGAATTGGATGAATGATGGCACAAAATTGTGGACTGACAACACCATTTGTTACTGTGTATAGAACTAAGATAACTTCAACACATTGGCAAAGGTGGAAAGCCAACTGACAAAACATTATCATGAGGCCCTTAAGGGAAAAATAATTGTGAGTGGAATAGCTATTCTAAAGTGCCAGATGGAAATAAAAAAAAGAGGAACTGTGTCAGAAGACCATATAAACTCCTAAAATAAATATGGGAGGAAACAGCCTAAATGAACATGAAGAATACTCTGAGGAGGAGGTATGTGGAGAATGTAAATCTGAGAGAATGGTAGAGTATGGACTGAATTAGAACATGATGAAGTACTGTCGTAGAACTGGAAATCTTTTGAAAGAAAATAGGGAAGGACTATTATTGTTTCTAAGGTAACAGATAATTGGAAATGTATAATAGGGTGAAATACCACAGCTGGATTACATATGGTATAGTAAAAGCATCAGCTGTTGTTTCATGTTTTTATATTTGTATTAAGCAAGGGATGGGGTGTATTGTAAGAAAGGGATTTCATAATTAGCTGTAAGAGCTTTGCAGTGATCGAGAGAGTAAAGCAGGGAATTAGAATTTCTAAACAATCAAGGTTGCCAAAGCAACAATTTAGGAGGAAGAGAATGGTGCTTTGAGCAGAACTGAAAACCTTGACCTCCAGCTATGTTAATAAGAGAAGTGCAGAGTTGTTAGACCATGGAATACTTGGCCATAGGAAATGGGTGATTCTTTTCAGCAAAAAAAATGGCTAGATATTATTTTTGTTTGTATTTGAGCTGACCATTATTTTCTTTTAATAAAAAACAATTATAGGAATTTCACTCCCAGATAGTTGATAATTATTGCTTGATACTTGTATTTATTCTTCACTGAAATTCTTATTGATTTGCATCCTTTCTCTCTCTGGATGGGAGATTTTGTTTGACAAATCACTGGTGATAGCACAGTCTTACTGAGATAATCAAGTCAAATTAAAATCTGAAGCATGAACCAATTATCCTGGAGGAATTTTTTATGATGGATTTCATTTTAAGGAGAAATATGGTGGGGTTCAGGTGGGAATTATCCTCACAGAACGTATGTGATTGAGTCATGAGTCCACCATGATCATCCCCCCTTATGCCCCCCCCCCCACATTACATCACATAAATTTAACCTCACTTCATTAGAAGTTTGATACCTATTCCTGTGGTTTCTGATGGCCACTTATCTGTTGTGATCTTTTTGTTAAAAAGATTCCTTCTACATATTTATGCAGGTGTGTTCATTTGTCCTCTTCACCTCCTCTATCTTCTCTGTGTACTGTGAATTTATTGAAATCCGTTGAGCTGAGTTGAACCTTTTGGTGTACAAATCTTTTGTCTATGAGATATTCTCGCAGACCAAGAGAATGACTTCAATCATATTTAAAAATAACTTCATATCAATTCTGCTTGGAATAGTCAAGGTCTAGGACCTCATGTCTACTGGAAGGCACTGTTGACTAAACCATTTTGCCTGTGTACAAACTAATACTTGCATCCATACAAAATAATATATCTAACAATGGAAGATACTTCTATTTTCATTACACAATAACATTTAATTTGCATGCTAAACCTTTCCAGGTTGACAGCAAGTTAAAAATTAAGTGATACAACTTTTGAAATTTGAATAATAGGATTTATTATTTGTAATTGGAAACAGCAGGATTGCAAACTATTTTTTATTTTCCTTCAACATGATAAAGTAAGCAAATTTCATCACTCAATTAGTTGACCCAGCTCACAAAAAGTAACCTTCCCTTGAGAAGCTCATTCTGCACCTCGAAAGCCTAATTGATTTGGATTTTTATTTTGCTGCAATGCAGAAGAATGTCAAAAGCTATTGGCTGCACTTAAATGGTGAACAGGTTATAAAATGCCACTTCTGCTTTTCAGAACTCCCTCCTGACCTGGCATAAGCTCTTCGAGTGACATGGATGTCACTACGTTAAAATGACTTGGTATATTAATTTATTTTCTCAACTCCTTTTAATTTATTCCTGATAATTATTGTGAAATTGTATCCATTTAGTTTTCAAATTAAGAATAAAATGAGAATGAGAGGACAAAAATATCCTTTTTAATAAATTGCTCAGGCGAAGATATAGTTTCCTCATTGCTACAGTTGAAGGTCCCCACCTGCTTCAAAGGGGTGTCAATCATTCCTGTCCCCAAGAAGAGCGGAGTGAGCTGCCTCAATGACTATCGTCCAGTAACACTCACATTTACTGGGATGAAATGCCTCAAGAAGTTGGTTATGACCATATTAATTTATACCAAAGTAAAGATCTGGGCCCACTGCAATTCACCTACCATCACAATCACTCCACAGAAGATGCAATATCACTGGCTCTCCAATCAGCTGTGGATCACGCAACAGCAACATGTACATCATCGATTCCAGCTCAGCTTTCAGCACCATTATACCCTCAGTGCTAGTCATCAAGCTCCAAAACCTGTGCCTCTGCACCCCACTCTGGACTGGACCCTTGACCACTTCATCGGAATATCATAGTCGGTATGAATCAGAAATGTGTCCTCCTCACTGATGATCAACACAGGTGCACCTTAAGGATGTGTGCTTAGCCCATTGTCCTACTTGCTCTACCCCCATGACTGTGAGGCTGGACACAATTCAAATACCATTGACAAATTTGCCAATGCCACCACGGTCATTGGTAGAATCACAGATGGCAATAAAGAGGAGGAAGATATATTGGCTGGTTGAGAGATGTCACAACAAAAACCTTGCACTCCACGTCAGCAAAACAAACTAGCTTATTCTGGATTTCAGATTAGGGAAATCAGGAGATCACAACCCAGTCCTCGTTGAGGGGTCAGTAATGGAAGATGTTATGAATTTCATGTTCCTAGGTGTCAACAGCTCTGAAGGTCTGTCCTGGGGCCTCCATGTCAATAGAATTGTGAAGAAAGCTCACCAGGGCTATACTTTGTAATGAGTTTGAGGAGATTTGGTATGTGTACCATGGAGAGCATTTTGACTGGTTCCATCACTGTCTGCTATGAAAGTGACAATGCATAGGACAGGAAAAAACAACAGAGAGTTGTAAACTTGGCCAGTGCTATCATGAGCATCAATCTTCACTCCATTGAGGACATCTATGAGGCAGTGTCTTAAGAAAGCAGCCTCTATCCTCAAGGAACCTCACCACCCAGGCCATGCCCTCTTCACACTGCAACCATCAAGAAGGAGGTACAGGAACCAGAAAATGAACCATCAGTGGCACAAGGACAGCTCCTTCTCCTCTGCCATCAGTTTTCTGAATGGGCAATGAACAACAGACACAACCTCAATGTGCACTAATTTATTTTTTGTACTTTTTTATTTATTTTTAAATGTAATTTTATAGCAACTTGCCCTAAGATGTTGCTGCAAAACAACAAATTTTGTGACATGTTCATGGCAGTAAATTCTAATTCTCATTCTGAGTTTGGAGATATAGATTTGTATTCTCTACAACTGTTTATATTTAAGCAATGCAAGTACTGTCAGATGGAAGCTAATTCTTTTCCTCTCTATGGTCTGGAGACCATCAATAGTGACCACTGAGGGAACTCTGAAGACTGATTTTTTTTTAAAATCAAGGTTGAATCAAAATGTTTTTCCAGTTCTAACAAATTTGATTATGCTATCATTTAAAGCAATGGTTCTCAATCTTTTTCTTTTCACTCACATGCCACTTTAAGTATTCCCTGTGCCATAGGTGCTCTGTGATTAGTGCAGGATTGTTTAAGGTGGCATGTGGATGGAAAGAAAAAGTTTGTAAACCACTATTTTAGTTGTACCTCATTGACTCATTATGTGCATGGTTTCATCACTCCAAAGGAAATGGGCCAATGACAATTTTTCTCAAGCAAAATAATTCAGTAACAATTGGATCTGGAGCAGTGATTCTCAACCTTCCTTTTCCACTCACATGCCACCTTAAGCAATCCCTTACTAATCACAGAGCATTTATAGCATAAGGATTACTTAAGGTGAGTAGAAAGAAAATGGTTGAGAACCATTGATTTAAAGATTTACATTTAACTTAAAATAAAGATCATTCCAAATCTGGTAACCAGCCTACGAAAGGGTCAGTATTAACTTTTCTTCCAGGAATGAAGAGAAGCAATGCTGAAAACGTCTCCATGCTGACAAAGTTGACATCTTCTCCACAGCTAATATCTCCACCATGGGCGTCCTTGTTATGCTGAACTGGCTGTTCTTCCAGGCACTGCTATTTGGATGACTAAGATCAGGCTCCTGCATGAGAGACCCTGTTCTGAGTTCCGTCACAGAAAGAAATGATCAGGTAGACCGAGGAAAAGACTGAAATCCTCCTTGAAGAAATCCAATATCTTCACTGATTCCTGGGATTGTTGGTCCCAGGACTGCTCAAAATGGAGAAGGAGCAGGTGGGACAGTACTGAAAACATTGAGTCCATGCTTTGAGAGCACACAGAAGCCCTATGAATGTATTGAAAAGAGTGTACAACCCTCCTAACTGCCCCATCAGGCAGCTCCCAACCCAACTGTGGAAAAGTCACCGAGTTCCATACTGGCCTCCTTTTTTTATTTCAGGACTCTCAGAACCAGAGTTGAGGCAAGTTGAGACAGCAGTTAGAGGCTCAAACTCCATTCAAATAGAACCTTTGCAGAATTCTGTGAGAGCAAGGCAAGCTTTTCAGGCATGAAAATGGACCCTTCAGCTGAACAAGTTGCTTGTTTGAGCTCATTCTGTTTGCTTGCATTTGCCCCAAATCCCCCTGAACCTTTTTTTTTTGTCCATGTGTCTGATTCAATGCATTTTAAACCCCTGCTGTGGTCAGTGTCTCCCCCAGAACCCCTTCCCTGTCATGATTTTCACTTCCAATGATAACAGCAATCCTTAACTAATTCCTACCCTACTCCTCCCAAAATTTAATCTGCAGTCAGCACACCTGCTGACCATTGGAAACATCCCCAGGAGCTTTCAGTGACAGCCTCCTGTCAAAGGTTTCCTTCCTGTCAATTAGGATCACGAAGAAAAAAAAATGAACATTTTCTCATGAAGTCCTCCTGTTAGCATAAGCTTGCTCTTTACAACCTCAACAGCATTTTCCTCTGCAGTCCCTCCCAATTTCTTTTCAACAATTGGATTTAAAAAAAACAATTTAATAGTCCTTAAGCATTCAACAGAAAATGCCCACAATAGGTACATCTCATTGACCCAGTGAGAAAGGTCAATGCAGCAAGATGTCTTCTTTGAAGAAAATCTTTGCTCATGGGAATTAATTAAAATGATTGCCGAAATGCTCATCACTCAATGACATCCAACTCATCAGTAGTTTATCATTTGAACATAATTAGTCTATTATCAATGATAAATAAGAATGCTGTTTTTTATACTTATTAAAAATTCGGACCTAACCTGGGAATTGCAAATCTGCTGTTCTCTGGTGCTTGTGTTAAATGCATTACTTTGGTCGAGTGCAGACTACCTAATTTCAGAATTGTAAGGTAGCATATTGCAAAAATTGTTTAACACTCAATATTATTGAATTATGTGTTCAGAGCTTTCTCTACAGCTAATGAGAGTAATTAGAGATTTGTTCATGTTGAGCCAAACTATTAAATGCACTGGAGGTGCATCCTTTGACTACATCCTTTGACTCAACACTGAATCCGGAGGTAGTTTCTAAGCATGATGAGCTCAAGAGTTAGTTACACTTTTTTTTTTACAATCAACCCCTTAGCTGCATGCCAGTTACACCTGAGACACCCCAAGAAAGTAAACACATTTCTCTCATCTTCTGTCCAGTTCCTGACCATATATGATTTCATATCACATTGGCCTACTTCCTTAAATTTCTCAAACAATAGTCGATGACCATGGACAGTACATTTATCCATTGTTCATTTTTATTTCCCCTATCCACGACATGATTGTGCCCTCTTCTTTCACTAATCAGGCATAACTTTGACAAAGGACAACACAGAGTCAGATGGGAAACTGCCTGAGAGCACCTGTGATCTGGGTTCAATACAGACCTATCTCTACGGAGTCTGTGCCTTATCCCTGAGACAATGTTGGGTTTATCTGGGTGCTCCAGTTTCTTCACACATTCCAAAGGCATGCAGAGTGGCCTGTGAGCTAGCAACTGTAAATTGCACCCAGAGTGCACGTGAGTGGTAGAATCTGGCAGGAATTGATGGAAATGTGGAAAAATTAAAATGAATCAGTGAAAGATTCATGTAAATGGATGCTCGATGGTTGGTTTGGAGTTGCTGATTGAAGGCCAGAATCTGAACTGCATAATATCATGATTCAATGAAATATTTGCCAATGTTATTTAATAAATTGACACCTATTGCAATGATCACTCCTTCCTCATTTCCATGAACAACCCACCTCCCCCAATCTACCAGCCACACCATATTAATGTGCAGTGCCTGCAGGAATGATTGGTCAGTAAAATGAAGAGTTCAGTAAAATGTGGGATGTTCGGGTGTGAATTCTGTGCACCTGTTGCTGGCATTTTAAAATGGACATCACGTTATCGTTTTAATTTGAAGTTTGGCATTGAACAGTTGGACATGATAAAAATTCATAATGGAATGGCCACCCGGGCATTTATGGGTCATTACAAGAGAAAATTTGGAGAATTTGTAATTTGGCAGTAGATTCAAAGTGTTAAACATTGAACTCATTTAAGAGTACTTCTCTCAATGTATCAATAAGGAGATGGAAAAAGATACCTTCTGTGATAAGAGGAGCCCTCTCACAAGAAGACATTGCTGTGGGTATCTCAGTAGGAAACCACTTTGGGCATGTCACCATGTACAAGTGTAGGAGTGACTCAAGAAGCTAACCAAGTTGAAAATGATAGGCATACTTGATATCAGTAAACCATGGGTATCTAATAATATTCACTTGTGACTTCTATTTCTTAAGGGATAATTCTGTCACAGAAGTGAGACTGATTTATGATGTTATCTCTCCTCTTTTCCAGTCTTATGCATGACTGGAATTCCTACCAATTCATAATCTTTTTTTCTCCACTTAGCCTTTCATGTGTCCAGCAGTGGAAGAGCTTCCAGGCAGTTAATGTGCAGAGGAGCTGACATGCTCTGAGCCTGCTGACCACACTACAGCTCAGAAGTTGACATTTTGGTGACACTCATTAGACCTGGAGTTTCGCACTTTATAACTGGTACGATGTTCTGCCTGGGCACGGGGGCCAGACCCTGTTTTTGTGGTGCATCACTCTTTGACTCTATAATTTCAAGAATGTGTAGGAACATTGATGCCTCATCTCTACTCATAAGGAGCCCGGTGAAGAGCTTCATATCCAATCTGCACAGCAGCCATGTTCTGCCACCAATGAACATGTGGCAGGATTTTTAGTTAAACACACTGAAATGCTGGAGGAACTCAGCTGGTCTTTTCAGCATCCATAGTAGACAAAGATATTTCAGACCTGAGCCCTTCTTCAAGGAAAAATCAGAAAAGGCAGAAACAGGATGTAACAGAAAGTCTCAGAATTCAAACAATGGGGGAGGAATCCAGACCAACAAAAGGTGTTCATTGGATATGATAAGGGACTAGGTAGAATTTATCATGTCTGTGCAAAGGAGAAAGGGAGTGGAGAGACAATGAGAGAAGAAGGGGGTGGGGGGGGGTGTTTAATGAAAGCCAGAGACGTTGATATTTATGCCATCCAGTTGGAGGGTGGAGGATTTTGAATAAAGCACATTGCCTGATGTTCAATGACCCACTTCTCACTCTTGCAGGAGATGTTTGTCTGAAAGTGACACCAACAATGCAGACCACCTGGGAATCAGTGAACATCAATTGACTTGTTTGCCTGAGAGAAAATGTGGTTGCGATAGCCATAGAATCCTGGAGTATTACAGCACTGAAACAGGCCTTTCAGCCCATCATGTCCCTTAGGGGTTAGATTTGATCCTTGTTTTTATTTGTCTAATGCAGTGGTTCTCAACCTTTTTCTTTCCACTCGCACACCACTTTAAGTAATCCCTATGTCATCGGTGGTCTGTGATTTGTAAGGGATTGCTTAAGGTGGTATGTGAGTGGAAAGGGAAGGTTGAGAATCACTGCTCTAAACCCAATTGTTAATGAAATATTTTGCTTGAGAAAAATTGTCATTGGCCCATTTCCTTTGGAGTGATGAAACTGTGCACATAATGAATCAATTAGGTACGATTAAAACAGTGGTTTTCAACCTTTATTCCCATTCACATACCACTATAAGTAATCCCTTACTAACCACAGAGCACCAATGACATAGGGATTACTTAAGGTGGTATATGAGTTGAAGGAAAAAGTTTGAAAACCACCGGTTGATGTACCATCAATTACTCAAAAGACTATTGTACAGAAACCAATCGGCTTTTATTCACTTAAGAACACAAGCCCACATCAATCCATTTGGCTGTCCTGCACTGAGCTGCAGGGGGCTGTAGAACCGTCACCTTAATACAGAAACCTGTAGGTGTGCCTGACCAAACAATTATACTTAAGTGTTTTACCACACTGGTCTAGATCCAATTACTCACACTTCCCCTTTCAGCCTTTTAGCTGTATCTCCTTGTTCATACCCACATCTACATGCATCTATCCCAAGTGTGAATCCAACATCTGCTTGTTTCTTGCAGGCTACTGACAATCAATTATGATGATGGTGGATCTCAGGCTCTGTCCCTTTGTTGTTGTATTCTTCGACTGAATTTCAAAGGGCAGAATGCATCAGATGCAAGGTAAAATCTGACCGACAAAATGCATTGAAATTTCCTAATTTATACATTGTCTGGGAAAGAGTCGTCACAGTGATTGGATGTTTTGTTTGCTATTCTGCTAACATAAATTTGAACTCCCTTTTTACTGCATCTTTGTGAGACAGTGGCACAATTCTTGCCATCTTTTCGCTGCACTCTTTTTAAATTTATTCACGAGAGAGTGACCTGCTGAAGGCAACAACAATCTTTGGAACATAATGCTTACAAAAATAAAAGGAGATTTTTTGTCATTTTTTTTACACCAATGAATTGTGAATCAATAAATTATCAAAAAATAATTGAATGGTTAATGATGCAGTAGAGGAAAGCAAAAGAGCTAAACATTTTTTTAAACCTTTCAAATGTTTAAAGAGATTGCAATGTAGAAAGCTCCTCAGTCCATGATAGGATTTGTGGCAAGACTGGAATTAACTGTCCATCCTCAACTGAACAGGAAAGGAGAAGGCAGCCATTTGAGAGTTGTATTGGCGTCGCATTGGATAAGAGTGACAGGTTTACTTCCGTGGAAGACCTTGGTAAAGCATATCAACTTTTGCAATTATCTGCTAGTTCCATGGCCAGTATTACAGATACTAACTTTTTATTCCAGACTTGTTTAAAAAAAAAATTGGAGGAGCTGCTGTAGCTCCTGTTGAAGGTGCCGAAGGTGTTTTTAAGTGATATTCTGCAACCATGGGGTCTGTGCTCAAGATGGCAGCACCTGTGCTCAGTAGCGGGCACAAAGGGTTGCAGAGGAAGTGGAGCAAAGGACCGACGCAGGACACCAGAAGGAATTGTGAAGGAGAAGCAGAGGAGACAACCCTACAGGATGGTGACCATGGCAGCAGACCAGCAAGGAGCTCAGCGGCTAAGGGACTCTCAAAGGCTGTGGGCGACTTGTGGTTGGGGGACTCGCATGGGCTGGGGGCTGCTGGAGACTGGCTCATGGGAACCAGGAATTGGACCAGGATTCGCGAGATACTGCGGACAAGAAGGGCTCCCAAAAGGCATTGGGAGCAAAAGCCTTCCTGATCATGTTGGAGATTTGGAGCTCGGGCTGCCAACACATCAAACAGGTGTTTCCGGCTGCAGAGGCTGAGAGAACACTGGTGACAAATCTGCAGACACTCATTGACTCTGAAGGACCTCTCTTTTGCTTCTCTTTCTCTCTTACTGTAAAGGGGCGCCAGATGACATTAGTGACAACTCTTTGTCTGCCTTACAGCAGGCAAAACGCAATTTTGGGTAACATTACATGTTCTGTATTATTACACGACATTAAAAGAATCTTGAATCTCTAATTAGTTGAACCTAATTACCTTAAATACTGCAATAGATTTTATCAATATTATTCAATAATTTCAGTGTTTCATTGCTAGTCTAGTAACCACCATAGCCAAAGGAACATTTAATAGCATTTTAATACTTCAGCCATCTGGTTTCATCAGAGAAAGAAGGATGACAGTCCCATTGTGGAATATTGGGTGGACAGAAGTCTATGGGTTCAATGTGGAGACCATGTCCATTCATCTATAAAGTCATAACACAATTTGTCTCCCTACTCATTATGCTCTGCAGCCATGTTCATATGCCTGCACTCCTGGGTGAAGAAGGTATCCACAACCTATGATTTCTATTCCACAGTCTATGTCAAGCAAGCATAACTTAACTTATAACAATAGCAAGGGCACAGCACTAGTGTTAATTCCTCAGATGATAGCACACTTAGTAGCAGAGTAAGAATTAATTAGCTGTGGGCAAGAGCCAGGCAGACAGAAAGATTCATCTAGTTGTAAAAAAAGTTGTTAGTTTTCTTCAGATCACAATTGAAGATACCCATATTTCTTTGTGAACTCTCAACTTCACAAGGGCTCTCACATAGAACTACCTATCACTGAATGTAATTATTGTCTGTGATTCATGCGAATGATTTTCTCTGCCAGAGCTGGATAGATGCAAACTTGTCAAGTCATTTTTCAAAATGAAGTCCATCCTGTCCTTGACAGGAAAGACAATTATGTAAATGAATTTGCTGTCAATGACAAAGCATGGTACTTTATCTCTTGGAAACTTTGGCTTGCATAAGATTCATGCCTGTATAAGATCAGTCATTGGTGTTTGTTCACAGAATAGGTTGCTTAAAGAAGGCTCCAAAGTTTGTTCCAACTCTGCATTATTCTTTCTTTAGCTTTGCTGTACCGGGCTTAACTAGAAAAGCATCACAAGTTTGATTGAAATTATTCTTTACTGACAGCATCAGGAGCATCAACCCACATCTCATCACTGATATATCTTTGCTTCTCTTGAATGGTCTCCATTTGAAAGCAGAGTCTTACTCAATGCAGCGGGCTTTGGACTTGGGGTGAGGGGCCGTACACAGCCTTTAGAGCCTCGTAAAAACCCCTGAAGTCGCCAATGTACGCGCTGAGCTGGGTTCGCTTGGCGAGGCTAGTCCACCACTCATTTTGGATCTCCCGGAGTTTGCGCTGAAGATGGCTGCATGCGCGACGGAAGGCTTGTTTCTTCTCTGGCCAGGACGTCTTTGTAAGGTGAGCCTGGTGGGCAGCTCGCTTCTTTGCCAGCAGCTCCTGGATTTCCTGGCTGTTTTTGTCGAACCAGTCCTTGTTTTTCCTGGAGGAGAAGCCCAGTACCACTTCAGTGGATTGCAGTATGGTAGTCTTCAGCTGATCCCAGAGGGTTTCAGGGGACGAGTCCGTGAGGCGGATTGCATCGTCGAGCTTTGCTTTGAGGTTTGCCTGGAAGTTTCCTCTCACTTCATCTGACTGCAGGTTTCCAACATTGAACCTCTTTCTGGGGGATTTACTGTTCCTGGGCTTTGGCTTGAAGTGAAGGTTGAGCTTGCAGCGAACCAGCCGGTGGTCAGTGTGGCATTCCGCGCTGGGCATGACCCTGGTGTGGAGCACATCTCGTTTGTATCTTTCTCGCACCAGGACGTAGTCCAGGAGGTGCCAGTGTTTGGATCGGGGATGCATCCAGGTAGTCTTCGGGCTGTCCCTCTGCTGAAAAAGGGTGTTTGTAATGACAAGCCGCTGTTCTGCGCAGAGCTCCAACAGGAGGCGCCCATTGTCGTTGCACTTGCCGACACCATGCTTGCCCAGGATTCCTGGCCAGGTTTCTGAGTCTTTGCCGACGCGAACGTTGAAGTCGCCAAGGATGACAACCTTGTCGGCTGTAGGGGTGCGTTGAATGAGGTTGCGCAGGTCAATGTAGAACTTGTCCTTTTCTGCTGGTTCCGCCTGGAGGGTTGGAGCATAGACACTGATGAGGGTGATGCGACGCTTGTTTTGAAGGGGGAGTCGCATGGACATGATCCGGTCCGAGTGGCCTGTCGGGAGGTTTTCGAGTTTGGAGGCAATGGAGTTCTTGACCATGAAGCCTACACCAGATAGGCGTCGTTCATCCATAGGCTTGCCAGACCAGTAGAGTGTGTAGCCCGCGCCGCGTTCTTGGAGGCTGCCTACATCTGCAAGGCGGACTTCACTGAGAGCGGCTATGTCGATGTAGCCGTTAGCGCAACACTATTACAGCGCCAGCGACCCCAGTTTAAATCTGGCGCTGTTTGTAAGGAATTTGTACATTCTCCCCATGTCTACATGGGTTTCCTCTGGGTGCTCCAATTTTCTCCCAACTTCCATAAAACATTCTGGGTTGTAAGTTAATTTGGATGTAATCAGGTGGCACAGGTTTAAATGGCCAGAAACGGCTCCTATCGTGTTGCAGGTAAAAAAAATTTTAAATGTAAACTAGTCAACAGACTGGCTCTCTATATGAAGGGTTTTCACATGAATAATTGACTGACCCTTTCTTTCCATGGATGCTGCTTGACCCACTAAGTCTATCTAGATTCATTCAGTTAAATAAGAAAGCCCACAAGTGCCGTGATTGTAGTTTACACAAAAATGCTGGAGAATCTCAGTAAGTCACGTAGCATTCTTTATGTAGCCAAGATAAATATATACAACCAATATTTTGGGTCTGAGCCCTATAAGCAAAATGCAGGCAAGCGCCTAAATAAAATAATGAGGGGGAGGGCAGGGTATGAACACAGGCCCGCAAGCAAGATGTCGTGGGTGGATATGGGAGGAAGAGGACAAGAGCAAAAAAGTTCAGAAGGGATAGGAGGAAGGGATATCTTTCTGAATGGAGAGGGAAGGGGTGGAGAGTGTAAGGTAAAAACATCATGAGTTGGGACCGGAGAAGGAGTCACCCAGTACTAAGGAGTAACAGGATGCAGGTGTGACCTTGTACGCTCAAGATCCGTTTGGCAATAACAAGCTGATGAGCAGCAGACTAACAGAGAAGGGTAGCAACAGCTTATTCATTGGACAATGTAATGATATGATAATTTACTAAGTGCGTGTCCTGAGGTATTTAAAAAAAACCACTTGCTGATATTGGAAGAATGCGCCTTCTCCAACTAACACTGTTAGTTGCAAGTGTTACAATCCGGTAATAAAGAACCTTGATTTCGACTCAGTCTGGTGTCTGACTCACTCATTCTCGAACAAAGCAGACCTAACAAGAGCTGGAGGATAGGAGAAAGAGGGACAAGGAAGAGAGGAGATGGGGAGTAGCCTAACGGAAACCAGAGAAGTCGATGTTAATGCGATTCATTGGAGAGTGCCCAAATGGAACATTTGGTATTGCTCCTCCAATTTACGGGTGGCCTTGGTTTACAGTACACGAGGCCATGGACAGCTATGTTAATCTGGGAGTGGAGCGTGGAATTGAAATGGTTGGCTCTCAATGTTATCAATTGTTTCCAAGCAAAGGAGAAGGAGTAAAGTTTCTTTCTGTTTCTGCTTTCCCCTCCATCACCTAGTTTTGTCTCCACCCCCCCCCTCCCCCCAACTTGGTTCCATATACTGGATCCCCTCCTGCAAATCTGATTCCATCTGCCCCTTACCTCTCCTATCATGGTGATATTTGGAACATAAATCAATCTTCTGCAGGAATTCTTTGAGGATTATGACCCAAAACATTGATTTTTTTTCTCCAACTGATGTTGCTCAACCCATTGAATTCCTCCAGCAAATTGGTTTGCTCCCCACGGTAACCTTTTTTTGCTTATTGGATTCCAGCACTGATAGTCATTGTGTTCCCATGCATCACTCTCCGGCAGGAGTCTCCATCTTTGTCTTCTCCTCTCCACCACCTGATTCCATCTCCCTTTGTTCTTTCTTGGTCTAGCTCTACCTATAAACCACCTGACTCTGCCTCTCAACTCCTGTCCTCTCCTTTCCCCTCAGTTTCATCTGCTCCATTCACCTATCACCTGCTGACCCCTATCTCAACTCTCCCTCTTCTCTTTCTACTGCCTATCTTTCCTCTCCATTAGCAGTCGAAATGCAGAGTTTCAACCAAAAATGTTGACAAGTTTTTTCTCTACCCTCAGATGTTGCTTGACCTGCTGAATCTTTTCAGAAGTTTTTTTTTGCTCTCAATTTCAGCATCTGGGAACTATTGAGCTCACCCTATTTCAATCTGGATATAAAATGATGCTTTATCTGCCTGTTTGAATGAATAGAAAAGCTTTATCTGTCTGTTTGAATCAATGAAAATGCTAGGGCTTTTCTATTTGGAATGAAGAAGGATGAGAGGTGACTTAATAGAGGTCTACAACATTATGAGAGGCAGAGATAGGGTAGACAGCTGGCACCTTCCTCCCAGGGTAAGAGTAGCAAACACCAGAGGATATCAGTACAAGGGGAGGGGAGTAAAGTTTAGGGGAAATATCAGGGGTGTTTTTTCACACTTTCAGGGTGCCTGGAATGCATTGCCAGGGGTGGTGGTGGAAGCTGGTATAATAAGGACATTAAAAAGACAGGCACATGGATGCAAGAAAAATAGTGGGTTATGGGAGTGAAGTAGGGAAGGGTTTGTTTGTTGAATAGATTTATATAGGTTGGCACAGCATCGTGAGCCAAAGGGCCTGTACTGTGCTGTCATGTTCTATGTTCTATGATCCCATGGAACTAATCAGAAGAATTTTCCCAGTGCCCTGTCGATTTTAAGCTTAACACAGAAAAGAGCTGATCATTATTTCATTTGTATTTTTGGACCGTTATTGTTGAGCTTGTCCCTTTCTCCTGTTGGGTGTCTATTATTGTTTTATTTTAAAAACTTCTGAATTGCACAGGCTGTTATTTATGGAGTACATGATTACTGAAATGTTTGCAGTTCACAAGGGTGCCACACATCCTTGTGTAAATTTCAATGTGTCAGCTTCCAGAGTTTTCCTGCCATCTTTTATAGCTGGATGGATTGGATCTTTCCACAACTTCAAAGTGTGCACATGATTGGTATTTTCAAAGTAACTGTCTGAAGGTAAGAAGGTATGCCCCCTCTGTGTACAAGCAACAAAACATCATTGATAAAGCAATTTCCATTGAGTGGTTTGGTGGATTAAAAGATGTTGGGTTTTCTTGCAGAACTTTTAAGTTGATATCCATCTCATACAAATGTATTTAAATGCCTTTTGGTATGTTGCTGATCTGGTATCTAATAATGGGGCTGTCTTAAACCTCTGTTCATGACACCTTTGTTTCTACACTGAATTGACAAATTCACCCAAAGAGGATGAATTCACTGAGAATTGAAAAAATATCACACTGATATTTTTGAGGCTGACAGGCATTGTGATTTCAGCTGCTTGGGTATTGTGTGATTAAACAGAATACATCACAGGCAATCACAACAGAACAAATTGCTTTGATTTGTATTGTTGTTCAAACAAGATACTATTCCTAGGAGGTACACAGATAGATCAAAACTGATGCTGAGTCAAAGAAGAAAATGTAATATTAAAAACTTGGCAAGAGGAAATTTCAGAACTTGAAAGGTGAAAGTTTAATAAAGATGTTGGCAGTGGATATGGGGAGGATGTTTCTCCACAGCTAAGGAGTGAAGGAAAGATGGCTGAAATGAGGTGAAATGTTGGTGAATCATTTTGAATGGCAGAACAGGTTTAAGGGGCTGAATTGGCCACTGCTGTTCTTGTTTCTTTTATTTGTGGAAGGAAAATAATTCCTCTTAAATTTAAATTTAGATAAGCATGGTAACAGGACCTTCTGGCCCACAAGCCAATGCCACCCTGTGGTACCTCCCTTCTCTTCTAACCTGCTTCTTTGTTCTCCGGTCACCCAATTATTGTGAAGGTTGATCTCAAGAAGGGAAAATAACAAGCGAAGAATGATTGGAGCACAAAGGAAATAGAGGAAAATGTCCCTTCAGGAGATGGCACAGTGAAAGTGTAAGGATTCACTTATTAACCAGGCACCAATACAATAACACCTCTCCCACAGCAAGAACTGAGGAGATAATGATAACATCCATCTTCTTTGTAAAAATATCAGATAAATAAATAACTTTGAGAATAAAATACTGCAGGAAATGGGAAGACATGTGCAACAAAATTAACACTCAGGTTTTGATCACTGAGTAATTGTCTTTTCTATCTCTCCACCATTATATTTGTAGCATGAATTACTACCGTAGTTTCTCCTGATGCACTCATGGCAAAATGTGGGGCAAAAATATTTTGCGTTGAATGTGAGTCAACTCAAGTCCTCCATGAAATTCCATTCTAGACAAATCTGAAACAATATAATAAAAGGCATTGGTTGACATGAAAATAATGCAATGCTTTTTATAGTACAAGTTATAAACTTTGCTTGTCTTTCTGAAAATAATATTGGAATTATTGAATGGTAACCATGGGAACAGACAAGTGAGGAGCTCAGCCGCTGAAGGATCTACAAAGGTTGCAGGCTATTGGCAACTTGTGGTAAAAGGACTCACACAGGCTCCAAGCTGCTGGAGGTTGGCTGATGGGGACTATGTATCAGAACTGGGATTCAAGAGGGAAATGAGGGCAAGAAGGCCTTGGGCCTTGGCCTCTGAAAGCTTTCTGATCATATCAGATGTTTAGATCTGGAGCTCAGGTCACTAACAAATAGAACAGGGGTCTATACGGCTGCAGATGCTGTGGGTGCTGGAGGCGAATCCATGTTTCTGAGGGACAGTGTTTCTGAGAGACTCTCTTTTGCTTCTCTTTTTCATATTGTAAGCGGCACCGGGCAACACTAACGGTGACTTTATCTGCCTTAAGGCAGACTAAAGGAAATTTTGCATTGATTACATTTTCTATTTTATTTCATGACAATAAAATAATTTAGAAACCGTCATCTTCCTGAACTGCATTCAACTAAGAAGAATGGTTGTGTTGGATTTTAAATGAAGTGAATGCTTTAATCCAAAGCATTCCAATCTCCTGCAGATTTGCCATCTGAACATTGTATAAGCATCATTGGTCCAATTGTGTTTTCCTGCTTACGGAATTAAAGTATTTATTTTTTGAGCAATCTGCAACAAGACCAGCCAGCTGGAAACATTGATGGAAAATTCAACCAAGCAAATGCACAGTACAGGTTAAAAAATTAATGGGCAAATATTTCTTTTCTGTGTCCTTTTTTGTTTCCCAAAGGTTGTCCTGTTGATTTAGTTTAATGACATTTTGTCAGCTGCCTTGAGCATGAAAAATTCATTTGACAGAACTATCCATTTAAAAATATCTATATTGTGCATGATGCAATTGAACATAAACAAGTGCAAGTGTTTAGGAAGAACCACCACTTTGCAAATTTCTTGAACTTTACAATTTATTTCGCTGTGAGCATTTTAGTATTAAGTGCAGTTCCATCAGAAATGCAACTTGCCATTGGGAAAGCGATCTTGCTTTAATTCCTCTATATATTAAGTGTCAACTCCTGTTCTAAAAAGCTATTATTTATGTTTCATTTTTGGGTTAATATATTATACTTTAGAATTTTTCAAACTGATGAAAGAAAGTTATACTTTGCTTCTTTATTGTTCCTCTATGATCCTGGATATATGCTATCAGTTATACAGGTTGAACCTCTATCATCTGGTGCTCTGTGGTCTGCCATCTTCCTTGGTCCAGCACGTTTTGAATCTGCAACCATGCTGACTTGACCATATTGCATGTTCTGTGGAATCAACTGAGGATGAGGTTCTAATCAATAGATATGATAGGTCATGATTCAGTAGAAAAGTTAAACATTTATTCCACATTTGGCTGAAACGACAGCTTTGCTGTTGACACTATCCTCGTATGTCCGCTTTTATATGTTCTGGATTATGAATCTTTGCCAGAAGAAAAAAAATTGGGGAAACTAAAATATTCCTGGTGTTGAAGATGGACTGATTTTTATGTGAGGGGTTGCCTGCATCTATTCCTTTCCCTTCACAGTAGTCTTTGTATGTTTCAGATTGCAGCCAGAATAGTCAGTATGTCAATACTCTGCATTTTCGCAATGGCTTACTCCAGCACTGACAGGCTGCAGCTGTTAAAAAAAAATCCTTTCTCTTCTTGGTATTATGTTCAGGTATGTGCTTGCAGGCAAAAATAAATTAATGTCTACTTTTAGAGAACTGATGATATCAGTATGCTTATTTTGCGTTCATTATGTTGCAAAGTGCAAAAGCACTGGAAAGCTGCAAGACATAACTCACAATGGTTTGACTTTCTTTTCGACTTCAAACCCATCTAGTTTTAAATTTAATAAAGCCATAAACTGCCTTGAGCAGCTCAGTTAGTGTAGCGGTTAGCACAGCGCAATTACAGTGCCTGCGATGAGTGAATCTGGTGCTGTCTATAAAGAGTTTGCATGTTCTCCCTGTATTTGAGTGTGTTTCCTCTGAATGCTTCGATTTCCTCCCACCATTCGAAATGTACCAAGGTTGTGTGTAATTGGGTGGCATGGGCTCGTGAGCCAAAAATGCCTGTTACTATGCCATATGTCTAAATTTATTTTTTTTTAATGAACTTTATGGTGTTAGGATTATGCTGAGTGCCCCAGGTGCTTGCCACAAGCCTCCTGTACTTGGTTCCAGTGAGAGCCCAGTTTAAGCTTATCCTTAGTTAATGGTCCCTTCGAAGACTGCCAGTTATCTGCACTCTGGGGCTTGGCATCTTTTCGCATCACCAGGCAGCAGAATGGCTCAGCTACCTTTCAGCACCAGAGACACAGGTCCAATTCTGACTTTGGACGCTGTCATTGTAGAGTTTGCCTGTTCCCCATGTGATTGTATTGGTTTCCTCGAGGCCCTCTGGATACTCAGATTCGAGATTAAATTTATTGCCATGTAGTAAAAAGACACAAGAGCAACTTGTCCATGAACTACTCTTTGCAGACGATGCCGCTTTAGTTGCCCATTCAGAGCCAGCTCTTCAGCGCTTGATGTCCTGTTTTGCGGAAACTGCCAAAATGTTTGGCCTGGAAGTCAGCCTGAAGAAAACTAAGGTCCTCCATCAGCCAGCTCCCCACCATGACTACCATCCCCCCCACATCTCCATCGGGCACACAAAACTCAAAACGGTCAACCAGTTTACCTATCTCGGCTGCACCATTTCATCGGATGCAAGGATCGACAACGAGATAGACAACAGACTCGCCAAGGCAAATAGCGCCTTTGGAAGACTACACAAAAGAGTCTGGAAAAAAAAACAACTGAAAAATCTCACAAAGATTAGCGTATACAGAGCCGTTGTCATACCCACACTCCTGTTCGGCTCCAAATCATGGGTCCTCTACCGGCATCACCTACGGCTCCTAGAACGCTTCCAAGCTTCCACCAGCGTTGTCTCCGCTCCATCCTCAACATTCATTGGAGCGACTTCATCCCTAACATCAAAGTACTCGAGATGGCAGAGGCCAACAGCATCAAATCCACGCTGTTGAAGATCCAACTGTGCTGGGTAGATCACGTCTCCAGAATGGAGGACCATCGCCTTCCCAGGATCGTGTTATATGGCGAGCCCTCCACTGGCCACCGTGACAGAGATGCATGAAAGAAGAGGTACAAGGACTTCCTAAAGAAATCTCTTGGTGCCTTCCACATTGACCACTGCCAGTGGGCTGATATCGCCTCAAAACGTGCATCTTGGCGCCTCACAGTTTGGCGGGCAGCAACCTCCTTTGAAGAAGACCGCAGAGCCCACCTCACTGACAAAAGACAAAGGAGAAAAAACCCAACACCCAACCCCAACCAACCAATTTTCCGCTGCAACCGTGTCTGCCTGTCCCGCATCGGACTTGTCATTCACAAACGAGCCTGCAGCTGACGTGGACATTTACCCCTCCATAAATTTTCGTCCGCGAAGCCAAGCCAAAGAGAAGAAAAGAAGAGATATCACACAAAATCGCTTTTTGTTTGCTGTAAGGCAGGCAAATTTGCCATAGGCAGAAATTTCCTGAAGTGCCTCTTATAGTCAGAGAAAGAAAAGCAAAAGAGCTCCCCCTCAGAGTGACCGTGTCTGTGGATTCACCTCCAGTGTTCCCACAATCACCGTAGCCACACAGAATCCAGTCAAAACCAATAGCAATCTGAGCTCCAAATCCAAACTTCTAATATGATTACCTTTCAGTACCCTCAGCACACTCTCACATCCTGGTTCTGATACCTTGTATCCCTTCAGCTCCACTCTCCAGAACTCTGCAGCTTGATGCGAATCCTTTGATTGCAGTCTCTAACAGCTCACAGCCTGCAAGGGTTCCTCACTTGAGTCACCGACAGCCCGCTGCCATTGTGAGTCCTTCAGGCACAGAGTCTCTCTCTGGTCCGCTGCTGCAGGCACCATTCTGTAGGTCATCTACTCTGTTTCTTCTTCTCAGATGAGGGGTGGTCTCCCCATTTTGTGGTGCCCTGCATCAGTCCCCTGCTTCCATGAAATCTGCAACCCTCATGGCAGCTGCTGATCATAGGCGCCGCCATCTTGGGGTGCAGATCTCACAATCACGGGATTTTAAATAAAACTACCGTGAGTTCCTTTAATGGGCCATTTAAAGTTTGTACGGAGCTAATGGCAGTTGGCATAGGTGGTTGGAACCCACTTGAGCAATGTTTCTTTGTTCCCCATAATAGCAGCCCCAACAGTTCCAGCAATATTTTGGTCCTTTTAACATCAATTCCTCCTACACTTGTGGGCTAATTTGTTGCTGTTCATTGCCCAAGTGAGTGAGAGGTGGAATCTGTGGAGACTCAATAAAGGATACGGAAAATTAAATATGGGATTAATGGAGGATTTGACCTTGAAGGTGGGAAAGTATTCAATGGGCTGAAGGGCCTATTTCTGTGGTCTATCCCTCCATTCATGCTCAAACTGAGACAATCGGGATCAGAAATTGGTGTCTGAGCCCAAAGATAGGGCAGGAGATAGGGTGAATATACCTGGAGCTTTATCTTTTCTTCAGGGAGCAGTATGAGATTTGGACCACATCCATATAATGGAAATTGCCAAACTTTGAAGAAAGGTTAAAAGAAAATATATTTTAAAAATCTACAAGGGCTGAAAATATGAAATGAAAGCAGAAGTTTGGACGGTCTGGGCAGTGGCATTTCATGGAAGTACTTTTTGGTCATGACTGGAAATTTAGAAAACCATTTGAATTTTTAGTTGCAGCGAAGGGATGGATATGATAAAAAGGAGTTGTTGATGATGTGATCTAGCTTAGAGCATTAAAGAGTGAGAGTGAAAACAAGCAAAAGAAATCCACAAGCTGTGAAAATCAGCTTGGAGAAATGCTCAGAAGCTTATGCAAAGTTAGTGGAGAAAGTTACTGCGTTAATAGAAAGATGGATATCCTAAAGCAGCATTGGGGCCAGTTCTGATTCAAACAGTTACCTTAAATCAAATATTGAGTTCTGAAAGCTGCTGTGCCCCAGATGGAAAGTGAGTTGCTGTTACTCAAGCTTGCATTAGGCTTCATTGAAACAGTGGAGGAGGCCACAGATTGATGGAACAGATTGTGAGTGGGAAGGAGAATTAAAGCAATAGGCAAATGAAAACTCAGAGTCACCTCTGAGGAATGAATTCAGGTACTTCACAAAATATACTGTTATGAGCCCAAAGGACTGCAAAACCCAACAACAATAGACATTCACCAAGACAAGTAGTTTTTTAAACAAAAGTTGTTTTTAATCAACTTTAAACATGAAAACAGAATCAAACTTTACCTTATCTGTATACTTAACTAACCCAAATTAACCCCCTTCTAATTCTAAGTGCAGGTGTATGTAATGTGTGTGTAAATTTAAGAAAAGTTTTTTGGTTCACAGTTCAATCTCACTTCTCCTTCTTCCAAGTTCTCTGGATGCAGGCAATTCTTATACTCTGCACAGAATTTAACATGTATAAAGTTCACCAGGCTTTAGTGCTCGAAAGGTAAATATTTACCACTCAGGAAGGTTCTTGTAAGGTTTGTAGAGAGAGATTTGTTGTTCCAGGATTTCCACAACTGAGGTACCACCATTAGTCACCTCAATGACTTGCTGATGAAACTTGCCCCATCAGGATTCTCCAGATGGTAACCTCTTTCTTTCAGGCTACCACAGAGTCCCTTTCTGTTCCACTTATTCCAAGAGAAACATCAGATATATAGCACTTCCAGCCATCCACTGTTCTGCAACTTACTGTTTCCAACCAGCCCTTCCTGGCTTGCACTGTTCAGTTGCTTTCAGTGTCACACACACACACTACTGAGAGAGCTTGTTGAACTTGTCTTTTCTCTCTCTCTCTCTTTCTCTTCAACTGCCAACTCCCAGAAAGCCATGTGAGTCTCTCACTTGCAAAAATCCCCACCTTCTTCAGCAAACCACAGGCGTTCTCCCCCTTGGTCAAGCTGTTGTCTTAGATAAACAAAACCCAAGTGTGACCTTTCTGTGAGCGCCCTGTAGGTACTTGCAAACAGCCAGTTTGTCTCCTCCAAAACAATGGCTATTCATTTCATGACATCATTTCAATTACCACCTACTTGTGCATAAAAGTCTTCATAGATCCTGCAATGTTACTGAATATGAATTTTCCAGTATTTCAAATAAGATCTATTTTAAAATGTGTGTATGTATGTTACCTACTCTTATTTTACAAAATTCCTCCCAATCTTTATCCATTACAATACAATATCTAATTTCTCATCTGCATTTACTGTGGAAAAAGCTCATGGAAGCCATGGAACTCAGGGAAAAGAACAGTAATATTTTTGAGCATAAGCACATTATAAAAGAGGAGGTGCATAAAAGTCAATAGGATCAATCCTCAGTGTCTAACCAAGTGCATTCTTGGACATTATGTGAAGTTAGGGAAGAAATTGCTGGCTTCCTAACTGACATTTGCATTGTCGCTAGCTATTGGTGAATTGCAGCAAGACCAGAGGGTTATTAATGCTGTTCCTTTATTCAAGGGAATGCCTGGTAACTACAAACTGGCAAGCCTAACATCAGTGGTGAATAATTTACCAGAGGAGATTTTGAAAGACAGGATCATCCAGTATTTGGAATGACAAGAACTGAAGAAGGACAGTCAGCATAATTTGATGCACAGGAAATGATATCTCACAAATTTGATTGTTTTTTTTTTTGGAGCTGACCAAGACCACACTTTGAATCCAGTGAGATTATTTCATTTCTCATGGTTTGGACTCCTCAACTTTGGAGAAACCAAATGCAAATTGAAGTCAGTCATAGAGGTATGCACACAGAAAAAGGCTCTTCAGCCCCACTCATCTATGCTGACAATGTTGCATACTGGAGCTTGTTCCATTTACATGTGTTTGGCCCATATCCCTCTGAAGCTTTCCTATCCATGTACCTTTTTTGTCATTTAAACATAATTGTACCCACCTCTAATGCTTCCTCTGGATACATAGCCACCATCCTCTGTGTGGAAGAAGTTACCCCTCAGGTTCCTTTTAAATCTTTCCTCTCCATAACGTTATTCCCTCTGTGACCAGGGAGACATGAAAAGAACAGCCCCTTTGGAAAGGGAGAAGGGAGGAGATGATTTGCCTGGAAAAGGTTGTAGAATCTTATTGAATGTGATAGAAATTATGAAGGAAGATCTGTTAATTAAGAAGACTGGTGGAATGGACACTGAGAAGGCAAGAAGTGTATCCAGCTGCAGATCCTGATAAATCGAGTTAAAGAATTGGAACAGGAGTTGGATGAACTTCGGATCATTCAAGAGGCAGAAGAGGTGAAAGACAGGAGTTATAGGGACACTATCACATCTAGGAGGCAAGAGAGTAGCTGGGTGAAAGGCAGGCAGTGCCATTCCCCTCAATAACAAGTATTTCATTTTGGATAATGTTGGAGGGGGGGGGGGAGTGACCTACCAGCGACAAGCCACAGAGATCAGGTCTCTGGCATGGAGTCTAGTTCTGTGGCTAAAAAGAAAGGGAGGAGAAGAGGAGAGCTGCAGTGATAGGGGATTCCATAGTTTGGGGGACAGTTAAGAGATTCAGTGGAAGAAATCGAGTATTCCAGACAGAATGTTGCCTCCTGGGTATCAGGGTCCAAGATATTGCAGATGGAGTTCATGGGATATTCTCAGGAGGGAGAGTAAGCAGACCGATATTGTGGTCTATGTTGGGACCAGTGACGTAGGTAGGAAGGGTGAGGAGGTCCTGCAAGGAGAGTTCAGGGAGTTAGACGTTAGGTTGAAGGACAGAACCTCCAGAAAAGTGACCTCAGGCTTGCTACCCATGCCATGTGCTAGTGAGGTTAGAAATAGGAGGAAATGCAACTTAACGTATGGCTAAAGACATGGTACAGGAGGAGGGCTTCAAGATTCTGGATCATTGGGCTCCCTTCCAGGGAAGGTGGGACCTGTTCCAACAGGATGGTTTGCATCTGAACAGGAGGAGGACCACTATCCTTGTGGGAAGGTTTGGTAGTGCTGCACTGGTGGGTTTAAACTAGATTTGCAGGGGGATGGGAACCAGAGTGCCAGAGCAGATAGAGGAGTGGAGGAGGGAAAAGATGATGTGAAAATTGCATATGGTGTTAGAAGTCAATGGGTTGTACATGGTGGAAATGTTCTTAGGAGCATCTATTGCAATGCAAGGAGTATTATAGGAAAGGTAGATGAGCTTAGAGCATGGATTGGCACGTGGAATTATGACATTGTGGCCATTAGTGAAACTAGGTTGCAGGAAGGCAGGACTGGCAGCTCAATTTTCCAGGCTTTTCTTGCTTCAGACTGATAGAACAGGTGGGGAGATTAAAAGGGGGAAGAGTGGCATTATTTGTCAGGGAACATATCACAGCCATGCTCAGGCAGACAGACCAGAGGGCTCATCTACAGAGGCTATATAGGTGGAATTGAGGAACAGGAAATACAGCACCACATTCATTCGGTTGTATTATAGACCGCTGAACAGTCAACAAGAATTGGAGGAGCAAATCTGACTGGAGTTAGCAGACAGCTGAAAGAAGCACAAGGTTGTGATAGGAAATTTTAACTTTTCACATATTGACGGGCACTCCCTTACTGTAAAAGGGCTGGATTTCTTGGAGTTTGTCAAATGTGTTCAGGGACGTTTACAAAATCAATATATAGAGAGAGTGCAATATTGGATCTCCTACTGGGCATCGAGACAGGTCAGGTGAAAGAAGTATGTTGGGGGAATATTTTGGGCCCAATGATCATAATGCCATTAGTTTCAAGTTAATTATGTAGAAGAATGTTGAGGATGGAGCGGAGACAACGCTGGTGGAAGCATTCTAGGAGCCGTAGGTGGTGTCTCCGCTCCATCCTCAACATCCATTGGAGCGCTCACACCCCTAACGTCGAGGTACTCGAGATGGCAGAGGTCGACAGCATCGAGTCCACGCTGCTGAAGATCCAGCTGCGCTGGATGGGTCACGTCTCCAGAATGGAGGACCATCGCCTTCCCAAGATCGTATTATATGGCGAGCTCTCCACTGGCCACCGTGACAGAGGTGCACCAAAGAAAAGGTACAAGGACTGCCTAAAGAAATCTCTTGGTGCCTGCCACATTGACCACCGCCAGTGGGCTGATAACGCCTCAAACCGTGCATCTTGGCGCCTCACAGTTTGGCGGGCAGCAGCCTCCTTTGAAGAAGACTGCAGAGCCCACCTCACTGACAAAAGGCAAAGGAGGAAAAACCCAACACCCAACCCCAACCAACCAATTTTCCCTTGCAACCGCTGCAATCGTGTCTGCCTGTCCCGCATCGGACTGGTCAGCCACAAACGAGCCTGCAGCTGACGTGGACTTTTTACCCCCTCCATAAATCTTCGTCCGCGAAGCCAAGCCAAAGAAAGAAGATGTAGAAGAATAGGTTTGGGCTATGGGTTGATATTCTAAATTGGAGAATGGGTAATTTTGAGGAAATTAGAAAGGATCTTGAATGCGTGGATTGGACTAAGTTGTTTTCAGGCAAGGCTATGCAAGGTAAGAGGAAGAATTTGAAAGGTAAAATTTTGAGAGTACAGAGTTTGCATGTTCCTGGGAGGATTAAAGGCAAAGTTTGCAGGCATAGGGAACCTTGGTTTTCAAGGGATATTGGGAATCTGGTTCAGAAGAAGAGAGAGGTGTTTAGCAGGTGTACTGCAGGTAGCATGAGTAAATGTGGTACTTGAGGAGTATTTTAAAAAATGCAAGAAAAGCTTCAAGAAAGAAATCAGGAAGGCTGAAAGAAGACGTGAGGTTACTTTGGCCGACACTAGGTCCTTTTATAGAGGAAAAAGAAAGAATGTAAAGGTAGATATTCTCCTCCATTTTCATCACTTCACCTACCTTTATAAAAATGCCATTGGTAGATGTTGGATGTGGATTCCAATTTGTCCAGGGGGTAGTCTCACAGCTGGAGTGAGTCACTCCACCTTGCTCCAAAAAGGCAATGCAACTGAAGGAGACTGCTTAGGGGCAGGCTGATGATGTTGCAATGATGCTGTCAGCCCATGACCCAAGAGCCACCTCCAGAGCACTCACAGTGATTGGTGCTGGGGTTAGAGCTCCCTCCTGCCACCTGAAAATGTCCTCATCCTATTCTCCCTCCACCTCTTGTAATGATAGTGCAATGCAACTAGCAATGCCTTAAGGATTTAGCTCCTATTTGATTATACTTGGCTGCCAGCAGGGGACCGACAGAGTATGCAAGATCTGTAATGGAAGCTTGCAGCCTCGTGGCATGCCTCATGGTGCCGTTTACATCAACTTTAAAGTAAAGAACCTTTTCCTTCATTCATGTGTTGTCTAAGAACTCACACATACAAATACAAGATGAAACCCCACCATTCCTTCACCAAGGCCACTGAGACTGAGGAGCAGGAGGGCAGCAAGGAGCCAGAGAGAGTGGGAATAGTGTGCAAGATGATTGGGAATAAAGGGAGTCCTGTTCAAAGAGCAAGGAGAGTCAGAGCCCACCTCCATGGCCCAATAGGAAGCTGGATAGATGCTGAGGTGTGGACATGGAGAAGAAGAGCTGGGGAGTCCGATGGATGAAAGAGGGGAGTGAAGAGCCATGCTCGACATGCCAGAGGTACAGCATCGAGCAGAAGAGCTAGAAGGTGGATCAATGGCCATCTTCATTACCCATAATCCCTCAAGCAGCTGGAAGCAATCTGTGTTCCAGCTGCGTGGGGGATTATGGATAATGAAGGTGGCCAATGCTCAACGTGTATGCTAGACGTCACGGCGACGGGCAGCGCTACTGCACTGCTTGCCCCGCCTCCCTTAGCTCCAGAGGACAGCTCCCAACACCGTTCTCTAGAAAAGCAATGCAGCAGCCTTATAGGCCTTCTCCATAAAAAGGTAAGTCTGCCTTCTTTCTCCCCCAATGGAACTGGTCTCAATGCAGTGTGGCTCCATAAAAACACCTATAGTGAAGGAAAATCCTTAGGGTTTCTACAGGTATATTAAGAGCTAAAGGATAGTAAGGGACAAATTTGGTCCCCTCCAAGATCAGAATGGTCAGCTATGTATGGAGCCAGAATAGATGGAGAGATCTTGTGTTTTTTTTTCATTCATATTCACTCAGGAAACAGGCACAGAGTTGTGGGAAGTAAGGAAAACAAGCAGTGAGGTCATAGAATCTACACAGATTAAAAAGGAGAAAGTGCTTGCTGTATTAATGCAAATAAGGGTGGATAAATCCCCAGGGGTTGACAAGATATTCCCTCGGATCTCGAGGGAGGCTAGTGTAAAAATTGCAGGGGCTCTGGCAGAAAGATGTAAAATGCCTTTAGCTATGGGTGTGGTGCCAGAGGATTGGAGAGTACCTCATATTGTTCTATTGTTTAAAAAAGTCTCAAAAAGTAACCCTGAAAATTATAGGCCGGTGAACCTGATGTCAGTAATAGGTAAATTATTGGAAGTTGTTTTCAGATATACAGTTATATACAATTATTTTGATAGCCAGGGACTCATTAGGAATAGTCAACATGACTTTGTGTGTGGTAGGTCATGTTTAACCAATTTTATAGAGCTTTTCAAGGAGGTTACCAGGAAAGTTGATGAAGGAAAGGCTGTTAATGTTGTCTACATGAACTTTAGTAAGGCTTTTGACAAGGGAGGTTAGTCAGGAAGGTTCAAATGCTCGGTATTCATGGTAAGTTAGTAAATTGGATTCCACCATGGCTGGATGGGAGAAGCCAGAGTGGGGTGGTGGATGATTGCATCTTAGACCTGTGACTAGTAGTGTGTCTCAGGGATCTATGGTGGGCTCATTGTAGTTTGTCATCCATATCAATGATCTGGATGATAGTGTGGTCATTTGGATCAGCAAGTTTATAGATGACACAAAGTTTGAGGGAATTGTGGGCAGTGAGGAAGGATTTAAAAGCTTGTAGAGGGATCTGGACCAGCTTAAAAAATGGGATGAAAAATGGCAGATGGAATTTTATGCAGACTAGTGTGAGATGTTCCATTTTGGAAGGACAAACCAAGAAAGGACGTACACAGTAAATGATAGGGCATTGAGGAGAGTGGTAGAACAGAGGGATTTGGGAATAGAGATATGTAATTCCTTGAAAGTACCATCACAGGCATATAGTGTTGTGAAGAGAGCTTTGAGCTTATTGGCCTTCATAATTCAAGTACTGAGTATAAGAGTTGGAATGTTATGTCTTGTGTGATGCTTTGGTCACCTAATGACAGGAAAGATATCAATAAGATTGAATGCAGAGAAAATTTACTAGATGTTGTCCAGTCTTCAGGAACTGAGTTACCGGGAAAGGTTACACAAGTTAGACTTTATTCCCTGGAGCATAAAAGAATGAGGGAAGATTTGATAGAGGTATTTAAAATTATGAGGGGGATAGATAGAGAAAATGTAGATAGGATTTTTTTTCCACTGAGGGTAAGTGGAATACAAACCAGAGGACATGGGTTAAGAGTGAAAGGTGAAAATTTTAAGGGGAACACTAAGGGGTACTTCTTCACAGAGAGTCTGGTGGGAATGTAGAATGAGCTGCCAGCTGAAGTGGTAGATGCAGGCTCAATTTTAATATTTAAGAAGAATTTGGACATGTACATGGGTGACAGTGGAATGAAGGGCTATGGACTGGGTGCACGTCAATGAAGCGAGGCAGAAAAATTATTTGGCACAGATTAGAAGGGCCAAAGGGGCCTGTTTCCATGCTGTAATGTTCTGTGGTTCTATACAATTCTAAACTTGTTCTGTCTGGGAGCAGAAGACAGATGATATGTTTGTATTTCATGGGTAGTATCAAGCCTTATTATATTCTGTTGCATATCTCAGCAAATATGCACAAAGGATTATAGGCAGATATTCATCCAGGGGTTTGAGGGTGGAGTTTGATGGATAATTGCTAATGTTTAAGTATACAGATATACTGTGTAAATCATCAGAGCATAGTCCATACTAGTGCATACTAGTGCATACTAGTGCATACTAGTGCATACTAGTGCATACTAGTGCATGCTAGTTCATGCTAGTGTATACTAGTTCATACTAGTGCATACGTGTATACGTTCATACTTCATACTATGTCAGACTAGTGCATACTAGTGCATACTATGTCAGACTAAGTGCCCACTAAGTGAAGTCATCACAGAAAATCTCTCAGAGGGAATTTTAACATGACCAACTCAATAAGCCAAAACATCTATTCCAGAGCTGAAATCATTTTCTTCTCTGGATTACCTTCAACCAGGAGTTTAAATGAACAATTTAAATTATTTATTAATTTGTGTCCACCTCAAGTGAATCAATGGCATTCCTGTTTTCCTGTCTGAGCTCTTCAAGAAAAAGGAAGTGTTCATTCTTATAGACCCAGTATTGTACTTTCTATGCTGTATGTCTACCTTTCTGTTGTGACTGATAGCCAATGCTGTATCATCTTAATTTGTTTTTATTGTGAAAATAAAAGTCAGCTCCATTAAGGCCTCATGTGGGAGTGCAAGTCAGCCACATGTAGAGTGGTTCTTTGAGAAATCAGATTATACCTCAGATCCAGACCAGCCAACAATATACAATACATTATTGTTTTTTGCTTCTCTCAAAGAAAAAATTTAACTCAGTGTCCTTTTCATGCTAGCAAAGGGAAACAAGACAACAACACTGTTATTCTCATCAAAGCAGGGAGTGAAGGGTGAGCATTCATATTTTGAGAAATCCAGCATCACTTGGATGTCAAAGGAAAGATCTCATCACAACTTTTAACTTTCAACTGGCAGCCTAATGGGGTGAAAGATGAGGGGAGAAAAAAAATAACCAATGCCATAAAATAAAAGTGGAAAATCCTAGAGCCCCTCTGCTGTTCAGGTAACATCTGAAGGGGAGAAACAGGGTGCACATTTCACATTGATGATGTTTCTTCAGAACTTTCTGTCATTCTGATTTTAATTTGGATTTGCTGTGTATTGCTTTTTGCTTTTGAAGAACTGGCACAGGCTGGTAAAATGGGATAATATGTGGCTGAGTGAGGGAAGCATGGATTGATTATGAGATTGAGAAACAAGCCTTTAGTGGATTAAAACCATTGTTTTTAATGTATACATTTCAAATTAAAGCAATTTAACCTGCTGTAGATCACAGGAGTTCCATATTTCCAGGGTGGGTGAATTGTGCTTGTTGCAATATTGGATTGAATACTTTTGTACGCTATTTATGTTGGCATATCATATCATTCCCATCTTTAACAACATAAACTTTGCAATCTTTGTGGAATTGTCAAACCACAAAAATGATTATAGTGAGACAAGAATGGAACTGTTTCCACCCTAATATTGATTTATTGATTGAAATGGTGGCTAACTCTCTAGTGACAATTTTTTGCACTCGTATTTACTTACTCTCTCACTGTTTGCATCCTTTGACTCATGTCTTTCAGCGCATCATGTTATCTTTGCCTCGCTGATGATACTGCACCTTGTGGTGGTACATGGGCCACCCAAGGCACTGGATTTCACCAAAATAGCAAATTGTTTGGAGGGGTTGCTCATTGACACAGACGATAACAGGGCAGCTCGGTTAGTGTAGCGGTTAGCACAATGCTGTTACAGCACCAGGGTTCAAATATGGTGCTGTCTGTAAGGAGTTTGCACATTCTCCCCCTCTCTGGGTGGGTTTCCTCCAACCCATCAAACTTGTAGGAGTTTGTGGTGCACACAATAATCACATCGACATCCTGGGGTGATTAAACGGCTTTAATTAACAAAAGACTTAGCATTACTGATACACTACTTGGCCAGGTTCCAGGTACAGGAGCAAGAGACGGCAAGTTTGGGCACACCAGTTTTTATTGTGAAATCCAGGGAGGAGCCAAGGGAGAGGTTAGGAAAGCTCAGGGAGGTTTGAACTGGCCAGTCCATACCTCTATACAAATGCCTTTCACCACGAGAGTTGTAGGTCAATTGGGTGTAATTGGGTAGCAGAGACTCATAGACTGGAAGAGCCTGTTGCTGTGCTGTATGTTTAAACTTAATTTAATTTTTTTTTAAATTATCTATGTATCCCACTCCCTTTTTTTGAAAGTTTTATTTAAAACTTTTGGCAATACATGGAGTAAGGTAGCAAATTGAAAAGATACAAATAGAAAAAATGTAAATCCATTACACACTTCATCCCCCATTCCCCCAACCCCTCCCACCCTATAAACCTGAAAAGGAATAGAAGAAAAAAGACAAAAACAGAAAAGAGAGAAAGAAAAAACGAAAAGCAAGGAAGGCAGAAAGGATTGCCAAGAGAGTTCCACTCACTACATGGATCTCCAATATTTATTCTATTTAATTATTTGGAGAAGGTTAACACAAGTCTCTCAGGTTCAAAAAAAGTCTATCAACTTATACCTAAAATTTTTAAAGACGGGGTGGCTACTGCTACAGTCAGGTTATAGCTCACAGTTATAGCTACTGGGCTGTAGCTCAAAACATGCAGAGGAAAGAGTGTATTCGACGCTGAGTTTATTCAGGGGCAGCTCTGCCTTTTATAGTGAACTCACCACTGGGGCATGGCTTGAGTGGGCTGGCCACCAATTGGTTGATTCCAGCATCCAGGCCCCAATTGGGCCCTCTGCAATCCTCCGGTGGTGGTTGGCCAGTTTCACCATTCCACAGGTGGTTATGGAAATGGGCATCTCAGCCTGTGCAAGGTCTTGCTGGTTATCACATTCGATGACCATTTCTAGTGTTGGCCTGAGGAGTGGGCCATGGGTGCAAAATTTGCAGAAATATATTTATTTCTTAACTTATAAGTAAACTTCTCAAGGGGAACATAACTATGCATCTTGGCATTCCACCATGCCTTACCTAAATGTGAATCAGATTTCCAAGTAACTGCTATACATTTTTTTGCTACTGCTAATGCTATTTGACAAATTCCATTTGGTATTTAGATAATTTCAATTTTGGTCTTGTCCCTACAATATTCCCCAATAAAAATAGTTCTGGATTTTGTGGAAACTTAATTTCTGTAACTTGTTCTAAAATATTTATTCCTAAATGTATCCAAAAAGGTCTTATCTTGGGACATGACCAAGTTGAATGTTAATAAAAAGTACTGACCTCTTCACCTGATAAATCTGACTTCAACCTATTTAATTTCTGTGGCGTGAGATACAATTGATGTAAAAATTATATTGGACCAACCTGTACCTTACATTTATTGTATTTTTCATACAATCCTTACAAAGATCAAATCAGTTTTGTTCATAATTTCTAACATTTAAATCTAATTTTCATCTCTGTCTATACTTATGAACCCCCTGTATAGGAGTTCCCATTTTAAGTAGAAGGTATATGGCAGAATAAATTTCTTGATATGTTGGTTTTGGATCAAAGTGTATCCCTCTCCCTTGTGCTTCCTCATCTCCATATCATCATTTTGTTTTGCTACTTTTTGGCTGGCATGAGATGGGTCCTTAAAGGTCTGAGGGCTTTCCTTGAACATAGCTTGACAATGACATAGCAATGCTGATTCTTCTGCTGTTCTCATGAAGGCTCAATTTTAGCTCATCTTTCAGACTGTCAAGAGCCCATTGTCCTTTTATTCCTCTTTCACAAAAAGAGTGAATGATTTGGAAAATTATAATATTGACTAAGTACTTCATAAAATGATAAACAAATTGCAGGGGATTAATTTTAATACATTGAAGGGCAGCAGGTGTGCTTTAGCACAATACCAAATTTTTTGAACTGCACCTATTGGTCATTAATTTTTGAGACTGCCATGTGTGTTTGTAACAAACAGTTAGCAGAGTACCACTCTACGCTCTAATTGTCCTGGTCTTTCTTGAATTTCAGACTGTTGAGACCCAAGAAGATCATTTCTGTTACAATGTAGACAGTTTTCATTACGATTTTGTTCATCAATCTAGGGGGATCGATTAACCAGATCTGCAGAGGGGAGAGGAGGAGGACTCAGTACTTTGCTACTGAGTCTGCCCACTCATTCCTCTATCCCTTAGAACTAGGGAGACAATTGGATCAAATCACTGCATTTCTGAAAGCTTGAGATCCTGGTTGTTGGGGTTTAATGCAAGCTGCGAAATCCAGAGTGTCAGAATATTTAGAAGGTCTCTAGCAGATCATGGTGATGAGTAGTTCATCAGACCTCATTTTCCCTCATAAATGGGACATCAAGTAATCTCACCATTACATGATTTCTCAACATCAGAGGTTTTCTGAACAAGGTATGAAGCACAATTCTCAAATTTGAGATAATGAGTGGCACTGTCGATGTCATCAAAATCCTTCTCTAATATTTGAGAAATTTTCAATTGAAATTTAGCAATAAATGTTGAAAATTGAGAATATAAACAAATCACAATAATGGAAATCTAAATTAAAAATGGCAAATGATGGAAATACTCAGCAGATCAGGCTGCATCCATGGGAAGAGAAACAGCGTTAATGTTTCTGATCAAAATCTTTTGTCAGAATAAGGAAAGAGAAAATAAATACAGTAAAAATCCTTAAGTCAGGACTGCTCGGGGATTGTGCCAGTCCGGATTGTCCGGATTCTTGAGGACTATTTCAACATTCAAATTTAAGGAGAAATAATGAAGAGATGAACAGGTATCTTTTGATAGTTTATTCATTATCAAATTCAGATACACTTCAATGATCAAATGAGCAGTTTTTAAAAAAAATAAAGTCAACACTTGACAAAAATTTTAGCATAATTTTTTAACAACTAAAAAGGTGTGTAATGCTTGAATTATGTTTAAAAGTTAACATTGTAAAATAAAAATACAATATTCAAATGAATTTCTTTGTGATAAGATTACCTGTATTAAGCGTGGTAGCTTGTTGCCGCTGAGCATCTGCACTTACAAATACATGCACGCACACAAAATCCCAATAAATTAAAAAAGTTTGAGAGTCCAGATTTTTGGGTGGTCTGAGTTCTGGAATCCAGATTTTTGGACTTTTATTGTAGAGAAATGCAAAAACTGCATATGCTGGAATCTTGAGCAAACAAACCTTTTCACATTGGTTAATCAGTAAATTGGTGGCTCAATGAACTGGTTCAAAATAGCATTTTTAACCATTCACACTGGACCAATGTTAACTGGCTCTCTGCACCCTTCAACACTTACCACCCAGTTTCCTAGATCAAAGGGATACCTATCCTCCAGCAGTGTCAAATTGCGTACCCCCTGCCCCTTTCACACTAGACAAACCAGTACGCCGATTCAAAATGAATCAGCAATTATACTCCCTCCCTTGGCAGTTCATCCCTGGGACGATCTGATGTGCCGGTCCATGAGCATTCTCTTCTGTCACTAACAGAGTTTAGTTGGGTTTGAGAAGTACGGGGTGGGGGGGGGGGGAGGGATGTGGGGTGATGGCGTAGGGGAGAGATGTGAGTGAACATCTGTCCCAGCAGAGTTGAATAAAAAAACATTTTTAAGTGCCCTTTAAATATATGACATTTTTAGTGTTCGTTTTTAGAAATAATTAAATATAAGAATGAAAAAATGATGAAGAAACTGATTTTAAAGCAATCAGTAAGCTTCAAAGAAGTTCAGCCTACCTCGGAGCTGCAACCAGATATATCGGATATTCTTCCTCATCACCTTGAGTGATGACAGCTGGCGACTCCGAGTATCTTCCATCCCGAGGGGGAGGTGAGTGCTCATTGATCCAGTGAGTTGGATCGGCAGAGGACAGGCCCAGAACCCAAGGGTGCGGAAGTAAAAAAACATTGTTGTGGAGGAAGGAGATAAAAGAGCTGGTTTAGCAAGAGAGGAGGAATATCAGGAAACCAGTCCAGAAGAAGAATTGGTTAGTGAACAAGAAGGAATTCAAAAGAAAACTGTTGCTGCCCAGGGTAGGCACTTCTCTAAATATAAAGATTATTTTGAAACACAGTCCCAGGCAATGTCACAGCAGATTTCTTTGGGCTTTACATCTGTTAATACAGGTACACAATCCTTTATCCGGACATCTAAAATCCGGTAAGCTCCAAAATCCGGCAAGTGGGGAGAGAGACGGCAGCATGAATCTGGTGGGTGAGAGACCGGCAGCGCGAGTCGGGCGGGCGAGAGACTGGCAGCACGAGTCGGGTGGGTGAGGTGGTGAGACCGGCAGCATGAGTCGGGCGGGCAAGGGGGGAGACCGGCAGCACGAGTTTGGCAGGCGAGAAAAGGGGGAGACCGGTAGCACGAGTTCGGCAGGCAAGGGGTGGGGGTGACCAGCAGTGCGAGTTGGGCAGGCCAGGGGAGGAGTAGATGGCAGCGCAACTGGAAGGGGGTGGGGGTGGATAAGGCAGCACAATTCGGGTTGGCTTAAATCTGACTTTCTGAAATCCGGAAAAATCCGAAATTCAGAACACACTGTCCGCCAAGAGTTCAGGATAAAGGATTGTGTACTTGTAGTAAGCTTGCAAATGTTATGGAAGATATTTAATATAACATAACATAACAATTACAGCATGGAAACAGGCCATTAGGCCCTTCTAGTCCGCACCGAACCAAACACTCCTCTCTAGTCCCACCTACCTGCACAATGACCATAACCCTCCACCTTCTTCTCATCCATATTCCTGTCCAGCTTTTTCTTAAATAATAAAATTGACTCTGCCGCCACTATTTCTCCCGGAAGCTCATTCCACACCGCTACCACTCTCTGACTAAAGAAGTTCCCCCTCATGTTACCTCTAAACCTCTGCCCCTTAACTCTTAACTCATGTCCTCTTGTTTCAATCTCTCCTACTCTTAATGGAAATAGTCTATCCACATCCACTCTGTCTATCCCTTTCATAATCTTAAATACCTCTATCAAATCCCCTCTCAACCTTCTACGCTCCAAAGAATAAAGACCTAATCTGCCCAATCGCTCCCTGTACTCTTGATGCTTAAACCCAGGTAACATTCTGGTAAATCTCTGCACTCTCTCCACTCTGTTTATATCCTTCCTATAATTAGGCGACCAGAACTGCACAGAACTCTAAATTAGGCCGCACCAATGCCTTATACAATCTCAACATCACTTCCCAACTCCTTTATTCCATGCAAAGATTGATAAAGGCCAGCATACTAAAAGCCTTCTTCACCACCCTATTCACATGAAAAGCCTTCTTCATCACCCTTTTCATCTATCAAAGCTGATATGCAAAAATGGTGGATAAAGTTTAAGAAAAAGTTAAGAAATATGGAAGGTAAGTTGGAAGATTGTGTTTGTGATATTGATTAATGTCAACAAATGCTGGATACTTTTGATGATTCTTTTACGGGATGGAGGATTGAGAAGGCTGATTTATTGAAGAAAATTGATTCATTGGAGAATCAGGGCCATAGGGAATAATGTGAAGATTGTGGGATTACCAGAAGATTTTGAAGGATTAAACTGGTTAAATGTTTTCAAAAATGGATACCGGATGTGTTAGGTGTGGAAATGTTTACGAATGGTTTGGAATTAGACAAAGCACATAGAGGTTTGAGAAGGAAACTTTGCTTGGCCAACCACCTCAATCTGTTTTGGTAAAGTGTCTGAAATATCAGGATAGAGAATTAATTTTAAGATTAAGATTGGCAGTTCAAAATGCAAAACAACATGGAGGTCCTTTTATGGTTTAGAATAGAAGTCTTTTTTATATGGATCTTAGTCAAAATATTATTAAAAAACATTAAGAATTTAATTAGGCAAAAACTGTTCTTTGGCAGAAAGGATATAAATTTTTTGCAGATGTAAGGGTCAGAAAAACAGATCCCTGGATGTGGTGGGGGGTGGGGGGGCAGTAGGTGGTGGGGCAAGTGTTGATGAGAATGAGGAGAGAATTTCTTTTCTGCCATTGTCACATTATCATGCACCTCAATTAACCCAAAAATAGTTAATTTTCTCTCTCTCCCTCTCCCCCTCCACACTTTTGTATTGTGTCTTACTAGTTTTTCTGCTCATGAGATGGGAAACTGATCTCACTAACAAGCTCTATGTGACATAGAACTTAAACTTACTGCTACAATTGTAAAATGCTCAAGAGGATTTTTCTTCTAATCCGATCTGGACATTGAAATGAATTTAAACAAGAAAATCTGCAGGTGCTGTGATTGTAGTTTACACAAAAAAAAACTCAACAAGTCATGCAGCATTCTTTATGTAGCAAAGAAAAAGATATGTAACCAACATTTACCTCTGTCTCCTTTCCTCCAGCCCTCCATCCCTTTCCCTCTCCATTCAATGAGCTATCCTCTTCCCTTGTCACTTCTCAGCTTTTTGCTCTCATGTCCTCTCACCCATATCCTCTTGTCTGTGGACTTGGGCTCCTCCCCCTTCCCCACCCCCCACCATTTTATTCAGGCGCATGCCTCTATTTTCTCATACTGTACCTTGATGAAGGACTTGGGCCCAAAACGTTGGCTATGTATTTTATCTTTGCTACATAATGAACGCTAAGTGCTTGCTGAGTTTTTCCAGCATTTTTTGTGCAAAATTGAACTAATTTTATCTGTCAATAATCTCCAGTCATAGAAGGAGTGAAACAAAAGCCATTTCTTGCTGGTAATGTCTCTCCACATGAATGGATTGAAGTATCAGGTAAGAATTTTACATTTTAAATTTAGACATAAAGCACGGTAACAGGCCATTTCAGCCCATGAGTCCGTGATGCCCAATTTACACCCAATTAACCTTCACTCCCAGAACATTTCAAACAGTGGAAAGAAACCAGAGCTCCAGGGGAAAACCCACACAGACACAGAGAATGTAGAAACTCCTTAACGATCGAGTGGGATTCGAACCCCGATCACTGGTGCTGTTAAGGTATCGTGCTAACCGCTACGCCAACCATGCTACCCTGTCCTTGGCATCCAGCAATCAACATTTTGCAGATCTTTGTTGGTGAAATGAGGGTGCTTTCTCTCTCCATATTGAATCCTGCCTGCTTGCAGTTTATTGCTGCAATGTGGAGCGAAAATTATTTTTTTAATAATGTAATGACTCTACATTTCAGTGTGCTGAACTCATTGTATATGGGATTTATACCAATAACTAAACCAATGGAAAAGTAAATGAGCTTGGAAACTTGTATTAATACATTTGGTGAGCATCAACTGGTATTTTATTGCACCTCAAAATGGTGCAATTCATTGCTTCACCATTCACTTACAGTCATTTACTTGGTCTAATGAGTTTGAAGTGGTAGAAAATCTGAGATCAATCTGTTGGGATGCTCAGCTTTCTTGAGTGTTTTAGTGGTTTGGTCTGAGTTGGTTTGCAGATGTGTGAAGGCATTTGCTAATGATGCTCCAAAAATGGGCTTGACCAAAATTGTGTTCAATTGTCATTGAATCCAGGCCCGGAGTGAACATTTGAAGTCAGTTTGCTCCTTGTGTAACCACTTTAAATTCACTGTGATGCTGCCGCAAACCAATGAACTTCGTGCCTTGTTCGGGATAATAAATTCTGATTCTAATTCAAATCAATAGTTAAACGAGAGTCTCGATAGATCGATTGTTTTTATGCTTGGTTCACGAGATACCTTCATTGAAGAGTAGGTTTATAAACTGAATTTCTAGTCATTATGATTATGATTCTCCATTTAATATGCAGGTACCAAAAATTAACGACATGATATTGAACAAGGTTATTCTCCACTAATGATAGAGATCATAGTATAAATAGAAACTCATCTACTGCAGGACATGTCACACTTATGTGTAAATTCTTGAAATCATTGAGATAGCTGCCAGGTAACATTTTATTGAGGGCTTAATCTGCATTTCTATCAATACAGAACATGTGCATTCATTTTGAACTTGCCCTGATAAATGATTTTCAAAATGTGATAAACATTCTCCTTCAAATTAATCCAAAATAAATATTTTTATTTGGCATCACCACATCTCAAGAGTACACCATGGATATTCGCCATGTGGCAGGCAAGTCCAATGTGTGGTCTAGACCCACAATCGTCGCAACCCCAGGAGGACTCAACGTCGCCCAGCTGGCCAAGCAGCAGACGGAAGACACGGACGTCTAGGCCTAGCAGATTGTCATCACCAGCGACTTCTGCCCCTCACCAGGAGGTCTGTCCTGCTGTGTGACGTCTCCACAGGGTTTCCCAGACCCATCCTACTCACGACCTGGCTACGGCGGGTTTTCGACCAGATCCATAGCCTGTCCCACCACTCCATAAGATCCACGGTCCGCCTGTTGTCCAACAAATTCTTGTGGCACGGTCCCTGCCGAGACGTGACCCTGTGGGCCAGAACCTGTTTGCAGTGCCAATGCGTCCAGGTACATAGACAAACGAAAGCCCCACTCCAGATTTTCGAGCCGTCGCAGCACTGGTTTGAGCACGTACATGTAGACATTGTTGGCCCACTCCCTGTGAGCCAGGGCATGTGGTATCTGTTCATGGAGATTGACCATGTAACCTGCTGGCCGGAGGCAATGCCCATGTGTGACACAGAGATGTGTGCCAGAACCTTCTTATCCACCTGGGTCACACATTTTAGAATCCCGACCTACATCACCTCGGACCAAGGGGCACAGTTCACCTCCTCGCTCTGGAGTAACCTGACTAAATTCTGCGGCAGCCAAGTACACCACAATCACCCTCAAGCAAATGGCCTGGTTGAGCGTTTCCACCTGAAGGCCGCTTTGAAAGTCTGACTGCAAGGCCCGAATTGGGTGGACAAGCTCCTGTGGGTGCTCTTAGGCATCCACACAGCGCTGAAGGAGGACCTGCCAGCCTTGTCTGCAGAGATGGTGTATGGTTTCCCACTCACCATTCCTGGGCACATCCATTTCAAAACCCCCTTCCCCCAGCCCACAGCCCAACGCCTTAGACATTCTCCAGAGGTTGAGGGTGCAAGCAGATGAATGGACACCCTCCCCCCAACACCGTCTCGACTCGGCTCACCGCCCAGCCACGTCCCTGCAGACCTGCAAACCATCCACTTTGTCTTCGTGCGGAGAGGACACCAAGGAACATGCATGTCTATGCAGTGTCCATGCGAAGGCCCATTCAAGGTGATGCAGAGAGATGTTGTCGTGTTTACACCGGACATTGGTGGCCGAGAGGACAGATTTACAATCTGCCGCCTCAAGGCAGTGCACCTTGAATCAGACCCGCTGGCCCCAGACCCCCAGGTCAGGTGCAGAGGCTGACCGCCTAGAGAAGGTAAGTTAATCTGCTCAGAGGGCAGTGGCAATTCTGGGGGGTGGGGGGGGTGGGGGGGGTTGGGGGTGGTGTTGCAGGCCGAGCGACCGCGTGGTTAGACGGGCCAAATTGCTGCACCAGTCAGCTGACCCAAGATGGTGTGGGCCCCCCTCCACCACCGAGGAGAAGCCCGCAGTTGATGCCATGTGTGGACTAAGGGAACTCCCCACTTCTGGCTGATGTCACTTCCGGAAGCCAGCGCACCTGTCACGAGAAGTGGGCGCCCCCTTCGCATGATGAGGAAAATTCAAACAATAACTCCACTGTGTGGATGTCTCTTTATTCCATAGCTCTGCCATAGCAGACACTGCACTCTATCAATTAACACAAAAGGACTCTTAAGATCTGTGGTAACGTTCTTAAACTTAGTAACAGTACATGTCTTATGTCTAACGTATAATGACCAGTCTCTTCTGGAGCGTAACGTTCAATCTCCTAGGTAATGGTCAACAGAAAATATCGGAGGCTCACTCATCCACTGTCTATTCTGTCATTACAGTCAATGTGGGCTAGCTCACTGCTCCAACCACATGCAACCCCCACGCATGCACTAACCCCCGTCCATAGTGTATGTGAACTGGTATATACTGAAGGTGCACAGCCCTGGGACGCCACCAATGCCCACAGCCAAACCAATAACAGTAAACAATGAGCCTTTGGCTCTTACACCACGCCTAATTGTTATGTCTCAAATAATAATTAAACAATTATAAATAACAATCAAATGCAGTAAATTCCAATATTACGTAGATCTTCTTTCTTCATTCATAATAGGCCAAAGATTACCAGCACATAACTTTGAAAAGAGTGATCTTTACCACCACTCTTGACCAGTAAAATCTGTAGTCTGTGTTGTGGACAAGGGGCAAGGTCCAAAAAACAACAAAAATAAATTCAGCCAGTTTTTGGGTTTCTTCCACTGTCACAGCATTATATATGGAAATTCAAATCCCACCGACAGATCTATGGCCCTTTGATGATGTCATATTATTTTTTTAGCAGCTTTGTCAAGAAACTCTGTTTCAAGAACACTGTCTCCATTTGCATTCCCAATGCACATTGGAATATTCATTGCGCTTCTTCAGGTTGAGGCAGCCAGACACACATAGAATCCATTTGATCCATCAATTACATCATAAATCAGCTTTGATTTCACAGCACTGTTCTGGCCTGTGGCTTCACACCCCCAGAATTTTTGATCCATTGCAAGACCAATCCCATAATGTAAATACTGTAGGTTGTACAGAGAACTGCAACTCCCTTGCACTTTATAGTCAAATATGACTGGACATTCTTTCAGTGCATATCCCAGCAGATCCTCTCTGATTATTACTACAGTCACCCCAGCACATCCAACATTTTTCTGAGCACCAGCAAAATTCAAACCAAACTTGGTTACATCCATTGGTTTTGAAAGAAATCTTGAGGATATGTCTGGCACAGTTCCCTTTGTCTGGAATAAAGGGGAATTCCACACCATAAACAGTCTCATTGGCATAATAATAATCATAAGGGACATTTGGGTTCAAATTCCAATTGCTTGGATTAGGAATAGTTCTGTAAGCATCCAGCTTGGGGTGCACAATATTCACTTTTCCATATTTCTCTTCTTCTTTGGCTGCATTGGCCAAATAATCTGCACTCCTCCCTTTTTAAAATAATTTTATTGATTTTAATTAAGAACTTATACAAACATAAAAGGTACAATTCAATAAGATAGTATGGACAGTTACATAAACTAAGATATTTGGCATATCACTAACATAGATAAATTGTAAATCATATCCATAATTCATTTTCTAAATAGTGTACACCTTTTTTTGGGGGGAAAAAACTAATAATATAATAAAAAGAAAGAAGAAAATAGTAAAGGAGAAAAACTCAAACCCCCTTCTCTAACCACATTGCCAGATGCTATATATATGACTAGTATTAAATGGAAAAATGAAGGTAAAAGCATAAGGAACAAGGAAAAGATGCAAGTCAAACAATTTAGTACATTGGAGTAATTTTATAAAATAAAATAATGAGTCATAAATGATGTCCATAGCTTCTGGAATCTTGTATCTGAATTATTAATTAAAAAAATGAATCTTCTTTTAATCCAATAAGATTTAAAGGTACAGCACTGTATGGTCCAGTTCCATCTCTCTGGAGAAAGATCACTTTGTAGTTTTCAGGAATTTTTAGTAGTCCTTGCAGGTTATTTTCTGCAGTGTTGACAATTTTGATGAAGTTTGCCAATCTATTGCTCATTTCCAGAACACTAACTCCAAGCCCTCTGTAATCAAACAGCTTTTTCTGTGCTTCTGAATCCTGATGAATAACCAGAACTTTCAAAAGGTACTTAACAGGAAAGGTCTTTCTGTCTCGGATCCCTCTTCCAATCTCAGTAACGGACTGCACTTGGGCGACTGCTGCCTCAGTACATTTATCAATAACAGATTCCCTTACTTGTGGGAGCATGAGGTAGCGATTGTTTTGTGTATCCTTATTTTCACCCGGATCGGGGCCGCTGCCGTCTACCCTCTGCAACGAGATAGACAACAGACTCGCCAAGGCGAATAGCGCCTTTGGAAGACTACACAAAAGAGTCTGGAAAAACAACCAACTGAAAAACCTCACAAAGATAAGTGTATACAGAGCCGTTGTCATACGCACACTCCTGTTCGGCTTCGAATCATGGGTCCTCTACCGGCATCACCTACGGCTCCTAGAACGCTTCCACCAGCGTTGTCTCCACTCCATCCTCAACATTCATTGGAGCGACTTCATCCCTAACATCGAAGTACTCGAGATGGCAGAGGCCGACAGCATCGAATCCACGCTGCTGAAGATCCAACTGCGCTGGGTAGGTCACGTCTCCAGAATGGAGGACCATCGCCTTCCCAAGATCGTGTTATATGGCGAGCTCTCCACTGGCCACCGTGACAGAGGTGCACCAAAGAAGAGGTACAAGGACTGCCTAAAGAAATCTCTTGGTGCCTGCCACATTGACCACTGCCAGTGGGCTGATATCGCCTCAAACCGTGCATCTTGACGCCTCACAGTTCGGCGGACAGCAACCTCCTTTGAAGAAGACCGCAGAGCCCACCTCACTGACAAAAGACAAAGGAGGAAAAACCCAACACCCAACCCCAACCAACCAATTTTCCCCTGCAACCGCTGCAACCGTGTCTGCCTGTCCTGCATCGGACTTGTCAGCCACAAACGAGCCTGCAGCTGATGTGGACATTTTGCCCCCTCCATAAATCTTCGTCCGCGAAGCCAAGCCAAAGAAAAGAAGAAAAATTTTCACCAGAGGATTCTGGGACATGAGCTCAGTGATAAATGATGTAAAAAGTGCCATCAGCTAGCACATGTCGAATAAAACAGCAAAGTTTCCAAAGCTCTTTCACAATTCTTAGTGCCATTTTACCCTTTAACCTTCTACTGTTCATTCACACATACTAGTTCGTGAGCACGTCCATAATTTTGACTAATCTGGGCACCACAGAGTAGAATCTGAATGCTTCCATTTCTGCTTTGAAAAATCGGATTAGGGATTGTGTAAATGAAAGCATCCATTTATCCATGTTATTGTCACTGTCCCCAACTGTACTTTAATTGAAAAGAAATTGAAAACTCTCTTCCTTCTGCAATCTCTGAATATTCTGAATAAGGAATCTGTATGCTTTGTTCCAAGGTAGGAAGACGTCCTTGAGAATATCTCTCATTCCTTTTTCTAAAACTGTACATTTTCTGCTCTTACAGCAGGGAAATTGATAAGATGCAGCCTCCATGCATCTGCACCGTGGGTGTTAACAATGTGAGGTGGATCTAGGTAATTCTTTTGTTTGCTCATTTTCTGACCATGGTTATTATGCAGTTACAGGTAACCAACAGTTCCATAACCAACCTTGCACACATTAGAAAAATGATGCAGTTGAGCAGATGTCACCGTTCCAAAGTTTGTGGGTTTGAAGCATCTGTCAACCTTAAAGTCTTTCAGCTTATGAAGATCCTGAATCCAACTTCCTGTACTTCTCTAACCTTCTCCTGTACTTCCTTATGTTTCTCGAATCGTTTGAACAACTCAGAAAATGATGTTTCAATTGAATTCATCTCCTTTAAAACTTGCTCTTTTTCTTTGGTTACTTTCTCTAGCTCTGCCTTGGTTTTTTCATTCCTTTTGACTTAGGTGTCCATCATTTGAAAACCGATTTTAGCTTATTCATCAACAATCCTTTTCATCTCTGCACTCTGTGCAAGGCTTTCCACGTGCTTCTCCTTCCAATCCAGAGTTATACCTTCCTGGACAGCAAGCTCTTGTTTTACAGGTCGCATTGCAGCATCCATGTCCATCTGGCTTTATTTTAAAACTTCAACAAATAGCACCTTTAGCAGGAACAGTAGATGCAAAACCATCTATTGGATCATTGAGGAGAGATTACACATCAAGGGTTAAGGAAGCCACATCCAACATTTTGTGATTAGGATGAGGAAGGACAGGTCCATAATGCTTCTAGTTGTTGGATCTTCCAGATCAGATTTTGTGTCCAAGGGATTAACCAACACCTTCACAGGACTTTCCTCTAAAGGTAATCCAATAAATAATGGACATCATCTAGCTTGGCAGATTTTGAAACTAAATCCAAGAACTGCTTGTCTTCTCTTGAAGGTTCTTGGTCATCACTGAGGCCCTCAGGAAGTCAGTCCTGAACTGCTGTTCCCACAGCTCAAGTTTTACAACGGTTATCCTGTTGACACTTGTCGCTGACCTGCTCCTGAACATCACAATTTTTTTCCTTCTAATGGTCCATTAATCGTCCAACCAAGCATGGTTTTGACAGCATAAGTTCCATCTCCCACACTCTGTATTACATCTAGTGGTTCTGGAGCCAATCAGCAACTCTGTCTCAAAGCCAATTTCAGATAGATGAACATTCCTCAGATGAGATCACCGATCAATATCATTTTCATGTGAGGTGTTTGCTTTGTGCTTATGCATAGTCTTCTGAGTGTATATGCCTGGGACATCACAAAAATCACTGCTGTCCAGTCCAGAGACCTCTAGGCCTGAAACAATGCTGGTTTCATTGACCTTCCTTTGACCCATAGTTCTCAGTCGATTCTTTGACTTTCTTCCTGAAGATTAATCTTATTCATTTACCCCACTGTGCGAAATGGTGCAGTGCTACCTGAGTCAAAAAATCTATAAGTTTGCACTGTTGCATTTTCCTTCCTGGCCTGGACTTGTACAGTCACTATTGAGAATTTCCAATTTTCTTCACTGCCCCCACTATGACCACTTGTCTGAATAGAGACTACAGCACTGTTTTCAGCTTCTTCCCTTCTTTCTGCTTGCTCCTTTTCAATTTCCTTCTTTCTTTGGTGGATATGAAACATTCTGGGCAGCTGAGCCACTTCCTGCTGTTTTTGCTGATGCGTCTTTTACACAGACGGCCAAAACATGGCTCCATTTTCTTTTAGGAAAGCAACTTTCTCCCCATGTGCCCTCTTTTTCAATTCTGGACACATCCACACCACCTGTGGACATGTGGACACGTCCACCTCCACAGAACAAACAGCTCTTCACAGAAGGCAACCTCTCCTTTTCCTTAGATCCTTCATCATTGTCCTTATCTGTCACAGAGACCCAGTAATTAACCACCAATCTACCAGTTAATGTGCAAGTGTGGACTCTCATGAACCGGCACACAGGGGTCAGATTGCCCTGGTGATGAACTGTCTAGGAAGGGTGTATCATCGCTGATTTGTTTTGAATCTGTGCACCAGTTATCCCAGTGTGAAATGGACAGGGGCTATGCTGGGCCCAATTAGTGGAGGATAGACACCCCTTTGCTCTGGGATGCCAGGTGGTAAGTGTGCAGAGAACTGGTTAACAATGGTCTAGTGTCAACATCAAAAACACTATTTTGAACCAGTTCATTGAATCACCAATTTACCATTTAGACAATGTGAAAAGGGCTAGGTGTGGCAAAGGTACTTCCTTTTATTCTTGAATGAGGCTGACCTGGACCTCCCCATATCTCTGCTCACTGTTGGAGCATCTTTGATTTCTCCAAATACTGGATCTGTTGCAATCTGCACTTCCATTCAAGGAAATCCACCATATCCTTAAAGGTAGCTCTTTGACTGTGTCCTGCCTGGAACTTACAGGCCTCAATTGTCTATACATCCCTCAGCTTATAAGGCAACTTCCTTATGATGACTGGCATATTAGCAGGCACGTTAAGCTCATGCATGTAGTTGATATCTTCCGTGGCATTACAACAGCCTCTTAGAAAGAGGGCATATGCCTGTAGAGCCTTTGTGTCACCCAGTTTTGTTGACATCATGAAAGAGCCTTCTCCATATAAGCTGGAGCAATTTTATGCTCGTTGCCAAAATGCTCCTGTAGTAAAGACTTAACCTTCCCAAGTCCTCTGTCTGACACCAAAAGTAGGCAACTCCTGACAAGTTCTCTTGGCTGTCCTCCTGTGTACTGTTCCAGATAATAATGTGGTTTTTGCTCATGCTTTTAATACTGTGTTTAAAGGACTTAATGAATGCTTGGTTCTGAAGCGAGTCACCATCAAAAACTTGAATCTTCTTCTTGGGTATGGAAGAGAGACACTGCAGTTGGACCAATATGCAGTGATTTATTTTTGCCTTTCTACGGCTGTGAATGCATTACTCTGTTCACCATTGCTGATACCTGGAGATGTCACATGTGCATGTTTACCTGGATTTCTGACGATTAACTGGAGTGTCAAGGGAGCTGTGGTGAAAGATTGGCTTTGAGCTACAGCTCTATCTGCGATTATTATTGTTGGCCTTGCGGATTGGTAATACCGTGGTTTGAGAGGATTTGTCCACGTGTATGCATGTCTTGTAACTGTGGTACAAAATAATCTGCCTTAACATTAAATGTTTTCTTTTCCTGTTGTCCTTTCTCAAAATACAACTGCATACCATCAGTCATTTCAAATAAGTTATATCAAACACCAGAACTCTTTGAGCTTCCTAAGACCCTTGCCTTGGCCACATTAGCAGCAATGTTTGCATCTAGCTCCAGCTGCTCTTTTTTCATCCTTAGTTGCCTCCTGAGCTGCTCCTTTCCCCTACATAGATGCTCCTTTTCCCTCCTGAGCTGCTCTTCCTGCTCTTCCTCTTGTTCTTTTAAGGCATATTTATCCTTAAGCAATATTTATTGTGTTACAGGAGGAACCACTTCAGCCTGAGCTTTTAAATGTGCAGATATTGCACTAGAAACTGGAGCTTGATCCAGAAGAACTTCATTTCCTTCTCCTGCTTCCAACATTTGACACACTGTTACCTGGTTGTATTTCATCCTTCACGTCAGTTGTTACCTTAATAGTTGACTTTTTCTCCAGCTTGAATTGCACATCCTTTGCATCTTCATCCTCTTCACCACCATTTGGTGACACACCTTCTGCCATTTCCAAATTGTTGATGTTAAATTCAGTCTTCTGCAGTGGTTTTAACTGCGCCTCAATGGCAACGTCGGCAGTGGCCATTTTATGCGTCTCCATCCAACTGTCCAACAAGCTCAGCACCAAACATGCACAGCACGAGCACAAAATCCACAGTCCCAAATGGTCAAGTGGCAGCACTCCAAACTGTGTTCAAATTAAATGAATACACAGAAGGAATCCACAAATGTAAGCCTACCACTTCTGATGGCTGTGATGCACTGCTGTCAACATGTGAGTTTTCCACCACAGCAGCAGTCAGTGATATTGCTGTGATTCTTGGCAAATGACTCTGCCAGCTATTTCATAGGATGTTCTGCTCTAGGATTGGAAGCCCTGGATTCCTCTGTGGCCGATGCTAAGACCGATGGAGGTGGATGCTGTCAGTGGCCTGTCTTCGGCATTTCCAACATGGCTGCCATATTGTTTTCAGTATGCTCCAAACAGAAGAGGGGAAGCAGCCCAAATGTTCCAACAATGTCCATTCAATCCAAACATCTATTTTCTGTTGACTAAATGTAGCAACTAATATCCATAAAAAAGGCGCTCAGAGGCTAAGTGGGCTCTTTACTTTGAAGCGTTTGAGGAATTCACAACGAAGTCCAGATGAATCTTAAAACCATTTATTAATTAATACAAAAGGATTTGTAACGTTTGTGTAATGTTTTTTAATTTGGTAATGGTAAATATCTAATGTCTAATGTATAATGATCTCACCAGAAAAAAAAACCGAGCCTCACTCACCCACTGTCTATTCCTCCATTATAGTTAACATGGGCTAACTAACTGCTCCAACCGTGCGCAACCCCCATTCTTGCGCCAACCCCAGTCTCGCGCATGCACTCTGGAAGATACCGAATGCTCACAGCCTTCTGACCCCGGGACGCTAGGAACGCCCACAGCCGACTGACAATGGTAAACAATGAGCCTTTGGCGCTTACAATTGCTATTGATCTGGGTATGTTGTCTATGTTCTAATTCTCGGATTTCTGGATTAGGAAAATAAGATTGCATTGTACCTAACCTATGGCCAAAAAATAAAATGCAATCGGAATAATAATCGTGACACTTTTGGTGACTTGAATGCATAAATCAGCTGAATGAGAAAGGTGATTCAATGCATTAATGTTAAGTAATTATTCCAGTGACACATTTATTGTACATCAAATCTATGATGGACCATATTCCACTGAAAGTTATGCATAGTGTCATAATCACCAGTAACTTCTTCTTTGAGCTCTCAATTTAATAAATGGTTCATTGCAGATCCGCTTTTATGAAATCTGCCAGAATTGTGCAGTCTTTCAAATTGGGTTAACATCTATGGTATTACTTCCATTAGGATAACACTATTTTGCTAACATCTTTGACAGAGAATATTTCATTACTTCAGAACATTTCTTTTAATCCTGTGACAGACTGCTTGGTGACAGGAATTAAAATCACACTGATATGACTTAGTGTTAATGCATTCCCTGAGTTTCTAATTCATAATTATTTCATTTAATATGAACATTTTTGAATAACCTCTCTAAAAATTCCACTTAAATTATGCATAGTTTTGGTATTTTTCAAGTTTTTGTTTGAATAATGACTAATTCCTCATTATTCAAGTTCCATTATCATTCACATTTTTGAAAGCAAATATCAGAATCAAATATTCCTTTCAAAGCACATAGAACAAGCTTCTAATATTTCCATTTTGCTGACAACATTTTGGGACCTTAGTTGAAGAAACTTAGAGATTTAGTTTCAATTAATGTATCACATTTTAGGACTCCTTGGGCCATATTTCCATGCAAAGGATTACAATAGAAAATACTGCTTTTATAAGGGCAGAATTGTAATATTAAACTATTAGTAATCTAGATGCGCAAGATGATGATTTAAAGACCTGTATTCAAATTCCTTTTTGCCAATTAAAATTCACTTGTCAGGAATGTTTTAAAAATGAATTTAAAGATATTAAAAATAGAAGTACTTTAAACAACTGTGTAGCTTGGTCTGACAGCAACACCATCCACAAGTTTGCTGAAAATACTGCATTAATGGGTTGTATAAAAAGGGGGGGATGAGTCAGATTGAAAACTTGACTGAATGGTGCACCAGCATCTTCCTTGTACTCAAAGTCACCAAAACCAAGAAGGTGATTGTGGATTTCAAGAAGAGAAAACCAGAGGTGATCATGAGAGGCAGAGTGGGTGAGCAAATTTAAGGTCTTGGGAGTCACTATCTTGGAGGACATTTCCTGGACCCAACACACAAATGACATCTTGAAGAAAACATGTCAGCACCTCTACATCCCCAGGAACTTGCAGAGGTTTGGCATGACATCGGAAACCCTGGGAAATTTATATGTGGTGGAAAGTGTGCTGACCATCTGCATTACAGTCTGGTATTAGGACACCATGGTGAAAATCATAAGATCATGGACACAGCCCAGGACATCACAGGTAAAACCCTCCCCACCATCGAGAACACCTACAGGGAACGCTGCCATCAGAGAGCAGCAGCAAACATCAAGAATACACACTATCCACCACACGCTCTGTTCTTGCTGAAAGGAGGTATAGATGCCACAAGACTCACACCATCAGGTTCAGGAACAGCTGCTACCCCTCCAGCATCAGACTCCTCAACATCACACTCAATCAGGGCCCCATTTAAGAACTCCTACTTTTGCACTTTATTGATTTTTTTCTCTATATTGTACAATCAGTTTGTTTACATTTCTTTATTTGTTTACATGTACATTGAGTCATTTTTATTTTGCACTGCCAACAAGTGATAATTCTGCCTTGCCCGCAGGAAATTGAATCTCAGGGTTTAATGTGATGTCATATACTGAACGTACTCGATAATAAATTTGAATTTAAAAGTAAATCTGAATCACTCAGCAGGTCAGGCAGAATTTGTGGAGAGAACAGAGGTAATGTTTCAGGTTAATGATCCTTCATCAGAAGTAATGATGAGTACAAATAGCTGCATGATAGCTCATCTGGTTCATTAATGCATTTCAGAAGAGGAAATGGACTGCCCTTACCTGATCTGGTATTTATGTGACTTGTGGTCCACCATAGTCACCAAGAGCACCTAAGGATGCCCAATGAATGTAGAAGCTGTTAGTGATCCTGAAACATAACTTTAAAAGTTTGATTTTAGCCAACCTGCATCCATCCATAACTTAAAGGTAAGATGAGAAGTGGTTCAATAGAACTCGAATAATAAACATTTCCATATCCAGCCTCAGTACTCAATAAATATCTTGCTCCCACTTTGTTGCAAAATCTTTGTCCCTTTCTGATGCTGAACAAGGAGATGAAGAAAAGAAGCAATGACTCAGGTATCAAATAGAAAACCATGAGGATCAAAGGAGAGGAAACAAGGATTTTGTGGTTACTATAATGGTTGAACCACCAATTTGAAATATTCTTTCCAGCTTTTCAGACTGACTCATTCTGTGGGATTAGCTTAACATAACGATAACATGGATTCTTCCATTAAGTGGGGAGGGAGGCCTTCCAAACAATGAAGTAAATTGGCATCTTGGGAGCCAATCCTTCAAGATATGCTCTGATAAAATAGTGAAGAACATAAAAGATCATCTGGGATAACTAGCTTGAAAAATAAGTTTTTAGAACAAATAAAGAGAAAATCATTTATAAAGCACCTTTCTATCTCAGGAAGTTCCAAAGTAGTTACCTAAAGAAGCATTTTTGAAGTCCATTGTAGAATAGTCTAGATTGGTATCTAAGTGATCTAAGAAAGCCTTTGCATGACAAGATCACACATGAACAACTACAAAAATGGCAAGGCTATTTGAGTATAGACATAAGATGAAAATAAATTAAATCAGGACATCAGGACAAATCCTCCGCTGTCATTTTGACAGTCATGTATTTTCTTCAACTTCACTCAAAATGGCAGATTAGTGTTTGGTTTACTCTTCCAAACAAAATCCAAAGCGGCACCGCTTTCGATCTGGATGATAGATTTAAATCTCTGGAGTAAGATCTGGACATCAACCTCTGGCTCAGGGCGATAACATTCCACTGATACAAAATAGTGACAGTGACATCAAAATTTATTATATTTAGGAAACAGGGAGCAAAATAGGAAGTAATGGACAACCCTCAACTGGATAGAGAAAAATTCCACATTTAGAGGCAATGTTTGAGGCTAAGTGTGTATATTTGTGGAATATGTTGGACTCCTTCCACTTCACTTTCATATATGTAAGAAGATTTAAATCTTAATTTAGTTATTATTTTTCCTCCATACTTTTCTGGTCAAAGCAACAATTTAACTGAGTGTAACACTGGAAAAAATTGATAAAATGGAATACCATTGATAATACAGTCATGCTCAATTTTGTACTCACACAGGATCAACCATACTTGCAGTTGTGATTGTTGGGGACTGACCAGCCATTTGTCTTCTGAATAATTCTGAATCAGATGACCAAATAGCATTGTCCTTTCTGCTTTGATTGACTTGAGCTAATGCATCTAAGACCAGTGATAGAAGCTGGCAGCTTCCTGGTTTATCTCCAGACCAGGGCATACTGCATATTACACAATTTGTACAAATGTAAAGCATGTATATTTTATTAAAACTATAATTACCTTCTTTAATATCACTCTAAAAGATTTCATGACCATTTTTAAAAATTACATCAAGTAGTTTCCCATCCATTTGTCACATATTGCAACAAGGCTAGCTGTTGCTAATGGAGTGAAACATAAAAGTCTGCAGACACTGTGATTATGGTAAGAACACAGAAATGCTGGAGGAACTCAGCAGGTCTCGCAACATCCATAGGAATTAAAGATGTTACAGGCCTTTAATTCAGATGCCTGCCTACTTTTTACTCATTTTGTTATGATCCATGTGTAACGAGCAGCAAGAGACAATGAACCAGTGTTTAATTTTAAACCATTAATTTTATTTCTTACTCTTAAGCTATAGTCTTAACTCTTAAACTATCCTTAACACTAAATCTATCCCCAGCTCTGTGTGTGTGTGTGTGTGTGTGTGTGTGTGTGTGTGTGTGAGAGAGAGAGAGAGGGGGAGAGAGAGAGATCCAAACTATTACAGTTCAGGCCAAAATCCAGAAAGTTACTTCAAAGTTCAGTCTTTCAAATTCAGCATTGAATCATTGTATTTTGAAATTTGATGCCTAGAATTAATGTTGAACTGAAGGAAAAACTGGAGTTGTGACTGATAGAGACTCACAATTTCTTCTTGCATTGCCTTTGAAAAATTGTCCATCCCACACGAGCTGTGGTCATTACATTCCAGTCCTTTTGCAGGCAAGACTCAAACTGGGTGGCCTCCACGAAGCTTCCAAGATCCTGACACTGATCTCTCTAAGTGACCTTCACTGTTAGTCACAATCAAAATGAAGCATTTTGCTTCCAAAAAGACCCTCCTGGCACAGGTCAATCCACCAAAAAGGCTCAGTCATTCACAGAGCGTGCTTTGCTCTGAATTCCACAAAAATAGCTGGCCACAAGAGCTGTTTCGAAAAGCTGCTTTCTCTTCAGCAGTCAGAATGGTTCTCCCCTGCAAAATCACAATGTCTTTGCAAATGCATCGAACCTGGAACCGACTGTGACAAGTCTTCCCTCAGTTCTTCCAATGCATCAAATTATCACTGGGCTGTGACTTGTGCTTGTGTGAAATGTTAACTGTGACCATTCAGTCTCTCCTGTTTATACTATCCCTTACAGTGATAATCCTATTTTACTAAAATAGGAGTTCATAATAATATCTTTAAATTACGACTAAAAAGAAGGCAGGCATCTAAATTAAAAGAAAGATTAGGGAGAGGAGAAACAGGCCAACAAACAAAAGGTGTTAATGGGTTATGGAGAGGAGGCCACGAAAGAGGAAAGTTGAGAATTGATTGTGGGAGGGGTGGGTTTGGCTCTGTGAATGCACAGCTGGGGTAAAAGAGACAGAGAAACAGAAAGAAAGAGAGACAGACAGACCTAGAGGCAAGGAAACATGGAAGTGGGGGGGAAACCAAAGAAATCAATGTTAATGCCACCCAGTTGGAGGTGCCCAGATAGAAGCTGAGCAGTTGCTCCTCCAAGGAGAGAGGGGAGGAGCAGGGAAAATAAGTCTGGTGATGGGATCAAGTAGTTGGTGGCAAAAATAGCGGAGGATGAAATGTTGGATGCGAAAGCTGGTAGAGTGGGAGGTGAAGAGAAAGGGAATCTTGACCTTGTTGTGTGAAGGCGCAGAGGGGACCAGACTAGATGTGTGGGTAATGGAGGATATTCAGGTGAGGGCCTAGTTCATGGCGATAGAGGGGAAGACACATTGTTTGAAGGATGAGTACATCTCTGATGATCTAGCATGAAGTACCTCATCCTAGGAGCAGATGCTATGAAGGCAGAGGAATTGAGAGAAAGGAATATAATCCTTTCGGGGACAGGATAGGAACAGGTGTAGTTAAGGTAGCTGTGGAAGTTGGTGGGTTTGTAGAAGATATCTGTCGAGTGTTTGTCTCCCAAGATAAAGACAGAGAGAGTGATAAAGGGGAGGCTGTTTCTTGAGATGGACCAAGTGAATTTGAAGTTGGCAGTAAAGTGGATAAAGTCAATGAGCTCATCATGAGTGCATGAGACAGTACCAAAATAGTTGTCAGTGTAGCGGATGAAGAGTTGAGGGGCCTTTCCTGTGTTGGCTTGTAGCATGGATTGCTCCACATAGTCAACAAAAAGGCAGGCATAGTTGGGGCCCATGTAGCTTTGACCTGGAGAAAGTGGGATGAGTCACAGGAAAGGGTATTGAGGGTGAGGACAAGTTCTGATAGCTGGATGAGGTGGTGGTGGAGGGGGACTGGTTGGGTCTATTGATGACAAAGAAACAAAGAGCCTGAGGCCCTCAATGTGGGAGATGGAGATGTATAGTCATTGGATGTCTATAGTAAAGATGAGGCCATCAAGTTCATGGAACTGGAAGTTGTTGAAATGATGGAGGGCTTGTGAAGTATCATGGATGTAGATTGGGAGGAACTGGACAAGGGGAGACAAAACAGAGTCAAGGTAAACCATTCAGTGGAGCAGGAGCATGTGGACATGAAAGGGTCTTCCAGGACAATTTAGTTTGTAGATCTTGAGCAGGAGGTGAACCAGGCAGTGTGGGGTTGAGAAACAATGAGGTTTGAAGCTGTGGGAGGGAGATGACCGGAAATGATGTGTTCTTGGATAGTGCATGAGACAGTTAATGAGTGTTGGTGGGGTCTTGTGGATAGTTAAGTCAGAGGAAATGTCTGAGAGTTGTCATCTTGCTTCGGCCAGATACCTGTAGAAGTCAGACTACAACATCACCACCCTTGTCCACAGGTTTGATGGTGACGTTCAGATTGGTGCAGAGGGAGTGGAGGGCCAAGCATTCCAAATGGGTGAGATTGGAATCGGTAAGGGGAGTGTTGAAGTTGAAACAAATGATGTCTGGTGGCAGTTGGAAATATAAAACTCCAGAGTAAGCAAAAGGCAGGAACGAGATGTTCAGGAGGAGGAAGAAGGTTTGAAGAGGGAGAAGATGTCTGTAGTGAGGTGTGGAGAATCCTGGTTGTAGAAGAAGGCATGGAGACCAAGCTAATGGAAGAAGAGTTCAGCATCATGGCATGTGTGGACTCATTTAGGTGTAAGCAAAGGGGGACGAAGGTGAGGCCTCTACCAAGGGTAAGGGTGGGCAGGGTGGTAAAGACTAGCAGGGATGGGAGTCAGCATCAATGGGGTAGAGGGTGTTGGGGGTGAGTTGGGGGGAAGAGGATAGGGTGGATCAAGTGGTGGAGGGTAGGAAGGATCCAAGAGTGGGAGAGAAGGGGGAGGGTGTGAGGGGCCAGCAATAAGGTTAGCTGTGGCTAATGGCTGGTACCTTGAATTGTGTGGATTGCTAGGCCATTTCAAAAGGTACTTAAGAATCAACCATCTTCATGACTTTTGAGTTGCATTTAGGCCAGACCAGGTAATTGAAAGCCATCAATCCAAATTATTAACTTTGTTTCACTTTTTACACATGCTGTCTCACCTGGTGACACGTACATAGGAGCTCAGAGCTGGAATGGACAATGCCTTGAGCTAACTTCACTATTGTAAGGTCATAGCTAATCTAATTGTAACTTCAACTCTGCATTCCCATTTGTTCATTGGTAATCTTTCACTCCTTTGATTATCAAAGACTCTGCTTCCACCACCATTTGACTTACTGGTCTCTCAAAGAAAATAAAATTCTCTTCATCTCAATTTTGAAATGTGTAACTTTTATTTTTAAACAGTTGAAGTGCCAGTTGATGAAGTAGACAAAGACGATGTGGTCAAACAATAATCATGACTTTTATTAGCAGAAACTCATGGTACAATAATGAAAGACAATAGATGCATATACAGTTATACCCAAGGGGAGTGTCCTTAACAGTAGAGATAATGCACAGCCAATGTTAGTACAGCAAGGCTCGCCAGAGGGGGGAGACAGACAGCTTGGCAGACATTCACAACAGTCTCCCCCCGGCAGAAGAAGGGTTAAAATCAAAAGGACAGCTGCTAGGAAAGACTGAAGCAAGCGATACATGGATACCATGTTTGGCCTTGAGATACTCTAACAGCCAAAATATGCCATTATCTAGCAAGCAATTGAAATATAATGAGATGTTTTATGAAAATGTCAGCCTATCAGGTTGTTTACGAATTCTGGTACTTCGTCTCAAAACAGGTGACTCCTTTGCAACCTTGGGAACGGGTATTGGTCCTGAGTTTATAGTGTGGGAAGGAATAACTTCTGGACCTGCTCCAGAATCACCAGCGTGAGGCAGTGGAGCCTCAGCATGGCCATCTGAAAGCTGACTAGGGGTCAGAGGCTGGGTGGGGGGGGGGGGTGAGTCCAACCTCTCAGGCTCACTCTGAGTAGGGGTGTGAGGAAGGGGCGAACCAGGCGAGGCCAGATCTCTTAGGGGTACAGTATCAGTACTCCCGTCTGGGAATTTAACAGAAGCGTAGTTGGGGTTAGTATGCAGTAGCTGAACTGGTTGGACTAGGGGATCTGTTTTACGCGCCTGAGCGTGGCTCTTCAGCAGCACGGTTCCAGACTCAGATAAACAGGCTGGCCAGTCCATCACAGTTCCTGATTTCCTAGGAAAGGCAAACATACATTTATGAGGTGTTTGATTTGTTGCAGTACACAATAAAGACCAAATAGAATATAATGCCTCAGGCAGCACCTTCTGCCACCGGGTTACAGTGTAACCATGTGTTTTGAAAGCAAGATTAACAGTCTTCCAGACTGTAGCATTAGCCCTTTCAATCTGCCCATTGCCCTGTGGGTTGTAGCACGTGGTACGGCTGGTGGCAATTCCTTTTCATAGCAGGGCTCGCCACAGTTCAGTGCTCATGAATGCTGAGCCTCTATCAGTATGATTGTAACTGGGAAAACCAAAAATACTGAAAATTCTGTCAAATGATTTAATGACAGACACTGATGAGACATCAGGTCAGGGTATCGCAAATTGAAACCTGGAATATTCATCAATTACAGTAAGGAAATATACATTTTTGTTGTTGGAAGGTAACGGCCCTTTAAAATTTAAGCTAATCCTCTCAAAAGGTTGGGTTGCCTTGATGAGAGTGGCCTCTGGAGCTTTGAAGTATTGCGGTTTGCTTTCTGCGCAAACAGGACAGCTTTTAGTCAGTTTCCTGACTTCTTCCAGAAAGTAAGGAAGATTGTTAGCCCTTATGTAGTGGAAGAACCTCATGACTCCTGGGAGGCACAGTCTGCTATGGATCTCTTTTAGCCCCGCCAGCTGAGCACCAACAGCAGATCGTGACAATGTGTCAGACGGATCATTTAACCTGCCCGGTCTGTACTGGATCTCATAATTATAAGTTGAGAGTTCCATTCGCCAGCGTGTCATCTTATCGTTCTTGATTTTACTTTTGTGTTTAGTACTGAACATGTAGCCTACAGATTTCTGATCAGTGACAAGAGTAAATTTTCTGCCGGCTGGAAGGTGTCTCCAGCAGTGAACATCTTCAATAATAGCCTGCGCTTCTTTTTCAATGGCAGGATGTTTAAGTTCAGATCCGCGTAACGTGCGGGAGAAGAATGCCACAGGTCTGCCCTTTTGATTAAGGGTTCCTGAGTGCAGAGAGTGCAGCTTTGGTAATATCAGCTTTAATTGTTTTGAAAGCTTTCAAGACCATTGGAGAGAGAGGAAAAGATTTAGTGTCAAACAGAGGGCGTGCCTTTGTGGCGTAGTCCCAAACCCATTTGCAATAGTAGGAAAAGAATCCCATACACCTTTTAAGGGCTTTTGGTAAGTTTGGGGGTGGTAACTTCTTAAAGGGGGCCATTCTTTCCGGGTCGGATTTCGCCCTTGCGGACAATGTAGCCCAGAGTCGGTAACTCTGTTGCATTGAACACACATTTGCCCTCGTTAAATGTAAGGTTGAGTTCTTTAGCTATTGCTAAAAAATTTCTTTAACTTGATGTCGTGCTCAGCCTGTGTTTTCCCACAGATATTGACATTATTCAGATAGGGAAATGTACCCTGTAACTCATACGTCCTAACAATCTTCTCCATTTCCCTCTGAAACACTGACACACTATTAGTGACTCCAAAAGGTACCCTTTTAAACTGGTATAAACCCCCCTTCAGCCTCAAAGGCTCTATCGGGTCAATCCTTTTTTTTAATGGGGATTTGGTGGTAAGGTGCTTTGAGGTCGATAGTGGAGTACACTTTGAATTGCGCTATCTGATAAACCATTTCATTAATGCGTTGAAGGGGGTAGGCATCTAGGTTAGCATAACGGTTGATTGTCTGGCTGTGGTCAATAGCCAGTCGTTTTTTAGTGTGATTTTTCACAACTACCACCTGGGCTCGCCAAGGACTCTTACTGGGTTCAATTACTCCTTCTTCAAGCAATCTCTGGGTTTCAGCTTTGATAAACTCACGATCCTCTTTGCTGTAAGAACGGCTCTTAGTGGCAATCGGCCGACAATCGGGGGATAAATCACTGAAAAGGGAGGGAGCTTTGATCTTTAATGTGGACAGATCGCAGTAACTAGCGCAGGGGATGGTAAGTGTATGTAGTGGCCCACCAAAGTTTAACACTACACTGTTCATCTGAGATTGAATATCTAACCCCAGTACCACAGGGGCACAGAGCTCCAGCATAATAAAGAGCCACACATCCGCCAGGCAATGTCCCTGCAAATTTAAAGAAACTTTACACTTGTCCCGTACAGTTTTTGTAAGTTCACTACAAGCCATCGATATCTTTCGGTTCGCTGAATATCTCCGCAAACTTAAGGCTCTGGCAACTCTCTCGTGGATGTAGCTGTCAGCATTCCCGAGTGTATTAGACAATCAAGAATCCCACCATTCACCTCCCTCTTCATAGTCGACCATTCCAATCTGTAACATCCCCCAAGCTTTGGAGTCAATTGAGCTATCATAGGCGATCTCACCTCGCCGTCACTTGACGGCGATTCAGCCTGCTCGTCTGAAGATTCCCCCTTTTCACAGTTGTCTTTCATTCCTGCAGCTCCAGGATGCATTTTCTTGGTGCTTCTCTTCTTCTTATCAGTGGGAGTACTTTTCACCTTACACGCTTTAGCAAAGTGGCCGAGTTTCCTACAATAGCTCCAGGTAGCAAATCGAGCCAGGCACTTCTGTCTGGAGTGCCAGCTCTTATCACAGAAGTAGCATTTTTCAGGAATTCGCCTTTTTCTTTCCTTTGGGATTCCAGCACTCCTGGATGTTTCCTTTTCGGTTTCTAGAATTTCACTGGAATGCATGGTACTTCTCAGTGTTTTGACTAGAGTGACTGCCCGGTCGTAGGTTAAGGGATCTGTCTCCAGCAGCCTCTGTCGGATGTAACTGGAGTCAATCCCATTGACTAAAGCATCCAGCTTCAAGGAATTGCAGTGTTGTTGCACATTGACCGCCCTGACATCACACTCATTTGCCAGTGAGTCGAGAGCCAGTGCATAGGCAACATCACTTTCCCCGGGTTTCTGGCGTCTAGTCAGCAACTGGTGTCGAGCAAGTACCACATTCCGTGGAGCTGCATAGTAATCAGTCAGACAATCCCGGGCTATAGCCAGAGTGGTAGCTCCTTGCGTTACGGTGAAAGGGACCTCACCCAGCAGAGAGTTCAGGTGGCCCCACTGTATCGCCTCATCGACCACTTTGATTTGAGCCATGTAGTAATCGAAACAAGCAATCCAGTGGTTGAAAATTTCTCTGACCCTCAGGGCAGACTGGTTGATTATCAGCCGCTCTGGCTTGAGGGCTGCATCCATTTCTGCTAATAAAATTGAAGTGCCAGTTGATGAAGTAGACAAAGACGATGTGGTCAAACAATAATCATGGCTTTTATTAGCAGAAACTCATGGTACAATAATGAAAGACAATAGATGCATATATAGTTATATCCATGGGGAGTATCCTTAACTGTAGAGATAATGCACAGCCAATGTTAGTATAGCAATGCTCGCCAGAGGGGGGAGACAGGCAGCTTGGCAGACATTCACCACAACTTTTAAGTTCTTTGCTTCATTTCAGATTTCAGGCATTTAGTTTTATGCAACTTTCCTTCCCCAAAGGATATTAGTGAAACAGTTGAATTTTTGCAACAGTCCAGTAATTTATCTGTTACTTTTGCTGATACTAGACTTTTAACTGACTTACTTAATTATTTAAGTTTCAATTCCCCAGACATTATTGGTGGGGTTTAAACTCATGTTTCTTGATTTGTAATGCTGTTACTTAAATCACTAGAAATTGCCACAGGTCTCAGTTTACATTTCCCTAAATACAGTTATTCTAATTTCCAGTGAAATAAGGAAGTCTGCAGACCCTGTGATTGTAGTCAAAAGACAAAAGTGCTGGAGAAGCTCAACGGGTCCTGCAGAATTCACATGAGGCAAAGGTACAGTGGCCTCCATAATGTTTGGGACAACGACCCTTCCTTCCTTTATTTGCCCATAGTTTTAAATTTGTAAAGAAACAATTCACATGTAGAGTGCACATTCCAGGTTTTATTCATGGTTATTTATACATATTTTGGTTTGACCATGAAGAAATTACAACACTTTTTTATATATTCTTTGCCTGTTTCAGGGTACCATAATGCTTCGGACATTGGCTTCACGGGTGTTTGTGAGTTCTCAGGTATGTTTCATTGCTACATTGATGCTGGTATTGGTGCGAGGACGCAGCCTTGCTTCACGCCATTGTCAATGGAGAAGGGTTCGGAGAGCTCATTTCTGTATCTGACCCGACCTTATTGGTTTTCGTGCAGTTGGATAACCATGTTGAGGAACTTGGGGGGGCATCCGAGGCGCTCTAGTATTTGCCAAAGCCCTTTCCTGCTCACGGTGTCAAAGACTTTGGTGAGGTCAACAAAGGTGATGTAGAGTCCTTTGTTTTGTTCTCTGCACTTTTCTTGGAACTGTCTGAGGGCAAAGATCGTGTCAGTAGTTCCTCTGTTTGCGCGAAAGCAACACTGTGATTCTGGGAGGACATTTTTGGCGACACTAGGTATTAGTCTATTAAGGAGAATCCTAGCGAAGATTTTGCCTGCAATGGAGAGTAGCGTGATTCCCCTGTAGTTTGAGCAGTCTGATTTCTCGCCTTTGTTTTTGTACAGGGTGATGATGATGGCATCACGAAGGTCCTGAGGCAGCTTTCCTTGGTCCCAGCAGAGCATGAAAAACTCATGCAGTTTGGTATGCAGAGCTTTGCCGCCAGCCTTCCAGACCTCTGGGGGGATTCCATCCATACCTGCTGCTTTGCCACTTTTCAGTTGTTCAATTGCCTTATATGTCTCATCCCGGGTGAGGACCTCATCCAGCTCTAGCCTCAAGGGTTGTTGAGGGAGCTGGAGCAGGGCGGATTCTTGGACTGAGCGGTTGGCACTGAAAAGGGATTGGAAGTGTTCTGACCATCGGTTGAGGATGTAGATCTTGTCGCTGAGGAGGACTTTGCCGTCTGAGCTGCGCAGCGGGCTTTGGACTTGGGGTGAGGGGCCGTACACAGCCTTTAGAGCCTCGTAGAAACCCCTGTAGTCGCCAATGTCCGCGCTGAGCTGGGTTCGTTTGGCGAGGCTAGTCCACCACTCATTTTAGATCTCCTGGAGTTTGCGCTGAAGATGGCTGCATGCGAGATGGAAGGCTCATTTTTTCTCTGGCCAGAAAGCTTTTGATCACCTTTGGAGTCTGTAGTTGCCATTTTTCAACATGAGGACCAGAGTTGTGCCAATGAAAGTTAAAGAAGGCATTATGAGGCTGAAAAATAAGAATAAAACAGTAAGAGACATCGTCCAAACCTTCGGATGAACAAAATCAACTGTTTGGAACATCATTAAGAAGAAAGAAGGCACTGGTGAGCTCAGTAATCGCAAAGGGACTGGTGGGCCAAGGAAGATCTCCACTACTGATGACAGAAGAATTCTCATCATAATGAAGAAAAATCCCCAAATGCCTCTCCAACAGATCAGAAACATTCTTTAGGTGGCAGGAATGGATGTGTCAATGACTACTGTCTGCAGAAGACTTCATGATCAGAAAAGATACAAACCACTAGTTAGTACCAGAAAGGATGGCCAAATTACAGTTTGCCAAGAAGTATTTAAAAGAGCCTGCTGAATTCTGAAAAAAGGTCTTGTGGACAGATGAGACCAAGGTTAACCTGTATCAGAGTGGTGGCAAGAACAAAGTGTGGAGGCATAAAGGAACTGCCCAAAATCCAATGCATCCAACCTCCACGAGGGTTTCATGAGTTAATCAACATCAGTTACCCTCAGTCTCTTTCACCCACTTCGTGAACTACTAACTCCACCTCAGGCCTGCATGTCTCACGCATCTTAAAGTCAAATCAGTTTCAAACCCACATGTCAAAGTCACTGAATTTCTGAAACTGAACTTGGAACTATCTTTTGAGAATTGGACTTTGAATTGTAGTGGCTTGGGGTATTCCACACACACCATAATATTTGTACATAGTTGGGGGTTAATTTAGATAGGTGTAGATAAGTTTAGTTAAGTTAGTTAAATTAGATTAGGTGAAATATAATTGTTGATTAATAATTAAAAATATTATTTTAAATATAACACCGTCTGGGCTAATTTTTATCGCTGCTCTCCAGAATGTAACAAGCACTGAAAAATTCATATCAGTAAACGAATTTTAAATTCCCTGCCTCTTTTATTTGTCAACCACACTTAAGTCCTGAGTTTCTTTGCAAAAACAGGGTGAACTGAAAGCACTAAACAGACAATATAATTGCAACAATACCTCCTTGTCGATGCAATACGAAGAAGGGTCGCCAGTGGCTATTCTTGGTGAGGAGTTTGAGGAGATTCGGTGTGTCACCAAAGACTCTCAAAAACTTCTACAGATGTACCATGGAGAGCATTTTAGCTGGTTGTACCGTTGTCTGGTGTGGTGGTGTCAATGCTCAGAAGAGGAGAAAACTCCAGAGGGTTGTCAACACAGCCTATGAAATCACGGGCACTAGTCTTCACTCCATTGAGGACATCTACAAGAGGTGGTATCTTAAGAAACCAGCCTCAATCCTCAATGACCCCCCACCACCCAGGCCGTGGCCCTCTTCACGAGAAAAACGTACAGGAGCTTGAAGACAAGCACTCAGCGGCACAAAGATAGCTTCTTCCCCTCGGCCATCAGATTTCTGAATGAACAATGAACTACAGACACTTCCTCACTTTGTCTTTTACATTTTCTTGCACTATTTTTATTTATTTTGTAATGTGGTTTACAGAAATATTTGCACTAAGATGCTGCCGCAAAACAACAAATTTCACGACAGTAAATTCTGATTCTGATTCTGATTCCGACTATACGTCTTATTCTGCTTCCAAACTTCATTTCCATCAACATCAATATTGAAGCAAGTTTCCTTGTTGGGATTACCTCCAGCACCAATACGATAAAGAGTGTTGAAACTCCACTCTGTCCTGTGAAACCACCATGCTACAGGCTAGAGTGGCTTTCTGTTCAAACACAGACGAACACCCAAGCACTACAATCTCATCATCCAGTACTTCTGACTTCTTGACTGTTTGTGTGAAACTTCCAAAAGTGTACAGGTGTGTGGCGCAACATAAAGTCTGTGAACGCTGCAAGAGGCAGCAGCATGTTGTAAGCAGGAAGGGAAGGTGCTAAGCTGCAAGAAAACACCCAGACTGGCATGTGAAAAGGGGTTGAGGAGAAATACCTTGCAGGTTTTGCCAGATAAAGTAGGTACCAACTTTGCGAGTAGCAGAGGCAACAATTGGGCAGGTGTGGTTTAATGGTTTCTTTCTGAGACAGTGGTAGATTAAGAAACCCTCTATTCTGTACATTAGAAAAATAAACCTTTGTAAATAATTGATCTGTCCTTTTCTTGTGATGGAAAAATGTTGATGTGGGCGACACAGCATAGCGGTTAACTTGGTTCCTATCCACCACTGTCTGTATGTTCTTCCTGTGTTTGTATGGATTTACTTCAGATGCTCAGGTTTCCTCTCATCCTTCAAAACGTACAGGGCTTGTACGTTAATTGGGTATTTGGGCAGTGCAGGCTCGTGGGCTGGAAGGGCCTGTTACCAGCATCATATGGTAAGGCCAGCATCTATTAACCAAAATTGTTCTTGAGAAAGTATTCATGAGTTGAAATCTTTAACTGCTGAAGTCCTTCAGATACAGTTCTTCTTGAGTATTGTTGGACAACTGATGTACTTTTCAGGCAAATGAATAGAATTCCATCTCATCCTTGACTTGTATTGGTGTTGGGATATCAAAAGATGAATACCAAGCTCAGGCCTGTTCTTGCAGACATAGTCTTCTTGCAGATTATCCTGCTGAGATTCTGGTCACTAGTGACCCTTGCACAAGATGTTGAAGTGATATGTCAATGAAAAGTTGAGCAATGACGGCAAAGGTTCTCAGCATATCTGCAGATTGCTGAGCTGCTCAAAGTTCATGCGCACTCAGGGCAAATGTGGTGAAAGATGTATGATGCAACTTGAGTTTGAAGTAATAACTTGCAGCTACAGGTATTATAACTACCACCAGTTAGGGTAATTAAAGTTTGAATGAAAAACCGTAACATTGTCTGCAGATTTCCATTGCTGAGAGTGTAATTTCCTTGAACGAATTTGACAGTGGAAGTTGAAAGCTCCTGGATTTATGATTTACTGAGGCACAGTTTCAGAACGGTGATGCGCAGCCTGGCAGAGATAATCAACCTATTTTAACTCCAAGGATTATTTAAAGTTATTTCATTTTCTTTTCATCTTATCGATGGCCACATTGACTCCATGGCATCAAGTTAATGTTTAGCATTTGTTGAGGATAGAGCAAGGGGTTTGGGAGATTACTGAAGATAGATGATGGGGCAGGACAAGATCATTAGCGGATAGAGTGAGCAGCGGAGTTGAGGACTGAGGGATGGTTTGGGACAATGAGAGATTCCCAGGTGATTGATTTTTGATCATGTTGGGGAGATTTTAGGGTTTGAATTGAGGGAAGATGTGAATTTGATGGAGGGTCTGGGCCAGTACCACATGAAACTACAAGTCATGGTAAGGCTGTAGTTCATTGGAAGCTTGTCTGAGCCCAAGGGAAACATTTCTCCTTAACTACTCCATTAAAAAAGATTGCAAAGGCATTTAAATAATAGATTCAGCCCTCCGAACCATCTGTTTGCCTGCAAATTGCCAGAGAAATTTATTTCACATGAATTGAGAACAAACATTTGTTAATATAGAAATGAAGTCAGACACCCTAAAACATATCAAATACCAATTATTCCCCCCTCTCTAACACACCCTCCCCCAGTTGAAAGTGAATTTGTCAATGACAAATCCTGACACACTCACCCCCATCTTCTATGAAATGCAGCAGGAGGTAGGATTGAGATGTTTTAAGGGTTCAGGTTTGAAAGCTATAAATAATTTTCTGTCACTTACACAACAATTGTTGCAGTTTAAAATAGTAACTTCATCTACTGCAACTTGAACATAGATGAGTACAAGATTGTATTTTTAGCCTCTGCGACCATTTTAGAAATGCATTGTGAACAGAAACTCATTTCTTTTCAGCCCTTCTCTTGCTACAGCTATCAGTAAATACTATCAAATTTTATACTTATAGAACTATGGCAGTGAAAAGAGAAAATTCAGGGAGCCGGCCCTCACAAAGCACCTACTTGTGTTGAAAATGAATGGCTAGGAAATGTAGTTAATCCGAATCTATGTTCTGACATTTGAATAAATGGTCTCAATATACTGATTCTTGTCATTTTGCTCTCCAAATGTAAATGTGTGAATTCAGGTTAATAATAGCGGTGGAAGATAATGTGGGTAGGCACACCTAAATGTGGCTTGAGTAAAAATCATCTGCCTACTGTTCACCCATTCCTGTTAGTATCACTGGTGGCTTAAATAAGGTTTAACGTTGGACAATAGCAACCTGTGAACTGCAAGAGTCAGTCTCTCTGTTCTTTTAAAAAGGTAGCCTACCCACCTTGTCTTTCAGTGGTTATTTTTAACTTGCATGCACATTTGGAGGTCATAATGACAAGAATTAACCATTAAGCACTGGAGTACGATCGATCCCAATGAAAGAATTTCATTCCTATTGGAACCCATTTTATCCAATATTTCTAAGTCCTGCTTAAGAAGCATTCCCAAGGACAAACTCTGATGCTTCAACTAACTCCATTAACCTATTAAATTTATGAATTTATTGAAGGCCATTCAACAAAGGCTTTATACTCAGGGAAGGCAGATGATTTTCAGATCTAAGAAGTGAACCAACAGCTTCAACTTTATTTCATAGCAAATGTGTCATTTCTCCATTTTAGTTACCTAAAATGCATTCGGTTACCTTTCTGGTTTTTTTAGAACATTGCAGAAACAGGTCCTTTGGCCCATCTTGTCAGTGCAAAGTTATTATTCTGCCTAGTCCCATTAGAACCATAGAATCATAGAACATTAAAGCACTAAAATTCTTGTACAAACTGAATTTTTTCACATTGATCAGAGATTTTGATCAAAAGGGAATACATAGTCAATCAGGCAATTTGCAATATGATACTTATATCAATGCCGAGGTCAACCATTCACAGCACATTAAAGGGACCAAGGACTGAAATAATTTTTGAATGTTTCTTATGTAGAGTCCTAATGGGGGCCTTAGCCAAAACAAGGTTGAGAGTGGCTGGTCTAGATCAAGCTGTGGTTAAAATTTATTACAGAAAAAAAAATAATTGAGTAAAAATTAAGAATAGATTTGACATATTGTAACCATATTGACTAATAATAGTTATTTAGTTTGCACCTAACTCCCCTGTTTTCAGCCTGCAACTTAGAGTTCTTCAAGTGTGCATTCAGTTACCTTTCTGGTTTTTTTAGAACATTGCAGGAACAGGTCCTTTGGCCCATCTAGTCAGTGCCAAATTATTATTCTGCCTAGTCCCATTAGAACCATAGAATCATAGGACATTATAGCAGAGAAAAAGGCCCCTTTGGCCTTTCTAGTCTGTGCTAAACCATTTTCTTTTGCCGAGTCCCCCTGATCTGCATCCAGCCCATAGCCTTTCATACCTTTCACAGTCATGTCCCTGAACAAATCTTCTTAAATGTTAAAATTGGTTCTGTTTCACTCCCTTTTTCAGGCAACGTGTTTCCAGATTGCTGATACTCTTTGGGAACAAATATTGTCTTTTGACGTTCAGAAAAGCTTCCTACATCCAAAGCATCGTTTTCCTCCCTCCTTGACTCTATCTTCCTGTTTTGTCTAATAATTACAGCTTCTTGACATCAAATTGAAAATAAACCCTCTTTTCAATCTTCTTCAGCATGATGCTGAACCAAGCCATGAAAGACCCCAACAATGAAGACACTGTTTACATCCGGTACCGCACGGATGGCAGTCTCTTCAATCTGAGGCGCCTGCAAGCTCACACCAAGACACAAGAGAAACTTGTGCGTGAACTACTCTTTGCAGACGATGCCGCTTTAGTTGCCCATTCAGAGCCAGCTCTTCAGCGCTTGACGTCCTGCTTTGCGGAAACTGCCAAAATGTTTGGCCTGGAAGTCAGCCTGAAGAAAACTGAGGTCCTCCATCAGCCAGCTCCCCACCATGATTACCAGCCCCCCCACATCTCCATCGGGCACACAAAACTCAAAACGGTCAACCAGTTTACCTATCTCGGCTGCACCATTTCATCAGATGCAAGGATCGACAATGAGATAGACAACAGACTCGCCAAGGCAAATAGCGCCTTTGGAAGACTACACAAAAGAGTCTGGAAAAACAACCAACTGAAAAACCTCACAAAGATAAGCGTATACAGAGCCGTTGTCATACCCACACTCCTGTTCGGCTCCGAATCATGGGTCCTCTACCGGCACCACCTACGGCTCCTAGAACGCTTCCACCAGCGTTGTCTCCGCTCCATCCTCAACATCCATTGGAGCGCTTACATCCCTAACGTCGAAGTACTCGAGATGGCAGAGGTCGACAGCATCGAGTCCACGCTGCTGAAGATCCAGCTGCGCTGGATGGGTCACGTCTCCAGAATGGAGGACCATCGCCTTCCCAAGATCCTGTTATATGGCGAGCTCTCCACTGGCCACCGTGACAGAGGTGCACCAAAGAAAAGGTACAAGGACTGCCTAAAGAAATCTCTTGGTGCCTGCCACATTGACCACCGCCAGTGGGCTGATATCGCCTCAAACCGTGCATCTTGGCGCCTCACAGTTTGGCGGGCAGCAACCTCCTTTGAAGAAGACCGCAGAGCCTACCTCACTGACAAAAGGCAAAGGAGGAAAAACCCAACACCCAACCCCAACCCACCAATTTTCCCCTGCAACCGCTGCAATCGTGTCTGCCTGTCCCGCATCGGACTTGTCAGCCACAAACGAGCCTGCAGCTGACGTGGACTTTTTACCCCCTCCATAAATCTTCGTCCGCGAAGCCAAGCCAAAGATGAGAAGAAAAAAGAAAAAAGACAGCTTCTTGACATCAAATTGAAAATAGTATTGGACTTGGTGATTTGGTATCCATTTATGGACCATTTAGAGCAGCCATTCTCTTTTTTGTCTTTGATCCCCTTAGGCCTCTGCTTCAAGTTCATGGACCCCCTTCCCTGTGAAGCAGTCAAGTTTATTGGTTCTTTCTATACTTCCCTCCTACCAACTACATAAAATACATAATAGATATTTATGATTTAATTGAATGGCCTCCCTTAAATATGGTGTGGCCCCGAGGAGGCTGTATGGCCCCCGTTGAGAATGGTGGATTTAGGGGGATCTCTAAACTGTCAATCCAAAATCATAACAACGTGCAACAGAACACGGATTTAATCATTAAAGAAACACAAATATCAGTGCTCAGGAGCACCAGAATTATGTACATTTTATTCAATTCATAATTCAACCAACGGAAAAATAAAAGAGAAGGATTTTCTTTCTTTATCTGATATTTTTTGGGACATTTTAGGATGAACATCTGCTTTGGAGTAAAACATGAAAGTTTTCAGCCACTGTGATTGTAGTAAAAACACAAAAATGCTGAAGGAACACGACAGGTCATGTTGCATCCATTGGTGGTAAAAATATATAACCAACGTTTTGGGCCTGAGTCCTTCGTCAAGGTATGAACAAAGAGCAGAATAGAAAGACTGGAGGAGAAGAGCACAGGCCAACATACAAAAAGTCAAAATTATACATGGAAAGGACAGGAGAGGAAAGGTGAGAATTGATCAGGGGAGAGGGGTGGCTCTGTGAGTGCAAAATGAGTGGAAGGAGTCAGAGAGAAAGAGGGAGAGAGAGAGAGCTTGTAGAAAGGAGATACAGGTCAATCCTGACTAACAATGGGGCTCGGTTCTGGGACTCACATCGTAAACAGAAATTATGGTAAGTCAAAACAATACTGCACTCTACTGTTTATTAAATTATTTTTTTATTTAAATGCTGAAAACCTTTATTCAAAAGCCATTTACACTGAAAAGAAAAACATTACTGCAATGTACACAGCTTAAAGCACACTAGGCTTGAAGAATGTTTGAAGCATTGCATTAAAATTAATTGCTGGGTAATGAGGATGATAGGGAGGGTGGCCATGGTGTCAGGAGCTCGGATGCACGGGTGGCTGTGGAGTCGGGAGTTAGTATGCATGGGCAGCCGGGGCGTAGGGAGTTAGTATGCGCAGGTGACTGCGGCGTCAGGAGTTAGTATGCATGGGTGGTTGTGGTGTCGTGAGTTAGTATGCGTGGATAGCCATGGCATCTGGAGTCAGTATGCACGGGTAGTCAGGGCATCAGGAGTTAGTATGCATGGGCAGCCAGGGCATTGGAACAGTATGCATGAGCGGCTGTGGCATCAAGATTTAGTATGTGCAGATGGTCAGGTCATCAGGAGTTAGTATGCATGGGCAGCCGGGGCATAGGGAGTTGGTATGTGGAGGCTGCTGGGGTGTAGGGAGTAAGTATGTATAGGGAAAGGGGAAGGACAGAGACAGTGAAATGGGGGAGAGCTCATGGAAACAGGAGTAGTTGAAGTTAATGCCATATGATGGAAGGATGCCCAGATGGAATGTGAGGTGTTCTTTCTCCAATTTTCTGGTAGTCTCTATCGGGCAATGCAAAAGACCATGGACAGACATGTCTGCATGAAAATAGGGTGAAGAATTGAAATGGGTTGCCACTGGGAGATCCCCACTATTGCAGTGGACTGGGTGAAGATGTTCAATGAGGCATTTTCTCAGTCTGTGTCCAATTTCTTTGATTGAATATTGTCATAGGCTTGAGTTGCTGGACTTTTTTTCCAAAATCTTTTTTGCCACATAACATCAGGATAAAGCATCCATAGCAATTCTGGATTGCCAGATCCAATAGTATCCGTTGAATATTTAAGTCAGTGTTTGTTGTTCATGTTTAGACATTGGATTAATCGTGGGAATGTCGTATATTTCCAATTTATTTTAATTATGGGTTGTACATTGAAATGTATCAAGGCTTGAAAAATTACTCAATCGATTTGGTTGTGGAAGACAACAGTTTTTATGAAAAAAAAATCAAATTAGCTTAATGTATTTTCAATGATTTTCCTGATTATCTGCCACAATTTTGACTTTACCAATTGCTGTATCATATTTACCAACCTGTAGATGTATAATAGTGTTTATTTGTTGGTTTGATTTAATGGCATTATGCGTGTTCATGCCAACTGATTGGAACGGCCACAAAAAAGTTCACAGCAATGAGATCCTTTTCTGATAGGCATGAAATGTTTCTTCCCAGCCCTGAAACATTACAATGCAAGAGGGTCACAAAATATTTTTTTTCTTTTAAGCAGATTGCCACCTAGAACTGAGTCACAAAGTTTAAGCTTTATTATTTTATTATGCAAAGACCAATGATATTATCCTTTTGTATCTTTAATAGAAGTGCCTGAGAGACAAAATTCCTAGAGTTCATTTAACTCTGAACTCTGCCATTGTTTTATGTTCATTTAAAAGCCTATTGTTCTTTGCTGGAGTCAATTATATTCAAGTAGAATGTGTAACATCTGTGATACTCGAATATTTGTTATATTTATTAATATTCAGTAGAAATCCTGAGAAGGTTTCATTGCATTTTATAATGAAAATGCTTTGATATTATCTTGCAAATTGCCTCTTACTGCTAATAGCTGAAAGGATTAATGGAAAAATTGATATAAGATCCCATTCATTTTCTTCATTTTATGATTTTTTTTAACATTCAGCCATATTTTATATGTACTTTGAAAACTAGACCCAACAATTGTACCTCCCAAATCATTTCTTCATATCAAGCTTTATCATATCAGAAACAACATTAAAAAAATTAACATGAGCTAGGATAATCATCAATTTCAAATCTATTTACTAAGCTAAAGAAGTGTAATCAGAATTTTATTTGGCATTGTGTTTTAATAATTCTGAACACATTTGTTCAGCTGAGTTAAATGTGCTTGACATCATTGATTTATCAATTCTTCATGGTCTATGAATGAGGTATTTTGACAGCCGACTGACAAGAAGAAATATCAACATTTTTTGACAAAGCAATAAATATCCCAACAAATCTTCCTCTGAGAAAATCTAATGGCTTTTAATGCTGAAAACATTGTCAAACTAATTGGAAAATTGTCACGAGTCCACCTGAAATCAGCATTGACAAAAATTGATTTATTCAAATCATATGAAGGATTTTTTATTTCATCCCAAAATGCTTTAATCGCACAAATTTAGAAAAGATTCATGTTACTTGTTCAGTGACAGCAACATCGAACAAAATATATACTTCAATTCTAAATAACAACACAAATGTAATCAGCCTATGTTTTCAAGGCTAAACAGAAAATTGAATTCAAGCTGAAGACTTCAGTCTAAAATCATACAAATGCTCTTTGTGCTTTGATTCCAGAGTTTATGAATTCCAGATTAACACAATTTTTCAGCCGATACTTTCAAGAGAACAGTTCAAAATACAGTCATCTAAATGGGGATGCGGAAAGAAGTTTGGGAATTAATGTCACGGCTTATTGAGTGCCATGTCATTATAAGAAATATTTTCATGAATGTACAGTCAGGCTACTCCAATACTGGAGTATTAACAGTTAATTTCATATTTTCAAGCTGCATGAGAGCAGGATAAAGCATATTTCACTTTGAAAATAAGGTCAATTACTCTTGTGAAGAGTTGTCAGACAAAGAGATTGATGCTATCACCATCAAACATGAATCACATAAGATGTGTTGACAACATTTGACTGATGTTCCAAGTCTTGGTGGCTGCCTTGGTTCATTATGATATAAAGGCTTGCCAGTAGCAATGGTGTTGCATGCACAAATCCATTGTTCGAAATAAATTAAGAATAGCAAGAGGGCCTGAAATAGTTTGTGTGGTAATAAAGGGTGTCATCTTTGTGCACTGCTATGACTGTGAAAGATCTATGGCAATACCATTTAACGCAGTGAGCATTTTGTTTCTTTTACTTATGTTTAAGTTCAAAATGCTTGCAGTTTCCATCTGAACTCTGGATTTAATTATTAAAGTTGTTCTTAACTGAAATAGAAGAATAAGGGCAATGCATGAATAATTCAAAAATAACTCAAAATTAAATATAAAGTTGTTTACATCCCTTAAAAATCAAAATAAACAACCATCATTATAAAATCATTGAAGATAAATCACATAATCTTAAACTGCATTGTAAGTACAAATTGTATTCTGCTGTGTTTAATCAGACAACTGTTCAACTGTTACACTGTCCCTCCAATGTCACAGACAATATTTACAACTTACTTACATTCTGACACCACTTAATGTTTCCCTAACATAATCACACTCTTGTCATTCATAAATGGTATTAATGGTCTCATTTTACTCCATACTTGTATAAACCATTTTAAAATGAATTCACTTTTGTCCAACATAATTTTTGGATGTGGATGACAGTTGTCTAGTTCTGCCTCACTGAAAATGGACCCTTGTATTTCATATAAACTGCAGTTGTTAATTTATTATGATTATTATTCATTCAAGTGGCTTATTAAGACACCTCGTAGAGCTGCTGCCACACAGCCCTAGCATCCCCATTTGATACTTTTTGGTATTTTCTGTGCAAATTGGCAAATTCTCCCTGTGACTGCGTGGGTTTCCTCCTGGTTTCTTTGAGGTGCAGGGTGATAATTAACTGTTGTAAATAGCTCCTGGTGCTTGAACAGTAGAATCCGGGGAAAGTTGATGGGAATGTGCGAAGAATAAAATGGAATGAGTGCAGAATGTGTAGGTGCTGCTGGATGTTAGCACAGATTCTGTGGGCTGAGTAGCTTGCTTCCATGTTCCTTAAATACAAAACTAATTTTGGCCTAAACATCATTGCAAAAATAATATTTGTTGTCTGAGGGACTTTTAACTGCACTTGAGGAGATAGCAAGCAACCTGCTTGACCTGCTGGAGCCCATGTCATGAAGGTAATTGCACAATGCTGTTTGCAAAAGAGATTCAAACAAACTTTTGCCAAACCATCATTGTATTCAGAATGAAAGAATAGAGGAAAATCATGCAAACAAAAAGTAGAGATCCAAATCACAAAGGTATGTGTGTTGCAGCAAGATTTTCACCTCTGGCCTTGTGTCACTGCAGGATGATCTTGTTGGGTGTTTCAGGGTTGGAATCAACTTGCTATGTATGTCCCCCATTGGATTTCTGCCTGCAAATGTGTGGGAGAGAGGGAAATAGAGAGGGGTGAGCACTCATCTCTAAAATGACACCTATTGGCATTCTAACTAGTCTTTCACTGGTGGAATGTTGATGGAGGATGTGAAAGGGAAAATGGAATGAGTATGGATTCATTCTTCCCAGCTATCATGGACATGATGGGCTGTGAGGCCTGTTTCCATGTTGTAAGACTCCATGACCCAATCTGCTCCTGAATAAATTACTTCTTTATGCTCAGAATGTTGACTAGATCAGGGGATTTAAACTTCGTCTCCTACAGAGAAGTTGAAGAAATTGCACATTAAAGTTCAATGCCTGTCAACTTCTCCCTCAAACAAAGTTGTGATTTTGAGTTCAGCAGATGCACCCTTTTACATATAATGTTGAGACAAAATGTAGATTCCAGAGGTTGATTGAACTGCTGATAGTAAGCTGCCTTATGCCACCAGCTGCTTTTCTCCCTTTTAAACTGTTATCCACTCTACTTGAAATTTAGACCTTCTATATCGAAGTTGCAGCATTAGCAAGAAGACAGTTGAAGGCTGAAATTTTGTGTAGTCAGGGATATCCATGGACTATTCAAAGTAAAGAGATGATCACTCTTGCTTTAGAATGCCTTGAAGCAAAGCTGAAAAATACTATGTGCTGACTCAGAAGAAATTGCAGAGAAGCAGCTGAGTCTAACTGAGTAAGTTCAGTCAATAAATTATGGTAAATGAATAAAGTACTACAGGTTATGAAATTTGAATTAAAATATCTTTTTGTCATATATTCCAAAGCACAGTAAAATTTTTTGTGATGGTCTGAGGTGTTAACCACTCTTCTGGTCTTGGGCACGACATGTCCCATCCCATGCTGTGTTGGATCTGGAGAGAATACTTTCTATGGGGCATATGTAGTGCTTTATAAGGGACCTTGGGACAAGCCAAATTTTTCTCAGTATTCTGGCGCACTTTCTTGATAGTCACATCCATGTGACCAGTTGTAGGTGATATGTACTTCTAAGAACTTGAAGTTCTGCACCATCTTCAAGTCAGCACATGTGGTCCTCTCCAATTCCTGAAGATAACAACCAGCTCCTTCATTTTGCTGACATTGAGGGAGACATTATGCCACCAGATTCTCTAGCTCCTTCCTATCTCATCAATGTTCGAGATGTGAAGTACAAACAGAAAATATTGGAAATGCTCAGCATGTCAGGCAGGCATCTTGATCGTGATTACAGGGAATGGCAAACTCTGAATAGCCAGCATCTGAAACCAAGATGGAAATTTCAGTAAGCCAATCAGGGCAAGGCAAACCATTGTATTGTCTTCATTTAAATTTAGGAAACTGGGTTCAGGCTGTATTATGATGATTCTTCCCTTGGGAATCCTTTTATGTTTTGATCATTAAATAGTCCTGACTTATTGAATAGTACCAGATTGAAAATAGCCTGATCCCTGGTTGATTCCTCAATTTCTGCAAAACCATCCAGAATACTCTCAATGAATTCATCTTCACTATGCTTGCCAATTTACCTTATGGGTGATTTTGATCATTAAATAATTAGAGGTGGACTCATCTTACATGCCACCATTAATCTTGATTTATACTCAATCCTAAAAGGGACCAAAATCATGTTCCTACCAGTGATTTCAGACTATTTATTTTTTTCTGCCCAGAATGATTCTGCACCCTGTGCCTGTGAACTATTATCATTCCTCACGACTCGAGTGATCTCATCCATTCTCGACAGAGCATTAAAGCAGTGGAAGCTACCTCAGTAAATATATTTAAGACAAGTTGGATAGATTTTTACATAGGAGGGGAATTAAGGGATATGGAGAAAATGCAGATGACCCTACCATCAGATCAATGAATGCCAAAGCAACCACGACAGGCCCGATGACCTTCTCTTTCTCCTTTCTCTTATGATCTTACGTTCTTTTGTGCTACCACTGCCCCACAAAATCTTTAGCTTTTAGAGGTAAACAAGAAATCTGCAGATGCTAGGCTCTAGTGCAGTACACAAAAGTGAAAGAGAAACCCGGCAGGTGATCAAAAGTGAAAGACAGCCGACGTTTTTTTGGGCCTGAGATTTACTTTGATCCTTAATTATCTCCAAAATGTATTCTCATCATAATAACAAAGGAAAGTTTGGGCATCAAAGAGGCACTTTTACTTTCTTCACTAACTGCTGATCACTTTGAGGCAGGAGGAAAATGAGCAAAGTTTGAACACTTAGTGAGCAAGGAGCAAGAAAACTTGACACTTGGCTCTGAATTTGCTGTCATTCACTAGAGAGTTGAAAATAGAATAAAATAAGTCTGAAGTATGAATGATTTTGACAGGATTGTCAATTTATACCTCTGCTTTACATGTTTAATTTGGTCAAAACACAGAATGCAATGGTTTCACTGACTTCAAACTGGAACTACAAGTTTTTAAATGTTGTCTAAAAGAAATGTTAATGATAAATGTTAATAGTTTTTTTTTTCTTGATTACAATCTCAAAGGTAGAAGTTTCAAAAAAGGCTGGTCCTTTTTTGTACATCTGATCACTTAACGATGTACAACTTGATGTTCAGCAAGAACAGGAACATAGCCTCATGATTCTGGGAATAAATTTAGGATAGAAGTGAGGAGGAACTGCTCTTCTCAGAGAGTAGTGAATTTGTGGAATTTAGTGGGTCAGATGACCTTCTCCTGCTCCTATTTTTTATGCTTGTATGTTCTTAAATATTCAACCACATTTTTTTTCACTGTTTGTTGCCACTCATGTGGGGGTGGAATTTCTTGAGAGTTTCTTGGAGTTATGCTCCAGAGTTATCTGTTGTTTCCTTCATTGGAAGTCTGCAGCCTTCTCCCAGCTAACCGAGTGTCTGGTCACTAGGAGAAAATTTACAAGGGCATGAGGAGAGGTACAGGGTATAGGCTTTGGGAAGGATAACATAGTGGGATGGAAAGTAGTTGTTTGTATTGTTTTAGGCTTGATTACATACTTTAGACTGTTGATCCTTTGTAGATTTTATTTTGGCAATGTACTGAAGCTGGCAGTGTGATCATAAATATTCTTCTTTGGCTTGGCTTTGCAGACGAAGATTTATGGAGGGGTAAATGTCCACGTCAGCTGCAGGCTCGTTTGTGGCTGACAAGTCTGATGTGGGACAGGCAGACACGGTTGCAGCGGTTGCAGGGGAAAATTGGTTGGTTGGGGTTGGGTGTTGGGTTTTTCCTCCTTTGTCTTTTGTCAGTGAGGTGGGCTCTGCAGTCTTCTTCAAAGGAGGTTGCTGCCCGCCGAACTGTGAGGCGCCAAGATGCATGGTTTGAGGCGATATCAGCCCACTGGCGGTGGTCAATGTAGCAGGCACCAAGAGATTTCTTTAGGCAGTCCTTGTACCTCTTCTTTGGTGCACCTCTGTCACGGTGGCCAGTGGAGAGCTCGCCATAGAACACGATCTTGGGAAGGTGATGGTCCTCCATTCTGGAGACGTGACCTACCCAGCGCAGTTGGATCTTCAACAGCATGGATTCGATGCTGTCGGCCTCTGCCATCTCGAGTACTTCGATGTTAGGGATGAAGTCGCTCCAATGAATGTGGAGGATGGAGCGGAGACAACGCTGGTGGAAGCGTTCTAGGAGCCGTAGGTGATGCCGGTAGAGGACCCATGATTCGGAGCCAAACAGGAGTGTGGGTATGACAACGGCTCTGTATACGCTAATCTTTGTGAGGTTTTTCAGTTGGTTGTTTTTCCAGACTCTTTTGTGTAGTCTTCCAAAGGCGCTATTTGCCTTGGCGAGTCTGTTGTCTATCTCGTTGTCGATCCTTGCATCCGATGAAATGGTGCAGCCGAGATAGGTAAACTGGTTGACCGTTTTGAGTTCTGTGTGCCCGATGGAGATGTGGGGGTGCTGGTAGTCATGGTGGGGACCTCAGTTTTCTTCAGGCTGACTTCCAGGCCAAACATTTTGGCAGTTTCCGCAAAACAGGACGTCAAGCGCTGAAGAGCTGGCTCATAAATATTAAGGAGGAGGTAAACATGACCTGTATTTGAAGGAGGAACTGGGACTGTGATAGACAGTAGATCAATCCTAGTGGCACCAGCCACAAATTGGAGGAATCTTGCTCCCATGGCATCTAAACGATGGCAACCAAATTTTGTTGTGACTTTCTTAAATAGTTGGAAATATCCTAATTATTTCCAATCCAAATTTTGTTAACATCTTAAAGGGACATAAGGTGCATCTGCTTAATCACAAATTATGTTGGCTTAACCAATAATGATGGGTTATGTTTGTCACATGTGTTTCAGTTCCTGTTTGGATTGGTTATCATCTGCTAATGAAAGTCCATAATGCATTATGAATTAGACCACTTTGATGGAGAGGATTTAAAGTTTTCTCAGGTTTTCCAACTGCTCACAATTAGTCCAGCCATCAGAATAGCTATCCAGTGTAAACAAATGTCATTAAATTAATTGCCAAAATTATACTTCCAACGAATTCTGATCTATTAGGCAGATACTCATTATTTGACCATGTCACTCAAAGGTAGGTCAAATTATATTACAGATATTCCCCGACTTGCAATCTATGTGACTTACGTCCATCCACACATACGACTGAATTTTTTTTTAAATAAGAAAAAGTATAAAATTTATGCCATTTATCTTGCATAGTTCAATTCCGATTATCCTAAATGGTCGGGACTGGGCCCATTTCAGATAAACAGTTTTTTTTTCGGAGAACCGGTCGTTTTTTAAAAACAGACCAGTAGCAACAGCAAATCTCTTGTATTTGTGTTTATACAACAAACAACGAGGTAAGGCTTTTTAAGCATTAAAATAAAGTTTAATTCTCACCAAAAAATTGCTGGCCACCACCGATCACCGACACCTTCCCACCGAGGCTCCGCTTGTGACGGGAACCCGAGGTCTGCAGCTGCCGCCATAGGGATCCTGAGGTCCACTGGTGCCGGCTCCGAGGGCCTGATGTCCATTGCTGCTGCCAGCAGATGCCCAATGTCCCTGGTCAGTTTGGGTCTGAAAAATGTTTGGATAACTGAGGATTTTGGAGAATCCTATTTCAGATAATTGGAGTTGTATTGTATTTGACCAAACTATAACAGGGATACAGGGCTTGAAAGAGCCAAAATATGCGTACTTGCCTTGTTAGTCGGTGTCCCATGGTCCATAGGCTAGGCACAGCCATCTTTATTCTTGTGCACATGTGTGAGTCTTCAGTTGGCACATGCGGGGTGGATTCGTGTATTGGAGTTCGGTTGGCGCATGCACGAGAGTTAAGGGCACAAATTCAATGCACTTGCTCATGTAGCCAGTCACTGAGCTCATGTCACTCAAAGGTAGGTCAAATTATATTACAGATATTCCCCGACTTGCAATCTATGTGTTTCAGGCTGCCTCCCTGAAACACAACCAGTCCGTGGTCACAAAGCAGTCTTGCAGCGCTACTATGGTCCCACCTCTACTATGTCCTGATCTCCCTGCGAAGTGACCTAGTTTGCTTTTCCAATGGACTGTATGCTGGGGTAAGCAGGTTCTGAGTAATCAAGGTTGTGGGGGTGGGGGGGGGGGGGGGGGGGCGGGCGCAGGGTGCAGCCTTGTATGAAACAGAAACATTGGTGTATACCTGATCTAGGGTGTTCTTTCCTCTGGTGGTGAAGTTCACAGGCTGTTGAAATTGTGGTAAGACTGTTTTCAGGTTGGCGTGATTGAAGTCGCCAGCAACAATCATAGCACCATCAGGGTGGGAAGTCTGGGCTTTACAGATGGCAAAATAAAGCTTCTTCATGGCTTCACCTTTGTTAGTCAAAGGCAGAACATAGACTGCAGTAATCAGCTTGGCCGAGAATTCCCTGGGCAGGTAGAAGGGTCTGCATTTCACCAGGAGGTAGTCTATCTCTGCTGAGCTGAAGGTCTTCACAGCAGAGACATTGGTGCACCAGTTCCAATTGATGTAAATTCACAGACCCCTTCCTGGAATCTTGCCAGAAACAGTTGTGTCTCTGGCTGCCTGAAGGAGATAAGGCTATCCAGTTCAATCGCTGAGTCTGGAATGATGTCCTGGAGCCACGTTTCTGTAATCACCAGAGCACAGCAGCCCTGCGGTTCTTTTTGGTTCAGTTGCAGCCTCAGGTAATTTTCTTCTCCAGTGATCTTACATTTGAGATTAAGATTGTCCGGAGTGAAGGTATGAAGGGGTTAAGTCTCAGTCTAACCCTGATGCTGACCCCTTTTCCATGCTTCTACCTTCTCCAACAGCACTTCTGATGGCCTTCCTCACATCTCCCGTGATCCACTCCTGTTTGCAGCAGTCTGAGTTCCCTGCTTCACTAGGTTTAAGCCACAAAGAATTTACCAATTTGATCCACTAATTTGAAAGTCCAGTTTACATTTTGTATTTTGATGAGAGTTTCCTGATTGTAGATACAACATAGCAAGTTAGGGATTTCACCAGTGTGAGGAGTCAAAGTGGCCATTGCAACCTCATTTGTCGCTACCTTGGAACAAGTACATCCTTCCTCAACTAAGGAGAACAGAACTGCACACAGTCCTCCTGATGTGTTCTCACCAGTACTTTGTATAGTACATGTCCTTTCCATGAATGTATAAAGTATTTAGAAAGTAATAATTTCCTCTGCTACTACCACTTCCTCAAGCAATTCATTCAATGTACTCTCTCTTTGTATGAAGAAGATTCCTCTCAAATCCCTTTTAAATCTTTTTCTTCTCACATTTAAATCCATGTACTCTAGTTTTAGATTTCCCTACTGCAGGAAAAATCTTGTGTCCATTTACCCCTCATTGCACATTTTAAACCTCATTTTTGACCCCCTTGGCCTCCTATGCTCCAGGGAGAAAAGTCTCAGCTTATCCTGCCATCCTTATAATTCAAGTCCACTAGTTCTTGCAACATTCTTGCTGCACCCGTTCTACTTAATGATATTTTTCCTGAACTGAGTGACTAAAACTATGGACAATACTCCCTAGTGCCATCTTGCATATATCTTGTACAGTTACAATGTTGACATGCTGTACTCAATGCTCTAATCCAATGGTTCTCAACCTTTTTCTTTCCATTCACATACAACTTTAAGTAATCCTGTGTCATCGGTGCTCTGTGATTAGTAAGGGATTGCTTAAAGTGATATGTGAGTGGGAAGGGTATGTTGAGAATCACTGTTCTAGACCCAATTGTTACTGAAATATTTTGCTTGAGAAAAATTGTCATTGGCCCATTTCCTTTGGAGTTTTTGAAACCATGCAATTAAAACAGTGGTTTTCAACTGTTTTCTTTCCACCCACATACCACCTCACAATCCCTTACTAATTACAGAGCACCAATGGCATCGGGAATACTTAAAGTGGTATGTGAGTGGAAAGAAAAAGGTTGAGAACCACTGAACTAACCATTGAAGGCAAGCATGCCAAATGCCTTCTTCACCTCCCGACTTGGCTGTGTTGCCAATTTCATAGAATTAATATCTGTACCCCCAAGCCTTTTTGTTCTGCAACAGGGCCCAACCATTCACTGTGTCAGTCAACCAGGTTTAAACAACCAAACAGTAACATATCACACTTGTCTGAGCTAAATTCCAGGTGCTTCATTTGGATTCTGTTGTAATTTTACATAACCTTCTCAGACCACAGTACCAGTAATTCTAGTGCCATCCACTTACTAAACCTGCTAACTCTTTTGTGATCTTGGTTATTAATATAGATGATAAATAACAGTGGTCCCAGAATTGACTCCTGTCATCACATCTCCATTGTAAATGATATCCCTCAACTATCACCCTTCTTCTTTTCCAATCAAGCCAATTCTGTATCCAATTGGCTATCTTATCCTGGATCCTATGCAATTTGATCTTCCAAAGGCCATGCCATGTAAACAATGTGTACCATCCCACCCTCATCAATCTTTTTGGTTACCACTTCAAAAAAGTCATGATTTCCCTCTCTTTTACAAATGCAAGTAAATCTTGCCTCTCAGAATCCCCTCCAGTAATTTACCTATGACTGGCATTAAGTTCATCAGCAAGTCTTATCTTTTCAGCCTTTTTTAAATAAAGCCAAAATATGAGCCACTTTCCAGTCCTTCAGCTACTCACTCGTGCAAATGATCCAAATATCCCTGAGGGGGCTTCTGCATTTTCTTTTCTGTTTCCCATAATATTTTAGGATACACTTGTTCAGGCCCCAAGGATTTATCTAGCTATATGTGTTTTAAAACTGTTTTAAGGAATCTGATGTAATTTTAAAGCATAAAATGGAACTCAAATGCAGTAAAACCCCAGCATCCAGCACCAATGGGGATTAGTAGATGCCAGATAAGTGAATTTGCTAGTTTCTTGAGATTGCATGTTGTGAGGATTGGTAAGCATTTAAGGGGCGCCAATTTTAAACTTTCCTATTTTTTAACCGAGGTATTCATTTTCCACGATATTTTTTTTGCCAGTCTTTTGAGGTTGCCAGTCGCTTGAATTCACGATCAATAAGATTTTGCTGTAATGTAATTTATAATAAATGTATGAATGCACAAAAAGTGCCAATTTAAAAAGCATAGATAAAGCAAAACACACAGTTGCTTTTGATAATGTTTTTTTGACAGTATGTATTTCAATGGGGATATATACCGTACATTACAGCTTATGTCAACTGGCAGATAAGTCAACCCCTCTCTTTAAGCCTCATTTTTAGGGTTTTATCACATATAGGGTGTCTAAGTTGACCCGCAAAAATAAGAATGATTGATCTGCTGGGGCTTTGGCTGGAGGTGATTGTTATCATGGAGGATCCATCAAAATGATAGAAATATGAAGTAAAAGTGATAAAAATGACCAAGAAAACCAACAACTGAGCTGCTGGATAAAATGTGCTAATATATGAGAAGTTGGGAAGAGGTTGGAGAAAGAAAGAAGAATATATAAGAAAAACACCAAAAAGCAATGTTCAATGAGAAAAGGAATCACTTGTTGGCCAGAGTTGGGGAATGGGTACATGAACAGAGGCAAGATTGCTCCATAGTCACTCAAAATAAAATAAGAACATTTGCACTAAAGTGGGCAAAGTCACACCCAGACCTCAATGATGATTTTGAGGCTGCAGTCGGCTGGTGCAATTGTTTCATGAACAAGAAAAATTTGGTATTATGATAAAAAAACAAAAATTGCTCAGAAACTACCAAAAGATCTTGATTATGAAGTTGTACGTTTTCACCAGTTTATTATACATAACTGGCAGAAACACCAGTTTGCATTAGCAAATATTGGAAACATAGACAAAACCCCCATGAATTTTGATACGATAGGCAATAGAACAGTGGAATGTTGAACAGTGTAAAGGTATTAAAACTGTGCAAATCAGAAGTACAGGTCACGCAAGGACCAAGTTAACGTGGCGTTATTGTGCATGGCCAACGGAACAAAGACCTATGCTAATCTTCAAATGCAAAATTAAACCTAAAATAAAATACCCAGGGGGTAATTTTGTACATTTTCATGAAAAAGGATGGATGGGTGAAAATGGTGTAAAACTATGGATCGACAATGTGTGGAACAGGGGGCCAGGCTATTTATGCAAAAAATGAAGTTTGCTGGTCTGGGATATGTTTCATAACCATTTAACTGAAAATACTAAAAGTAGATTAGCACAAAATAACACTTACATGGTCGTTATCTAGGGTAGTTTGATGACTCTATTGCAACTTTTCGATATTTGCTTGAACAAACCATTCAAAGATCATGTGTGTGAGGAATGGTATACATGAATAACGAGTAGAGTAGTTGTTTACAAAAGGCAGGGCAATGCATGCTGCATCATTTGATATGATATGTAACTTCGTGCTCAAGGCATGGGATAAAGTTAAAGTAGAGACTGTGATAAAATCGTTTAAAAATGTCGAAACTTCTTGTGCAATTGATGGCACGGAAGAAGATTTATTGTGGGAAACTGATGATGAAGCTGAAGTCACCTCATCAGACACAGACTGGGACCCGTATAATGTCTGTTTAAACAGCGAGAGTATGGACGTTCTTGCTGCGATCTTTGCCTCAGATGATGATAGTGATTTGGAAGGGTTCAAAAAGTATTTTTGTTCAATAAAATTTACAAGGAAAATTTGTTGTTCAGTAGTTGGCTTTTTTTGTGGTTTTTCAAGGGTTGACTTATACGCCGAATCGGCATCCAGCAGTTTTTTGAGCTGAATTGAAGGACTCAAAAGTATATCCGGTGTATAAATTGATCCCATTTTTTTGAGGGTTTCAAGACTTGATTTATATGCTTTTCTTTTTCTTTGGCTTGGCTTCGCGGACGAAGATTTATGGAGGGGCTAAAAGTCCACGTCAGCTCGTTTGTGGCTGACAAGTCCGATGCGGGACAGGCAGACACGGTTGCAGCGGCTGCAGGGGAAAATTGGTTGGTTGGGGTTGGGTGTTGGGTTTTTCCTCCTTTGCCTTTTGTCAGTGAGGTGGGCTCTGCGGTCTTCTTCAAAGGAGGTTGCTGCCCGCCAAACTGTGAGGTGTCAAGATGCACGGTTTGAGGCGATATCAGCCCACTGGCGGTGGTCAATGTGGCAGGCACCAAGAGATTTTTTTAGGCAGTCCTTGTACCTTTTCTTTGGTGCACCTCTGTCACAGTGGCCAGTGGAGAGCTCGCCATAAACACGATCTTGGGAAGGCGATGGTCCTCCATTCTGGAGACGTGACCCACCCAGCGCAGCTGGATCTTCAGCAGCGTGGACTCGATGCTGTCGACCTCTGCCATCTCGAGTACTTCGACGTTAGGGATGAAGTCGCTCCAATGAATGTTGAGGATGGAGCGGAGACAACGCTGGTGGAAGCGTTCTAGGAGCCGTAGGTGATGCCGGTAGAGGACCCATGATTCGGAGCTGAACAGGAGTGTGGGTATGACAATGGCTCTGTATACGCTTATCTTTGTGAGGTTTTTCAGTTGGTTGTTTTTCCAGACTCTTTTGTGTAGTCTTCCAAAGGCGCTATTTGCCTTGGCGAGTCTGTGGTCTATCTCATTGTCGATCCTTGCATCTGATGAAATGGTGCAGCCGAGATAGGTAAACTGGTTGACTGTTTTGAGTTTTGTGTGCCCGATGGAGATGTGGGGGGGCTGGTAGTCATGGTGGGGAGCTGGCTGATGGAGGACCTCAGTTTTCTTCAGGCTGACTTCCAGGCCAAACATTTTGGCAGTTTCCGCAAAGCAGGACGTCAAGCGCTGAAGAGCTGGCTCTGAATGGGCAACTAAAGCGGCATCATCTGCAAAGAGTAGTTCACGGACAAGTTTCTCTTGTGTCTTGGTGTGAGCTTGCAGGCGCCTCAGATTGAAGAGACTGCCATCCGTGCGGTACCGGATGTAAACAGCGTCTTCATTGTTGAGGTCTTTCATGGCTTGGTTCAGCATCATGCTGAAGAAGATTGAAAAGAGGGTTGGTGCGAGAACACAGCCTTGCTTCACGCCATTGTTAATGGAGAAGGGTTCAGAGAGCTCATTGCTCTTTATATGCTACAGCTCTGTCAAATGATGAAACAGTCTGAATCACTGCATTGATAGGTTGGAACATATTGCTATTTCCAATAATCACCTTGGATGTTCATTTGACCATGCCATATACAACTATAGCTATTCAATTAAAGAGGAAATTAATGATAAATGATTAGACCATAATTATCCAGGTATTTACCTGGATAACGTAAATTGGCTTTTGAAAACTTTAAACAACATTCCTTAATTCTCACGTTAATCTCTTCTTTCTACACTGAAATGATTCGTTTTTTTTCCGGATGTGCCAGAATGCTGTAAAATGACTTGTGCGATGCACAATGGAAATAAAGCAAAAGAATTGAACTGACTTTTCTGGAATAGACTGAAGGACAGCAATGTCAATTTTAACGCAAAGAACTTTCATTAATGAACCATCTTGAATGAAGCAAAAAACACCAAAATGCCTCCAAGGAATACGCATATACAAGATAGTGATATAATATCCAAACAAGATAAAATTTCAGATAAGCATGCACTAATGATGGAATGAATCTTGTTGTTTATTTTTTTTTATCTTTCAGTGCTACTCAAAGCACGAGGCAAAGAAATGAAATATCAAGGGATTTTATTTTTGTCTGCCTAAGTAGACCACTGATTTATGTTGTCTTGGAATAAGTATGAACTAGTTTTGCCTTTGGTCAAATGTTTGTGATGAAAGAAAATTGACTCTGTTGTCCATTTTTGTGTATGTGTTTGTTGCATTGGCTCAGAATTTGTTTTTGAGCAATTTGAATGTAGTTGGATGCAGGCTAATTCATTGTGTGCAGAGAGAGAGGGGGAGAACAGAATCTGATAAATATTACCTTCTCTTCTGGTGGGTGTGGAACATTTATCAGCCAAGTGACTAAATCACTGGTAATTGCATTTTAATAGGCCTATCATAATAAGTATAATTAAGCGACTAATCAAATTCAAATAAAACTGCTGATATTAAGCAAGAACATGCATCAGATTTAACTGGAAATGTAAATTATGCAGTATGTGATGATGACTGCAAATAAACAGAAGGCTCGGGACCAGTTGAGAAATGATTGGTATAAAGGTTTTATTCAATCTATTGTTTGTTTTAAATGACAGAACTGCTACGTCTTGAAAATTGAAATGCTGAATGAATGGTAAAGTGTTAAGAATTAATTAAATGAGAACATCCCAAATGTCTTGCAGGTGCAGGGAACTGGTCTATGTATTTAAGTTGTGGGACCTACTGAAAACCAGGTTATATGAATGTTTTTTCTTCTTTGGCTTGGCTTCGCGGACGAAGATTTATGGAGGGGTAAAGTCTACGTCAGCTGCAGGCTCATTTGTGGCTGACGTGGGACAGGCAGACACAGTTGCAGCCGTTGCAAGGGAAAATTGGTTGGTTGGGGTTAGGTGTTGGATTTTTCCTCCTTTATCTTTTGTCAGTGAGGTGGGCTCTGCGGTCTTCTTCAAAGTAGGTTGCTGCCCGCTGAACTGTGAGACGCCAAGATGCACGGTTTGAGGCGATATCATCCCACTGGCGGTGGTCACTGTGGCAGGCACCAAGAGCTTTCTTTAGGCAGTCTTTGTACCTCTTCTTTGGTGCATCTCTGTCTCGGTGGCCAGTGGAGAGCTCGACATATAACACGATCTTGGGAAGGCGATGGTCCTCCATTCTGGAGATGTGACCTACCCAGTGCAGTTGGATCTTCAGCAGCGTAGATTCGATGCTGTCGGCCTCTGCCATCTCAAGTACTTCGATGTTGGAGATGAAGTCGCTCCAATAAATGTTGAGGATGGAGCGGAGACAACGCTGGTGGAAGCGTTCTAGGAGCCGTAGGTGATGCCGATAAAGGACCCATGATTCGGAGCCGAACAGGAGTGTGGGTATGACCACGTCTCTGTATACGCTAATCTTTGTGAGGTTTTTCAGTTGGTTGTTTTTCCAGACTCTTTTGTGTAGTCTTCCAAAGGCGCTATTTGCCTTGGCGAGTCTGTTTTCTATCTCGTTGTCGATCCTTGCATCCGATGAAATGGTGCAGCCGAGATAGGTAAACTGGTTGACTGTTTTGAGTTTTGTGTGCCCAATGGAGATGTGGGGGGGGGGGGGGGGGGGCTGGTAGTCATGGTGGGGAGCTTGCTGATGGACGATCTCAGTTTCCTTCAGGCTGACTTCCAGGCCAAACATTTTGGCAGTTTCCGCAAAACAGGACGTCAAGCGCTGAAGAGCTGGCTCTGAATGGGCAACTAAAGCGGCATCGTCTGCAAAGAGTAGTATGCAACAAATCCCATTCTTTGAAATTTTTTTTTAACCAAGTGCATATTTTAAACGGTTGTTACTTGTTTTAGTATTTGTGTATCACGTTACAAGTACTGATAATGGTCATGTTGATCAACCAATGTAATTTTTGGTCATATTTTATGAAAAGGTAGGCAGCCATGTCAGTAGAGTTAAACCAACCTCATAGAAGTTAATGGTCACTTATTCACAATAAAAACATTTGGAAGGTTTGATTCGATTTTAAGCTGAAACTGGTCATATGTTTTGGAGATTTATAAGGCTTTTCAGCTGAGGTTGAGGTTGTCTGTCAGTTTAATATTTAAACAGGACAGCCATGTGGTAATATACAACTGTGGATATATAACTTCACTCCATCATTTGCAAGCACTTGAAATAAACTCTCTTAGTCTTTTTGTGGTATTTTGATTTACTTTAATATTTTAAAAAAGAAATTATATTTTAAAATCTATGTCTCCTTTCATCTTGGAGTTGAAATACTGTCTCAGGCATGACGTCTGCCTCTCTGATACTGCTGATCACAATTGGCCTATAGCGGCACAATGCTGGTTTGATTAGACAACAGGAATCCAGGAGGTGATAAGTAAGGTTGGAGCTGTTGGAGTTCAGCAGCTGCTGTGAGAAAATCGGTCATGTACTGATTGTTAATTGAATAACTGATTATAAAATAGCTAGTTCCCATTTCTGTTCAGCATCTCTGCAATGATGTTGGCTTGCTTCTGATTCTCAAGTTGTCAATTGCATTCAAGTAGCACCATGGCACCGCTGGTAAAGGCGCTGTCTCCCAGTGACCTGGGTTCAACCCTGATTTCCGTCGCTGTCAGCGTGATGTTTCTTCCATGTAGCATCAGATCTGCTTATACATAACCTGAGTAAGGAAAAAATAGAGATTTTGAGAATAAAAATCCTTACAACTCCTTTAAATCTGAATCAAAAACAGAAAAATGTTGGCAAAACTCAGCAGGTTAAGTGTCAGATGTAGAAAGAGGAACAGAGCTGACGATTCAATTTAAAGATCTTTGATTCAGAACATGTTTCAATGTTTAGATTTTCAATAAAGAATTAACATTCTCAATGCATTTTGATCCATGGTAAGCCAAGAGAAAAGCAAGAAAGTATGATTACAAAAGAATAAAAACTAGTCTTGGTGGCACGGTTGGCATAGCGGTTAGCGCAATGCCTTTACAGCGCCAGTGATCAGGACTGGACTGGGGTTCAAGTCCTGCACTGTCTGTAAGGAGTTTATACATTCTCTCCATGTCTGCATGGGTTTTTTCCAGGGAGGGTCCTGTGTCCTCCCACCGTTCAAAACGTACTGGAGGTATAGGTTAATGGGGTGTAAATTGGGTGACACAGACTCGTTACCTGTTGACGTGATGTATGTCTACATATAAAAAAAATAAAACTGTAGTCTCTGCATTAGAGACGAGTTTGAATCACTCGTGATGCATTATCTTACATTGCTGAGATTTCCTAATCATTATTCACAGAATAATAAAAGATCGAGGGAAATGAAGCAGTATTTACAGAGACTATTTCAAGTCCTCAGCATCATCCAAAGTACTTCATTGCAGACTAATTAAGTCCTGAAAAATTTGCTACTGTGCTACACACATTGCAACAATTTATTTGTATGAGCAAAGTCCCATAAATAGTAAATGATAAACATGTACAGTTGATGAGATTTTGGTTGTAAACATGTGACTGAGAACATTCCACTCATTTTTAAATAGTTCTATGAGACTTTTCACTTCTCGTGCAGGTTTTTGTTTAACTATTGCTGGCCAGTAGCACCTCTGACAAAGCTAAACTACTGATGAACATTCATTGAACTGGTGAGCTGAGTTTGCCAGTTGTGTACTGGCTGGGCCATATTTGGCTGAGTAAGGTCCTGACAGGGGATGTCCCCTCTGTTGATTACTGAATCTGATGTGACCCTGACTGTAATTGAGTTACATCAAAGTGAAGGGACGTGTCTTGTTTCCTCATTTGCGAAACACAGTCTTTACAATTCATGAAACTAATGTCAGAGTAAAATGCTTATTCAATTGAACTGGAAACCAGAGATGTAAGATTATAACTCGCATGTCTTCATAAATTACTCTCTGTTAATCATTTATTAAAACTGCATTTCAGAACAAATTAGAGAGGCTGAAAAATAGGGGGGTGTGGGAGCTTAGAAGGACTGGCAGGTACCAGGCATTGGGAGGACTAGCAGTAGTGAGGTATTAAAAGAATTGGGAGAAGAAGGGGGAGCTAGGAATCAGGAAGAATAGGGGGGAGCAGGGGATATGGAGGAATGTATAGATCCAGGAATGGGAGGAGTGTGGGGAACTGGGTATCGAAAGGAGTTGGTGGGGGGGGAATTGGGATTGGAAAGGATCAGGGGAAGCTGGACATCCGGAAGAAATGGAGGGTCCCAGGGATTGGGAGTTGGGGGGGTGGGGTGCTCAAGGGACTGGGGAGACTGATCCCAAGGCTTCACAACTCTCTGAGATGAAGACTGGTGTCACAGAAATGTTACTATTTAGAGTGAAGCAGGAAGTAAAGGAATTTTGCATGTTAGGGCATAAATAGGCACTAAATTCCAAGGCATGAGATAATTGTCCATTGCATATGCTTTGTTTTGAATTAACTCCTTATTTCAAATAATAATTGGATATATGTATTCATTATATTTCATTTCCTAAGATTGCTCCAAAAGTAGGCTCTTGGATTGATTGAAATGAAGTTTAGAAAAATACTATTGAGTAATTCGATTTTGTAATTTACAACCATCACAGCAAAAAAAAGGTTAATTTGGAAATAAGTTCACATGGTACCGTATTCCCTGGAAGGATTTATTTGGGTCAGCTTACAAAAAAAATCATAAAACATTATGTCATATCTGGTACAGGGATTCATTTATTTTTGCCTTCATAAAATATGCAAGAGCTCTTGCTTTTCCTGCAGAGATCTATTTCAGTTGAACACAATTTCTGATAACACCAAAATGGTCTCATTTTGTTGAGTTTAAAAGAAACATTTCCTCATAATCACATCAGGCACACATGACTTATGATCCCAGCACAAAGATAATGAAAACTCTGTTGTTAAAATAAGTCATAGCAAGTACTAAAAGATGTCACCTTACTCTGTGTTCTCAGCAGTTGCGTTCTCATTAATGATGAACATAATTTCTAACAATAATGGTGAACAGCTGTCTGATAAAAAGTACTGTAGATCAGATCTGAATTTGATGAAAAGCCGATCCACAAATACAAGGCTTCAATTCCTGTCAAATAATAATCATTTTAAACATCTTTCTAATATGGTAAAGGTTTCATCAATTATTTACTCTTGTTTTCTTGAGGAAATTCCAGAAACAATATAGTTTCTCTACATTTGTAGATTGCTTTTGTGACAGGATGGTATTCACAGTGGGGAAATACTTCCATTTGTAGAATGAGCAGCTATCGCACAAAGGATAAGATCACGCCGCTTCAGAACTATGTTTTTCACTTGTGGACCAACAGTGGGAGATGCTGGCCCTTCCCAGTATGCTAACAGGGTTTATATTACATTTTGGGAGAAAAGGTTTTTTTTTGAGAATTTTTGCATATTATTTGATTATTTTACCTGTACGTAATATTTGTTTTCACCACATTGCCACAGTCCAGCTATAACAAATGCATAGGACCACCAGTGGTCCATGAGTCTCAGGTTCTGAATACTGTATTGAGTAAGTTCTGCAGGATCCACATGATCTTCCATAATTTTCAGCATTATACTGTTTATGGAGTGGTGGATTGTATTTATCAAAATACCAATATGCCCAGTTCAATTTCCAATGACATTTTCTGCCTACCTACAGTATGCAGCCCTTTTAACATATGGGATAATGTGCAAATACTTGAACCATTTCCTATCTTTTTTTTCAACATACAGCACTGTAACAGGCCAATTCACCCCTACAAGTCTGTGCCGCTCAATTTAGACCCTATTAACCTACACCCCAGTACATTTTTGATGGGTGGGAGGGAACGGAGCTCCTGGAGAAAACCCATGCAGACACGGGGAGATAGTATAAACTCCTTCCAGACAGTGGGAGATTCGAACTCAGGTCCAGTCCCAATGGCTGGCATTGTAAAAGCATTGCACTAACCGCTACACCAACCATGCCGCCTGAGGAACCTCTTCAGAGGGTGAGATTTCCCCTGGGCTCAGCAATATGTTGGATTAAATGAAAACATGTAATTGAGGATATAAAATGAAAAAGGAAAATTACACTGACAAATGGGACATTTTCAAAGATGGTATTCATAAACTTGGAACAAATCCCCATGGCACTATTTACAAAACAACATCAATCTGGATTAATTAAGCCATGAAAGTCAACAATATGGCAATAATAATAATTGGTTGTTTTGTCTTGAAGATCTTGTACTTTTTTGTGAACTTAATAGGTAAAATACAATAGTTAGCCTCACTCTGTACAAGAAGCAAAGAGAGATGAGTAGACCTTTGTCTAAAATCCTCACCCATCTCCCACTTTGTTGACAAGATTACCAGAAAGTCAAGAATTGTCTTGATTGGATGGCATATGAAACATGATGTTGTGTATGTGTGGTTATTAAACAAGGGAAAAGCTGGGGGCAGACAATAAACAATAAATTTACTTCAAAGTGTGAGTTTCCAGCAGATTAAATTACTTAATTACAGAACAAGATGAAATGGTCAATGTGTCTTGAGAAAAAAAGAGTCACATTTTTAAATCACTGAAGTATTTGAAAATTCTGTTCAGAGAAACTAACTTTAAAGCAATTCAAGATAGAATAAAACATGTTAGATTTTGCAAGACTAAAATTAAAAAGACCAACGTGTGGCAATGAAATTGAAACAATCGAAGACTTGGGGAAAGTAAGAAAAGAGCACTTCATAGAAGTTGTTCCCAAAAAGGGAATGGACAAAAGAGAGTTGGAGAAACTTTTATATTTCTTAATTATTTTAATTAATTATATAGTAGTAATAACAGAAAGGCAGATTATTATATAAATGGTAATAGATTTAGAAAGCGAGAGTTGTAATGTACCAGTTATCCTTGTATATTAGTTGCCGAAAGTAACTATGCAGGTAATTAAGAAGACACATAGTCTTCAATCCAAGAGGAATTCAGTGTAGGAGCATTTATGTCTTGCTGAATATATGCAGGGCCTAGGTGAGTCCATGCTTTGAGGATTGTGTGCAGATTAGTTTTGGTATCTGAGAAAAGGATACAGAAGAGTTTAGCAATGGTTCATCAGATTCATTCCCATGATGGTAGTGCTGACCTAGGAAAAGTCAAAAAGACTTATGTTGAATGGAGATTAGAAGATTGAGAGGTACTGTCATGGATTTCCAAAGGAGTGAGCAAATTAAAAGCAAGAATGATATTTACGATGACTGTTGGGTCCAGGCCAGGGTTGCACTCTAACAATAAATAGGGGAAGCTCTTTAATTCTGAGGTGAGGGATTTTTCTTCTGCCAGAGAGAGTTTGATCTGCAGAAATTTCTAACAGTTGGAGATAAATCATTATGAACATTCCTGAAGGAGTTGGGCAGGATATATTGGAAATATGGGAAAAATGAATTTGAATGATCAGCGAAGATGATATTGAATACTGGATCAAGCTAAAATGATCAGATGGCCTTCTGCCATCATATTTTATATGTCTATTATATATGTGAATGATATGTGATCAGTTAATTAGATTTTAAGAGACCTTTCAAAAATTTTGGTTGGTGTCTTTTATAAGTTCTGATCTGTATCAAAGCTAAACAACTTTTGGTTATGTACACATGTGTGAGTTAGTGACTTTTGTGTATTTTGGCATACTCCTAATGCAAGAACATATTTTACCCTCATGAATAAGACACATACCTTAATCAGATCCATCTGATTCTGTAATTACATAGGACCACAGAACACTACAGCACAGAAATCAGGCCATTTGGCTCCTCTTGTCTGTGCCAAAACATCATTCTGCTAGTCTCATTGACCTGCACCAAGTCCATAACCCTCCAGACCTCTCCCATCCATGCACCTATCATATTTATTCTTAAAACTTAAGAATGAACCCACATTTACCATGTCAGATGGCAGCTCGTTCCATTCTCCCACCATTCTCTGAGTGAAGAAATTCCCCTTAATGTTCCCCCCTAAACCTTTCCCATTTCACCCTAAAGTCTTGTCCTCTCATCTCTCCTAATCTAAGTGGAAAGAGCCTGTTCACATTTACTCTTTCTATACTCCTCATAATTTTGTAAACCTCTATCAAATCTCCCCTCATTCTTCTTTGCACTAAGGAATTAAGTCCTAACCTGTTTAATCTTTCCCTGTAACTCAACTCCTGAAGACCTGGCAAAATCCAGCATGTAAGATCAAGTTTTGAGTCACATTGAGCATGATTCAATAAAAAAAAACAGAAAAGAATGGAAATGTGTAATGACATAAAGTTGGAGAAAGCTAGACTGGAGGAAGGAAAAGAAACATCTATTAATCTGATTGTCCTGCTTTGGTGAAATAAATTGAATTTGACTCGATGTAAACCCAAAATCCTCAAGAGTAATCTTAAGAACTGTTGTCAGCCTCCCTTGTCTCCTCCCCACCATGAAGCAAAGAGTCAAACAATCCTACAACTCCTCAACCTAAGGTGTAGCCTCTCCAACACATGGAGTAGAAAGTAGAGTTTGCCTATCAGTGTCGTTATATTTCCTTCAGGAATTAATAGAATTGCAGGGAGAAAAGTTACCTGGGTCATTTTTGCATCACCATATTATTTACTTTGGAGAGAATTTAAAAGCAATCACGTATCAGAGCTGGAATCCAGTTCCATCATATGTTGGTGAGGTAATATTTTATTGTTTCAATTGACCTCTATTTATTGGATTTATAGTAAAATAATCATCTTTAATTTATGGTTGTATTCTAACATTTTGATAATGCATTCATTCTGGATCTTTATAAATTTATGACTCATGTTCCACTTCATCACAATGTAATGACATAATTGGATTAACTTGTATTAAGATCCCTTCAGCAAGCTGTGCAAAACAAAAGAGCAAAACCTTATTTTTTCTGCTACATCTCAACAATGACAGTATGGTAAATGTAGGAGATAAGAAATGACTTGCAGTCACTGATGAGATGTAATCCGTTAGAATCAGTATATTTGCAAGAAATATATGTTATTTATGTGCAATCCTCTGGAACATTTCAGAGTCAAACTCACATTTAGAAAGAATATTGTGTGCAGGTGTTGCAGTGTAAAAAAATGATGACTTCTCTGAGATCTCTCTCTTCAATGTCGTAAGAGACAAGAAGAAATGGCATTTAAATAATATAAATAAACCATTGCCTGAAACTATTCCAAACTAATTCTGGTCAGCGGAGCTAAATGCATGTGTGAGTCCTAGCACCACCGACACGTGTGGTTCCATTGACTCCATTGAATAATCAAATCGATGTCAATACTCCTGCACTTGTTTCAAACAAATAGCGAAAGGTGAATTTCTCTCCCTCTCTATGTTTATACTCCTAAAGTATTTACTAGAGTATATCTACTAGAGTATCAGAAAGTCTGGATTTCATGTTTCCATATTCAAACACTGGAGACACTGCAGTTCAAATATATTTAATTAGATTTGAAATGAACTGGCTGCCCCAAAATCATAAAATACTGGAGACACTCAGCAGAACAAACAGTATCTGTGGAGCTGCGGTAAGAGAAACAAAGAAGAGGTACATAAAAATAAATAAATGTATTCCACTAGAAAAAATAACATATAATTTAAGAAATAACATCACAATATTCGAACAAATATGGGAACCATACATGAAATAAAATAGAGAAATCCTACCATGGACCTCCACCACCTAAAATGACAGAAGGAGAAGACAACGAAATGAACTGACTCAGTATATAAAAGTAAAAGATAAAAATTTCTTGTTTATTTTATTAAGTGATGACATTGTTTAACGGATTTAATGTATCTTATAGATTGAACTTTGAATAAATGGGAATGGGAGAGAGGGAGGGAGGGAAAGGAGGGGGAAAAAGGGGAGAAAATGACACTGTCACTTCTTCTTTGGCTTGGCTTCGCGGACGAAGATTTATGGAGGGTGTAAATGTCCACGTCAGCTGCAGGCTCGTTTGTGGCTGACAAGTCCGATGCGGGACAGGCAGACATGGTTGCAGCGATTGCAGGGGAAAATTGGTTGGTTGGGGTTGGGTGTTGGGTTTTTCCTCCTTTGTCTTTTGTCAGTGAGGTGGGCTCTGCGGTCTTCTTCAAAGGAGGTTGCTGCCCGCCGAACTGTGAGGCACCAAGATGTATGGTTTGAGGCGATATCAGCCCACTGGCGGTGGTCAATGTGGCAGGCACCAAGAGATTTCTTTAGGCAGTCCTTGTACCTCTTCTTTGGTGCACCTCTGTCACGGTGGCCAGTGGAGAGCTCGCCATACAACACGATCTTGGGAAGGCGATGGTCCTCCATTCTGGAGATGTGACCCACCCAGCACAGCTGGATCTTCAGCAGCGTGGACTCGATGCTGTCGGCCTCTGCCATCTCGTGTACTTCGATGTTAGGGATGAAGGCGCTCCAATGAATGTTGAGGATGGAGCGGAGACAACGCTGGTTCTAGGAGCTGTAGGTGATGCCGGTAGAGGACCCATGATTCGGAGCCGAACAGGAATGTGGGTATGACAACGGCTCTGTATACGCTTATCTTTGTGAGGCTTTTCAGTTGGTTGTTTTTCCAGACTCTTTTGTGTAGTCTTCCAAAGGCGCTATTTGCCTTGGCGAGTCTGTTGTCTATCTTGTTGTCGATTCTTGCATCTGATGAAATGGTGCAGCCGAGATAGGTAAACTGGTTGACTGTTTTGAGTTTTGTGTGTCCGATGGAGATGTGGGGGGGCTGGTAGTCAAGGTGGGGAGCTGGCTGATGGAGGACCTCCGTTTTCTTCAGGCTGACTTCCAGGCCGAACATTTTGGCAGTTTCCGCAAAACAGGACGTCAAGCGCTGAAGAGCTGGCTCTCAATGGGCAACTAAAGCAGCATCGTCTGCAAAGAGTAGTTCACGGACAAGTTTCTCTTGTGTCTTGGTGTGAGCTTGCAAGCGCCTCAGATTGAAGAGACTGCCATCCGTGCGGTACCGGATGTAAACAGCGTCTTCATTGTTGAGGTCTTTCATGGCTTGGTTCAGCATCATGCTGAAGAAGATTGAAAAAAGGGTTGGTGCGAGAACACAGCCTTGCTTCACGCCATTGTTAATGGAGAAGGGTTCAGAGAGCTCATTGCTGTATCTGACCCGACCTTGTTGGTTTTCGTGCAGTTGGATAACCATGTTGAGGAACTTTGGGGGGCATCCGATGCGCTCTAGTATTTGCCAAAGCCCTTTCCTGCTCACGGTGTCGAAGGCTTTGGTGAGGTCAACAAAGGTGATGTAGAGTCCTTTGTTTTGTTCTCTGCACTTTTCTTGGAGCTGTCTGAGGGCAAAGACCATGTCAGTAGATCCTCTGTATGCGCGAAAGCCACACTGTGATTCTGGGAGAATATTCTCGGCGACACTAGATATTATTCTATTTAGGAGAATCCTAGCGAAGATTTTGCCTGCAATGGAGAGCAGCATGATTCCCCTGTAGTTTGAGCAGTCAGATTTCTCGCCTTTGTTTTTGTACACGGTGATGATGATGGCATCACGAAGGTCCTGAGGCAGTTTTCCTTGGTCCCAACAAAGCTTCAAAAACTCATGCAGTTTGACATGCAGAGTTTTGCCGCCAACCTTCCAGACCTCTGGGGGGATTCCATCCATACCTGCTGCTTTGCCACTTTTCAGTTGTTCAATTGCCTTATATGTTTCATCCCGGGTGAGGACCTCATCCAGCTCTAGCCTTAGGGGCTGTTGAGGGAGCTGGAGCAGGGCTGATTCTTGGACTGAGTGGTTGGCACTGAAAAGAGATTGGAAGTGTTCTGACCATCAGTTGAGGATGGAGATTTTGTCGCTGAGGAGGACTTTGCCGTCTGAGCTGCGCAGCGGGCTTTGGACGGGGTGAGGGGCCGTACACAGCCTTTAGAGCCTCGTAGAAACCCCTGAAGTCGCCAATGTCCGCGCTGAGCTGGGTTCGCTTGGCGAGGCTAGTCCACCACTCATTTTGGATCTCCCGGAGTTTGCGCTGATGATGGCTGCATGCACGACGGAAGGCTTGTTTCTTCTCTGGACAGGACGGCTTTGTAAGGTGAGCCTGGTGGGCAGCTCGCTTTTTTGCCAGCAGCTCCTGGATTTCCTGGCTGTTATCGTCGAACCAGTCTTTGTTTTTCCTGGAGGAGAAGCCCAGTATCTCTTCAGTGGATTGAGTATGGTAGTCTTCAGCTGATCCCAGAGGGTTTCAGGGGACGAGTCCGTGAGGCGGATTGCATCGTTGAGCTTTGCTTTTAGGTTTGCCTGGAAGTTTCCTCTGTCTTCGTCTGACTGTAGGTTTCCAACATTGAACCTCTTTCTGGGGGTTTACTGTTCCTGGGCTTTGGCTTGAAGTGAAGGTTGAGCTTGCAGCGAACCAGCCGGTGGTCAGTGTGGCATTCCGCGCTGGGCATGACCCTGGTGTGGAGGACATCTCGTTTGTCTCTTTCTCGCACTAGGATGTAGTCCAGGAGGTGCCAGTGTTTGGATCGGGGATGCATCCAGGTAGTCTTAAGGCTGTCCCTCTGCTGAAAAAGGGTGTTTGTAATGACAAGCCGCTGTTCTGTGCAGAGCTCCAACAGGAGGCGCCCATTGTCATTGCACTTGCTGACACCATGCTTGCTCAGGATTCCTGGGCAGGTTTCTGAGTCTTTGCCGACGTGATCGTTGAAGTCACCAAGGATGACAACCTTGTCGGCTGTAGGGGTGCGTTGAATGAGGTTGCGCAGGTCAGTGTAGAACTTGTCCTTTTCTGCTGGTTCCGCCTGGAGGGTTGGAGCATAGACACTGATGAGGGTGATGCGACGCTTGTTTTGAAGGGGGAGTCGCATGGACATGATCTGGTCCGAGTGGCCTGTCAGGAGGTTTTCGAGTTTGGAGGCAATGGAGTTCTTGACCATGAAGCCTACACCAGATAGGCATCGTTCATCCAAAGGCTTGCCAGACCAGTAGGGTGTGTAGCCCACGCCACGTTCTTGGAGGCTGCCTACATCTGCCAGGCGGACTTCAGTGAGAGCGGCTATGTCGATGTCAAGTCTGAGGAGTTCATGTGCAATGAGGTCAGACCGACGTTCAGGTCGGTGGCTGTCAGCCTTGTCTAGCATGGTTCTGATGTTCCAGCATGCTAGCTTGAGTTTGTGAGCATCTTTTGAGGGGGAGGATGTGGATGGGGAGGACGTGGAGGGGGAGGACGTGGACCTGTCCTCGGGCCTGCACAAAGGAGCTTTTAGGTGGAGTGCAGTGTGCGCAGTACTGGCCCCACCCTTTACACCCATGGTTCGTGTGCCATGGCCAAGCAAGCTGGGACGTGGCAGCGAGATCCTTGGGTCGTAGGTTTTATATCAGTGGCCTTCTCCTATGCAGGAGGGGTCTGCCTCCCCTCCTAGGCCGGTCCATACTGCCCGGACCGGGGCCGAGGCCACCGCTGCTCTCCCTGTGCCCGGACTGGGGCCACCACCTCCAACTCTCTGCCCGGACCGAGGCCTCCGCCTGCCTCACTCGACCTGACTGAGCTAAATTTGAAATATCGTAGATTCTAAATAATCTGGCGAATTTAGAATGCAAATGAGTATCAAATGATTCTGAATGGCTTTGATAATCCTCTTGGTTGGGTCTTATTGATGCACTATGAGTCAAGCTCAGAGAATGTATTTTGGTCAGTTTGGTTTATTGTGTGAAAAATAAAAAATAAAAATTAAAAAAAAGAGAGAAACAAAGAAGGATCATTGACACCTCTGTGTTACGCTGCTCAACACACTATCTCTGGTATTTGCTTTATTTATTTCATATTTGCAATGGCTGTAGTTTTGTTTTGCTTTCTAGATGCATAAGTGTAGTACTTATAAGAAATAATCAGAAAATAGGCCTCTTACAGTTAGAGACTCATCTCCTGGCACCACGTCTCCATCGGGGACACAAAACTCAAAACGGTCAACCAGTTTACCTATCTCGGCTGCACCATTTCATCGGATGCAAGGATCGACAATGAGATAGACAACAGACTCGCCAAGGCAAATAGCGCCTTTGGAAGACTACACAAAAGAGTCTGGAAAAACAACCAACTGAAAAACCTCACAAAGATTAGCGTATACAGAGCCGTTGTCATACCCACACTCCTGTTCGGCTCTGAATCATAGGTCCTTTAGCGGCATCACCTACAGCTCCTAGAACGCTTCCACCAGCGTTGTCTCCGCTCCATCCTCAACATCCATTGGAGCGACTTCATCTCCAACATCGAAGTACTCGAGATGGCAGTGGCCGACAGCATTGAATCTATGCTGCTGAAGATCCAACTGCGCTGGGTAGGTCACATCTCCAGAATGGAGGACCATCGCCTTCCCAAGATCGTGTTATATGGCGAGCTCTCCACTGGCCACCGAGACAGAGGTGCACCAAAGAAGAGGTACAAGGACTGCCTAAAGAAATCTCTTGGTGCCTGCCACATTGACCACCTCCAGTGGGCTGATATCACCTCAAACCATGGATCTTGGCACCTCACAGTTCGGTGAGCAGCAACCTTCTTTGAAGAAGACCGCAGAGCCCACCTCACTGTCAAAAGACAAAGGAGGAAAAACCCAACATCCAACCACCAATTTTCCCTTGCAACCGCTGCAACCATGTCTGCCTGTCCCGCATCGGACTTGTCAGCCACAATCGAGCCTGCAGCTGACGTGGACTTTACCCCCCCCATAAATCTTCGTCCGTGAAGCCAAGCCAAAGAAAATATAAGTGATTGTATTGTCTTGATTACACTGGATAATTCCAGATACAATAACATTCAAGAAGTTTGAATGGCCCAAATGGCCTTTCCCATCATGACTGGAACATTATGAACATTGACAAAATGAACTACAATCACTTACCTAGCCTACCTCATTCAGATCTCACAAACCCTTGAATTCTGCCATTTCAAAGAACAAGGGCAACCAGTGCATAGAAATACCACTACCTACAGTTTTCCCTCCAAGATATATGACTTCCTCCGTTGGAACCACTATTTGTAATATTGTCATTATTCTAAATCCTGGAATTTCTGACCTATTCACAATCTGGGAGCAAATTCACGAAGTCACCTCTTCAAGAAGGTAGCTCATCGTTATTTTCTACAGGGTAATTTAGGGCAGTTATCAGCAATGCTATCCACCACAAGGTTGCTTTGGGCCCACCACACAAACTCAGATGCTGAATTTTCACCTAAATTTGCATCCACAACTATCACCATTGAGTTACGTCCTCAGCAAAAACACCGACTTCTATCTCTGAGCAAATGGGACCTTGCTTTAATATCTTCTCCAAGACAAAATAACAGCAATGCAAATGTTATCGGTTTAGTTATGTGGTGTCAGTGTGAAGGATGCACTCAAGTCCCAGCAATGTGGCTTCAACCTACACTTCAATAATTTAAGCCAATAATCAAAGTAACTAGGCAACATGGCAATAGAAAACTTGTGTGTCATCCAGGGGGTCATGGAACTGCCATTTCTACTGAGATTGAGACTAACTTAAATGGTCCCATCGGGGATATTTGATGGAGATTTACTTTTGTCTTCAGCAATCCTTGTCTTGGCAGACAAAATGAAACTATTCTTCCTGTGGATATAAATACAGCCGTAAATCTTTAAAGGATGAATGAAAAATCACGCTTGCTTGATGCCTCGTTGGCTGAGTAGTTAATGGCAACATTTCATCGCGTGGAATACTTAAATTTCTGGAAATCTCTGCAAAGTGCCAAATGCTTGGAAGAGCAACAGCAAGAATCATGAAATTGAATTGAGAGGAGATTGGTAAATTCATATTTTCATCCACAGTGAATCTGTCAGGACCAAATTCTTGACTGAGTGATGATCCTGTGCAATGTATGGGTATGCATGGAGTCTGGAGGTTATGGAGAACATTGCAGAGAAAGCAAATCTTGCAAGTGGAGGATTGCAAACAGGATTAGAAAGCAGTAATGTTTTTTTTAAACAGAAATGTTGGAAAAATCTGTGAAAAATTTAACATAAATTAACATAATTACTCACCTTGTGGTCGTTTACTCTGCAACCCCCTAAGTTCCTGTGCACGTTAGTCCCGGTGCTTTTAAATGGATTTAGACGGCAGGCTTCCTCCGAAAAGTAGAAGGGTTCCTGCAGGAAAAATCACAGTGCAGGAATTGACCAAATATTCATGCACTTTCCTTTTTAGACTGCCCATGTAACAGCAAATTTCATTGATTTTAGACATGCCTGCAGTCTAAAAACCCTAATTGACAATACCTCAACGGTATCAGTACTGCAAAGACAGTTCTGGTTCTCCTTGCTAACTTATTTATGGCAGGATATACTTGCTTTGTAGGCATTGCAGAGAAGGTCTAACAGATTGAATCCTGGAATGAAAGAGTTGACTTGTAAGGAAAAATTGAGTAGTTTTGGCCACTGTTATCTGGTGTTTAGAAAAAAAATTGGATAGGTTCTGAGGAAAACTAACATGCCCGAGGCCATGAGCATGCTTCCCCAGTGAGGAACATAGCACGAGGAAGAATAATTTTTCTTGAAAGTGGGTTAAAAAGGGATTTCTTCTCTTGGGTCATGGTAAATTTTGGAATCCTCTACCACATAGATACATGCATGTCTATTCAAACCTGATGTGGAAAGAGTTATGGGCATGAGGCAGGAAATTAGAGCTGAGACCAATGATTAAATCAGTTGTGAACATATTAAATACCAGAACAGGTTAAAGTGGCATCATGACATCCTCCAGAATCACAGAACTGTTATCAGACAGAAACTATTTAGCCCACAAATCAAGGCAGGTAGTAAACAACTTCAACAGGAAGATTTTAACCAATGGACAGTCAATTATTACTGATTTGCCTTTAAAAAACACACAGGAAAATCTCATCAGGACAGGCAGTATCTGTAGAAATAGTACTCAAACAGGGTTCCAGATCCAAAGCATGAACTCCCCGACCTGCAGTATTTTTTGGCTTTTATTTCTAGAAGATGCAGTTAAATATATATATTTTTTAACATATTCTGCCATGTCCACTACATTTTTTTCACAGATTTTTCTAACATTGCTGCTTAAAAAAACATTACTGTTTTCTAATCCTGTTTGCAATCCTCCACTTGCAAGATTTGCTTTCTCTGCAATGTTCTCCATAACCTCCAGACTCCATGCATACCCATACATTGCACAGGATCATCACTCAGTCAAGAATTTGGTCCTGACAGATTCACTGTGGATGAAAATATGAATTTACCAATCTCCTCTCAATTCAACTTCATGATTCTTGCTGTTGCTCTTCCAAGCATTTGGCACTTTGCAGAGATTTCCAAAAATTTAAGTATTCCACGCGATGAAATGTTGCCATTAACTACTCAGCCATCGAGGCATCAGCAAGCGTGATTTTTCATTCATCCTTTAAAGATTTACGGCACTCTTCCCTATTCTGTTGAAATTGAGTTTGATGGGGGTGATTGAGGGGGAGGAGGAATTGTGCACATTTGAAAATTTCTTAATCTCTATTTCCATATCACACCAGGTGGGGTGTTCAATTACAGAATCAGACAGAATTCATAGCAAGGTAAAGCTTCAATTTTATACAACTTGGACTCCAGGTGGGAGTGCTAATAATAAACTTGTCTTCTTCAAATGTATTAATTGCAATTTGTTCATTTCAGTCGTGAGCAAGTTATGTCCTTTGAGGTGTAATTTCATTTTCAGCTTTAGTTCATATTTAGTAGATGATTGTATTCATGTAAATTATCAGCATCTGAATTTTCTGAAGCTTTGAAACAACGTGGATGCTTCCCATTACAAATGGAACTTTAATTACATGAAATATGTAGATTTTACTTTGTCTCTTCATCTCTTTTAATTTTATTGGATTGCTTTACATGTTTTTGCATGTTTTATCCAAATTTCAAAAGTAAGGTTTGATTATCTTGCTTCGTATAACTTGGAGGGTCAGTGAATTTTTAAACTAACCCACTTTGTCTATCTCTGCATTAAATTTGCATGTGGAAAACATCAAACTTACTTTGGGCATCTTTGATCTGAATCCACATCAGCAGTTCTTCATTCAAATTATTGCTGATTTCGGTTTTCATTAAAATGGTCTCAATCTTCATCAGTAGCATCTACAGCATAGCTTGTAAATTAGTATCCATAATATAAATATATTGTGCCATATTAAGAATCTATCAAGAAAAATGCCTCAAACATATCAGGTACATATATTTATAGATTGAATTATGTATGACTGGAAGCTATAGTCAGGATACAATGGTAAAGGAGTAGCCATTGCAGCTATCCAAGTCAGATTTTTGAGGATTTATGTATTTTTTAAATTAAATTTACATTCAGACATAGAGCACAGTAATAGGGCCCATTCAGCCCCCAACCCCAATTAACTTGCCAAAATACCCCAATTCACCTCCAACCCTTGATTTTCTTTTTAAGGGTGGGAGGAAATCGGAGCGCCTGGAGGAAAACCACACAGATGGGGAGAACGTACAAACACCTTTCAGCAATTTTTAAATTAAATTTAGTCATACAGCATGGTAACAGGCCCTTCTGTCCCATGAGCCCGTGCCACCCAAATACCTCAATTAACCCTACAATCCCCATATATTTTGAAAGGGTTGGTACGAACCTGGAGGAAACCTCCGCAGACTTGGGGGGAGATGTAAAAACTCCTTACAGACTGCATTGGTTTCATACCTGAGTCGATGGTGCTGTCATAGCATTGAGCCAACCACAACACAAACTGTCCTGCCCTAATTATGTTTTATATCCATTGAAAAGCTTGCCAATTTTTCGATTGATTTGTTTATGTGCCAGTGTAACACATCTTAATAATACAATTATTTGTGGCTTTGACCCATAATTCATTCATTTAATAGTAGTGAACATAATCACGGCAGAAATCCTTCATTAAGTCTTTGGCCAGTATTCGTTGGAATTTAGGAATGGGGAAGATCTCATTGAAACATTTTGATTGTTGAAAGGCATGGACAGAGTTGATATTGATACAGAATGGTTGTTTCTCATGGTGGGAAAGTCTAGGCCAAAAGGGCACAACTTCAGGATTGAAGGGTGTCTGCTTAGAACAGAGATGCATAGGAATTTCTTCAACCAGAAGGTGGTAAATCTGTGGGATTTGTTGCTGGTTGTGGAGGCCAGGCCATTGGGTATGTTTAAGACAGAGATTGATGGGTCTTTGATTAGCCAGGATATCAAAGGTTATGGGGAGAAGGCCGGACAGTGGGGCTGAGTGGGAAAATGGATCAGCTCATGGTTAAATTTCAGGGTAGACACGATGGGCTGAATAGACTATTTCTGTACCCATGTCTTATAGGCTTATGGCCTTACTGTTTCTCCAGAACCTTTGTGTATTGCTTTGCTAGATGTATGTTAACTTTACTGTGGCTGGTAAATTGAACCATATGACAGCCATCAACCATCAAAATGTTTGGAGTGAAGTTGACACTATGGCACTGCAGCAGAGAAATTTAACTTTAAATGTGTTTTCCTTTCGAAGATCTTTCCTTCAACAACTTCCATTTGTTAGTATTTTGCTGTCTAAAACAATGCCTCCTGCGCCTATGTAAAAGTTGTTGTTTACACCCTTAAACAATGTTCTGTAGCCCTTTGCTTAGCTGTGCCTCCAGATATGGTTTCAAGTAAATATGAAACCGATGAGCCCTGATTCATGTGAAATTTTCTCACTTCATCAATCTGTGTCCTTAGTTCTCTGTATTAATTGTAAGGCATGAAGAGTTATCTTTCATGAGTCTTTGTTTCAATGGGAAGATCCATTTTTTTCACTTGCTCTTGCCACACCAAAATACTTTTGTCTTACTATGACTATCTTTTCTCCCTTGGTTCAGTCCCTCTCCATCTATGTCCACTATGCCCTCCATCTCTTCAATGTCTTTAAATTCCCTGAACTGGACCACCTCAATTTTACTCAGGATGTCCAATCCCTTTACACCTCCATCCCCCATACAGAAGGTCTCAAAGCACTTTGTTTCCTTCTTGACAAGAGACCTAACCAGTCACCATCCAGCACCACCCTCCTCCGCCTGGCAGAACTTGATCTTACTCATAATAACTTCTCCTTTAACCATATAACCACTTACAGCACAGAACAAGCCAGTTCGGCCCTACTAGTCCATGCCGTAACAAATCCCCACCCACCTAGTCCCACTGACCAGCACCCGGTCCATACCCCTCCAGTCCTCTCCTCTCCATGTAACTATCCAGTCTTTCCTTAAATGTAACCAATGATCCCGCCTCGACCATGTCTTTCGGAAGCTCATTCCACATCCCTACCACCCTTTGCATAAAGAAATTTCCCCTCATGTTCCCCTTATAATTTTCCCCCTTCAATCTTAAACCATGCCCTCTAGTTTGAATCTCCCCCACTCTTAAATGAAAAAGCCTATCCATGTTTACTCTCTCTATTCTTTTTAAAATCTTAAACACCTCTATCAAGTCCCCTCTCAATCTTCTACGCTCCAGAGAAAAAAGCCCCATTTGACATTTCAAATCAAAGAGTAGCCATGGATTCTCACAAGGGTCCCAGCTATGCCTGCCTATTTGTCGACTTTATGGAGCAATCCATGCTGCAAACCTACACAGGCAATGCCCCTGAACACTTCCTCTTCTATGCTGACAATTACATCGGGGCTTCCTCATACGCCTGTGATGAGTTTGTCAACTTCATTCACTTCGCTGACAACTTCCACCCTGATCACAAACCCACCTGGACTATCTCCTGCAGCATGGTCCCCTTTATTGATCTCTCTATCTCCATCTTGGGAAACAAGATTTCCACCTGCATACATTACAAACCCACTAACTCTCACATCTACCTTGACTACACTTCTTCACACCCAGTCCCCTGCAAAGATTCTCTTCCCTTCTCTCAATTTCTCTGTCTCTTGCGCAACTGTCCCCAAGATGAGGTATTCCAGTCTAGTTCATCTGAAATGTCCACCTTCTTCCACAAATGAGGCTTCCCCTCCACCACCATCAACTCAGCCCTCATCTTCATCACCTCCATTTGCTGTTCAGCTGCCCTAGCCTCCTCTGTTCTCAGATGCAACAAACACGGGATTCTTCTTGTCCTTACCTACCACCTACCAGCCTCCACATCCATCACATTATCCTCTGTAATTTTCAGCATCTACAAAATGATTCCACTACCAGCCACACAGTATCTTCCCCTCTCCTCCCCACTCTGCCTTCTGAAGGGACCACTCACTCTGCGACTCCTTCATGCACTAATCCCTCCCCACCAATTGCACCCCCCAACCACCACTTTCCCCTGTGGCCACAGGAAGTACAACACTTGTGAAAATACTTCCTCCCTCATCACAATTAGGGGCCTCAAACAGGTCTTTCAAGTAAAGTAACACTTCACGTGAATCTGCTGGAGTAATGTACTGCATTCAGTACTCCTTTTGTGGCCATTGGAGAGACTTGGTGCAGGTTGAGAGGTCACTTCGCTGAGCACCTTCACTCTGTCCGCATCAGTAGGCCTTTTATAGTGAAAAACAAAGGAATGCAAAGGCTAATATTCTCCGCCTTTACATTCCTTCACTTATCTTCTTGAAAGCTCCAAAGCCGAATTCAGCAGGCGAACAACGATCCGCCTAGGGGTTACTCTCAGAGGTGGAGTGACTCTCTCCACCATGAAGGCAATCCCATTTAAAACGGCTACAAAGGGGCAGGTGATGATGTTGTGGTGAAGTTGTCAGCTCGCGACCCAGGAGTATGATTTTTTAAACTGAATGTGCACATCATATAATTAATATAGCTAACTACATTGCGCAGGTGATCGGCCTGAGTCCCAAGACTGCTTGAACAGATCTCCACCAGCGCTCTTACCTGCTCTTCAGTTGCCATTTCAGGTATAGGCTGCTTTCCCTCTTTGGTGCGTATGTTTGACATCACAGTGACAGGTGGTGCTACTGCACTACTTTCCCCACCTCCCTCCACTCTGGGGGGACAGCTCCTGGCATTGCTTAGAATGAAAGCAATGCTGAATCAGCTTTATAGACTTCCATAAAAGGGTAAATCTATCATTTTTTTAATGTGACTTTGCATCATAAAACTGCCTAATGACAGGGATCTCCCACTGGCAACCATTTCAATTCTGCATTCCACTCCCATACTCACTTGTCTGTCCATGGCCTCATGTACTATCCCAACAAGACCACCCATAAATTAGATTTTCCATTTGGGCACTCCCCAGCAGATGGCATAAAGATTGACTTCTCTGGTTTCTGCTAACCTACTCTCCATTCTATCTCCCTTTCCTTTCCCCTTGTCTTCTTTCTCTTAGCTCTCCACCCCTTTCCCTCTCCAGTCACAGAGCCATCCCTCCTCCCCCTGCTTGTTGCTGTGCCCTCCCTCCCTTATCCACCTATCACCTTCTGCCTTTGGGGCTGTGCTCCTCCCCCCAGCCTTCCCCCACTACCTTTTTGTTCAGATGCCTGTCAACATTTTTCCATACCTTGATGAAGGGCTCAAGCCAGAAACATTGGTTATGTATCTTTATCTTTGCTATATGAAGGACACTGTTTGTCCTGCTGAGTTTGTCTGTCATTGTGTTTTTACTTCAACCTTGCTGTCTGCAGGCTTTCATGTTTATTCTATCTTTTGTGGGAGCAAACCAAACCATATAATTCTTCCATATACAGTCTTGTTATGATTCTCATTGAATATAACTTACCTGATTTAGCTGCATGCTCTTCATTTTGTTTATTGGATCGTGGGCAATTCCTTTATGTCCACACACTTTACTCTTGCCATCAAGCTGATGCAGGTTAATCTGGCCATCCTGTTTCTATGGCTAATTAGTGGTTTGTATCTTGCAGTGTAGCCTCTGTATTTCTGTTCATGAAGTCTTTTGTGGACAGTAGTCATTGACATATCCACACCTGCCTCCTGAAGAGTGATTTTGATCAGTCTGTCAGGCATTTGGGGATCTTTCTCCATCTTGATGATAAATCCTGCCAGCAATGGAGGCCTTCTCCCTTGGCCTACCAGTCCCTTTGCAATAACTGAGCTCTCCATTATGTTCTTACTTCTTTATGGTGTTCCAAACTGTTGATTTTGGTCATCCTAAGATTTGGGTGATGTCTCTTTACTATTTCATTCTTGTTTTTCAGCCTCATAATGGCTTCTTTGACTTTCATTGTCACACCTCTGGTCCTCATGTTGAATAATGGGATCTACAGACTCCAAAGGTGATCAAAAACTTAGAAGTGAGCCTAGCTCTCTTATGCCTGCACTAATGAAGCAATTAAACATACCCCAGTACTCACAAATGCCTGTGAAGCCAAATGACCCAAGCATTATAGTGCCCTTAAATGGGGGAACTATGTCTAAAAATTCTGTCACTTCTTCATGGTCAAACCAAAATATATACAAATAACTTTTTTTATAAAATCTGGACGGTGCACTTTAATCACATGAGAATTATTTGATTACAAATTTTAACGGAGGAGCTCAGGGGCAAATAAAGGAACAAAAATATCTTTGTCCTAAAAATTATGGTGGGCTCTGTAGCTATCATCATCTACTTCATAACCTTTTAGCTGTTTAATTATCATCCCAGCACAGACTTATAGCACAGTCCTTGGACTGCAATTAATTTTAGTGCATCTCAGCCAACAGTCACCAAGGACCATGTCTTCAGAATGACAAGGTGGTATTTTAAATGCATAAAATGAATCTACTCACCGTCACATTTCAGTAATCAAGTATGTTGTCCTCTCCATCTTCTGCCGCTTTTGATCTTGAACTTGATTTTTTAAGATGCAGCACCTGTAAAGTATGTCAGCAATCCAGCAAACTGAGTTCCAAAGTAATATGCTGTCATTCCTCATTACAGAAAAAAGGGAACAAAAACTAAATCCTCAACACAAATCCTTTTACATCAGTGATTAATCAGCATGTCTGAATTTAGTCTGGTTATTTTAATTACAACAATAAAAACAAGCATGAATGATTTATGTTTTGTGATTTTTATAATGTTTGAAAAATAACAAACAAGTGCCTTGAAAAAATAAACGTTAAAGCATTTTGTTCTCAAATCAATTCATTTTTCTGCTTCAGGGGCTGATTGGGTTGTCAGATGTTTCTAAAATTCTCTGCGCTCATTTAAAATTAATCATACAGTCTTTTTATGACACTTATTCTGGGTTCACAAAATGAAACAGCCTTAAATGGTAATTATTCGAAGCTGTGCTAGTTCCACTTAGCACTATTCCAACGAATGTTTGATCTTGCTGGATAGATTGTATTTTTCTGCTGTTTCTCTGAACACAAGAAGTAATTTTCCAATCAATTCATCTGTATAAGATATTCAAGCACCAGGCTGTTCAAACACATACTGTTCAAACTGACCTTTTTCTGCCAGACTAACATGATCTCTGTACTATTCTGAATTACACTTAAAATAAAATAACCTCATCAAAACTTCTGGTGCAGCTTGTTTAACAAGCTGATGTTAAAAGTTATATCAGGTGTCATGTAGGTCTTGTAAGATTTTTTAAAAATCCCAAGGTAGAAACATTATATTCTTTTTCTGACCAAAGCGGCATTTGTTCCACGCATCAGATGAGAAAGTTTCTTATTTCTGCAGTACATCTGTTATCTCATTTAATTTAAATTAGCAATGTATTTGAACTGTTGGATATACAATTTTCCAGTTGCTGAATACTTTGAAAGTCACTTTATATTACACAGGATCAAATAAAGCCATCTTTTCTGAGACTAGTAGTTAATATTTCAAAGTATTCCAAATATAGAAAGCAACAATTTTCCACAGAAATTTTGAAATGTTTTAGAGCAGTGTAACTTGCATTGCAGTATTATTGGCTCTATATATAAACCACTTCCTCCATTTGTTGCATTTTAACGTATCTGCATTTAACTTTTTGAAAGCTTTCAAAGGTTTTTTTTGCTTCCCGGAGATAAATACACAAGTTAGATATTTTAAGAGTAGGACAGTAGAACATTAAAAATATTCTAGATTCTTCAACTGCAATGTCTGAATTCATTAAGAAATTATTATCTTGTATTGTAGATCAAGATAATGTATTGTAGATCAAAAAATGTTTTAAAATGTTATTTGCACACGGATTGTTTAGATTATCATTTCACAATTTTAGCAAAATGACTTGCACAGTAAATCTGATAAAATCACCCATCTCTGACTCCAAGTCTGAAACACCTTTCTGCTACTGTTTGTATCATGCTGTTGTAACTTCTTTCTCTCATGATTTTTGAATCTTTACCCTTTTGGCCTTGATAGTGAGAACATAAAGGCAGAAACTCAAAAGTGGCAAATTACATTCATGACATATTGTAAGTATTCAAGCAATGACCATCTCCACCAACTCTTGACATTTAATGGTGTTACAACTAGTAAATATTTCATCATTAACATCCATTCACCTAAAATAGAGGTTCTCAACCTTTTTCTTTCTACTCATACACCACTTTAAGTAATCCCTCTGCCATAGGTGCTCTGTGATTAGTGAGGAATTGCTTAAGGTGGTATGTGAGTGGAAAGAAAATGTTTGAAAATCTAATTGGCTCAGTATGTGGATGGTTTCATAACTCCAAAGGAAATATCAACGTCATATACTAAAACAGTCATTTTTTTATATTTTCTTGCTTTTCATCTCATAGCTACATTCATCCATTTATCACCTAAACTTATAATGTCAGATCGCTATTTCCAAAGACCAGTAGTATGTTTCCATCTACCTGTTACTATGGCAACTTTGCCAGGAAAATTGTTTTAAAATAATCAGGATATATAGATATATCAGAATATCTATATGTTTATATATATATATATATATATATAGATAGTATCAGTATTGCTTTAGGTGTTTCCATTTATTACCTTTTTAGAAATGGCATAATTATTTGAGGATCATTTCTATGATAGATTTGTAAACAACAAAGCTTAGATAAGGTAGACATTGTAATTTAAGTACAATCACACAGTAAATTTGGTTCTATAAATTTTGCACTATGATACATGCAAGGTTAGCATAGCGGTTGGCACAACTCTGTTACAGCACCAGCGATTGGGACGGAGGTTCGAATCCCATGCTGTCTGTCAGGAGTTTGTACGTTCTCACCGTGTCTGCTTAGGTTTTCCCAGGGGACTCCGGTTTCCTCCCAGCCTTCAAAATGTACCGGGTAGTAGGTCAATTGGGTGTAATTGGGTGGCATGGGCTCGTGGGCTGAAAGGTTCTGTTACTGTGTTGTATGTCTAAATTTATATTTATAACTTACTTGTTAACAAATGCTAAATTATAAGTTCATTTGTTTATAAAAATAATTTCATCAAAACTATGCAGATTTGAATAGGGATTTATTGCATTTAGATATGCTCCTAATCAGATGGCTATGAACTCATATTAATATTTGACAATCATTCCAACTTCCTTGGATAAGAGTATGCTTAGTCATGTTGCTCGATAGAAGGAGATAATTACATCTGAAAACCAACTGTAATCATTGTAGATTGTATTATTCCATTAGTTTATAGATCAACTCGATGCATCGAGTCCACGCTGCTGAAGATCCAGCTGCGCTGGGTGGGTCACGTCTCCAGAATGGAGGACCATCGCCTTCCCAAGATTGTGTTATATGGTGAGCTCTCCACTGGCCACCGTGACAGAGGTGCACCAAAGAAAAGGTACAAGGACTGCCTAAAGAAATCTCCTGGTGCCTGCCACATTGACCACCGCCAGTGGGCTGATATCGCCTCAAACCGTGCATCTTGGCGCCTCACAGTTTGGCGGGCAGCAACCTCCTTTGAAGAAGACCGCAGAGCCCACCTCACTGACAAAAGGCAAAGGAGGAAAAACCCAACACCCTACCCCAACCCACCAATTTTCCCCTGCAACCGCTGCAACCGTGTCTGCCTGTCCCGCATCGGACTTGTCAGCCACAAACCAGCCTGCAGCTGACGTGGACATTTACCCCCTCCATAAATCTTCGTCCGCGAAGCCAAGCCAAAGAAGAAAATAGATCAACATTTCAACCAACAACTTATCCTCCATTTGCAAGCTTTTTTTATGCTTATTTGCCCTTATCCTTCCACCCTAGCCAATGCTCCTCAAATATGAAAGTCATCCATACACATGCACCACATCTACCTTTGCTGTTTCTTTTGCCAAACTAGAATTAACCTGGCAATTGAGATGAACACATTGTGGATGAACTGCAGTATGTATCATCATAATCATGGGAAGGTGAAGCAATCAACAACTCTTCACCCACAATTGTTGTAACCAGTTGACTTAAAAAAAATAGGTCTGAGAGTTCCAGTTTTCTTTCCTTCATTCCATTGACTAGTATACTTAGAATACAGTAAAAGTCCAAAAATCTGGAGGCCAGAAATCCAGGCCCCTGAGAATCTGGACTCTCGGCTGAAATCTGGACTACCCGAGAATTCAGACTAGTCAAAAACTTATGGCTTTTGTGTGTGTGCGTGCATATGCTGGCATGCATGCATGCATAAGCACCATAGATGCATATCGGCAGCAAGCGGCCATGCAGAAATCGTGGAAATGTAAGAAAAAATATTTATTTGTTTTTTTGTACGTTGTATTTTATATGAAAAATGTTTTGTTAATAAACTATCAAATTGTAGCTGTTTATTCTCCTTAAATTTGACTTTTAAAAGTACTATCCAAGAATCTGAAAAATCCGAGTCTGGATAGACCCAAATCCTGAGCAGTTCAGATTTTAGGAATTTTACTGTACGATAAGCGTATGGTTTGATTGAGGTGTAAAAATAAAAAAAAAAACAACATTTTAATCATTCAATTTTATCCAGTCCTGTTGGATAAAAGACGATTTGCTCCAGGAATTGGAAAGCTGTTCCAGCTTGAATGGGGAAGTAACGCTCAATAATTTGTCTGAGACTTCTCATATCAGTAGGACTGGTGGAGAGAGATAATATAATCGTCTGTTTACAAAGATGCCACATGAATGTGTGCAAAGTTATTGGTTGCAATATTGGCAAGAAAGATAGGATTTACCTGGGCTTGAAGAAAATAGAACTCAAAACTGAATATCAACCACAGCATACTGCTCTGTTCCAAATGTTGTTTTTAAATTGCAAACCTCAACTGGTATGAATTATGCTGCATTTGATGTTTGGGGTAAGTATTCTAAATTTATTCAATTCAGATCTTGTTGTTCAGTTGGTATTTCCACCAACAAATAGTGGCTAAAATGCAAAGTTACTGCTGCTTTAATAAATGTCATTTTCAGTCTAAGATAAAGTTATCTGCTGAATTAAAGATTAGGTATGACCACAGCACACTGAAGGTGCTGTCCAAAGCAGTATAAACCCATAAAATAATTGAGTGGGTAGCAATTTATGATTATGACTTAATTCTACCAGTTGATTGTGGCTATTAATTTTGCATCTCCAAGCAACAAAGAAGGACTGATGCACACGCATGTAAAGTGAGTGCAGCTATATTTAAAACGTATGGTCCACAAATGAAAAATAAGGGAGTCCAAGATAGATGGGAAACATAAGTTGAGGCCACAATCAAGCTCAATGACTCACTGAATTTACTGACTCCATGTTTTCAAAAAGAGAAAGGACATGTTTTTTCTTCCGTGTGATGGGAAAAATAAATCTGCTGTTCACAGCAGGGAGAGGAAATGAGCAACAGAATTTCAGAAGTTTTAAACATTTAAGGCAAAACTAGCTCAAAAAATATGAATAGATTTTCAACTACATCCTTTGTGTTAAATCCTCCTATTCTATCTTTCCACTTTGCATCTTATGCAAAGGTTGATGCTTGTGATCAAACATCCTGTCCCCAGGACATCACCGCCTGTTCCTAGGGATGTGTTAGGTGTGCACACTTTCATCAATGACCTTTCTTTCATAACAAGATCAAAACTGAGGAAGCTTGCTGATCATTGAGCAATGTTGAATTCCATTCATAGTTCATCATTGATTGAGGCAGCCCCTGGCTGCATGCAGTAATATCATATTCAGGCATGGGCTGCAAGTGCAAAAGTATTAATCATACCAGCATCTCCTACAAAAGACAGTGTAAACCACATCTCTTGACATTCAAAGGCATTGCCATCACTGAGTCTCCCTCCATCAGCATCTTGTGCAAATGGACCATCTTTACAAATATGGTCAAAACACAGGAATATTGGAAGAACTCAGCTCGTCTCAAAGCATCCATAGGATGTAAAGATATAGTACTGATGTTTCAGGCCCTTCAAGGTATGAGTGTAAAAATATAGGCATCTGAATTAGATGTATGGCAGATTATATAGATAAGTTTTTGGGAGATAAATTGGGAAAGGTTTGTTAGAGTAGGTCACATACAAACACTTTAAAACAGATCTTATTTGAAATACTGGAGCTCTGGTAATGCTAGACATATTGGCCCCACAGCCTTTGCAAAAGCTTTGGAGAGGGCCCAAGAGACTTCATTAAAGGATTGTTGTTTACATAAAGGCAATAGATAAAAGATCTTGTCGGAGCTGCAGCTGCAGATTGTCTGAAGCTGTTCGAAGAGGGTCATGTGGTTTGGCAAGGAGGCTTTTTCTCTCAGAGAGAGAGAGAGAGAGACAGAGAGAGAGAGACAGAAACAGAGATCACTTCTACAGTGTTACAGCCAGCAACAGCAGCTGGGACTGGAACAGGACAAGCTGGCAAGCTTGTGGAAACCCCATTTGGAAGACGGGTTGTGAGTGCTTAGTTCAGCCAGGTCAAAGCCCTTGTGGTTCATGTAAGAGGAGAGGACTGGCTGTCTAATGTTTCACTTGGAATAAGAGAAACAAGAAGGAACTCTGTGGTGACCTGAAAGAAAGAGGTTATCATCTGAAGAACCCTGAGGGGAAAGTTTCATCAGCAAGACATTGAAGTGGTTGATGGAAGTAAATCAGTTGTGGTTCCCTGGAACAACAAATCTCTCTCTGAAAGCCGACAAGAACCTTCCTGAGTGGTAACCATTTACCTTTCAAACACCAAAGCCTGGTGAACTTTATAAATGTTAAATTCTGTGCACAGTATAAGAATTGCCTGCAACCAGTGAACTTGGAGGAATGAGAAGTGAGATTGAACTGTGGACCAAAGAACTTTTCTGAACTTACACATTACATACACATACGCTTAGAATTAGAAGGGGGTTAAGTTAGGTTAGTTAAATCAATAGTGATAAGTTAAAGTGTGATTCTATTTTCATGTTTAAGGATAATTAAAAGCAACCTTTGTTTAAGTAACCATTTGTCTTGGTGTCTTAGTGAATATCTATTGCTGCTGGGTTTTGGGGTCCTCTGGGCTCATAAAGGCTGAGAAAAGAAAGGGGGAAGAATAGGAGGGGGGGAGTAGAGACCAACCGAAAACGTGTTAATTAAATATAAGAGGTAAGATAAGAATTGATTTTGGTTCTGTGAAAGGAGAAAGAGGGAAAAGGGGATAGAAAAAGCAGTAAAGGAAAAGAGATAGGGAAGAAAATGGTGGGGGTTGGTGGTTTCCAATGGAAGCTGGAGGTCAATGTTAATGCCATCCAGTTCGAGGGTATCCAGACAACTGATGAAGTTTTGTTCCTTCAGTTTATGGTGGTCTCAGTCTGGAAGTGCACGAGACCATGGACAAGCATGTCAGCAAGGGAATGGGGTAGGGAATTGAAATGGGTGGCCACTGAGAGATCCACACTATTGCAGTGAACTTGGCCAAGGTGTTCAATATAGCGATCTCTCAGTCTGTGTCCAGTCTCTCCAATGTATAAGAGACTGCAACAAGAACACCGGATGCAGTAGATGACCCCTACAAATTCAAAAGTGAAGTGATGCCTGTATTTTTCCACTCAGACCTGAGGAAGGGCTCAGGCCTGAAACATTGGTGATGTATCGTTACTTCCTGTTGATGCTCTGAGACCAGCTGAGTTCACCCAGCATTTCTGTGTTTTGACTATAATCACAGTGCTGACAGACCTTTATGTTTCAGTCTATATAAATACCGTGGTCATAAGAGAATGTCAGAGGCTAAATATTCTGTGGTGAAGGCCTCAGCTCCTGTCACCCAACCATATCCAAGTCAGAAGCTTGATGAAACATTCTCAATTTGCTTGGATGATTGTAGCTGCTGTACACAAAAAGTTTCAGACTCCATTATTGGCACCCTGTGCACCACTCGAAACATTCACTGCCTTCACCACCAGCACAAAGTGGCAGCAATGTGCCCCCTACAAAATGCAGCCCAGCCACCTGCCTATTGTACCCTAACAAAACTGTGATAATCTCCTCCAAGAAAGTTAAGGGTATAGGTGTATGTATTCTGCCAAACTGCAATTAACATTACCTACCCACTTCTTTGGGATGTGGGAACAAAGAGGAGCTCCTGCTGGAAGCTCATGTAGTCACAGGGATAGCAAGCAAACTCCACAGACAAAGTAGGCTCCTGAGGTGAGGAGTGAATATGGGCCTCTGGCATTGAGAAACAGAGAGGTCTACCAGCTGTGCCACTAAGCAGTACATCAAGGAATTCTGGATATATTATTGATTGTGACCAGCATTTCAGAGCCAAAATGGCTGAAGATAGTGGTGTGTTTTTGCAGCCTCTGAATATACAGAGTGCTTCTGGGAATCATGTTAACATCTGATGTAAGGTCAGCAGCTATAAGACTTTGGAAATGAACAAAGACATTCAGCCCATCAAATCTTCTCTATTATTCAAATCATGGCTGTGCTGATAAAGAACTACCTGTTTAGGGTGTTAAGGAGATTGTTTTTATCTACGTGCTAATTGGTGAGTGGTGGGTTCTCCACTTTCCTCTGTATACCCTTCATTCTGCTGTGCAGGCACCAATCCCAAACCAGCACATTTGTGCTGCCCTGGAGAGCGGAAGTTTTCTGATGTCACACCTCACATTTTGATCTTGCTAATTGGAAGTTCTCAGGAGTTGGCACAATAACTTTGCCAAAAGCTTGCCTTGAGATGTGGATAAGGGAGCTTTCATTCAGAGTGGACAATAAAATGAGAGATAGCTAAACATTGCTTAAATTAACTTCTATTTCCCAATCAATCTGACAAAACAACTGAGTTAAACTTGGAGTAAAAGAGTTTGACTCTTGCTACTGCAAAACTAAATTAAACTTGGAGCCAACTTAACAAGAACTCATGAATGTGTCCTGATGAGATTAATTGAACTTGTATAAACGCATCTCAGTCAATTTTTTTTTAATGCTTGATTTTGGCACCCAGGTTTTATTGTGGCAAGCAAGATTGCATATTTGTTAAAGCTGGAAATGAGCTCTCTGGAAAAAATGCAACACCCTCCTTACGTATTCCCACCCATCCTTGGAAAAGATCCAACTCCCTCCTCACCTGCTCACAACTTACCCATCCCCAGAGTAGATCCAACTCCTTCCTAACCTGCTCCCATCCCCATAATAGATCTAACACCCTCCTCACTTGCTTAAAACTAACCCATCCCCTGAGAAAATGTAATACCCTGCTCACCTGTTCCCAACCCATCCATCACCAGAGAATATCTAACTCCCTCCTCACCTTTTCCCAACTCACCCATCTCCAGAGAAAATGCAATCCCTCCTCATCTCTACCAGCCCATGAAACTCTGGAGATTAAGATTATGCCTGTTGACAGTGCACCTACCTAACAAAGTACTGTTTGTTCCCAGGAAGTGAATGGGTTCTATTTTTACAGATGTCAATGTGTCTATGTTTTCCATAAGTTCAAAAGTTCACGCAAACCATCCAATATGCTCAACATGGTAATCATACAGCCACAGTATTGTAATTAATGGCATCAGAAGTACATAAGAGTGATAACAAAGAATAATTACAAAAATGAAGACAGATTAAAAAATGAGTTCTGCTATTCACGGGAACAAATGCACAGATTTTAAAATTTTATATTATATATTATGGGAGGTCGTTCATCTAGAGAGATGTCCATTAGTCAGGCATTTGTAGCCAAGGACAGCTGTGTATCTTAATGTCTCCCAGCAACTCCACTAGGTGGAGCACATTGCCACTCAGGAAATAATTACCGGGTTGTGCCACTGAATCCAACTAGGCTTTTTTTAAAAATTCCGTCAGAAAAAAAACTGATCCCGCAGGCAACCTCCAGCCTGCTATACCAGAAACCTTGAAGTGACGGATGCTGAAAGGAGAAGATCGCACATAGGTCTCATGAGCAACAAAAAAGCTATTCAGTTTACGATAAAAACAAGTGGTGCAGTTAATATACAAGTCTCTGAGTCGATATGGCTGCAGAAATAGGCACTCCATCACTCTTTGACAACAACTTCTCAACTGAACTGTATGATTTTAGGGACTAAATGTCATCCACTAGGATGCCACGATATATGGCATCACAATTAAATATCGTACCATATAAATTTAAATATAGATGAATATAACTACAGCTTTATAATTTGTCTAACTACTTTCCAATAAAGTAGTTTTTTTTTCATAAATCACATAGCAACACAATACCAAATCCAAAGCTCCAAGAAAACTTATAAAAACCTGGGTTTATTTCTGAGAAGAGCTGGAGAAACTCAGCAGGTCATGCAGCATTTTTTATGAGCAAGAAACATTGCATAATGAACAAACTACAATCAAACACTTTTGTGTATTAAACTGCAATCACAGCATCTGCAGAGATTGTTGTAACTCCCCCTCATTTTTATTCAGGTGTAGGCCTGCTTTTGCTTATACCTTGACGAAGGGTTCAGGCCCAAAATGTTGGTTATGTATCTTTACCATTACAAAAAATGCTGCATGATCTCCAGAGTTTTTCCAGTGCTTTTGTGTATTCTTCTTTGGCTTGGCTTTGCGGACGAAGATTTATGGAGGGGTATGTTCTTGTCTGCTGCAGGCTTGTTGGTGACTGACAAGTCCGATGTGGGACAGGCAGGCATGATTGCAGCGGTTGCAAGGGAAAATTGGTTGGTTGGGGTTGGGTTTTTCCTCCTTTGTCTTTTGTCAGTGAGGTGGGCTCTGTGGTCTTCTTCAAAGGAGGTTGCTGCCCGCCGAACTATGAGGCGCCAAGATGCACGGTTGGAGGCGATATCAGCCCACTGGCGGTGGTCAATGTGGCAGGCACCAAGAGATTTCTTTAAACACTCCTTGTACCTCTTCTTTGGTCTTGGTGGCCAGTGGAGAGCTCGCCATATAACATGATCTTGGGAAGGCGACGGTCCTCCATTCTGGAGACGTGACCCACCAAGCGCAGTTGGGTCTTCAGCAGCGTGGATTCGATGCCTGCGGACTCTGCCAGCTCGAGTATTTCAATGTTGGTGATGAAGTCACTCCAATGAATGTTGAGGATGGAGCGGAAGCAGCACTGATGGAAGTGTTCTAGGAGCTGTAGGTAATGCCGGTAGAGGACCCATGATTCGGAGCCGAACAGGAGCGTGGGTATGACAATGGCTCTGTACACGCTGATCTTTGTGTGTTTCTTCAGGTGGTTGTTTTTCCAGACTCTTTTGTGTATTAAACTACAATCATAACACCTACCAACCTTTTTGTTTAACCAAGTTTCTTGGTCATTTCTATTCAATTTAATGAACTGTTTCATACAAATCAGTAGACTATGGAACATTTTAAATTTGAGAAATAAGGAGGGAGAGGGATAAAGCAGAGGAAAGTAAGAGTGAAGTGTCACGTTGCTTCTTTGCCTTTCTAAATTGTTGGGATCTCTCTGCATCAAATGAGGAGTAACATTACATTCTGTGAGAATATTTTCTCAGCTTGACCCTTCCCTCTGGCCTGATTGCTCTGATGCCCTTGATTATTAAAGTGTCTCTTGAGGAGAAAAGAAATACTCACTGCAGCCTTTCCCTATTTACTGAGTGTGACTCAAATTCAGGAAACCTAAAATTCATTTTTACATCTCACCTTAGTTGTCTTCTCGCACATGGCTCAAATGTTATTCATTAGCTAATATGGGTGTCACAGATAAGTATTGATATTGTCACCTTTTGATTTGCACGTTCATTGTCAGAAACCATTGTATTAATCCATAGAATACCCGTGATGTTCCACATGGAATGGCACATACTTCATTTGCTGTTTTAACCAACATGTTTGTTTTTTTTTAATTTTTCAATCTGGTTCCAGATAATAGATTGAGAAAATCTGAATATAGTTGTGCTTTACTTGAAATTCACTATGAAGTACTTTATTACCAATTTTATGACTAAAGTCATGCTGTACCAATGCAATCACATCCCTCCATCAGTCACTCGGGGAACATTATATTCCTTGTTAGTTTCTGAGGAAATTGTAAATAATCTGTATTCATTATCCAAGAACATTATTCCAAGAACATTATTCTTTGAATCAGAACTGATAAATTCATCCATTTGCTTTAATATTTGAAGATTGTTTCCAACCTTCATTTACTCCTGGTATTTCCCAATTTTTGCCCCTTGCTTTCCCCACCCTGATCTTCACCTGCAGCCTGAAGCCCCAGAACCCTCCAACCTAAAAGCCTTTCAATCAGGATAGCCGAGGACGATAAATGGATTCCAAACATGGTAAGTCCTTAAATTAGGTAAATCTGAGGGTGGCAAGGTAACGTAGCCGTTGGTGCATTGCAGTGCCAATGACCTGGGTTTGAATCCAGTGCTGTCTGTAAGGAGTTCGTATGTCCTCCCTGTGTCTGTGTAGGTTTCCTCTGAGTGCTCCAGTTTCTTTCCACCCTCTAAAAAGCATACTGAGTAGTAGGTCAATTTGGGTGTAATTGGACGACAAGGGTTTTTTTAAAATCTTGGTTTCCAGACCCATAAACCTTTACTATGTCCATTGCCCCTGCCCCTCCCTTGAGTTAAACATATAGATCAGTGGTTCTCAACCTTTTTCTTTCCACTGACATGCCACCTTAAGCAATCCTTTACTAATCACAAAGCACCTATGGCATAGGGATTACGTAAAGTGGTATGTGAGTGAGAACTACTGAAGATTTTAGTAGCAAAATGCTTTCACAGGTTCCAGCATTCATGCCATTAGTGTATAAACACACCAGCAGTTGGTGGCAGGGAATTATTAAATAAAGAATTATTAAATAAAGACTGCTGGATGATTTGCATCTCTCCATTATTAGTTTTGCAAGAATGGGAGAACAATCAGCAATCGTGATTGCACGAAAAAAATTAAACTGCAGCTAACATAAGGGTTGCAATCTCCAGAAGAAAGCATGCTTCTTATTGGGATAATTTATGTTTCCAATTTGTAACTAGTTAATAATTAAAGGATGAGATATTTTCCTTAGTATATTTCCATGATACTTCTATCAAATTTGGTGGGTAAAATGTATCCAGCCTGCCACTTAAGGTTTTGTCAATTCCCTGAGTTTTTTTTTAAATTATGGAAATAGACAAGTTGTCCATTTCTCACTGAAGTCCTTATTTTCCCAAAGATTCTTTGATCAACTCATACTATTGGGAAAAATTAATTGTGTAAAATTAATTGGGGCTTCCAGATGAAAAGAATAGCAACTCATTATGCTTGCATTGGAATCCCCATATACCTTCCCCTGCCCCCCTCCCCCACAACCCCATCAACTACAAATTCTGAGCTTGTATAGTACCTCAAAAAGAGGCATGCTGCTTGTTATACTTTGTGGACATGAATTGGACGTAGCTGACAGGGATCATAGTTTTGCCTCTGTCTGAGGATTTTCAAAAATACAATCACAAAAACACTAGTTAAGTCTGCAATTCTGTTTGAAAAATAACTCCTCACTTGTTTTTCTTTAGATTTCTTAACCAATTTCACTATGCAGCTATAAATTCAAAAGGGCTTCAATTTTTATTAACATGTTTATTTTGTAGGACTGCATCAAATCCTTTTTGAAAATCCATACACAAAGCCTATTGCCCTCATTGTCGCTCTCTGCTATTTATTAAAAAGCTCAATCATTTTGGACAAGCACAATTTACTATGATGACATCTATGCTGGCTTTCATTTGTTAACCCATTTCTTACCTGCCGATACTTTTCTCACAAATTATGGTCTTTAAATGATTCCCACCTCTGCTAACAGATAGCATAGTCTTTAATTATCCCTCATTCCTCAGACATATCTATTAATTATGCAAATATTATTAATCCTTCCTCCCCCTAACACGAAGTTATATTGTCTTGATTCTTCACCTTTTTCTAATTCAGAATGGAAGATTTGAAACTCTTTCTGGACTCCGTTACTGATCATAATCGTGTTCAGCTTTAGTTTAATTTTTTTTACGTTCTATTTTTATATGGAGGCCAGCTTGCCAGTGTAATCCTGATCTAAGAAGCGCATTTAAGCAGATTAATGTATACAACAATCTCATCTCAGAGATATTAATGAACAATTTGCAAATGTGCACAGCATAATTCTGCATGCAGCATTTATTTACAAAATAGGTGTGTAGTTTTTGATATCAGTAGTAAATTTACTCTTTGTAAATACATTATTGCTACAATTATCAGCATTTTAGGATCTTTCCTTAATGTTAATGTTAATTGATAATACTTCTTAAGAGAGTAATTAAGACTCAATTAAGTGGGCAATTAGGTTGATGACAAGACAAACATGGAGTTTCAATTTACATCTATAGAAACTTGGGTTAACTGCAGCAACATTGAATTATAAGATAATATGCAAAAAATATTCTGTGGAGTCCAATCTTTTCTCCATATTAAATATCTCCTTTAAACAACATCAACATTTCCTGTGATGGGTCTGCTTTCCTGCGCAATGACAGATGGAATTTGGGAGAAAGTCCCTTGGGCTAATCTGAAGCAAATCTATTGGATTGACCTACTTAAGAAGGGAATTCCTCAGGAGATTTAGATACTGCAGCAAAATCTGACAGGCCCATGTGTGAAATTGTGAAAAGATTAAAACTTAATCTTTTTCTATCGGCTCAGGAACTTTGGAAAAGATTGGCAATTTGGTCCTTTGAGCTCTTTCAATGAGATCTAACTCCAAATGTTGTCCCAAATCCCTGAATAATTTTGTTTAACTACAAATGAAATCTATCAATCTCACTTTTAAAATTAAAGATGGACCTTTGTTAATTGCTATTTCTGGATGAGTATTCCACACTTCTCCCACTCTATGTGTCGGTTTTTCTTAATTCTATTCCTAGTGGACTCTTTTTCCATGATGGTACTCCAGTTCCTAACATACCATTTACCAAAAAAAAATTAAATCCGATCCACCGAATATCTTGAAAATGTTAAGGGTCACTATTTAGCCCTAATATGTTTATTATTCCCTCATTGTATGTCAAGTCTTGGAGTCTAGGATTGCAGCCCCTCCAAGACAAATTAATCCTTTCTAATATTTTGTGTTCAGATTGATATAGTAATGCATAGTGACCATATTCTGATTTTATCTTGAGTCGTAACATTTACACCCTGAGGGTTCCTTGTGCTGACTGTGCAGAATGATACCTACAAGCATGCAGATCTCGAGAAAGTGCTTGTGATGCATTCATGGTTCAATTTGGACCCCATGCATCTGCACAAAAATGACCAAATATAAAATTTGTCACATGTATTTACATTTTTTATTCTTTGTGAGGGAAAAAGTACTGTAAGAGCATAATGAGTGTACCTGGTTAATGTATCAAAATATTTAAAAGATGTGGCTTTGACATCAGACATCTAAGGAGAATCGCGCATGGATGAATTTATAAATGGAAGGTGATACTGGGTCAAAGTCCAGCAGAATGTGACAAAAATAGCTCAAATGGATCAGATCTGGACCAGACCATTAATGTACAAGAGTCACACTTAAGGAAAACAGATGGCTTCTGAGAAGGGTTAGCACCGTGACACCAGTAAGCACTTTGGAGGAAAACAACTGACAACTATATACATTCAATTATTTCTATACATTACTGCATTATTTGACTGTAATGAATCTTTACCTCTTTGGAAGCCAGCAAACTAATCTTCTTGAATGGTTCCATTTTGATTGGACACAATTTTACCTTCACTTTTAATTTCAGTGTTGTTATTGGCCTGAATGGAAAATTCTAATTGTTCTACAGGGAAATTGCATAACTATCAAGTCTCTCATAAGAAACAGGAGCAGGAGAAAGCATCTGGTCCATTGAGCCAGCTCTGCAATTCAATAGGATCATGGTTGATCTGGCCATGACCATTCACTTTGGTCAATTGGGTCTGAACTATTATCTGATTTCCTTCTCACTTTAACAGTTGTTAACCCTCTACTCAGTGATCAGCAAACACACTTGCTTATTTCTGAACTTAGCTTGCATTGGGCCAAGACTGCATATTGAAATAACTGTCTCACTCTATCACCTTAAGTATGCAGAGACTCTGTATTCAGTAACTTAGTTGTTCTGCATGCTGCAGCTTTTCTTCTTTCCAGCCTTTGAACTGAAAACCCCCCTGCAGTTTCAGCTGCAGTAAGATGCAGAAATGTAGAGAATAATACAGAGGAAAGAGACCTTTAAAATGTGCGCCACAGTATGTGTGAAGTTTGCACTCATAATTCAAAGCATCAGACAATGATATCATTTTTATTTACATTCACCACACAGATATCTTGAACTCCACCTAACATGCAATCATTTTATTCATCATTACCATTTATGAAACAAATCTTCATCTTTGGATTTAAACCCAATCGTGGGGTTGCTCTTCATCAGATTTGTAATTTTCTTCTTATGTGAGCATTTGGTTCTCCAATTTTGTGATGTCACGCATCATTGAACTGTATCTCAATGCTATTGGTGATTGCATATTTTAGAGTCCACGTTTTAAGTGCTAAAATTCCCTCTCTTTAATCTTTCTTACTTCTCATCGCTCTCCCTTCTTTTAATATGATCTTTAGACAATACCGAACATTTGACTACCAATCTTAAAAGTCTCCTTCCTTGCTTTGCTTTCAAATATATATCCAATTATAGTGAACCATCTTGGGATGCCTTTCAATGTTAGAACCACTAATTAAACCCAATGACTTGGTGAGTAATTCCTAATGCCCTAATCTATATGTTGGTTACATGTTTCCTCAGGATTCACCACTAGCACCAAGAATCAGATTTTTGTTATTGGGTGCTATTGTCTGCATGAGTTCAAATAAATTAATTACATTTTTAAATTTCATTCCATGGAATCAAAGTTGAGCATAAAGAAGAAGGTGGTGCCACCAAATCTCCACCTTGGCTTCCTCTCATCTCCCCCTATATAACAGAGCACAATGTCTCTGATGACAAAAGGGATACTGCCAATGCAGTAGTCCGAGCTAGCGAGAGTCTGTTGGTGTTTGTGGCCAATTTCTTGAGTCTTGCCAATAGAGAGCGTGACTGGACAGCACCTATTTGCTGTGTCTTGTAACTTGCAATCAATGACTTTGCAATGATTACATATAAATATATTCTTTTGATTTTATTGTAACTGCGAAATCTGATGTGATCACTGGATTATCCTCCATGTAATTCATTTTTACATCCATATCAGAATGTTAGCTGTTCTAGCCCTGTGAGAGACCAAGGTCTTTTGTCATTTCATCTCTTCTAACATGCAGACCTTCCTCACTTTCCCCCTTTTTCTTATACCAGATGTTTAACCTTTATCCAGTGGTAAAGAAAGGGCCCGTGCATTGTGGATTGTGGAGGGTCATGTGATCTCTTTCAGAAACCTGGTAGCAATGCGCAATGAAATTAAACCTCTCTCACTCTCTCAACACTCAATAATATTGAAGAGAATTCTTTCTTATCCCCATATGACATTTGTGTTGCTGACAAAACATTTGATG